>NC_064884.1:17420151-18082373 GCF_929443795.1 Astur gentilis
ACCAGCAGTTTCTCCTGCTGGTGGAGAAAACCTGCTAGACCCTCTCTGCCATGACTGTCCTCTCGTGTCAAGCAAAGGGAACGCCATAATTGGAATTATTTTTGCTAAAGCTCTGACTTGTGTTGCTGAAACCCAGGAAAAGCCCCCTTGGAAAGGGAGACTTAGAGGTGGGTTATGTTTCCAGGCCTGGTGCCTAAGCCATGGGTGACTCCAGCCTGCCCAATGTAGGGAAGCCTCCTGTGCCCTTCCCACACAGCTGCTGTGGAGCTCTACTGCTATTTTACCACCACTAGCCACAAAACTACAGCCAAAGTTTTGGGAGCAGTATGTCTTTCACCAACATGTATTTGACTATATCATTTCTACTCAAACACATGCTTAGCAGACCAACCAGCTGCTTAAGTTCTGGCCCCATGGACTTAGAAAAGTGTCTAAAACGATGGTAGTGTCACAGGAAAGTAGAAGGTCTCAGCATCTCCCAAGGAGAGTTAGGAAGGGGTTGAAGGCACCAAATGCCAGTTTTGGTCCAGAGGTGCTAGAGACCAGACCTCTTGCTCAAGCCTCCTATCCCCAGAGACCTGTTTGGGTGAGATGATGTCCCAAAGCAATCTGTGAATGCTGGGTTCCTGTGATCTTCTCTTCCTCATCTTGAGCCTGAGCCTCTGCAGGGTGGGAGGGTATCTTGTTTAAGTCAGCATGAAAAGAAAGAAAAGCCTGTCCTGCAGACACACAGTTGTCACAACCTAATACTTACAGTCAGCTCAAACATAACTTGTTGCTCTCAGTGAAGCTGCAGCACCTTACACCAAAATATCTTAAAGACCCAACCCCCATACTTTGGTTTACCTGACACTGCCTCTACATCCTTTCTGTAATGCAGCCTATTTCAAGGTCATGAAATATCCAGGAAACGTAAGAGGGATCAGGAACACCTCTTGGTCCTGAAAAACCATAAGCAAAGATGGTTGAAGCAGTGTCATAATTGTTAAACTAACCACTCAATGTCATAATTGTTAAACAAACCACTCAATGTCATAATTGTTATGGACAGACTAAGCACGAAGTGTCCTTGACAGCTGTGAAAAGGCACATAATTCATGCAAGACTGTGGAAAACAAAGAGAGGCAGGGATTCGCAGGCCCATTACTAAGCAAAGAGGGACAGGGTGGGCAAGCTGCATACACACTCCCTTTCCACAGGACAGGTTTGATGAGCACTGCTGCTGGTGACACAGACTGAGAGCAGCACCAAGGTCAAAGCCACCCCCTCGACCTCCACATAAGCCTCGATGCAGCAGAGCCAAGAGGGGAGCAGCAAACAGCAGCCCCAAACCTGGTTGGAATGACCCCAATGCACACATTGACTCAGGGCTGGGTCCCTGTAAGGGAGGAGGCTGAGTTGCCCCCCAACATTGGCAGCGATGGGGGCAGGGAGAAAACAAGGGAGAACACAAGGGCAGGATCTCAGAAAGCCTGCGAGCATTACAGTCGAGGTTGTAGCTGACTTTCCAGCTGAAGCCTCAGTTGACAACTGCGGGGGTCTATCAGCCAAGTCCCCTGTAGCTTTTGAGCTGTCAAGAACTCCTGAGAAGGCCCAGATCACTGGGAGGACACAGGCTTGTAGGGCCAAGGGGTTGGCCAGCCCCAACCCACTGAGGGGGCACAGGTCACACAGCCTGGTGTCTGGCTCCAGAGAGAGGAAGAGTGCTGCTAGACCCCAGTTCAGATACTCCTTAATGTACCAGGTGGGCCAGGAGACGTTTCTTCCCTCCCACACACTTCTTGCTTGTTTGGCACTTTTTTTTTTTTGGGGGGGGGGGGGAGGGGTTGGGGGCATGACTATAACTCTTTACACTCCTTATCTCCATATAAATAAAAAATTTGAAGGCATTTACCTTAAATCCTGCTAAACGATTGTCCTCACTGCTTCTGTGGAGCACTTGGTACCACAAGCTCAGCATGCCTTGCCAGAGGACATGTTTTCTTTGTTTGGGTTGCATTCACCAGCTTCTCACTTGGTTGGATGTCCATGCTGCAGGCCGAATTCGTCATTGTTGACAGGAGAGGATGACTTGAAAATGTCTTGTTTCTTCCTTGGAGTGAGGCATCTTATGGGCTACAAGCATGATAGGAGACACAAAGAGGAGACAGAAAACCAAAAAAAAACCCCAGTGGCTGGAAATTACAGCATAGGTATCAACCTTTGGAACCAGCACAGATCAACTGTGCTGTGCATGAAAGAGCTGTGGTCCGTCAAGCAGGTCTACAACGTGCCCTTGGATATAAAAAGCATAAGTGGCAGGAATAGATTAAAAAAAAAAAAAAAGTTAGTTAGCAAGAGAGGTGAAACTGGATAAGGGCTTGGCTAGCGATCATTTTTCTTTCCCTGGTACATAATGTATTCTCCTCCCTGGGTTTAAAGATGTAACCAAGCATTTGATCTGGTCTTTGCAGGGTCTGTCTGCCCCATGGCAGCCTTAGGGTTGGGCTCCTTCATCTGGAGCAGCTTCTGCTTTGATTACAGCATCAGCTTTACAACTGTGACAAGCTGCCCTTTGGTAAGGTCATACACTGCGGGCAAAGTTTATTAAGTGTTTGAAACATGGCAACAATTTCTGGCCAGGTTTGTAGTGCCATCAGGGCTGCAGCAGCACAGCCATTCACTGCCACTGCCCCTCACTGGGGCAAGCAGCAAAGCATTGGGGAGGGAGAAGCACTTGACTTGTGTCTTGGCTTTAATATATTCCCTACAGCTGAAGGTCATACCATTAAAACCAGCTTCTCTTCAGTAAACTGCACTGTTTGGCAGGCAATTTTACAAGAACACCATCAATGCAGCATGAAAATTGCTCACAAATGAGAGGCAGGGTAGACGGCCTCCAACTACACTAGCCCAATTTTGGACCTCTGGAAGGGCCAGGTTGGTCTGGACCATGCTTATGTGAGCTGAGAGGAGAGCTGGCTGCAGAGACTATCACTGGTTTGCCCATAAGCCATAGAATCATTTAGGTTGGAAAAGGCCTTCAAGATCATCAAGTCCAACCATCAACCATGCCCACTAAATCATGTTCTTGAAGTGTCTTGTCTACACACTTTTTGAATACCTCCAGGGATGGTGACTCAACCACTTCCCTGGGCAGCCTGTTCCAATGCCTGACAACCCTTTCAGTAAAGAAATTTTTCCTAATGTCCAACCTAAACCTCCCCTGCTGCAACTTGAAGCCATTTCCTCTCGTCCTATCTCCAGCCACCTGATGGAAGAGACCGGCACCCGCCTCACTACAACCTCCTTTCAGGTAGTTGTAGAGAGCATTAAGGTCTCTCCTCAGCCTCCTTTTCTCCAGACTAAACAGCCCCAGTTCTCTCAGCTGCTCCTCATGAGACTTACGCTCCAGGCTTGCAGGACTCCAACAAGCCCATCTCCCTGCATCAGCCTGTGTGAGCTCACATACATACAAACAGCCAGGTGTCTCCCATAGCTACTCCATAGGGTCCCTTCTCTTTCCCTATTTCTGCTCCTCCTGTTTCCAGCAGCCACCAGCCAACAGCTTTGCTAGGAAGCAGTGAACCTTTGCATCTGATGCCCAGGTGGAGTAATAAATTCACAGCTTAGGTGTCAAGGACCACAACTTTCTTACCCTCACATCACACCCAGGTCAACTCTTGTTGTTTCCTCTCTTCCCCCATCTCTGGAACAGGAGACAAGTTCAAAGGTGTTCTCAGAGAAATCAAGGTCACTACTGCAGCAGAAGATGCTCTGATCTAACCCCATGGGCCTTTTAAGGCTGCTGGAGGTGCAATTCACGCTGCTGCTAAATCTCCCTCAGCTCCCGTTTGGCCTCACCCTGCCTTTCCAGGTGCTACCTTGTTTGGGGGAACTGCTTGCACCTGTGGGGCATGAGTTGTCCCAGCAAAAACGTGGGGCTTGGTTTGTTGTTTTCTTTCTCTGAGAGGCAGCTCCTTCCTTTACAGCATTACCCAACAGCAGCCAGAAAAAAAATGCTGCAAACACTTCCAGCAGCAAAGGCTGCAAGTGCATCCTTGGGGTCGAGAGATCACAGGCTCCTCCACAAATGTCACATTGCTCCAAGAAGGACATGAAATCCTGCAGGAGCGCTGAGGACCCCCCCTCCATGTTGTAATAAAAGGGGACCCGCAGGAGGATGGGGCTGAAAAGTCTGACTTGTAACTACAGAAGGGACAAATAAACCAAAATTTATAAAAACCCCAAGCACAAGGGAAGTGTTTGCTGGCATGGCTTTGGTGCAGACCCAAAAGTAAGTCCCACCTAGCCATCCCCAAGGGCCCCCTGTGCTTTGTCCCTGCTGCCTGGCAGCATGGCTTTGTCTGTAACTAGAGTGAGGTGACAGAGCTGCTGTCGTTGAAGGTGCAAGGGAAGCAGGGCAAATGGATGTGGATTTTGGTCTAGGCAGCTGCCGTATGGGGCCAAGGGCAGACAGGGATGTGCAGAGCTGAGAGTTTGGTTCATAATTATGCACCAGATCTCACTGCTCTATAATGGCCTGTGGTGGCATTTTTATCTCTCCTAAGAAAAAAGAATACCCTCCCCCCCCCCAAACCCTGTTCCCTGGCAAGTATGTTTTTAGGAATTTATCTAAAATAAATGTTAAAAAAGAGCATGTTTTCTTGCATAAAATTGCCTCTGAAGACTTTGAAAGCCAAGCGCATTTGCTGAGTAGGAAGGGGAAAAAAGATGATACTAAAGTAATTATGGCTTGCTTTGAGTGCCTCTGCTTAAGAGGAGATTAAAAAAAAAGCATGTCGAAAAAATCCTCTTGACTCTAACCTCTGTTAGAGTCCATCTGCCACTTATTTAACCCACCCCACCATGTGTAGGGGAGCTGTGTTGGCGGTGCCACTGTAGGGGATTATTGCACGAGAGTGATGGGACAGGTTTCTCCTCCTGAAGATGGACCTGATGACCCCACAATGTTCCCAGCTGCCCCTCCTGCTCTTGCCTCCCTCCCCCCCGTGCTTTCCCAGTCTCACAGTGAATGCATTTAAATATGTCTTTAGAGTTAAAAATGGTATTTATCGAAAAAGTAACAGGCAGCCTCAGGTGACCAATGTCCTGTGCATTACCCCCGGCCCAGGACCACGTACCCAGCTTTGCTTTGGGTCCCCTCAGTTCACACCAGCTTCCACCTGCAGCTAAACCTCCTCTGGTCCCCCACCAGGACATGGTCCCCTGCCAGGACATGGGCTGCAGGAGCCCAACACATCAGAGAAGATGGGCATCCATCAAACCCATCCTTTGAATCAGATCTTGCTTCCAAGGGGGGAAGACTTCTGATGGTACAGAAGAGCATGTGCAGGACTTGGGTTCTTTAGGAAGTGAACCCAAAATTACTGACCTGGGGCAGCAAGCAACTCCTTATTCATGAGGATCTTCATATTAGGGTCCCTCTTACCTCTCCTATTAGGGCAAAAATTGTATCACTTGTGAGAGCTGACAGCCACTATATATTTCTCATGCATGTGTGTATCTGAGTATTTCATATATCCAACAGGGAATACTTGACCTTGAAGGGTGAGAGTGTGCAAGGAGTGGTGCAGGCAGAATTTCATGTCCCTGCATACATGTGCCAAGTCTCAGGAGGCATGCAAGAGTTGGTGGTTTATTTATTGCCTGGCTCTTGACACACTTTGAATTTATTTGTTTGGGGTTTTTTTAATCTAATGGTTTTCAGTTAACCTTTTGATTTTTTCCAGGAGCATGGGGGGATGCAGACAGGATTAAGAAGGAATGCGCTGCGGAGGAAACAGCTCTTGGGCCAGTTCACCGTCTGCCATCCTCTACGGCACCACAAAATCACTAGTACAGAGCTACGTGGCTTTGCAAGACAACCCCCAACCCCATTGAACTGGACACATCCCTATGTTTATCCCAGTTTTCCCAAATCCCAAATTTATTTATCCCAAATTACTAATGGACAGGGAGCATGTACTCCTTTTTTTTTGCTGTGTCTGAGTTGCACAAGGGTGAGGTGAGTGGCACTGTGACAAAAACGTGTCTGAAAAAAAAGTTTAAAAATCCCACCCCAAACACTGAGAAAGGAATTTGGCGCTGCAGGATGAAGCCATGAATGGAGTCAGTTTTTACCTGGGTTCTCTCCTCCTGTCTTCCCACAGCTTTTCCTCCACAACAGGGTGGGGAAAAATTGGGTGGCTGATTTCGTTAGCGTCAAACTTCATTACTGAGAGCAGCTGATAGGAAGTGTAGCTTAATGGTTTTAATTTGCCTGGTAATTTATCAAACAACTGGTTCCTCCATGTGTGTGGGTTCCTCATTTCCTACCTCTAGCCCTTTGCTGTGGTGCCCACCTGGGGGCTCATTCCCTGCCCATGAGCCCACATCTCTTCAGCTCATCTCCCATCCCCTGATACCCAGGCTCGCCCTCTGCACCCAATGAAATTTTATTTCATTTTATTTTTATTTACATAAATCAGCTTAGCAGATGCAATCTTCATTAATTCCATGAACTGGTGAGGAATGCTCTGACTGCAATTATTTTTTTCACATGGAGCACGAGGAAGATACAGACAGGGTAGAGTTACTCCACTGGAAGGTCGGTATCATCGCATGCCCCCTGCATTCATGAAGAGTTCCCAGGGAGTTAAATTAACATCGGAGTGATATTACATGGTAGGTGCTGCGGTGCGGTTGGACTCCGTTTCCACTCAGCATGGGATTAGATCTGCAGAGGGAAAAAAGTTCCGGAGCTCATTTCTGAGAAGTTTTCAGTCTGACAGATACCGAGATTGAGCCTTTTCCTGCAACACATGGTCCAGAAGGAAAAATGGCTGCCTGCCCAATGCCAGCAGAGAAACATCTCCCAAGTCACTACGGGGGTAGCAATAGCTGAAGACCAATGGCACAAGCAAGCGGAACAGGGGAGGAAAGAAAAACATTTTAACATTAATAAATACAGTCAAGCTACAGAGAGCATTCATTTGGAAACAGTTAATGGGGATCTGGGGAAACCTTTAGCTTTTTGCACTGAAATCGGGGAATATGCCTCAGAAAGCACGCTGGTGATGCTATGGCATGGCGGTACTTAATGCCGCTGCACCAAGGAGCTGTGCACGTGGCAGGCTACCGCACTGCATCCTGCCTTCCTTACATCAGATGCCCTTTTTCTGCGCCAGATGATTTAACTCCTTGCTCCAGGGTAAGAAAAACCCATTTGTGTGCTTTGGTGTTTCTGGAAGGGAAAGGAAACCTTTTCAAACTGCAGAAATCCAGAGAAGTTGCAGGCATTTTCTGAGTCTGCAAAGCCTGCGCTCCAAGTGTGCTATGCCAGTGCTTATGTAAGCAATTAATTTACGTAATAAAATTTTAATAACAATGCCTAATGAGTGCTCAGCTGTACTTTGCCCCTGCGCAACTGGGGGATCTGTGACTAAACATCCAGTGCTAAGTGGCACAGGAATTAAACTGACTCCAGCAGGCCCAGGTGCTGGCAGACCTGGGCACTGGGCGCAGACCTGGGCGCTGGGCTCAGACTCGGCCTTTCCTCCTGTCACCTCGGGCAAACCCCCGGAACGCCGGCACCCGGGAAGCTCCTCCGGAGGAGGGGACCCGCAGGTGCCTGTGCTGGGGCAGGGATGGACGGGGAACCCCATCCCTCGCTCAGAGAGGGGACAGCAGCCCCGAGGTCCCTTGCACCCATCTGCCCCAGGGACCACCGTGCTTCAGGACGCTGGGGGTGTCTCTCATGGTGTCCTGCTGTACGTTGGGATGCAGCTCATGGACTTATTCTGCCACATAAATAATCCCCAGAGCACAAGGATGAGGATATGGAACATTCATAAATGCTGTCAAATAGGCCAAGTGGAAACAAATAAACAAATGGGCATCTTATCTTTGTTTTATCTTTTTATTTTATTTTATTTGTTTTTCATGCAAAAAAAGTGATTTCACTATGGGTCAAATAAATTTTTGTTTCATTGAAAAAACCACCATCTTCTTTTGCAGCCATTCACCATGACAAATTAGGCTGAGGTCCACTCGACGATTACCCCGCTAACTGACTGTAGCACTGAGGCTGTGGTCAAGTACCTTTCTCAGTCCCCCTCTCCTCTCCTGCCTAAGGACCTCAGCTATGTCCTAGAGGGTTTGGGGGGCCAAGCTGCATCCCCTGCTGCTGGGGAGGCCATTCTGCTGCGGACACTTGAACATTCACCACAGCACGAAGCAGGGATGCAGTGCTCCACCTCACTGCTGCATGCATGAGTTACTTGCACAGAAGGTAATTTGCTTTTCATTTTTGCCACCTCTCAGTGAAAGTAGTGTGTGCTGGGCTAACGCCTCCCTTCCAAATTTCTGTTGCTCTCTCTCTCCCCATCTGCTTTTATACATCTACGGGCAAACCAGAACCACCCTCTGGCCATGTTCCCCCTTGCAGCAAGCTGAACAGCTGCGTCGGGTACCTGTCCTGACATGAAATGCTCAGGGAAATAACCAAGTCATCTCTAATTAAGTGCAAGATGACTGTATTCATTTACATGTGCCATATTGATCAGAGCTAACGCCACACCAATCAATCACTCCAATTTAAACTTCCTGCCTCTCTGGGAATCAATACATGCAAATAAAACCTCTAGGGAATTTAGATGATTTAATTCTTACCAAAACTGCTGGGATCAGAAAGATCTCAAGAGGAAAGCCAAGCACAGGCTCACCTGCCACACTCTGGAGGGGTGTTTCATGATGTTTTTACACCTCGCTTTTCTCAACGGCAGCTTAGGTCTTAGGGTTTGGGGAAGGCAAGCAGACCTACCTGGGAGCTGTGGAACCTGCTCATGATGGTCTCCGGAGGGACAGATAGAGAGGTCTGGTCCTGCTGGTGGGCAATGCCTGGCAAACCCTGTCCTCAAAAAGACCCGTGCTCTCTCTTCCCCATTGCCTTGCAGGCAGCGCATGGTCGGGGAAATAAAACATGCTGGTGGATAATGCAGGCAGAGGAGAGAGGTTACAGAGGGGAAGAGAGAAACTGAAGAAGGGATGAAAGAGAGGACAATTGTATAAAAAATACTCTTAGGAAAGGCTAGTTCGAAGTCTAAATCAGTCAGAAAAAAAAAGCTTTCACAGCTTCACAGGATTTTCAAGCCATTACAATGAAAGAAACATTTGGAAGGCGCCATCATCTCATCATCGCCTATCTCCACTGCTCACCACTTTCAGGCTCGATCCTGGTAACCTGTGGGTGAAGGAATTCCATTTTGAAATGAGGAATGGTCTAATTTCATCTCTTTCTACTTGTGGAATGATGGCAGGCCCTTTCTGATGGCAAGCCTCTCTCTTTGCTTACCTCAAAGATTAGTCTGGTCGCCAAGAGACTGCTGCTTCTCAGGATATCATCATCACAATTATATAGTCCCTAATTAGATCCTCCGCTGCCCTGATGCACATTTAAATACCAACAGGAGCCACTTGAAATCTCCAATGTGCTGCAGAGAGGTAATTGGAGTGTTTCAAATTTTGACGTCAGCAATTAAAACCAGACCAAAATGGGTAAAAATTTTTTGTCCTTTTTCTCTCCTACTTTCCCTTTTCCCTTTCTGTGTCTTTTCACAGGCATGGGGACAATATGGGGAGGACTGGAAACTTCAGCTGTGAAACCAAAGGCAGAATAAGCCATCAGGCAGCTCAGGCTGCTTGCTTAGGAGTTTCATGCTGGCTGCTGCTGAGTGCCCCCAGACAGGCTCCTGTTACAGCTTAGCCATGGATTATTGCCCTTTTTTTAATTCTCTTTGGAGGAAATATGCCTTTGCAGGGGTTTGGTGACACCGGGGGAGACCGTGCAAGTGCTCACAGCCAGGGAACGGCTGGACAGACCCAGCTGCTGAGAGGGGGTAAGGCCATATTCAGTTTTTTGTATATATATATATATACCTACGTATAAAAAAGGCTCCTTTGACCACCAACCAAATATCCTGTTTTGAATTGCTTCTCCAGGCAGCAGACTGGCAGCTAATTGCTAGGCACCAAGCTTAAACAGCCTTGTCACAGGAAAAAAAACTGCGATGAGGTGTGCTAAAAGCCTATGTGATAGGCTGTCTCAGCATGTTCCGGTTGCTGCTGGAGGCATTTGATGCAGATTAACTTCATCTGGTGTGTTATTAAAGACTAGAAGAGTGGACAAAGCCGAGGGTTATGGAGCTCATTTATCTTTGCATGCCCCCTTGGGTTCATTCATCAGTTGCTGTCTTCCAGACAGTGTCTCTGCAAATGCTCCCTGCACTCAAGCAAGGCAAAGCCACATCTGTCTCGGCACCTGGGCCATCAGCCATGCCGGGACTGGTTGCCAGTAGCTGTGAAAGGAGAAGACTTATGGGCTCATCCACATGGTGATGTGGGTGCCTCCAGGATGAATTTTTAGGCACCTTCATCTCAGTGTGGCAGCAAAGCTCCTCTTGGGCATCTACACCCTCTCCGTGCTGCCTGGCCCTCCGGATCATTCTCCCTGTCCCCTTACTCCCACGGGGTAGATGATAACCTGATTAGGTGAAATGGCAACCACAGAGTGCAAGCATCGTCATGTATGACCTCAGTGAAGACTATGAGCTGGATCTCACTCCCTGCCCTGCGTGAACGCTGGCCTCTCAGTTTCTACATCTACGAGAGAGGCAGGTCTGCCCCTTCCTCTGACAGACGCAGCTTTAAAAGCAGATGACACTTAGGAAGGATCCACTGTCATCGGTGTGTGGTCGGGGGCACTGTGTTGTCCTGATTCTGGATCACATTGTCCTGGTCTGGATTTTATGGAGTTTAGGCACCTGAAATTTGTTAAAGTTATGGTTTGGGGCACCTAAGTCTGCCCCTAACCCTGAAAGTACCCGTGACAGCAGGGTCCTTTGCTCCTCCTTCATATGTGATTAATTCATTAGCACATCTCCCTGCAGGGACAGCTGATGTCCTTAGTGGGCACAAATCCCCTTCGGGCACCTGCAGCGTGTGCTGGAGAGCCAGCTAACTGGAGAGGCCGCGGGACCCCCTTTGCTCACCTCGCAGCCCCAGGAGTGCCGAGGGCACAAGGCATGTGCACATCAATCATGTTGCTGTAGGGCATCGCTTGGCGTTTTGGAGTGGCATTAAAACATCATGGTACAAAGGAAGCCCAAATTAAGGGTTAGCCTGGTTTTTGAGATGTTGCCTCTGTAACGGTGTGGATGGTGACAGCCGGTGCGAGTGCCGGAGGCTCCACAGACCCTTGCAAAAATGCTGCCGAAAGCCAGCTCACAGTGCCTCTTGCTGACCGCTGGTGCTTAAGCGCTGGAGTACGATGACCACGCTCCGTGCAATTACTCTGTTCTCTTTTTATGTCCCTGTGAGAAAAAAGAAAAATAAGTGTTTTGACTGCAGATTAAACTTTTATGTCAAGCTCTGCTCAAAGAAAAATTCTGCTCAAGCTAAGATGGCAAAAACACTAAAGCATATTCACAAAAGCAAACAGCATAAGCAAATGCAGAAATAAGGATGCATATGCCTAAAACAAAGCAAAGACCAGAAAATGAGGCAATATTTCCCTTTTTAGGAAATTACAGCATTGACATAATCATTTTCCTGATTTGAAATACTAAACAACCGAGTCACCTCTAGTTAAGTGGAAAGCTGCAATACTCATCCAAACGTGCCTTATCGATTATGGCGTGCTCTGAAACCAATCAATCTTTCCATTTTAAGTACCAAGCCACGAGTGAAGCAGCAAACATGGACAATGCTTCCTGACAGCTATTGATAACTTCACACCCCATTTCAAAACCCTTTCAAACACCCAGCGACTGAAGAGGTGTCGATCCCATCATTCCAGTCCTCCATTGCCACGTGCTCCTTC
The DNA here is from genome assembly GCF_929443795.1 of Astur gentilis. NCBI lineage: Eukaryota > Metazoa > Chordata > Aves > Accipitriformes > Accipitridae > Astur > Astur gentilis. Next base: position 17,432,012 of record NC_064884.1, read on the forward strand.
CAGTTTCCCCATTTCTCTTCTCGTCCTCCTCACTGCCCTTACTTGCGGGGATATGCAATGCACCCAATGCTAAATCAGCCTGAAGTGTGGTGAGAAAACACAAGCATGATCACTGGGCTGCATGTGGATGCTTGAATGGCACTTAAATGTGTTTTTCAATATTGGAAGAAAAGCTACAGGTGAAAGCAGCAGATCAGCTCTCAAAAGGGGATTTATTTGTTTTTAAATCTGCTTTGTGCAGTGCACACCTCCTCACTACCAGCCCTCGAGCAGAGTGGGGGCACAGAGCATCCCTGCAGGACACCCCAGCTTATGGGCATAGGATGGCCTGTGAAGGACTGGCCTTTCTCAATTTGGGCAGGTCAGGGATTTTTCTGGAGTGAGAAGAGGCCCCGCTTGCTTGCTAATAGTGGCCTAGTCCTTATGTCATTTTGCCTGTGACAAGCAAGTTCCCTTCAGGAAAACAAAGAAGAGTCTTTAATAGTCAATAAAAGGGAGTTTCCATTTCAATCCATTGGGCCTTATTTCCTGGAGACCTATGATCATCATACTTCTCGAGACACACATGCATCTGCCCTGGTGTGGGGAAAAAACAGGCTGATAAGCCCAGTGTTTCCCATCTAACAGATTTGCCCCTTCCTCCCCAAATCACCATTCTTTAAAAAACATATACTACGGCTTAAAAGAAGGCACAAACATATCCTTTCCCTTCCAGCCGAAGTTTAAATAAGAACGCGTATCACAGCATTTCTTGAATGTAGACTAGAGGAGGTCACGCTGCATGTGATGAGCAAACCCAGCTTAGCTGGTGTGGGGTCCAAAGAGGCTACATGTGGGCATTGTCCTCACATTGCCCAAATCTGCTGTCTGCTAGGCAGGAACAGCAGCTTTCAGCTTCCAGGACAGCTTTTGTCACCCATGCTGGTGGAGAAAGAGGTGTTTCCTTTGTGTTTCAAACTGTTCCAGCTCTGCAGATATCAGATGGGGAAAAAAATAAAAAGCCAAACACTCTCATATCTGTCTTTACCGTTTTAGGCCAGCTGCCTTAATTTGGTGGGGAGGAGAATTAACTCCTTAGTCTGAACAAGTGGGAATGGTAATAACAAAAAAATCACCTTCCGGCATCAAGAAATAATTTACCATTTGGAACTTTTCTCTACTTCATTTCCCAGGAATTTGCAACCTTATTAATTACAAGACCGGGTTATAATGCCCCAGCATTACACAAGACTGGGGTCTAGAAAAACGAGCAGCATGCTATGATTTAACTTAGTGAATACGGTTATCTCTCAAGAGATTATTTTCTCAGTTGCAGACTTCGATGAGAAACTTGCAGCAATTGTTTAGGAGTGCCAGACAATAAAGCGAAAAACTGTAATTAACCATGTAGACAAGCAGTAAATGTTTTGCTCGGAGTAAGTAAGGCACATTATCTCCCATTCATGAAGAGCTCAGAACTGAAAAGAGGATTTTTTTTTTTTTTTATTTTTTCTTTGCTAAGAACCATGTTTGCTGTCAGAGATGAAATATAAAAAAATCAATATTAATGAGAAGCAGATAGTGGAAATGCTAAAAATCTGATCGTGCTGTCTTCACCATCTTCCTGAAATGTTGTTACTTCCTCTAAAAAATTACAATGAAGGAGCGGAAAAAAAAACAATCAAAGAAAAAAAAAAAAGGGAAAGGGAGAACAGCCCCCAGCCCAAGGACTTTGCTCACAGATGGGCTGGTCTCTTTGCCACTAGCTTGGACGAGAGCGGTGCGGCTCCGCTTCCCAGGCTATGAACTTCTCAAACACTTACGCCATATGTGTACTGCTGATTGGATGCCATCTTCCAACAAAACAAATTACAGAGGCTCCCTCTGGTGTAAATTGGATGCGTTCTCGGCTTTCTTTAGCTTTTAAGCCTTGCGTTTTCAGTCAAAGCTGGTCCTCAAATACTTGGCGTGTGAGCCTGTAGCAGAACGAGGAAGCGAGAAGGCCAAATGGTGAAATGGCAGCTCCCCAAAGAGGCTCCTCTCTAAAGAGCCCTTTGCTTGCATTAGTGAGCATCTGCAGGGGGCAAAGCAGATGGCTGGAAAAGCGGGGAGTGAAGAGACCAGGGGCCTTCAATGCTAACCAAGTGTGAGATTGTGCATTCAGGAAACCTACAGGAAACAGAAATTGGATAAATTTGCTTAGTTTGGAAGAAAGGTCTTGCATGCATTGCCTACCCAGACTAGAAATTCTCACTAAGCTTGAGATGCACTGGAAGGTATCCCACAAGACAGACCTAATTCAGAGCATCTTGAAAGCAACTGACAGACTTATCTGGACTTCACTTATTCTGGATAAGCTCCCTGAGAAAACTTCTTGAAAATGTCACTTAGTTCCAGAAAACTTCTGAGTTCCTAGAAAGCCCTCCTAGGTGTTTCATTTGAAAAATGGAGAAGCTGTTGGTGTGCTGAAATGAGACATCCTGCAATGATGTAATGAACTTTCTGCTGGAAAATTCAATCTTCAAATAAAAATATGAAACAGTAAGAAAAAGTAAGGATCATATTTAAAATATTGTGAAATAGGTTCTGTTTTTCATGGCCTTCACAAAGAGATTCCCATTTCATTCATGATCCTTCCATTAACTGCCTGATTTTGGACAAGCTATAATAACTTGCCACACAAGAAAATGCGCTTAAATGTTAATGTTGGTGACTTGTGGAGTCTTCCCTAATGGGAGTTTTGAGTAGGCAGGTTCCTCCAAATCCCAAGACATCATTGCGTACCTTATTACAAAGATGTCAATCCTCAGACTAGAAGCTGTCTCCTCTGGTTCTACAGAAAGCTGTCAAAGCATTACAATATCTGGTGATCAGTTTGGCTCAATTCTAGTAATAGAATCTTATCTCTACTGCTGTATTCTGTGCAAAGTACTTCAGGTCCAACAACATATACCCTTTGGATGGCCTGAATTGATACAGGTGCATTGGAGACAAGAAGTGTACAAGCTAATATACACCAACCGATGATGTTTTCCTCCAGATTTGGTTATTGAGCCAAGATGTCTGAGGATAAACAATTTGGTCAAGAAAGTACCTGCTTCAGGCACACACCACCCAAAGTCCAGAGGAGAAATCCTGGCTCTGTTGATACTGAAGGCAAAGCAACCCCCGATATCAGTGAGGCCAGACATCCCGTATGAGATCCCTGGATTTTTTGAGTCTTATGGGACCTACCACCACTCTATTAGCCATTTCCCAGGACCCTTTTGTATTTGACAGCTGCTGATTTGCCCAGGGCTCATTTGTCACTAACTTTCTCTGCTCAGCTCTCCAACGGTGCCAGTGACACACTGCCTGGGTTCCCGTTTATTGCATGCTTTAGGAGCTCAGAACTTCTTTTACCTTTATTTATCCCTCTGTCTTTGTTCCATCCCCTACTCTGGTAATCCTTATCAAACATTTTTCCTTCTTTAGTTCCCTGCTGCAGACCATTTCATCATTTCCACTCTGCTATGATGTGTATTTTATATCTCTGGCCCGCTTCTTTCTTTTTTTCTTAATTGCTACGCAAAAATAATCAACGTCTCATTTCATTCACACAGACATAACTTTTTATTCCCACTGTTCTCCTTTCTGACCCACACGATCTGTCTACAGTGCAATGCTTAAGGATGCAGACATCACTCCTGAGACACCCTTCCTTTCCTCCATGCTTTCTTTTGCCGCTCAGAGTATCTCAGCTAGACGTCTGCCTCACTTTTCTCTCCTGTGGATATTGAGCTCTAGATCACAACGGTCTGGACTTTTCTTCACTCCAGCAGATATTATTGATCGCTGCATAACAGATCTGGTAAATTACACAGGAAGCATTTGGGAGGGTTGGACCCCATTTGAATTGATTTTTGAGAGCTCAATGAGCAAACAAGATAATCCATAAAATGGTAATTGTGGCCCAAACACTGTCCCTTACTCAGACTCTTGCTCATCAACACGAAGCCAGTTCTCAAAGACCTACCTCTGGGTGAGGTGGCACCTTGTCAGTAAAATACATAAGCTAAATCTTTGAAGCATGTTGTCATAAACTATGTCATGGTTATACATGGATTAAAGTTTTCCAGTAACTCAGTAAAATCTCAAATCAGGTCCTAGCTCTTTTTTTTCCCCACAACTTTCCCACTTCCTTTTGACTGGCTAATATATTCTAAAGTGCTAGCACGATGCTTGCTGGTATGCAATAGCCACTACCTTCAGAAAGAAAGTTGTCCAGTGCATCAGCTAGCGTGACAGTTTTCTGAAGGGAACAGATTTTAATGAACATATTTTACTAAAATATACCTGTTTCCAATGGGCTTATAAAGAGAATTCTGATTTTTGGAAAACACAGGACTTTCCAGGAAAAAGCACAGGCAGCTTATTTTGTCTTGGAAAGTTCTTGCCCACCTTTAGTATGAAAAATTGCACAGGAAAAACTTCAATGGGACACAATGCAATGCTTCTGACCAGCAACACCAGGAACTGAAATCACTCCAGAAAGGCAGGGGGAGGAAGTTCTCAAGGACCACAGTAAGCCCACTTTCCTGAAGAGGTAATGAACAAAAGATGATATAGCAAGCAAATCTCCCAGTTTTATCAACTGTTGTGATTATTGCAGGTTGGGACATAAGGGCCACAGCCAAAGGGAAATTTCCAAAGGTAAAATTTAGGCAAATTGAGCTCCTTCGTGTTCCCAACAGGAAGCCCAATGCTTGGTGGTGTAGGATTGTATTTTTCTTCTCTTTTTCTTGGTTTCAGTGTTTATACCGTTTTTCTAAAGTCAATTTTAACAGTGTCACTTTCAGACAAGCATGCCAATGCAAGTTGAAGAGACAACAGTGCCGCAGAAACATATGGATGCAAGAGGCCCCACGAGGATGTGACGCCAGATCAATACCCTGGAAAGTTAGCAGGTTATTAAGATAAATGATTATCATGAGATTGGTTTGAAAGTTTGCAATACCTGCAGAAATTTAAAGGCCTGCTTAAATTATGGCGGCAAGATATTACTGTTTCAGAAAAATTCTTTTAACGGAAGGAACACGAGAGGGAGGATATATAGAAAAAAATCAATAAATGCCTGTGACCTAAAGCTGTGTTTTCAAATTAGTTTTAAAGAGTTTTTTTAAGGCATTTGAATCCTCAGCTTCTGTTGAATTGCGGTGCTTAAAGCATTAACATAGTGATATCCTGTTTCTAGAAGGAACTGTGGGTACAAGGCAAATCCAAGATGTATTTGATAGGAAATTAATCTCTATGAAAAGGGTAAAGAGGTATTATTTTTAATTTTTTTTTTATGTAAGGAAGTAGTTTTTAGCTAAAGGGGGAGTGGAGGTGCAAATTCATGAAGCCCAATAGCCTTTTCTGTCCTTGTGGTGCTTTGTGCTGCCATTACAATACTATTGGCAATTAACTATTTTAAGTCTCGAAGCTATTCGACTTGAAAAAATTGTCATCATTTTGTCTCTGGTGAGACATAGGTCAGATTCATCTAAGAAAAGTCTGTTAATCCATTCTCTGCTCCAGATATGAAGTACACAGCTATTTAACCTTGTTGCCATGTGCAGTTCCCCCTCTGTTTTGATGCAGAGGTTCTCTAAGTGTTACAGAAACACTGATAACAATTTAAAAAAAAAAAAAAAAGAAATAAAGAAGATGTTTTGGCTTACCATGAACAGAGTAAATGCAGCTGGGCAGGCTGCTTTGAAAAACATCCTGCTGCTGCTGAAGGCAGTGGGAGATTTGTCACTGCCCATCCTGGAGGGTCAAGTGTTGCCTTGTGAACACCATGAGGTTGATTTTCCCTATCAACAGAGCGGGGATTGCAACTCTGCCTTCTCCCGGTAAGACCTCCTCTCTGTTTACCCTGCAGGCTCTTCAGGAGGGCAGCGCTATCTCCAAGTATTTGCCCATAACATAACAAAGTGGGACCTTGCTTCTGAGCGGCCTCTCCATGCTAACACGAGTACCGACAGAAAGTACAAAATCTTGTGCTGACCAGGTGTCCACCACTGCCTGCAACTGGGTTGGGTCTAAACAAATCCCCGGCATGGAAAACCACTGCATTGTGACATACTGTTAAAGAAAGAGGGTATCATGGCTTCCAGCTGTGCAACAAAAATATCTTACTTTTTTGTTACATGGGATGTGATATAGCCTGAATGTTTAAGGTCAGACTGGAAGCCATTGGCTTAACTGGGTTTGCATTGTTTTCTTTTTTAGAGATGGGGTTTCAACACAAACCACTTTTTCTCCTTTGTTTTGCTGGCTTGGTACCTCCCGGCAATGGAAACCCTTTCAGATAACTCCTTTCTTGTGGCTTATGCAGAAACAGCCTGTAATATTTAACATGTTTTGGGTACATCATTTGGAGCAGTGGTTTGCTGCCAGCTCCCCAGCCCTCCCTTCAACAAATTTGCAAATGTGGGCACTGAAGGACATCTCTAGAATCAGCTTTAAAGTGTGCACAGTGGCATCTCCTGCAAGCTCTGGGATGTCTTAGAACATCGTTTCCAGGATGCACTATAGACACTGTCCACCCAGAAGAGACCTCTTCTCTCCATAAAGAGGAGACACAGGAGAGAATTTGATAAAACTTTTGGAGCTAAGTCCCATGTCTTCATCTGAAAAAGAATAGCTTAAAACAGTATCAGATGTGATTGTCATAAATGTTAGAGAGGGCAGGTAGGAAAGGGAAAGCATCGCAAAGGCATCCGTTGTAGGTAACTTCTCAGTGCATGGGCTGCACCTTGCAGAAGGAAGAGTGTTTGAAAGAAAATAGGTTTTGTGGAATGCAGAGCAGGCGTTTGCACTGTAATAGTGCCAAAGAAAAAACTGAAATTTAAGTAAGGTTGCAGGAAGGAACAGCAGGATTTTCATGGTGCAAGACCTGCTATTCAAGGTCAGTGATAAATAATTCCTGTCTTTAAGATAACAAAAACCATTTAGGACTAGAGATAAAATGAAATTTTGCACATAAAGTGGACAGCCTTGCCAATCAATCCCCCATGAGTATTATGAACCAATGGTAACAAGGACTGCATGCATGCATCTTCCTGGGGAAAGGAATTGGAGACAAAAGCAAAAAGCCCAGAGATGTCTCTTTGTAATGGAAGAGCCTCCATTTTATATCCTCTGCCATCAAGTGGAAGTTCTTCCTCTCGGCAGAAGAGGACCAGGACTCACCATGGAAACATCGTTCCTACCTGATTAATCTGTCCAGAGGGTCACTTGCTCAACTATCAGTTGTATGAGAGAGTGATGGGAGGTTCTTCAGGACTTCAAATGAGAGGTAGATAATCCACGAACAAAGGGAGGACTGTCAAGGTGAGCATCACCCTGAAGATGGTGTAAGGACATGAGACATTATCACATGAAAACAAACAGAGGAAGTTGCAATAACTTTGAAAACAAATATTTGAGAAAGATTGGGAAGATCAGGTAGAGAAGACAGAGTGAAAAATGCAACCATCAAGGAGATAATGAGGCATAAATGGCTGTCAGAGAACAGGAAGCTCCAGTGGGTGGCTCAGATGCTCATGACAGAAAAGTGAAAACAGCCAAAGCAAGTGATGAAGAGGGAGCTTAGATCTTCAAAGAGTGCCAGGCTATTCACTGGAGGACTGACATGCTTTGAAGCAAAGGATACAGTCAAGAAGATATTCCAAAGGGGTGGGGAGCGAGTGGGAAAGAGACAGAGGTGAAGTCAAGGGCCAAAGACAAATGACACAAAGCACGGTGCTGGTGGAGACCAAAGGGAGCCCGCATTTCAGGTGCAGGAGTGGGAAGCGTCACCAAAGCAAGGGGTGCAGCCTTGGCTTGTCAACATCCAGGGAGCAATGGGCATTTCTGCCAGCAGCAAATTCCGGATGATTGTTAACAAAAGGCAGAGCAGAGACCGGAGGGGACCAGAGGAAATGTGGGCTTTGGAGCAGTGATAAAATAGACTGCCTGACTGGTGGCAAATTTTAACAGATCAACGTACAGCTAAGACGGGAGAAAGAGCAACACCAGAAGTCTTGAATTTATTATCTACTTGCCTCTTCTGTTCACCTGCTTTCCCAAGCAGCCACAGCAGGAGTACCGGGAGGCCTGGCATCACTATGGGATTTATGGACGGTGTAGTGAAAAACTGCTGGAGTTTTCAGAAAGCTGTCCTGCCATCATCCTCTAATGAGCCATTTTTACAAGTGTTGATTTTCTGTCCACTAATTTTATCCAGGCTTAATTAAAAGCAACGAGAGGGAGCAAGAGAGACAGAGGAAGGGGGGGGTGGGGAATAAAGTTATTGGACTTCACGTTCCAGGGACCCAAGCACAATTTGGCAACAAAGTGAGGCTCTTGAGAGTGTTTTTTCTAATTTTTTTTTTTTTCTTTTTTAATGATATGTGCTAAGTTTATAATTATAGAGCTCCAGCTCCCTGGCACTGTCATTTCCAGCCAGTCTCATTACAGCTCTCACAGTACATGGCCGTTAATACTAATTCCATAATGACAGTGGAGCACTGAAGTAAAATTTAACAGTTCCTCAGTTAATCATTAAAATTAGCCTATCTTGGTGGATGCTGGATCTTCTAACGTTGCGGTGCGATGCAATTTCAGGTAATAAATGAGATGGTGCAAGAGGGGTTTTAATGTGTTATCACCCCATGGAGGACAGTAAGAGTGCCTCCATCCTGGCTCAGAAATGTCAGAGGGGGCTGCATGATCCAATTCCTCTCTGCAATGGTTCACTGGGCAAAATCTATTCGGACACAGCCATGAGGGATTGAAAGGTCAAAGATGGTTAAGCAAATCAAAGACAGCCAGAGAACACAGCAAGCAAACAACCATGCCATATTTTTCTGATGTAGTTTCAGAGATGATGCTAGGGAAAGGGAAATGAAAATGAAGGTGCAACACTGGTCAGGTTGATCTGTGCTGTGATTAACCCCACCAGGCACAGGATCTTGGGGCTTTTTTCTGGCTTCACTCAGATTTATGTTTTTTATTATTATTATTCGTTATTTTTTTTATTTTATCATTCCTAAATTGGGTGGCCTTACCTACAAGATGAAATGCTGTGGCATGACCTAGAAATTGAAGCCACCTCAGAACCTGGGCAGGGGACATTTGAAATGGTTCAGGAAAGGGACAGCTGTCTTATCAGGTTAATGAGGAATTCTTGCGGACAAAGGCTTTTCACGAGGAGAAAAAAAAAAAAAAAAAAAAGAAGAAAAGAAAAGTATCTTATCATTGAAAACACAAGACTGGCAACAATAAAAGATGAAAATTTTGCTCTTCTTTACGAGTGGATGACTGGTAGGAAATCATTATTACAGATACTTCAGAAATAATCACTGTCGTCTCTTCTCAGATGTTGACTCTTAAAAGCAACAGACAGGTTTACTTAAATAATGGCTGCAAAATCTTTGCTCCTTTCTAGAAGAAAACTGCCAAGCTAAATAACTGCTAGGCTAATAACTTTAACTTTTGATCTAGTTGCTCCTTTATGAGCTATGGCTTTAATACCATTGTCTTGAGTGCTGTTGTCACACAAATCTGTCTGTGCTCCATACAGGGATGATTTTATTTTATTTTATTTTATTTTTATTTTTTTTTTTAAATCTTAAGGTAATTCTCCCTGTGGGGCTGGGGTGATCACCTCTGTATCCTAATTGCAGATGCTGCCTGTGCTGGTGATGTATGGTGTTTCAAGGCAGCCCCTACAAATAAGTGTAAGTTGGTGTAAGTCAGCACCACTGAGTCCATTTTGATCTTTGAAGTCGATTCATGGGACATTTGTGGTCCTGCTGCTGTCCTGCATGTCCTTTTCTTTCTCCTCTTCTTCCTCCCTCTCTGACTCCTGCCAGTAACAGCCCAATGCTACCAGTCAAACCAGGTGGTTTTTTCTAACAACTGCTGTGAGTCCATGACCAAAAATAAAGCTTGAAATATTTTGAACAGGCAGATGCTGGTACACGTTGACCAAGGTTTAGAGTGACTGATAATACCACATACTGTGCTTATCTTTCTTCAGCAATGAAGTTGCAAGGAAAAGACATCAGCAGAGAGGGAAGCTGCATTTTCTGGAGTCAGTGTTCTCATCTCTCCTTTTCAGTGTTTGCACATACTGTTTTGTCTTCAAGAAAACAGGATCCGCTCTTTGTAACAAAAGCAACTGCAAGAGCTCGTGTAACTTTCCGTCCTGTCCTCAAGAAGACATTCGGGCCCTCTCTTCATCTCAACAGACTGCTGAACCAGGTGCATCTCCTTTTCTTAAAAGAAAAAGAAAGGCAAAATAACATTTTTCATGCCAGTGAGTGTCTATGAGAGGTCAAGGCCAACCACAGATCTTGTTTAGCTACATGGCATTGCTTAGTGTCAAAGCCAAGTTATCACCTGCAACTCCCTGTAGCTATTTATTCCCTACCATTAACAGGGCAGAAAAAGCAAGTGGTGAGTGGCATCACTGCAGTTTTAAAGAAGCTTTGGGCAGAGAGCAGCTGTACCTGCTCCACAGCATCGCTTCGCTAGGGACCCGTCCTGACGTTGCTTCTGGTACCGCCTGTGTGCAGCCTGCCTTGCTGCCCAGATTGCAGTAGTAAATGCTAATCTCCAGCACAGCCCAGCGTTGTTTCCCACCAGCTTGTCCACTTCTGCTCTGTTTTTTACCCAAGGTCACGGCTCCAGGCAACCCTTCCCTGGCTATTTGCAGGAGATTGTTTATTGCTGGAAATAAATCTTGTCAGGGTGTTAATTGACCTCCTTTCTAGTGTTTATTATCTTATTCTTCTCCATGGTTTACAGAAAGGAGGTGTTCGATGTAATAGATATTGCTTGCTTTCCTTTCGAGTTTCTAGAGGCAAAGCTGGTATTATCCTTAAGCTTTCCCCATAGCATCTGCTCGTAACAAATCTGAGCAACTTGCAGATTGAAGCCAACCTCCCCGGCAAGGCAGGGGGGTTATTCTCTCCCTTACAGGTGGCTGCTGCAGTCTGGCAGCGATCAATAGACACAGGGCCATGAAATGAAGCTTTGCAGAAGAGCTGGAGAACTGCCTGCAGGTGGGACCGATGGGTTGGTGGTTGATTTTGCTGCTACAGAAAACAATGGAGATTTCCTCATGCTACTGCCCCCTTTTCCCTGCTCCCCGCCACTCTTTCCCTCTGACTGCCAGACACCCAAAACACTTTTTTCAAAGCAAAATGATGTTACATCATCAGGAATGGTAAAATGGTAACTAAACAATGTGTTTAACAAGCAAGGAACAAGATCAGAGCTGACTGTGTAGCTGTGAGGCCTTCTTTAGGCAGCAAGAAGAAAACAAAAATATATGGAATAAGGTTAGTTAACTTTGTCCGCCTAAATGAACATTATAAGGACAAATATTCTGTTCACATCTACCCTTTCAGCAGCACTTTTAATTTGTTAAGCCCAAGTGGATTCATAAAGTGAGCACCTTTATCTTCATTAAAACTGATGAGAATGAATTGCAAGATGTGGCATTATTATTCCGGCATGATTCACTCTGTGTGCAAGCCTCCAAAGCATTAAAGAGCGCAAATAGGCTGCAGCAGGGCCACGTTAGGCTTTGCCATCGCCGCCTTGACAAACCTGAGCCGTTCTCTCCCTCACCTCAGGATACATTAAAGTAATGGCAGTCCAGCAGCAGTGGCCAATAAAAAAAAGGCAGAAAGCTCTCTCATTTAAGGGGGAATTAGAGGAATCGGTTTTCTGTTTTCAAAAAGAGACTGCCACAAACCCAGCAAGCAGATGCTGAAACAACTCTTCAGCCTTCGCAAAATATTGCTTCATGTCCCTCATTATATAACAAAATAGGTACTTAATTTTTGAAACCGCTCTTTCTCGGCTTACAAGGATTTTAATTAACATTTTCTTCATTATAAAGAGGCAGAGCTGTGTCACTTCTTGCTCTTAGATTGCCTGTAGTATGTACCTTTCTTTTGGTCTCTCTCCCTGGCACTGACATTGTTTGCAGAGCTTTTCAAAGCTTTCTGAGAAAGCCCATTATGTGGGCCATCTGTCTAAATTAGGCCAAAAAAGAAATTTAGGAGTAAACAAAGTATGTAGACAGACTGCTCCAGCTAGTGGGTGCATGTGGGTTGGGCAAATCATCCTTGAGGCTTGTAGGCATAACCATAAGCCTTTCTTTATACATATAGCAGAAGAACCAGTAAAGGTCTTACAGGAGACAGTAATGGCCTGCCAACAATGATGCTACATATCACAGCTTCAGGAAAAGGCATGTATGGGACTGTTCAGAAATTTGCTTCATGTGGACACAAGCAAAATGCTATAGATGAAGGAGAAGACAGCTTCTAGCAAACCCTTGCTTTCCTGGTGAAACCCTTTGGTGAAAACCTACATGAATGCCAAAGTCCTTAGAAAAAGAGTCCACCAAGCACTTGGTTTCAGCTGGGCACCAGAAGCGCACCATCGGCAGGGCAGACTTCCCTTGCCACATATGCGACCCCAGCAGTAAATTATTTTTGCCTTCTGGGACACTGCTATGGCCTGGTCACCTGAAGCAGCTTGAAAGAATTTGATCTGATATCTCATCAGGACAATAGCCTTCCCAATACTAGTTCAGTGCTGCAGCTGCTCCCACCTCTGGCTTTCTCACAATGAGCTTGAGTTCATGAGCAGGTGTCCCAGAAACGGTAAGTGCTAAATGCAATGCACCTATAGAGTAAATTAGACCTACTATATTATAGCTTCATTACATCAAATCCATAGCCTCACATGGGCACAAGCAGAATGATTGCCATTTAAGAAAAAGACTTCTTCTCTCTGCCAAAAATATGTCTTATCCCCAATCTCAATCAGATCACAATCATGGCATCTTGAATGAACCCCTAATCAACACCTCTATGTACTTTCTAGACAAGGGTGCAACCTGATTATACACTCACTCATTCATCAATCATCTCCTTTTCTTAGACTTGTTGCTTTGAGATCCTCTTGGTGAAGGCCAGGGGGAGAAGGGGTCTGTGTTGACTTTTGAACATGATCTATACATGCTGATGGCCTGGAAGAGGCACTCACCCAGCAGCACTGCTACTGGAGACACCTTTCTGCAATTCAACAAGCTGGTGCCATCCCTCCCACCCTGGATTTGCATCTAGAGAGGGTGATTTCCTCTCTAGGAATTCAGGGAAGCCATGGTCCAGCTTCCTTCAAAGATTAAATTCAAGACCCTGCACTGCAGTAGGAGCATCACTGAGCATAGGGCCCTCACCTGAGGTATTTTCAGACCATCTCTGCTCCTTCAGCTGCTCAGACATGGCATGAGACAAAGCCACAGTGGGCTTTCAGAAGTCGAAGGAAAATGCCACTGTAAGGGAAGTGCAGTAGTAGAGAGCCTGAAGACATGTCCGTACCCAATGTTTCCCCAAGAGACACACAGATATTACTGTGTACGGGAGGTGCAGCTGCTCCTTGCGGGCATGTAACTCTCAGTGAGCAGAAACCAAGTGTCAGCAGTGACAAGAACCCAGTGTCTCTGAAGCTTCGGTTCATTTTGCTGTTGAGAGGGCAGGTGTCCCCACCCGATCCTGGTAATCAGATTTTGACTCGCTCCTCTATGTTTCTTTTTCCTTCTCCCTCAGTTTTGTTAAACTCCAGACAGTTGCTGCTTATCCACGTGCGTGTTGCTGGTGCACGCTGTGACATCTGTTTAATGTGCTGTCGAGGAAGGACAGGGAGCGAAACCATCCCAGCATATTGGTTATTAGTTTTTGAGGAGCTAAAGGCTCTTTCTGGCATTTCGATGACAGAAGGAGACAGCTCTGCTCTTCAGTGGGACTTATAAATATGGTTATTAGGAAAACTTCAGAAACAGGAGGCGGGGAGAAGCAAACAGGCTGGCTCTGACCTCAGGGTAGGCACTTGCTTACTTTGCTGGCTGTATTGTAAAATAGATGTACATAACCAGAGCAAGGCTTTTTCTTCGTATGTTTGCTTTTCAAAACAATGGGTAGACAAACCAAATTATTGTTTGGGTGTTTGACTACCCGATGACTCCTTAGAAAGAGATTGGCACATTAAAAACTCTTGTCTCTGTGGGAAAACTTGGTTGTAGCTTCTCCACCAGCACCTCTGGGCAAAGCTGGGTGCAGCCCTCAGGAACCAAGTAATGGATGAAGGTTTGATGATGCCATGTCCATCTGCTGGGGGATACTGAGTGGTTGGCAGGACAGCGGGGAGCGCAGAAACCTCCCACTCCCTAAGGCAAAAGAGCAGGCAGGCACACAGATTAACTTACAGAAATTAATAGTTAACTCGCTGAAAAACCTGAAGGCAGCACTTAGTACATGTGGGGAGAAGCCCATGCTGGGGGAACTTTAATTAAACTAAGCAGCTTGCAGAATCACGTTGCAAAAAACTGGATAAAAAATGCACGGTGCCAACGAGTTATTACCATAAACCCTCACCTGACATCTTACTGGGAACGCTGTCCTTTCCCCGCCGTTGCAGAAGGCCCAGTTCCTAATCCCCGCAAACAGCTGACGCAGGATGCAAAAGATCCTACACCAGCTGATGGATGAGAAAGCGGGTTGCCAGAAGGGATCCCTGCTCAGGGCTGGGCGACGGAGCACAGCGCGGCCAGGCAGCCGGCTTTCCTCTCATTACTCCAGTGCTGGCTGATGGCCAGGGCTTTCGGCACTGACTTGCCCCTGGCTGGGAGCAAGGAGCCAGAATTGCTCCATCTTGGATTTTGGAGCTTGCAGAAATGGATTTTCTTTTTAGATTGTCTCCTTTTAGACAGCACAGCTCAGCTCTCTCCAGATTGTATAATTTTGTGCCCAGGCTTTTCTGGGCAACATTGCAGCATTTGCCCTTTCTTTGCTGGCTCTCTGAAGGTGGGTGCTCTTGCTCTCATCCAGTTTGGAGCCCCAGTCTGAAAAATTTAGGCACTGGCTTTGCTGTTAATTCTTTATGTTTTAGGGTCACCACTGGAAAAGGGATTTTCATTTGGAAGCTGCCTCTTTTGCTTATATAAAGAAGGGGGGAAACCCCCACAATTCTTACAAATAAAACCTCATGGTGTAAAGTAAACACACACATTCACATGTGATTCCTCTTTAGTACATGATATGTATACCTTAGCAGTGAACTTGGTCCTTTACACTACAGCACACTGCAGCTCCTGAGTAAGCCTGTGGATTACTTGATTAGTCTTGAGTAGGACTGGACACATGAATGTTTGAGACAAGCCTAAAAAATCAATGGGTGGATCAATGCAAGTGAATATTTTACCTCTGTCACAGCCACAAAGCATCACCTACCTGGACCCATGGTGCCCTGACTGCTGGGGAGGGGGATCCAGGATACTGGCAGAGGTAGCTGGAGTGAGGATTTGCAGAGGAGAGGGTTCAAAATTCATTTCTGGGTTGTTTTCACTGGTCTTGATGGACACACAAGGATGAGTTCAGACACAACTGGTTCACAGTCAGCATGCAAATAGTGCTGCCTTCCCCTCTGCTCCACAGCAGGCAGCAGGGTTGACACGTTGCCCTTTTGGGAGTTGAATTTCTGCATTGTGCCAGCGGGCCGATGGCGAAACTCTGCCAGCGGTGTTTCCTGGCCCACAACAGCACTTGTGCAAGAGACACCGAGTATCAAACCCATCTCCTCTATTAGGCACTGCCGCACCGGGTCAGAAGGCATAGAGCCCGGAGGATGCAGGTCACGCTGCGGAAACCCCTGGGCATTGGACGTTGCAATCTGCGAGCTGAGGTTTCTTCCACCAGCACATGGATGTGTGATGTGATGCACATCAGAGGTCGCTTTGGCCGTGACAGGGCACGTCAGATGCAAGGGGACTGTGCCAGGCACCCGCTCCTCTGCCACTTGCCTCCACACGGTCTGTGCTCCGCATGTTGCCAATCCATGGGAACTTTTAAATAATCAATGTTTGAGGGAGGGATAATTACCAGCTTTTGGCTTGCCCACTGACATCAATACTATCAAAGAAGCCTAAATGCACGCTCTCTTTTCTGAGGAATTACCACCCTGTAACGCAATACCCTTGGCTCGTATTGATCCTCCCGTGGCGGATTATGCACAGCTGTTGACAGATAAGACTGAAAATATGAAACAGCCCCCTCGAAGTGCTGGTACCGTACAAAGCCTTTATTGAATAGCAATCTAAACATTCAGGCTGCTCCTCTCAGATAACCTAATCTTTTCCTGCATTAACACCTCCGCACTGAAAGGAATCAATTATGTCTATCACTCCATATAGATTGGGTGCTGCGTTCTTGGAAGCTTAGTCTTGTTCCTTCATTATTGGGTGATCAATAAACCCTTTCAGTAGAAGCATTGTATGGTTATGTAATGAAAAACATCATATAAGTTTTGGCTTCAGCTGATCCTCTGCATTGTTCTTTTTTGGGGCGTTGGATTTATTTTTTTGGTTTTTGTTTTATGACTATGAATTAATTACATAAAGCAGTCCTGAAACAGAAATCCAATCTGTGGTTTCACAAACTGGGCATTCTTTTTGCTGCTTATAAGGAAAAAGAAAACTAGCAATAACAAAACAGAAGTCAGCCGTAAATATTTCATATTTTCATTTTCCCTGAATTAACTGTTACTCTTCCCTTATTAATAAGCTACGGAAGAATTGTCATAGCAACAGTGGCAGCTCATTGAGGAAACTACACGTGAAATGTAACCCTGACCATGCAGAGGTGGCTGCAGTAGTGCCCCGTGCAGGTGGGACTGGAGCAATGGTCCAGCCAGACTCCAAGGGTGCTCCGTGAAAGGCTGTGCACGCTGGCAGCCCAAGAAAAAAGGTGCAAGCAATCTCATTACACCAGTGTTTGGGGCAGCAGATGCTGCTCCTTTTTCTCCTGGGGCTTCTTACCTGCTCCCCATTTCTTCGGAGAGATCTGCCACTGCCTTTTATTCTATGACCCTGCCGAAGATTCTTCAGCATTGAGCTGCAAAAAAGATGAAGACAACAGTAAATTTAAGTGAGAACCTTCAATAACACATACCCCATTTTAAGAAATCATTAAATCATTGGAAAGGAAGTTTCCAGATTCCCCAGAGAATTTGCTATATTTCCGCAAAGGACAGCATGCGTTAAGCTGGTTTTTTTCTTTTGCACCAAAATATGCTGGAACATGGTATGGGTTTATCTAGTTTTCAGAAGGAAGTTCTCAGTTTATGAAAAAAGTTTGTAGGTGAGGGAAAATTGTGCCTTGAGTTTGGATAAAAAGATCAGCATTTCTCACTGAAATGTTATGTGAAAACAAATTACTGGGTATTTATATGGTATGTTTTTTCACAAACATTTTCTGCAGAAGAAAAATCTGACCAGTTCTGTGTGGGTTGCTTTTACATTGTGTCCAATGGAGTACTGCCAATGCTAGACACACACAAAAACCCACGAGTCAGACATTTAAACCATTTAAGACTAGCTGAAAAAGAGTTTAAAAGGATTTAAAAAAAAAAAAAAAAAAAGGCAACAGGGACTAGGGTTGCCATGTGGTTTCTAAATTTTAGGATTTATTTCAGTGATGTTTCCAAGCTTTTCTTTGCAAACATGAAGGGTACAAACCTGGGAGGTGCAGGAGACATGGGCCCTTATTTTTTGGTGGCCAGACGTTGACCTTTTGTGGGGTGAGCTAGCCACTGTTTTCTAGGGGTTTCAAGACATTTCTCTGCCACCCTTCCTCCTCTTTCAGCTGATCACCTCTGTTAGAAGAGATGCAAAAATCTGGGATGTTTTCCAGACAGTTTTTTTCATATAAGCAAGATGCTCAGTGATGGCAACATTGAATCCATGCCCTCTGCCTGCAGCAAGGCCACCAGCAGCACCAAGGCTGCTCTTTAAATGGTCGCTGGAGACAGGCCAGCTCAGGTGCTGTGAAAAGGACTTGTTTATTTTTCCAAAGCTTTTCTCAATTTCAGATAAGCCAAGAGAGTATCTGCACGCGTGCAGAAGGCAGTCTGTGGGAAGCATCCTATCAAGCACAAGACTTAGGCTGGTGATCTGTATCCCTGATCTCCATCACTCAGTATTCATTTACAGGCCGGTTTCAGTGGAGGCAGAATACCCTCAGCTCCCGTTTCCCCTGGTTTGGCTGCTTTATGTTTCCATTTGGTGGCAGGTAGAAGAGGCACTTTGTAAAAGTTACCATTGGCTCCTGCAGTACGAGTGCTCTGAGTGGTTTCCCCCCAACGCCAGGTCTAGCAAAGGCCGCTGGCAGCAGCCTGCACCTCCAAGGGTCTTCCATTCCTCCAGAGCCTTCCTCACCATCAGCCCTGGCACCATGCTCTGCCCCAGCACAGCCTGCTCAGCACTGCGCTCTCATGCATGTCGGTGTCTTGCTAATTGCTTGTTTGCTCCCATCTTATTCATAAAGATTTAAAGACAGCCCTGCCTCCCTTCAGAGGCTGGAAATAGAGGACCCCGTTCAGCTTTTCAAGTGTATCTGAAAGTGCTTTCAGGCTTCATCTTTTGAAAAAAAGCCTGTGAAAAACTGGATGCACAAAGCTGGTTTTGCCAGTGACATGCCCAGTCATCGTAAGCTGATGGTGACTGCATGCAGATGATCAAGGTGTAGAACAGCTATGGGAAAGGATGAATATCAGACGAACACATGCAGCTGTAATAATTACATTGCACTAAAGAAAATGTCAGGGAGACTCAATGAAGTGTTAACGAAAATGGTTTTCCAGGCTTTACTGCTCTAAAGCAAAAAAAAAAAAAATTGAAAATGTGGCCCAGGAGTCATCAATGCAATAATAATTTTTTAATTCTCTCACAGAGCCTGAGAGAATGGCTCTGGAAAGGACTCTGCATCCCAAAGCTCTTCAATGGGTGGTGGCAGAACGCCCTAAACCCTACAAATAGGAAACCTGAGGCACTTGTGCGCCAAGTCAATAACTGATATTAATATTATATGCATGCTATTTGGAAATACCATAACGGAGCTTGAATTGAGAGACTGGGGAAACGTTGTGTAAATAACGCTTTTCCATTACCGCCATCCACGGCAGACTGCGCGCAGTGGCAGGCTGCGCTTGCACTAACAAGCGCTTGTAGTAACAAGCCTGTTGCAAGTCATGTTTTCCAGGTAGGGTGAGACTGCTAGGTGATACTCTTGTGGTGTCTAGCTTTGCAACAAGCCATAATGAAGGAGAGGAGAGAGGAGAGGCGAGGTGAGAATATTTTTAGTTGGAAGGGACCTACAATGATCATCTAGTCCAACTGCCTTACCACTTCAGGGCTGACCACAAGTTAAAGCATGTTATTAGGGCATTGTCCAAATGCTTCTTAAACACTGACAGGTTTGGGGCATTGACCACCTCTCTAGAAAGCCTGTTCCAGTGGTTGACCACCCTCTTGGTGAAGAAATGCTTCCTAATGTCCAGTCTAAACCTCTCCAGTTTATGCCTATGGCTCTATGGCCCTCAGGATCCCTGTATGCTAACGAAAGTACTCACCTGTGCCCAGTAGTGTCTTCAACATCTTGCAGATGCTGACACACGAAAGAGAAGCTTCACCAGGAAAAGAGCACTTGAAGCAGGAGATAAATAAAAGTGTGTTTGAAACATGACAACAACTCTGAAGAAGCAACTGAATTCCAGAATATAAATGGAAGTGAGGAGCCCGCAGACAGGTTTCCTCGCTGCAGCACACCATGGGGCCATGGAGTGAAATTGGTATTGTGGGACACCTCAGGGCCATAGGGGAAATCTCAGGTATCGGTGCAAGCTTGGGCAGTTTTCCTGTTTTTCTCCTGCACAGCTTTTCCAATTCTATAATCAGATGCCCAGTGTTTTACTTAAGGCAAATAAACTTAATGAACCTTCTGTAATTAAAAGGGCTGCTTACAGAGGGATCTGAGACACCCTGGCACCTCTGAGAGCATCTGCCCCCAACTTGAACTGGGACATCCCCGGAACACCTGGCCAACATGGATTTTCAGCAGAGCCTGATTTCTTCAGTTTTTAAAATGGTTTACATATCTTCCAGCCAGTTATAGCGGCAAGTGGAAGTGCCAGTGACGAGAAGCGACACGTCAGAGAAAAATCTCCTTTGGCATAGAGAAGCAGGGCCTTAGGTAGTCAACGGAGAGAAAAATGGACCTCAAAGGGACAGCCTGTCATCTTTAGGTTAAATGCCTAAATTAGGCTCTCCCTCTACACACCTTCAAAATGCCAAGGCTTCTCTCCAACAGGTACTTCAGATCACAAGTTAGATGCCTGAATTAGATCCAATTCACAGTATTCCCCCTCACCAACTACAGCACATTTATCAATCTCCATTTTTCTACTGCTCATGATATAATTACAGCTAAATAATGAATTACATAGATATATAACAGGCTAAATATATATATATCAAATATAAGTATTATATAAAATACAATAAAATACAAGTATTATATTACAGAATTACAGTATTTTATAGGCACTAACAACATCCTGGGCACAAAACAAAATGACACAGTGGTTTCTTTGTGGTTATACAAGACATACTGAATCCTACAGTGGTTCATTGAACTGCCCTTCAGTCCAGAGCAGTTTGGTGCTTTTTGCCCCACACTGGGTTATCGTTTGGCTACTTTGCTTGTAGCAGCTGATTAACTGTGGCATAAAATACCTACAAACCATTAGCCATCTGTAAAACACTTACAAATGCACTCATCCAGTAATTCGTGACCACTTTGTTGGAGAAAAACCCACCATGTCTACTAGGAGCACTTCTAGTTGCATATTTAAAATTCATAAATATTTGAGTGTTGAAATTTTCTCTTTCCTAAACTCAGTTGCTCTAATATTCATGATAAGTGAACTCCAAAAGACTGGAAACAAATTTATTTTTATTTTTAGGCAAAGGGACAATTTCTAGCTGTATCCACCTAACTTAACCTCTCTAAGAAAAGGTCCTTCTCCCTCAAGCCTTGCTCACAGTAAGTGTGCCCTCCCAGGGGTCCCTCTCAAGGAACACTATCTTTTAAACCCTCACCTCTGTGATTCACTCTAAGGCTGTGCATGCGTACAAAAGCTCAATAAGGAAAGTAAAGTCATTAATATGGATCTAATGTGTGTAATTGTTTCTGTAAAGTAGCTTACGAGTACTGAATTAATTAAAAAAAATAAAATAGAGGAATTGGCTATACTGCTGTAACATTTGTTTGTTCAGAAAGCCTTGGCCACAAACAAGCCTGACCCCATTATAGCCCAGAATATTTCTTAGTGTATGGGAAATTCAAATATTGACTGAGTAATGGTTATAGCTCTTGCTGTCATCGGTGTAAACTTGTCAAAGAGGAAGGACTAAATCAAGTTATTAAACAAGTCAACAAGCTGAAAATTTACCTTTTCCTCTAACGCTTCTGGCAATGGCTAAATGAACTACTAAATCAAACACATCATAGCAAATTAGCAAAATATGTTACAGCAAAAATGAAGTTTAATGGCATACAGCAATTGCCAAGATTTTTAATCAATTCTTTGCAGCCTGGGTCCTTAAATGTTTAACAATGGAGGCATAATATAAAGAACATTAGCTCAGAACACAAAAGGAAATTCCCTAGTGAAGTTAGCAATATGGAAGGGATTTTTTTTCCCCCTTAAGGACTGTATCTACAATGCTATTGCATTTTCACACGAATTTCAATTTGAATTTCAGTACTGCTTAAATTAAACCACCAAAACAAAACATAACTGCAAACGAACATATTTGCTCACATTCCCCTACACCTTTAAAGGTATGAAATGGAAAACAGGAAAATTAGTAGGAGATAATCAAATTATGGGCTCCCCTTTCACACCAGAAAGGGCTCCTCTTTGGAAGAAAAACAACATATTGTGAGGTTCCTAAAATTGCTACAGCTGTTTGCAAATTTTATGTGCTTTTTTTGTGTTTCCATTGAATATGTAATTTCTTTAAGATGTAGTTTGTTTTCTCAGAAAAATGTTGGCTTTTCTGAACCATTAGGGTTCTCAACTAAAACAAAAGGGTTTTCTGGTGCTGATTTGGCCCATCTGGAACCATCAAACACCAAGGTAGACCTGAGGAGTACAGGTAAGACACGAGGCCAGACAACGTATCAGTTTTTAAAAGTTGTGTTCAGTACACCTCAGGCCCTTGGTCTTATTTTATGCTACTATACAGCAGAGGATATTAACCGTGTCTCCAGCAATTAATAAAGTTACATTGGTGAGAGCAAAAGGAGGAACAAAACAAGCTGCTGCAAGCAGCTGCAGAGAAAGGAGAGAGGTACAGGGCTGGGGGCAGAGGTATTTGTGACAAATCAAGCAAAGGAGAGAAATGATGAGAAGACACATACTTGCAGGGATAGAAACATAGAGATGACTGCTGGGACCATGCTGAACAGCTAAAGACAAAGGCATCCCTCATAGTGAGAAAGGGCTACAAGTGCACCCTTTCTGCACCTGCTAAACTTTACGATCTGCCTGAAAAGCCCGAATTATTAAATAGTCTATGTGATCAAAAGCTGCTACATGAATTTGAATATTGGCAAAACAAAAACGTGGGATAAGAATCAGTTGTTAGCATACATAACGTAGCTCCATTAAGGTCATGATAACATCAACATTTGTCAGTAACATTTGGCACTTGCCTGTTCCTCCTGGGATTCATTCTGGCAGATTTGTGTTTGTTTCCGTGCACATGTGGCTCTGTGCTTATGACAGAGGTGAATCAAAGACCTGCCTTGTGTCCAGGGAGCAGAGGGTGAGATGTCCAGGGGGGCTGATGCTCTGGTGTAAGCTCACCCCACAACCCCAGGCCAGTGCCACAGGCAGTGTTGACTCCTCTGCAGATGAGTTTTGCCCATACGGTGTTGGCCATTGAAGCTGTGTATCTCAGCCGCTGTGCCGGGCCCTGATGTGTTCCCAGACCACTGACTGTCCTCCCTACAAGGACAGGGTCTGCTCATCCTCGTGTGTGCACTGGCTGGGGTGTGAATATTGCATTGAGTTCACTGAAGAGTGCTTAAATACAGGCAGCAAGTGTGTGTGTTCTTCTAAGGAGGGGAAAAGAGGTTGCCTGACTTCACCTGTTAATGCTTGCAGGGATCATACCTGGCACAGGCTGTACTACAAGGTGAGGGAGCAAACCAGCAAGGAGCCATGTGATGGGGCTGCCACAGCCTGTCCAGAAGCCGCAGGTAAAACGCCAAAAAAGGAGAGGAGCAAGAGATCCGAGACCTGCACCTGGCACAGCAACCTGTGGTCGGAGACGAGTCTCAGTGCTACGGGTGCAGTGCAGGATGCAATGGGGCTGTGGAGGGGGTCAGGGCTGCCAGGCAGAGGCTACAAACCATGGCACCCCGCACTTGCAATAATTCATTTCACATTGTCTTTCCTGGTGATGGGACCATAAAACAGCAGTGGCGTTTCTCTCAGGGATCACTAATCACTCATTATTAGTTATATTTGCATTATCTCAGTATCTCTAAGCCCTAGGAGCAGGCCTGTTATGTGACACTCCCCTGAATATAAAACAAAGTATTATCCCAGCCACAAGGTGCTTACAGTCTGTGGGGTGAGATGCTGCCCAAATAATTCAACACCTTGGAGCAAGGATGAGTTTTGCTACCAGGCACACTTCTTAAGTATGAATGAATGCTTTAATCAGCAAATGCCCAACTGAAATGCAAAGAGAATATAAAGCTTAGCATCCTCCAAGAGATCCAGAGGGAAATTTCTGCACAGTGCTGACACTGGGTCTCCCTTGCTGATGTGCTATGGTGAACAGTACAAAGAAGAAAACATCATACTTTCTCACTTTCTTCTGGAGACATCAACCAAGGTATGTGGCCCTGAGGATCTAGACAAGTTCACAACATAAAAAGTAATTTCTACTACAGCTTTCTGGTTAAGGGTCTTAAAGCCTCCTTCTCACGAGATAAGCATTTTTGTTAACTGAATATTTTCATTCCAGCTCCTCAGGCTTCTAAGTTGCCACTGCACAATGTTGACGTTACTCTTCTGCCACCCTCTGGGGTCAGTTCGCAAAAGGCCTCTAGGATTTTAATATTACTTTGCATTCCTTCCCATGATCCACTTAACAACACCAAATCATCTGCAAAAGCCATAGATGTTACACACTTAGAGCCATGATGGTATCCATTCCCTCCTTGGCTGAGACTGGTCCCAGCCCAGTGACTTTGGTGTGGGAATAATCCTGGTTCAAGACTCCAAGCTCATTTTTACAATCACGCAATTTACCTCAATAGCGTGCACACGCACACATGTGAAAAAGCATTTAAAAGATGTTTCCCACTACATCAAGACACAGAAAAACTAAGCAAAGCTTAGACAGTGAAGAAACAAACCAACGTCGCTCTTGAAAACAGCTATGAACCAAGGACAAAGGATCCTCAAAGTCAGTTTTCAGCTTCTTTAATCTGTTTTTGCACTTGCATGATTGTGTTAAGGAGCAAAACACTTCCTCCTTCCCTACTGTTGTCCCCAAGAGGAGGAGATTTCATCTACAAGGAAGGATGAGCACTCACCCTTCCGGCTCAGATGAGGAGGGTGTTTTCACCACCTTTAACACCAGCAGCAGACAATACACTGGCATGCACACTACTTTTTTTAGTGACGCCATTTCAAGTGAAAGGGGGTAGAAGATGCTGACAGAAGACCAGAGCAAAGCTGGAGCATCTCTGACTTGCCTGAGATGTCGCTGGGCTGAGGCTGGACAGGCTGGAGAAGCAGAGAGCAATCAGAGATACTCATCACTGTCCAAATACCCAGCTCTAAAACAGGTTGGTCTCACTATAAATTATTCATATGACAATATATGTAAACATAATTCAAAACACAATACAAGTCCCTTCCAACCTCATCCTTTCTGCAAGTCTGTGACTATCACAGGGTTTCTTTTCCTGCTGCGTCCCCAAGCACATCCTCCCTATCCCTAAGGCTGGTACACCATGAGCTGTTTTAGTGCAGACAGTAACCGTGTTCCATGGAGGAGTAAGGCCTCTCTCGAAGGGCACACAACGTTTTTGCTTTTTAACTTAGGTAGGGACCTGGCCCTGTAGCTGTGTAAATCACAGTCTCTCAAACAAAAACCAGGAGGTTGCCAGGACAAATGAGGCCAGTGGCTTATGCCAAATTTTTAAGAAGTTGACCTTATGAACTCAATGAAGATGCCACATTGGGCATGTTATGCCTTGATATGGGAGGCAACATCAGAATGTGTCCCTGGGATGGCAGTAAGCCTCTCCCAGCAACCAAGAGGGCTGCTCGGCCCCACGATCTTCCTGCTTGCAAGTGGTTGGAAAAGTGCTTATAGCTCCTCTGGGTCACAGAGGAGGTGCCTGATGACAGACTGTATTCTTGCTGCCTCCTAAGCCTGGTCTGGGATGGCACTGAGGCCCCTAATTAAGCCAGCAGTGTGCTCTGCAAGCAGGCATGGTGCCACACTGGCAGATCAGCACAGCTGAGCCCACTAGCAGCCCTGGGTCTTCTAGCCACCAGCAGACTGCAACAGGCTGGGGTTAAGAAGATAGAATGTCTGCACTCCATCTCGGAGCTCAACTGTGCTGAGGAAAAAGCAACAAACCCAAACGCAGCCCAGGACAGTGACGGTCTGGCTGCAGGGCAAAAGGCAGTTTGCTCTGTGCCAGCCTGGCCGGGGCTGGCTGCATGTGTAAGGATGCACTGAAGCCACCAAAGAACACGTCTGGACATGAAGTCCTTCAGCCACAGAGGCATTGAAATAAAACTGACCCAACAGCTCATGATTGCTGTTCAGAGCTGTATTTATTTTACCTTGGCTAGTGACGAGTAGCGCTGGGATGCTGTTTTGTCCATCCCTTGCTCTTCACCATACCCTGGACCCACGCTGGCACACAAATTCCCAACCAAGGCACTGAAGAAGTGGGAAACATTTGGTGCTGCAAGAGAAAAGGAGAAATCAAAACCTACATCTTGGTGAAGCCTATCTGATGATGCCTCCTCACTCTCTGATTAACATGCACCCCTGGAATGGCAGCTTCATCTTGCCCACCTCTCACTTGCTCATTTTTTCTCCTGTTTTGCTTTTCCCCCATGCTCTTCCCTCCGTTTAACCTGTTCACACTGTTTTAAAGCTAGTATCAGAGAACAGATTTTAAATTAATATTTAGATTTTTAAAAGCCATTTTGAAACAAACTCTGAGAGACTGAATTGTTATCTCAAGTTATTTGTCTCAAAGATATTGTTTGTTCTGAGAGACTGGACTGTCATCTCAAGCCATTCGTCTCAAGGATTGTTTGCTGTGACTTATCCCAGAGATGGCTTGTTTAAGCAGGGCACTCCTCTGTCCATAAAGACGACTATCAGGCCACTGAGGCATCCAGGGGAGGAGACAGGCCAGAGCCAGCAAGGAAAGTGGAGACTACCATTGTCATGGAAACTGTAGTCTCTGAGATAAGGTACTGGTTTCTAGTGTTGATTACGTGAAGGTCGTGTGATAGACGAAACCTGCAGCGCGTGAACAGTGCATGAACAGTACGTATGTGCATGCATTGGACTATGCCCTATAAAAGACTGTGGAGACAAGCCATGGTGTGCTCCCATCACTGAAGAACTGAAGACTGAGGATCAACGGGATGCCACTGGGTCCACGGTGGCGACTATCCTTGCAACTCTATCCCGACTGCTTGCTTGATTTCTGCCTTTTTCTTCCATTCTATCCTATTGCTACTATTTTCTACTTTTGATACTTCCAGTAATAAAAGCTCTATTGGGCATACGGCATTTGACCTCGGTTGTGTCTTAATCTCTCTCTTGGGATCATATCAAAACCTTCCCCAATATTGGATCAGGACACAAAACAAAAACTTCTTAAGTGAAATACTTCCACTTTTCTTCATCCCCAACTACTTGCCAATTACATGCTGAACATGAATTTTTCAGTGTTCCTGAAAATACTCCTGCTTCTCCTCCCCTGAGGAAAAAACCCCCACATATCTGTCTGCTTGTATTGCTTATTTTAACATCATCACTCTTACATTTGTAGTATTACTGACGGCAGTGCCTAGCACAAGGGAGCAGCATTACACCACAGCTGTGGTCTGCCCCAGACACACCGGGGGACATCCCAGCCATGTACAGACAGAACCGAAAAGGCCAAATTGGTCCAGAGCAGCTAAAACCCCCAAAGAAAACCAGCAAACCAGCTAAATCTCCCTGGATACATTTATTTTCTCTTTGCCTGCCTCCTCCCAACATATCTGCACATGCCTCAGGCCCCGGGGTGGTTTCACGGGAGCTCAGGGCATGTTTCAGCACGTGGATGCTCCTTCTCCCTCATGGAGCTGAAACCTTCCCTCTATATTCATTTCTCCCACTGCTAATAGCTTTCTTTATTTAAATAAATCCTCAGTTATGCATCCTAATGACGAGCGATGATTCATGAGCAACAGATGTCAGCACTGGCGCTAACAGAGCGGCATTACTGGCTGCATAGTTTCAGGTGCCAAAATAACAACATTTATTAACCATCTCGACTGAGGCCTCAGGAGCTTAAAGGTACATTTCACTGCTAGCACACCAAAAGGAGAAACAAACAAACAAAAAAAACCAGTGAGGGTATCATTAATAAAACATTTATAAAATATATGTCAAAGCTTTACTTTCCCCAATGCAGAAAATAATAGAGGAGGGTTGTTTGGTGGTTTTTTTTTTTCATTTTGATTTGTTTGGATTTAAAGACTGTTATTATGAGACTCGAGATACTTTTAAATCAATAAGAAATGCTTTGCTGTTTTTTATTTATTTATTTTAAGGCAATTCTAAAGGTATAATGAAAGGTTTTAATCTTATTTCAGAGATGTAATTAAAAAAACCTCAGCTTCTAAGAAGGTCAATATGGCTTGCTAAACAACATTGATTTCTGGAATATTACTGATGCACAGAGTGATTTTTTTTTTTAAGATAACTTCCATCCCTTCAAGAACCATGTCAGATATAATTTGATTGGTAAATACCTACTCTAAATTAAACTGGCACAGTAATTACAGGTGCCTCATCACAAGTTATTGGAAAATTATTCAAAATGTTGAAGCAAGTCTGAGGACAACATAACAAATTTTCTTCTACTTCACATTTTGAACTAGACATTTGTTTGCGAGGATTACTGGGGACAGGAAATCCCTGAAGTGGAAACACAGTCCTACTGAAGTTCAAGGGACTTTGACCATTGATTTGCACAGGACAAGGATTTTAGCTCTGGTTTTTATATCAGGTTCTTTTACCAAACTAGGGGTTTCTTGCGTGCAAAGTGGGGCTGGTAATAAGTTGTCTGTCTCGTGTAGCATTACTGCACTTAATGCTTAGCAAGCACTTTGGAAACTTTAATTGAAAGCGTTGGGGTGTTTTAATTAATCATCATTGTATTGCCCCCAGAGAATACCAAGCTTGGAGGGGGGTCCACTGCTATGGATTAGCTGTCTGATAAATCTACCCCATTGATTTCGGTTTCTCTTAGCACATGAAAGACTTGGGATTAGTCTTCTGCAGGGGCTGGTGTGAGGACAAGCCCACAGCTGGTACAGAGGGCTTGCTCAAAAGGACTGCTTGGATATCATTCAAACACCTTTAGTTTCAGCCTACTCTGGTCTATGGGTAGGGACAGAGGGTCTGACTTGACTAAGCCCCACTTTACAACCTGAACCAGCAATTTTCCAGCAGTAAGGCAACCCTGCCAACACAGGAGCCTGCATATCGCATCTCCCTCTCAGCGTTTTCATTATATGGCTCATTTAAACGATTCCACATAATTATTCCATAGGAAATGCAGTCACGGCTGTACCTTTGAGGGGAAGGGGAGATGAAAGCACCATTCCCACCAAGGTGAGGGATTCCTCGTGGCAGAGCAGCCCTCATGCAACGGGGACACCTTGTTAGCAGCTTTCATTAAAGAGTAAAACCCAGCTTTGTTTCCCTTCAGTGATCCTGTGCTGGTGGATAAGGAGCGAAAACAGTTTTATTTACTCGTGGTAAATAACTCATATGGCTGCAACAATCCTAAAATATTCATCTACACTGAAGGATGCAGCCTTCAAGAATGCTGCCTGAGAGATGAGGCCCAGCTGCTGTACAGGAGCATCACCCCACTGTTTTCCGGGGACAAGCCTTTTTTCAGCTCTCTTAGCATGACCAAGGATTACCAAGGAAGCCCTATTAGCTTAAGAAGTAGACACAAAGGGATTTGTTCCAGTGCTGCATTTAGGCAAATTCATGGTCATAACCCTCACTTTACAAAGGTGTTAACGAGCATTGAATCAGGCTAAAAAGCTATTCTTGTAGCTATATACAGCAAATGAGGTGCCAATTATTGCTCCAATTTTCCAGCCAAACATAGCAGTTTTGTTGGGTTTCAGTGAAGCTATGCTGATTATAATTTTTATATTGTTTTTTTTCAGCACAGCAGTGACAACAGCTCCAAAGACAACTCCCGGCATGCTTGCAAACATTTGGGTTTCATCCTGCAAATATCTCCTGGTTGCCGCGTCCGGTGCAGGAACAATTGTTTGCCTGAAAAAGGCTTGCAGGAGGGAAAACACCTCAGGCACAGACGTGCACATGGGTCCTCTCTTCTGGGCTCCACTGGGATGTCCCATGGTGGGGACACCTGCAGTCCTTAGAGATGGGGACGCGAACAGGTCATTCCCAAAGGCGCACCCGATGCTGGGGTTAATCCCAGGTTGGTGGGCATCTGCTTACACTCTCACCCCTCCAAACGTGTTTCTTTTGGAAGCTCCCATGCCCAGAGGGCTGACTGTCCTCCTCATGCACCCAAAAGCTGCACAGCACCCAGGGTCTTGCCTGCAGCCCCTGAGGGACCCTATGTCAAGCTGAGCCTGGACATGAGCCACCTGCAACGGACCCACCTGCACATGAGCACCAGGGGAGCACCCACGTGGGACAGGTTTGCAGAAGCTGCTATTCCTGCAAGAAACCAATAACAGCCTTTACTGCCAAGAGTGAAACAAAATCATCGCTTGAGACACAGAGGAGGTGAGACTGCAGGATCGCCCCAGGGCCAGTGAACCTCTGTGGACTTGCAGCCGCATGCCATCCTTCTCCTACATGCAGCCTCGAAGCAAGGCTGGGGCAGAGTTTGAGTGTGGTATTTCGGAGTCAAAAATCATGTCCCCCTCTCCAGCCAAACAGTGGCAAATATTAGAGAAGTATCAGAGATGTTGCTTTGCTGCAAATGGGAACCACTAATAGCTGTGTGCTCTTTGAGGTTCATGAGGGGCAGATGAAGTGCATCAGAAACAAACAAAAAAAAGTAGTCCACATTGTCTAACTCCCTGTGATTCCCACAATAAATTCGAAATAATTCATGTTCCACTCATACATGCATAAATATGTAAAATATAGCTTGTTATTTGGCATTTCAACCCACTGTACAAGCACCTGTCAATTTGAATTAGAGAATCTCCATGAAGTGCCAGGCAGGAATTTAGGAAGAAAATGACCGATAACTGGTTTTAGCTCATGAAGGGGAAAAAATATTGTCACAGTTTGTATGATGCTACTTTCTGCTCATAAAAGGTAAACATTTTTAACCACCCTAAATACTAAGTCTCAGCCAGAGGGATGCACATAGGAGTATCGGGTGTGTGCACACACATCTGGTCCTGATGATCATCCCAGGGTAAAAAGGTTATTCTCCTCTCACATACCAAACTGCATTCATCCTTGTTAATGGAAGAGGGATGAATTAACTTTTGATTGACTTAAAGATTTGAGGCATAACATAGGATATGGCTGTGAGAAGTAGCACTGCATCAGACAAAGGGCTTCCATGCCACCCTGAGATACCTGCAACTATCTTTCACTGCTGCATATGCTCGAGCTCCCATTTCCCCCTGAAAGTGCTTGGGTGCCATAAAATTTTAACCTGCATCACTCCAGCTAACAGGTATTGGATAACAGAGGAGGACTCCAGGAGCAAAACCAAGAGCTGTGTGATGTGATGGAGACAGAATCAGGGTTACCTGCATATGCCCCCCTTTCCTGGGGGGCTGCATGGAGTAGCTCTGGGAAGAGAAGAAAATGGAACCAGCACACGAGACTGGCACAGCAAGGGAAAGCAGTACTTCCATAGGGCAAGCCTAGTCCTAGGTTTATCTAGTAATTACGCTCATCTTTTGCTCTAACTGTTCAGCCTTTCATTCATATTGAGAAAAGAGATTTCTGTCAAACAGTTTGCAGCACTTTTTTTTTTCTCTTTTTGATAAGTGAGTTCAAAGAAAACTTAATCTTTTAAAAGATGGTTAATTCCCTAATTAAGCATTCGTCTCCCTCTCTCATCAGTAACACCGAAAACGTATCAAGACAAATCACTTGTACTTAGATGCCTGGCAATGGCATCTTTTCTTCCTAAATCCCCTGGACAAATCCAGTTAACTGCAGCACGAAGCAGGAGAGAGAACACCTGAGCTCCCTCCTGACTTGCAGCAGGGAGCAGAGACGTCTGTTGTCTTTGCAAAGTTTTCCACCTGCTCCCTTTTATTACAGAGAGAAGACAGAGAGAGAAATGCGTAGTGGAGATGAACAATATCTTACATCCTTGCGTGAGACTCCACTTCCAAATTAGGGAAAAAAAGGAGGAAAAAAAAAAAAAAAAAAGACCACACACCAGAAGTACAGTTTGGAGTGGCGAGCAGGCAGAGGGATGTGGGCCAGCCTGGGTGCTTGGTGGTTTGGTGCTGGAGAAGGAAAGAGCTTGGGTGGTTTGAATTTTCCCTTGCCTCACTTTTGGTTTATAGCAGGCAGGGGTTGTTCCTGTCCTATACTCTAGATTGGGAGAATAAATGAGACTAAACCCAGGGATAAAGTACTGGCATTTTTGTAGGTCACAGGCTACCTAAGAAACCCCACTCTCATTTAATTTTGCTGCATAATTGGTTTGAGTGAGATGCTTCATACAACCAGAAACAAGCCATTTGGTTCTGAGACTTTGGTAAACATCATGAAAATCATTCACCAGAACTGGGAGCCCAATGCTTTCATGCAAAGGCTCCCATCTGATCCCCCCTGGCCGGCCATTTCCAGGCCACTACTCAACAAAGGCAAAGTGAGAAGCCGCTGCCCAGCCACAACCAGGGTTGGGGTTCCTCCAGTGAGGCAAGCGTTCAGCCCCAGGGAGGCTCTTTCTGTACCTCCTTACACTCAAGTGGTCCCTAGTGTTCTTGCAGTGGCCAGAGAAGACCACCCTAGGCACTACTAATATACCCCAAATGCCCCACCCCTGCTTAATGCATCAGGGCAGTGCACTTTCTTGCCATCACATGAAGCTGAGTGCTGTGCATGGGAAGTGGGTCCTGGATTGCTGAGGAAACACGCTGTCATCAGCCTGCAAATCCTTCCCACCAACACTTTTATATCCCAAGCCATGTTTTTATTTAGCATCAAGAATGAAAACCCCTCCCAGCCACTTTTCCCCACTGCAGAAGCCAAAGTTCAGCCAAAGGGCCATAAGATACAGCTACGCAACAAAGGAAACACCGTGAAGGAGTATGTTTGAGCAGCACGATAGTCGGTGAATACTCTCTAATTACGCCGACAAAAGAGACAAAAAGCACATACCAGCTGACACTTGGCTGCGTCTCCACTCTGCTAACTGGCTGCAATTAATGAGATGGCGGCACTGAAGCTAGAAAGAACCCAAGCCAGAAAGGAACCTCACTGATTAATTAAAAACTAAGAGAGAGACCCAGAAGAAAATCTCCCCCCCGACTCCTTCCGTTCTGCAGCCAACCTTAGAAAAGCTTGCCAGGGAAGGGACAGGAGAAATCTGAGAGGAAAGCAACCCCTAAAATTCAAAGCAATGCTTCAAATCTGGCCAGAGAACTCACAGGCTGTCCATCAACTTCATGCAAATCATAAAACCCAGTGGCAGGTGGCCAGTGATGGCCTGAAAATGAATAGCACATTCACGCTGTTAACATCATAGGAGACAACTTGCATAGATTTATGCTCTGCTAATGTTCGTAAGGTGTTACAAAGCAGTGAGGATAGATAATACCTTTGATGAGCCAAGAGCTGGAGCAGGGTGGGACCTGTGCCGAGAGTAGGAAGGATCCATAAGGGAGAAGCCAGCATAACTTCCCAGCTTCAGCAAAACCCTGCCCTGAGAGAAGTAAACCTTTGGCCAGGAGCTGGGATACAGAGGGGGATGAGCAGCATTAGCTCAACTCTGATCCTTATCAGGTCCTTTACTGAATCAACCCCAAAAAGAACCATAAACCAGAAAGGAATGTAACATAAATGGGATTGAACTGCCACACAAATTGTCTCCAAGAAAATATTAGGGTCTGATCCAACGCTTAACAGTCAGTGGTCATCTTTTCACTGTTTTTAACAGCCTTTGGATCTGAACACTGTATAACATATCTTGTTCATTTCTTGCCAACATAGAAAGCTATAAAAAAGCCAAGAGAAATCCATTAGTTTTAAACAACAATAGATCAATAATGCTTACCAACTTCACAGCTGTTGTGGAGACTAGTAGTATTTTCAGTGCATTAAAAGACATAAATCCTGTTTTAACCACAAAGTACTATTAGTAAAAATACTTGGACATCAGAAATAATTTGCATTTGTATAACTCTAACCTCTTTCAGCTCAAACGTTAAGGTCTCAACATCCTTAGTGTGTCAGATTCACACAGGAGTCATATGTATATATATATGTGAATACGTATGTATAAAAATATACATATTACAAAAGAAACTAAAATCCTAACCAACTAGTCAAGGCTCTTTTGTATTAAAAGACAATGGCTTGATTTCCTCCACAATTTGCAGTAGTACAAATGCAGTTGCTAATCACCCACTTATTGAGTGAGCCCTGATTGCATATTGAGTGTATCTTATTGCCTGTCCTGGGATACCCATGTCATACAAATTTAGGTGCGTGTGTGTGCACCCGGGGGCAGGAAGGCATCCAGATGGGAGCAGAGCTAAACAATGGTTTCATCTCCTGTCTCTTTTTCCTCTTTCACGCTGTTGGCTCTGCCACACAGCCTCACAGCTCTGTGCTCTGTCCCATATCAGGCCTGGGGAGATGGAGAAGAGCAGTTTGGGGTGCAGTGGGAACACAAGTAGGGTAACCACCCATTGCTGGGTCACTTCAGCTCATGCAGCTGTTGCCACGCACAAAGAGGCTCTGCAAGGGGGAAATACACTGTATGCATTGGCTGATGTAGACCTTAGATAACTAAAGCTAAAGGGTCACCAAGGTAAGCATTAACGCACCCATCTTTCCTAGCAGGATGGCCTCCTAACCTTTGGCAGTGGGAGATCTCCAGGCTGGTGGGGCAGCAGATCTAGAGCATGGCATTACTGACTCGCTTGACCTGCAGCCTGAGGTGCAAGAGCTCTGGTTGCCATGGAAATGATGGACCAGCATCTTTTTTCTACATACTTGGGCTGGAAAAAACCCCCCAAATTCTGACATTAGTGTTCATTTTTTCATAACTGAGTCAAAATTCATCCCCTGTATGGTTTGACTATGTGGTCCACTTTCACCCAGTACACACCACTTCAGCTTATCCCACCTAATTTATTAACAGAATTAGTGTAAAGATTTACACAATCTTTAGAAGATTTTCTGCCATAAACTTAATTTGCCTTCTGTGTCACTCATGGGAAATCAAGGACTGAGATAATCAATGAAGTTCACAGGAGTTCCTGAATCAAAAAAAGTCTTGAGAGAACAGAGTTTCTGTGTCAGGATGCACCTAGGTGTTAATTCAGGCAAATACATTATTTTCTTCAACTGCCGTGCTAACCCACACACTCAGTGATAATAACCTTCATGTTAGATTGCTTTGACCCATCACCACTGTTCAGGATTTGGAGAATGATAGATTCCAGTCCTGGCTTTTTGCCACATCAAATAAAATGAAAAAGCAATTTATACAGCCTCTTGGAGGAAAATGACAGTGCTCAAAGGAAAGGTGCTCAAGATATAATTTAATTTGGGTGTGATGAGCTTCACACATCTCTCCTGGGTAAGTCAGTCAATGAAGTTTCCATCTCATCCATTAGATGGGTTAGACTATTTTAAGCTTTTTTTTTTTAAAACTCTTACAGAGCAGGCCAGGAGATAAGGTCAAAGATATTAATAAGATGGTTAAAACAGCGTAACACCTAAAAAATTTTGAGGTACTATCAGCCTGGGGCACACCCCGAGGGAATCCGTACCAGAGACCAACCAAGATTTCCAAAGAGCTGAGAGGTGCTGTTGATGCAAGGGAGGTAGGTTCCTTCACCAACCCCAGGATCTGCTCCCCTTTTGCTGTCTCTCTACTGGACGCCACTTCATGCTTTCGTGGCCTTCATTAGCTTGGTGTAGCCCTGTCTCACGTAACTGTGGGATCTGGAAGCAGATGCGCACAGCCGGTATGAGGGGAACGGGCCAGAGTTGTATAAGAAAGTACTGGAAGCCAAGGTGAAGCAGTGACTATATATCTCGTATTCATATACGACACAAAGATATTGCTGTCAGCTGCAGCCTTTTATATACTAAAGCACTTCTGGTGGGCACATGGACAGTGGCCAACGCTGTGAACAGGAGAAAGGACACAAAATGCATGGGGTAAAACAACAACAGACACCACTAACATGTCTTTCTTCAGGGTTAGAACAGTAGAATACAAATAAAATGTATTTTGTTTGTATTTAGGTCCCCATCCACCATTCCTGCTTCCTTCTGCTGGCCCCTCCAACAAAAATGCTGCCTTTCCTCAGTGTGAATTTCAGTATATACCTGCATCCGTACAGGGACCAGTGTCTTAACAAGGGAGAGAAAAAAAGGCATCCCAGCAAACCCTACATGTGATTACTGTTGCCAGAGGAAGCCCATGTAAAATGTTTGCCCAGCTAAATCTTTCCCTGCAAAAAAATGCCTCGAGAGTGCAGAAGCAAAACAGCAATTTGACCCTGTGGAGATCCTCTGTGGCAGCAGGAGACAGTAAAACATGAGCTGCTACCTCATTCTTCACCTCTCCTTGTCTCCTCCACCCACAGGAGATGCTGCGTCTTCCCTGTATCTTGGGATATTGAGCCAAAGATAAGGTCTGCTCAGGGAGGATCAATAATTAACGGTAAGCACTTAGTGCAAACATTTCCGTCAGCTCTTGTGTTGGGTATTAATCGGTCAGTTCCCTGATCTCTAATTGCCACATTGGCTGGGTATTTCCCTCTTTGTATAAATGCAAGGCTAATGTCACTCTCGTCCCTACTTGTTGTGTTTTCACAACTGGAATCAAAAGAAACCCAACCTACTCAGTGCAGATGAACTTAAGAAGAGGCAAGAAGGCAGCAAGGTTAGCTACCATCAGCTTATGTGTGAAGGACAGAAAGAAGCAACTTTGGGGAGGGAGAAAGAGGGATGTTATCCAAAGAGATTGAGGAAAAAGAGCAGACAAAATGAGAAAGCACTTTTTAAAGAGGGGGAAAAGTGGTAACATCACCAAGGTACCAGGAGTGCCTAGGAAAGCAGCCTCCCTTAGCTAAAAATGCTAAAAACTTTGAGAAAGATGCTTAGAGAACCAGAAAACCAGGAAGTATATGTAAAGCCTCTGCTGCAAAAGCATACTTGGGAGATTTGAGCATGTGCTACCCAGCGATAAACACCCCTCAGCATGCAGTGAATTAACTGAGGAGCCAACTATACACAGACGCTTAATTAAAACTCTGAACAAGCCACTTTGGGTGGAAAACGGAGCAGATCAGCCTAAACATGGCAGTAACTGACAAGCAACTTGCTATGAGAGACGGGTCACCGGACATCACGGGTCGTTGCTGGGCTGGGGCTGCAGGCTCTTTGCTACAGGGCCCCTGTGAGGACACTCTTCACCACAGGTTGGAAGGTAGCAGGACTGGCAGGTGAAAGGGGGAAGGTGCTTGGGTGGTTTCTGCCCAGGACACTGCACTGCCAAGGCCCTGAAGTAGAAAAGCTTGCACCTGGTTTTGAAAGCGACCAAGTGATAAAAGGCTTTCCGAAGCTCTGCATGATCAGAGCCTGAACTAGAGCGAGGTAAGTCTGGAGATCGCAGACTCATGTCGCTTCAGGATGAGGCAGCTCAATAGACAAAGGTCTGAAACCACCTTCCCATGCCTCTGATGGCACAAATGGGCTTTTCTCCTCATCTCACACGGCCTTCAGCAACTTCCAGGTCTTCCAGTTGTATATTCAAGACAGCCTTTGCACTATTAGCCCCTGGCAAGGGCCAAAGGTCGAGCAGTTCTTCTGGCTGGTCCATGCCACACTGGGCAACCCAAACATAGTAAAGAAATAGGACATGAAGACTCATACCAAGCAAAAATTCATGTCCCTTGTTTGAATTTCAGGGCCATTATCTGACTGAATCAAATTGCCATACAATTTGGTTAGGCAATTAATATCTCCACACGGACACAAAATAAGAAAGAAAACAATACTGATATTCTGGTTTTCAGGAGGCGTGAAGGTATTTGCTTGTTCTCCACCCCACTGGTTGGTGTTCAATGCTTCAGCCATGAGCTCAGCTAATCCTGTGTGGCAATACACTCCCCACCCCCCCACCCCCCCCCCATCCTGCCAGCAGGAATTGAAACTTCTCCAGGCAGGGAGAAGGGGGAGGAAAAAAAACCCTAAACCCCTGAGGCCGCAGGTTGAAATTTGAACTGGCCAATCGAGACGTGCCGGGTACATTGAGGTGACCTTCTTGGCCAATAGAGATTAGATGACCACTGGTCAGATTGGACAGGGGTATAAAGGGGGTCCCGCCGGAGGACACGTTGGAATCAGTCCTCCTCGGAGCAGCGGGTCTGCCGGCGGGGACTCCCCCTTGGGTCGGAGGACCGTCTGAGGTAACTCCTCAAGGGAGGGAGCCCTCAGCTTTTAGGTGAGTGTTATGTGCATTTTGAGTCATCACTTTTGAATCTTATGCCTTCTGAAGTCGGCTGTGTAGTACTAACTTCCCTTACATCATTGAGCCTGTAGTTCACTACTGTTACCAGAATTCTAACTAACTTTTCTACTGAAGAATAAATCTGAGCTTTAACACCTGTTGGAGTTGAGTGTGTGTGCATCCGTAACACCCCGTGCTCTGGGGAAGTGTTACATTCTCACAAGCATGATTTTCTCCTGTTTATATTCTTAGGAACAACCTAAAATTCTAAAAAGCTGATTTGCTGAGTGTCCAGAGGGACAAGAGCCTGCCTAGACGTTTGCAGCATTCCTCAAAGACTCTGGTAATTTCCCAGGAGGTACCAACTAAACAAACTTGGCTTTTCATCTGCAGCCTCCAGTTGAATCTCCTTCAATGTGTAAACTTGGGAAAGCAGCCTTTAGTCTTATCTTCCTTGTTTTTCCAGAGCAGGCTCAGCTACACAGCAGAGTAAAGCCCTCTTTCAGAATTACCTGTCCTAAACCAAGAACTTGGCTTCAAAGCCTTCCTATTTCTTAATTGAAGGAGATTCTGACCATGTTGGCTTTGGAGTTGGGTCAACTTCTTTGAAGATTTGTCTTCAGCTTCCAGGCTTACCTGCACTTAATGATGCAATCTCTCCAAGGTGTAACAAGGACAAGATTTGGGTCAAACCCTTAAGCTCCTAAATGAAAGTCATTTAGGAGCCCATAATAAACTCCTGGAGAAGATCTCTAATTTTTTAAGAATTTTAAAGAAAAACCTCACAGGCTAATTAAGCCTTCCCTCCTGAGCTCTCTGACTTCCAATTTTTATCAGTCCCTGTGCTGGATTCCTCGCTGTGCGTGTTAATGGCCTCCTCATGAAAGCGTGCTTAATTCTCTTGACACTAATTCCAAAGCATTACTTTTGAGTTAAACGTACATACTGCAATAATGAAATGATCTACAAAATTAAAAAAAAAAAAAAAAAAAAAAAAAAAAAGGCAATCTAAAGAAAGCTTAGCTAATACAACAGGACAGGAGAAAATATAAACGTTTGTAATGGTTTCTGATCCTGGCAGTGTGAATGCTGCTGTAGTGATTTACAGTCCTGCTGTAAAGAGCAAGGACATGGTTACATCCCCAGAGGTAAGCAACGCTGACAGCACAGCTGTGAAAAATCTTGGCTCCTGTCCACAAGGCAAAGAAGGAATTCAGAGCATCTCAATAAACCCAAGTCATGTTTCTGACCAAATCATTAGGAAATATTAAGCAGAACGCATTTGCCTTCCTCCGCACACCAGCGTTCCTCCCAGCACCAAGGCTAGCATGACAAGGTGGACACTGACCACAGCACTGTGCTTCTAGCAAGGTAACAAAGCCCCCTACCACCCTCGCAGTTAATAGCACTGATTCAGTGCTCACACTGCATGCACAGACACATCCCTTCTTCTTTTCTTGCCTCAGAGGCATTTGCACAGGCTTTTCAAGCAACAGCATCGCTTATTTTTTGTGCCCTCCTAATTTTGCTTTTAGATGAAAGGCTTGGCTGTGCTGTCAATCACACTTTCATTCATGTGGACCCG
The DNA here is from genome assembly GCF_929443795.1 of Astur gentilis. NCBI lineage: Eukaryota > Metazoa > Chordata > Aves > Accipitriformes > Accipitridae > Astur > Astur gentilis. The sequence goes on from NC_064884.1 coordinate 17,471,519, forward strand.
GTGAGGGAAACCTGCTGCATTTTAATAGGCTCAGGTAAATCTTCCGAAGGCTGAGGATTTTATCAACTTCTGCGCTTCGTCTGCTCACTGATCTCATCCTTTCATCTCATCCCATTCATTCACTGGGAGGAGAACTCCAGCCTTCAAAACGCTCCTGCTCCCATCTTTCCCACAGCTTTGCCACTCTCTCTGCTGTTTTCTCTAATCTGATTTGGTTAGTGATATTGTTCACCTTGGATGTGTGGGCAAATCACAGCTTAATCTCAGCAGATAAAGGGAGGATTGCCTGGCTCCCACCATCTCTGCCTTGTGCTTTTATCAGGAGGAGGTTCAGAGAGGAGGTAATCAAAGCGCTCTCCTGAGTTGATTTTGCAGATTGAATCTAATTGTGCTCCCACATGAATTAAATATCACCCCTTTCCCTAAGCACATCCTGTGCTCTGTTTGCCATGCGGGTGTGGGGAGCAAGCACAGCTGATTACAGCCATGACTCACAGTTGATTGCAAAGGGAAACGCCTCCTGGTCCTGCAAAACCTTTGCACGCAACTCCCTTTTGCATGCACAGTTGTTAATGGGCTTGCACTTACATGGTGGAGCACACATATAGGCACATGTGTGAACTGAGCCCTGGGAGCATAAGTACTGTTGTCACACACAGGTGCATGTTGTGCTTTGCTTTTAAAATGCACGTTCTCATAAATCAGGTTTTTTTCATATTCTCAGAGGTGGGTTGATTCTAAGCGTAATCCTAAAACCCGACAAACATTTTTCATACTTCTCAAACACATGCTCAGAGCATTGCTGCATAAATCGCCCTGCAGCTTCCCAGTGCATATTTCCCTTATCCCCTCCCCACTACCTATATCTGGGACACTTGAGGGACGGGTGGAGGTAACAGCGTTTGCTCAACAAACATAATATCCATAGGGAAGAAAGATATGAACTGCAAATCAGGGGCTTTATCATTATAGAGGTGGACCATAGCATTAAACGGGAAGAACTAGAAAACCTTGAGGAGCGGGGAAAAATTAAAGTGGAATGAAGCTCAATATTGTGGAGGGAGGGTCACACTTTTGGGGATTATCAAAACATTTTCTCTGTTGGGGGTGCACAAAGCGAGTGCATGTTGGGGTGTGGTAACACAAAGGAAAAGAGGACAAGATTTTGGCAAAGGAGCTCTGCTGAACCACCATCAGCTCACAGCTATGCTGGAGGGAAATCTCCTAAATGGTAGTAGGAAAAATATTTCCTACAGTGGGGTCAGAGATGCCAATATCGGCATACAAGCAATTGGTGCTACATTTACCATATAGCAATGAGATTTCTGGGGTGTATTGCTTAGCTATTACTGCTTCTGTGAGCTTGTCTGCCTTGTAAATTATCTCTCAGTGGAAAATTATGTCTGTTATTCCTGAGCAAGTGGGGAAAGGAGAGCTACATCATGAGATGCTCAGAGAATCTGGCTGGGGGATTAGCTGTGAGGTTGGGTTTGCTCACTTCCAAGCCTTCCTAGGTCAGCTAACTCACAGTGACCACCCCAAGCTCCTCTAATAGGTGCTTAGTCATACACAAATGTGAACATGGAAGCTCTCTTTCGAGTCTACACAGAAAAAGACAAGAAAAAAGAGGGGAAGGAGGGGTGGTGCAGTTTGATTTAGTCCAGCCCAATCAAGACAAGAGGTGAGTTCTGGGTACTTCCAGCCAAAAGGCTCTGAGGTGCAGTGAAGGCGCTGCCAATCCGTACTAACGTATCAGCTAAAGAAAGGCAGAGGCTTTCACCAACACTGACTGGTTGTGCAGCCACTGGTCCTTTGAGTGTCCTTTGACTACGGAGCCCTCTTCTCCCCACGGCACACAGAGAAAGCTGTGGCAAAGACAAGAACAATCCTGCGTCCTGCATCACCCTCTGCCATCTACTGCCAGCATTTCCCCAAAATTCTCTTGGAAATAACATTTTATTCCTATATAGGTTTACCTTGACATAGCTTGGCATTACTCAAGCAAAGATCATTTTTAAAAGTTAGCAGAAGAAAGGCACTCTGTTTTGCTCCCAAGCTGGGTATATTCTCAAAGACCTGTGAGCTAATTCAGCTGGGGAATATGAGGAGCTGCTCTGCTTCCTGGGGGATTTCCTTGCTAGGTTTTCTTAATATCACCTCTTGGTTGTCGCTTCTTTTCTGTACACAAGCCCTTCTCCAAATTAACTTTCAGGCAGGTGAAGTCCCCAGCCAGATAATTTTGTGGTGAAATCACTGGATGTTGCAGGGTTCTATAGATCCCAGCAAGAGCAACGCGCATGTACAGCCCATCACTCATGGAAAAGTGAGACAGAATTAAGAAAAATCACCATAGAAAAATGAGACTGAATTAGCTGAAATTCACAGTAACAATCTATCACAAGTATATCACAAGGGACAGAGTTTCACATCTGAAAGGGCCTTTCAATCCACATCTGAAGGGTAGTATATAAATGCTACATGTTATTTAAGTTGGTCTTTCAAGTAAAGTGGCAAGTCAGCCCCAGTATTAATCATGAGATAAATGTTAAGTCAACTCGAGTTCTTTTTGTTGTTTTTTTGAGCCTCCAGGGCCACATTTGTGACCATTTTTCTTAAGTCATGAGGACTAAAGAAAAAAATAAAATGCTTTTTTGATGAAAGCTGATATTCACAGAGAACTGAAGAATTCCCAATGCTGGGGTGTTTTGTAACCCCCAACACCATGAGACACACAGTAGGAGCTCACAACATCAAAACCACTACAAGACTGCGTCTCCACTTGCAGGCAGAGCCCTCTCACCTTGGACTGCTTCTTCCAGAAATGTTCTTCTGCAAGATCTCACGCCATTCCCTTTAAATGCTCACTAGTCAACCTTAGGTTTGTGTGGTATACCATGATAACCAAATACAGTGATTTTTTTCTTTCTCCCCAGAAAGCAGCTTTTTAACAAGAACATAATAAATTATTTACAAGATATAACAAAGCAAATTCATTCTGAGAGACACACTCAAACATACAGAAAAGGAACTCTTGGAGCATTGTGAATGTTGGTATGAATCATCCTTCTTTCCAGCCATTTAATTACTCCAGGATTAGGAGTGCATAAGCTATGGTCTGCACTTTTATTAATGAAAACATCCATTATTATTCTTTTATGTGGAGCAGTGGAGTACCTGGAGGCCTTCTGCCACTGAGGCCTTTATGCTTGCACTCAGGATAAGGAAAAATATGCCCTCAAACACCTTTGGATCGTGACAGATTTGACTGCTAGTGATACTGGTCTAATCATAAAGCAACTTTGAAATACTATACATTTAAAAAAAAATAATAAATTCAGTCCTGCAGGAAACTGGCTTTGGGCATATTCAAGTGATAGGGGTGAACATGTCTTACTGAGAAGCAGCACTTTGAAGTTGCTCCCAAATGGATAATGAACTATTAAAAGAACAAATGAGTTAAGCCAAGTAAAATGCATGGGTGTGCCCACAGCACCCTTCATCTCTGGAGCACACTGGCTTTGTAAGACTATTTCAAAAGGGAGGAAGCCTCTCCATGCAGAGGAGCACTATATACCAGATCTGCACAGCACCTGACCGCTGACAGTGCTCAAAAAAGCCCATGTCAGCTTGCAATCAAAATGCTGCGCTGCTTGACAAACTCAATGCCAGGTGGATGACATGCATCAGATACGTGGCCCTAGGTTAGGAGATGCATCGTGTTCGGGTAGGAAAAAGGCACCTAAAGACTCCTCTCAGCCTCGAGGGTGCTACGTGGGAAGTATCATGATGTCTGGTACCTAGACACTTGCCTGATGGAAGAAAAGTTTAGCCCAAGCCCTGCTCCTGTCCCTCAACACTAAAACATGCTTTTCCAGGCGGTGCTGCAGAGCAGGAAACAGGCACGCTCTCCAGTCCCCAATCTAACCACTATTAATTCTCATCTCCCTTGCGAGGCTGTCACTGATGTGGTAATTGCTGTTGTGTCCTCCTTCCAGGCAGTGCATTGCGCACCCAGCTCTGTGCCTGCATGATGGCAGTGCCAGGAAGGCTTCTGGGCTTCTCCTTCCATCCCAAACAGCTAGGGCAAATCCATAGCTCATTCCCCTCAGGGCACTCAGGGAAGGGATTTCCACTTGCGAAAACCTCCCTGAGTTACACAGCTGCTGATGGGGCAATCTATGCAGCACCCTGAATAGTTAATTAATTACACTGGAGAAAAGACAGACACTGCTCAGACATAGGGGCTTTTCCTTTTTAAAATGAAGGGGATTGCAGTTAAAAAACCAAACTAACAAACAAAAAAGGAACTGACGACAGAAATGGTAAATAATGCCTGCTGAGCTCCTCTGAGCTGTGTGGATGACACCCAGGAGCGAAGAGATTCCCGAGTCACCTGCAGAAATGCCACACGAGAGAAAAGCACAGACAGGAACCAAAAGCAAAGATGTTTAGCCCAAGAGGAATTAGATGTAAGCTACAGGCACTCCAATCTGAAAAGCATCCCCCGAGAAAGGATCCCAGTGGCTAAATCCTCTATTTTCAATTTGACATCCCAACGTCCACAGGAGAGCATGTCCAGAAAAACACCATGCTGAACTTAGAGCAACGGAGGAGCCGCAGAAGCCCACGACATCCATTTTTTACCTCTGGACATTACTGTGCGACTGTGAGCAGCAGCAGGGGAGGTATAAGGAGATGGCATAACGCTTGTTTGCAGAACTTTTATTGCTAATTGACATTTCTGCAGAGGTCCCCAGACAGTCACAGGCAGTGCTGGTTGGCCAGGCCATGGAAAGCAGTCTTACGCTGCGTCCTGTCTGGTACCCAAATGGTGGCCGTATTTCTGACGGAGGCTCCAGCAAAGAAGTAATGGATATAAACATGCCTAAATGTGCTAAATCTAAGCAAAGGTACTTGTAGCCAATCTTTGTTCAAACAATATGATTGTCTTACAAATTGAGTACTTCCTTCAATTTCCACATTTATTGTGAGATGAGCTAAATCGCTCAGGGACTATCAAAGCATCTCATTTAAGAAATATCAACATGTACAAAGGAAAGCTTTCCTTTCAACCGGCAAGAACGGCTTCAGAAGCTCATGAAGGGCTTTTTCTTGTTTTGTTATTCTCTGCGTTTAGCTCGTCCATCTAGGGAAGTAACAAGGTGTGAAGACAAACTTTGCAATCACAGAGGAACATTGCTAATGATTTCCCTTTCAACTGCCTGCTCAGCTTTACCTTTGCTAGAAAGGATTACCTGTTGCTGGCAAAAGGTGTCATCTCCACTCAGATTAATTGCACTCACATTAATTACTGGCAGGGACCAAGGCTGACTATGTGTAACATTATTTCAACACATTAAATCTAAGAAGCTTTAAGTAGAGCTTGCTGTAATGGGACAGCACATGGTTCTCCCAGTTAGATACAGAATTGCTGACCCCACTATTCACAACCAAATAATCCTTTTAGTGTGACTCGAACTATGATGGTCTAGTTTTCAAGCCTTTTCTCTCTCATTATGTCTTCTCCCTTTATGTCTGCTTTTCCTCCTCTCCATCATGGTACCTCATGGCATGTTGCCCCGAGCTTTATTAGGTGACTTGTGGCAGCCCATTTCCCAGCTAAGAGACGGCAGGAGCAACGCTCTGCTCTGCTGAAATTGCGTCCCCTAAAATACGCCGCTTTCAGGATTATATTTCCCCACAGCACACAGCGAGTGCCTCAGACTTGATAAAACTTTGTAGTGCCACTGACTTTGATCAAGCAGCCACAGCAGCAGGGACGGGTTGAGGATCTGAGCTAGCCTTGACAGTCCTGCTGAAGATTTTGCCAACGCAATGAGGACAACAAACCTCTCCAGCTACCAAAGTGCCCAAGCAAATTCATGTATGCTGTGCTGGTTGCAGCCTTCAGCTGACACACATAAGCCTTAGGGAGGAAGAGCCGGTGCCATGCCAAGAGGCAAGTGACCACAGTTTGGTCTCCGAGGTTTCCTAATGCTGGAGTTGAGGTTAGCACTACCTACATCGTTGGTAAATTTTTACTTGGTTCACCCACTTGATTAGCTATGAAAGAACATGACAAGGGGAGATAAGAAATCTAATAAGAGAACCTGTACGTTAAACATTTCACTCTATCCATAGCCAATCTTGACACTGCAGCGATGCTGCAAGAGTTCATTTGCTACCAGCCCAAGGGAGCGCACTGAGCCAAAGCCCTGCAGGAGATACTCCCCTTCCCAGCGAGGCTCAATCCAGAGATCAGAGGAGCAGAGATGAGGAATCTGCTTGCCTCGCCTCCAGCTGCGCTCTGCTTTGAGAGGCACAGCACCACTGAGCCCAGCCAAAGCTCTTTACAGGCTAAACCAGCAGTCCTGAGGCTAGAAGCAATGCTGACAGACCAGTTTAAAAGGACTTTTTCCACTAGAGCTGAGCTTGATGCTTGGTAGGACAAAACCGAGAGCTGAGTTCACGGCAGGCAGAATATCTTGCAAACAGGGAGCTTGTAAACTTAAATGATTTCTCATATACCCACAGGGCAAGACATGAGGATTAGACCAAACAGCTTGGCATTTTCTCTCCCTCATCTTCTTCTATCTTAATGACTCATTAACTTGCAGTGCCAAAAGTACAGCTGGCCTTTGTCAGACACCCAGTGGGGACCCTGCCTCTGGCCACGTCCCGGCCAGCCTCACCATCAGGCGCTGAGCGCGACATGACTGTGCGGCTGCTCTGCAGAGGCAGAGACTCCAAACACAGCCACAGGGCACTGCCACTCATGGTTCTGAGCAAAACCCATCCACACACAGCTCCTCCTGGGACCAGTCCTGGGAGAGTACTTAATAAATCAAAGGGCCAAGCCTTATGCGTGGCTTACTAAGGCAAAGCTCTCTTACATACCATATGTGCTGAAAGGTCTGGGGTGTCTCACAAGTACAACCCGTCCCAAGCCCCCAGGAGAAGATAGCCGTGGGGCTGAAGGAAGCTGGCAAGATCTGCTCCACACCCCCCATGATCCCATGCAAGCCTCTTCCCTTGGGCTGCCTCCAGAAGTCCAAAAAAACCCAAGCCCCACAACACCTAACCCAGCATAACTCAGCTGCTTTGTGATGTCCATGTAGCCCCATTACAAAAGGTTTTGTCAACACGCGGGTAAGCCGCAAACAGGTTAAATTAGTTCAGTTCATACATATTTAAGTACCACGACCTGCATTATCAAGCTCAGGCTCAAAATATTTGTAATGGCACAATTAGCCTCAGGCACGTTATCTCACTAGTATCAGCAACTGTACGTATTTATTTACAAATGACACAGGGGGGAATTAAATGTTGCTGTCACTGTTGTCAGGGAAACAATCTACTTCTAAATTTTTAATTTTTTAATTTAAAATGTTGTATTCTAAACAGGGATAGTCATTAAAATTGTATGAGGAAAATGGGGGAAAAAAAACCTGGTGGGTCTACCTATGGTGGAATTGATGTACTCTGTAATTACAGCAGGTTACGGACGCAAAAAACGTAGCTTTCATGTGAGACCACGGTTATGAATGTTTCTGTACATTACTTAGGATTACTGTTGCTTAAGTAGGAGAAAATCATTTATTCTACATGTGTAAATCCTCAGCAAAAATTGCAGATTGGAATACATAATTTACTTTGTGTACTGCAATTTTTATGTAAATACCAGGATCATCACCATAAAAATGGTTGCTCAGTAGAGACAGATTTATAGTGATATAAATGGTAATTCATGTAGTTGAGTTTAATAACTAATATCCTAATTTAGTACTTTCATGGTATTGGTGGTACTGGGAACGTGCTCTCCTTGAGCAAATACCTTCCAAAGCCTCCGTGGTAGAGATGGACTATCAGATCTGTCCGGAAAATTGCTGCAATATCTTCTGTAGAAGAAAAGCCAGGCAACAGTAAGAGGAAACAGCACATTTTGAATAACGTAAAGAGAGATTGCCAGTCTCCAGCCTTACAAACCTTAGAACTACTTGTAATCATTGTTTCACCAAGGAGGAAACAATACATGCAAATCTTTTTAGAGCCCAGTCCTCCAAAAACCTGAAAGCCCAAAGATTTGCTATCCTCTGCAAATCCAAACTCACTCCCCTGTTCCCTGTCTTACCCTGCCCCTGTCCCCATTACATCACATTCGCATTTTGCTTTTTAAACTACTGTGTTATTTGTGTGGCCAGAAAATGATGCTGTGTTCCCAGTCTGCACCCGAGTGGTGTGGGGAACAAGCCAAATTGCTGTGCCGAGCTGGGAGCATGGGTAGGCAGCGCTCATCCCAGGGCTGCCCGCACCCTTGGGGTCCTTCTCGCCGTCTGGCAGCGGCTCTCGCTCCCACCCCACACACTGCAGGGAAGGAGCATTTGGTGATGGAGTCAGATGGAAAGCTCATTTTTTTACTCCTTGGCCTATTTGCATTACCTGAGCTAATAGCTGGCGAGGAAGGGCTCTCCGGGGCACACCGCAAGTCTGCAGAAATCCTGGCTTTGATTTCTCAAACATGCAAACCATCTGTCGACAGCTCCAGCTCTGGGAGCAGGGCCAGCGGGATGCCTTGGAGCCCTCCTCCCCTCTCGTGTCCTGGCGTGGCCCTCTAGAGCGCCCTTCCCGAGAGCATTGCTTGCACTCGTCCCTGCAGTCCCACATACCTGCGGCCACACAGCTGGACTGGCTGTTGGGGGAAAACGTGCCTGGAGCTGGGAGATTTGCTGGATACCTCGGCCAAACCCAACAGCCCTCCCACAGGCAGCCACTCCAAACCAGTCTGCCCAGTCTGCTCCAGCCCCCGTGGTACCATGGGTACCACATGCACCATCCCACCGCAGCTGCACTGAGATTAGAAACCTGGAGGAATTTTTTATAATTAAAAGTTGTTTTTGCCCCAAGGCCTGTTAACATGGGATGCATCTCTAATTACTGCTGGTTTCCACTCCCAGGCCCTTTATTTGTTTTCCTTTACAGCTGTGAAGTTGTTTGGTTTTCTCCCAAGTCTATCCCCTAATAAAAGACCTAATAACACCAGCTCTTGGACATTTTTGTGGCAGGGTTAGTAAGTCACAGCGCTAGCTGTGATTCTGTAGATTTAACCCCTTGGTGTCAACAGGTTCCCAGCTTCAGTGACTTCCATTTAATACAAATTGGAAAATCCTTTACATTTTACACCAAGGGGTTAATTTGCAAAGGGATGAGAGTTCAGTTTCAGTTACAAGCTTAGGTTTAATAATAAGGGAATGAAAAATTTAGGTTACCTAGAGACCAACCAGAGTGTAAAATTGTCCTTGAAGGTGCATTTCTATGTGAAGGTGAAAACAGGGGGTTTTGAACATCATAAAGCTAGAGGAACAGAGAGGAAATATGAAAACAAATGGGTACTTCAGCTTGCCCCCCCCTCCCCCCCCCCCATCTCTGGCAATATGTAAGGGGACAGTAAGCAAATTACACCAAGGGAGTGAAAAGGGATCAACACAACGCGTGCATTTAATCTCCAGAACAACTGCCACTGAAACGTGATTTACCTTAAAAAGGGCTTAGGCAAAGGAACCAGAGGAACTGAATGTCATTGGAAACCCACAGAGAAACCACAGAGCCATGACTTGTGGGAAGTCGTAGGAAGTAACCAGTGAGTCCTGAGCTTCGTCAGGCAGATTAAACTGTGGAAGGGGTGTTAGACTTGGCTCTTGGAGGTCCCAAGTGGCACCAGCACCTTTCTTGGTCCTGTTCTGCCTCTACCCTCCTGTCACTACTGGTTTCCGATGTTTTGAATGGGCACCTACACAGGAAGGAAAGTTTCCACCTGAACAGTGAATAATGGCCAAAGTGCAGACAAGTCACAGGCTCACAAAACAAACTTGTTATTGTAAGTTCAGCATACGTCCAAGGAGAGAGATACTGACCATGAAATTTCCAGCAGAGAGCTCTGTGAAGCCTTAGCAACCACAGTCCAACCCCTCCTACCTGAAAAATAAATCACTCAACCCAAGAAAGTCCTGTTCTCACTGATTTTCCAGAACATCACCGAGGCAGTCTCATTTACCAGCCTTGTCAAGTTATTGCTGGAAAGGTAATACAACAGCCTTCATAATGGGATAGCAAAAATTATTACATGCCTTTTGTCCTGAAATGTGCAGGATGCCAGATGGGTGTTCATAAAGCAGCCAAAACTTGACCTGTAAAATCTCATCCCGAATTTAAAGGCCAAACTACCCCGTATGACTTTCAAATGTCACCCTTGATTTAATTCACACAGAATGACATACATGTAGCTAACGCACCCTAACAGAGACCTATTTAAGACTGGGAAGCTCTCACTATTTCTCACTGACACACTAAAACCTTGCTCCACCACTACAAGAGAATGGGGGAAGTGAAATCCTCTTGCATATGAGATAAGCTGTGCTGAAGGATGCTCTGATTTGCTGGTGGAGTTGCCACATTTGAGCAATTCTGGTTCCATTCAGTAGATAATGCTATGCAAATGTTATTGTTACCATAGATTAAAAAATCTGTGATATACGTTTTTAGAACAAACACTTGGTTGTGTTTTCTTTGGTTTTTTTCTTTTTAATTTTCTTGCAAATTTTTGGGCATACTTCCATTCTCCATTGCCTTTCCTAACAACACCCAGTGCTACTCACACAATGGATAAAGCCAAAGTCTGGCATATAATTAAGATGTTAAGAGGTAACTTCATCTGGACACATAAACCTGAGCACCTGCTTATGAAAGCAGGTGCCAGAATCAATACGTGCAAGCAGCTTGGAAGCTTGTCCAAGACTCTGATTTCACACGCTGTTGAGCAAACTTTTCCTATCACAGCACAGAGGGCGTCCACCGTACCTCCTGGAAGCACTTGCTTCCCAGAACTGGCAATTTCTTTTATCCACACTGCACTAATGAACGCTCTGAAGCTCAAAACTGGACATATTAGAATACAGGACAAACTGAGATATGTATCTAATTGCTTCACCTTTCAAGAGGGCTGTATTGCCCGTACATTGTCCAGCACTCTTCTCCTGTTGTTCAGCTACTAAAATGATGAGAATTAGACATGGTTATGGATGGAAATGTGCCATGGCTTGTTTTGTCAGTAGTAGTACATTACCTTGCCTCCTGTTGAACTCAATTGAACAACAGTGATTTTATAGGCAGATGGTTTCAGTTTCGGAATAAAAGACAACCACGACGCAGAAGTCCTGAAAACACACTGAGATTTCTCAGGTCACACAACAGTAATAATCCCTTTCCCCCCACACCTCCCCACCCCTTTTTGAGATTCTGATTTAATTCACAATACCAAAAACATTGATTTTTTCAGAACGTGACTAAAATCTGGTTTTAATCTGTGATCTCTGATCCCTATCTTAAGGAAAGAGAAAAACAGATTATCACAGAGGCAACCCCTGTCTCAAGGCAACATTAAAACAGGTTAACGTGAAGAAAATACACTGTTGGGCAAGGATGGTGACAAAAGCCAGAGTCCCACAAAGACCTCCTGACCTAAATAGGAGGTATCATTAAGTAGAAGGCTCCCTCTCCTTGAACACATTGTTTGAAGAAAGGCTCATGTCAAATGTTAATTACAATGGAAAAGAACATAGGAATGATCATGAAAAAGTACAATAATGCTCCAAAAAGCTGTAGCATGTGAGACCTTTGAAGGCTCAGAAGTTCAAAATATGTAAAAAGATCAAAAACTCATGTTCCACTTTGCTAGATCAGAAGATGACGAGATAACTACACCTTTTCAAATAATAAAGGGTTTTCTTTCTCTTCAACTCTTCCCAGCATATTCTTCTAAACTGTCTGTAAAACAAGAAAACAGAAAGGAAATAATCGAAAACTTATGAAGAATGAGAACAAGCCATTCACACAAACCCGAGAAGATAGAAGAAGCCATCAAAAGAAACAAAGAAGGACTTTGAAAGTCTGTAGACTTTTTTCTTAGACCTATTTCTTTTTCCAAGACCAACTGCTTAAAAACAACAACAAAAATGCTGCTGAAACTCTGTGTGAGTGCACAAGCTGTGTTATGGGGAGCTGACACTTCAGCTGTCAGCATGACATTGGCGAAAAATGTCAGTGTTTATAAAGAAAATAAAGTTATAAAGAAGAAAACAGAAACAGGACTTCCCATGCTGTCACTAGCATGTTTTGCTGAGACACGAGGCTAGAGCCTCTAGTCCAAAATCTTGCCTCCATTTTATCAAACATTAATGTGATCCCTTAATAAGGCTTCCCCACACTCCCACTCCTTTCAAAACTATTTTAAAACTCAATCTTGAGAAGAAAAAAACCCAATATCTTTTGTGATCTGGTATTTTCGTCCAGTTGGACAAGCTCTTTTACTGATTTAACCACAGCAGACAGGATGGCATCACGGAAGTTTATCTATTTCCCACAAAAAGCATTTTCAGGTCACAGCTCACTTTCCCTACATCTTCCTTTTTTTCTTTTTTTTCTGATCAACTTCATCGTTATTGTACCAAAAAAAAAAAGAGTGCATCTTCAACTGCATTCTGGTCTGCAACCAATTATAACAAAACACTCTTTTAAAATAATGAAACTGTAAAAAAAAAAAAAAAAAAAGGTGGTGGGCAGGATCCAGTATATCAAAAATTCACTTCATAGGTCTGCCAAGAAAATATATCCAGACTTCAACCCTTTAACTGGATCTCAGGGCCTAGGCAACTCCATAGATCTTAATTTGCTCAGGAAGACTTTCCTGCAAAGGAACATCTTCTATGTCCCTTGATGAGGTTGGAAGCCAACCAATTTTTGCTCTTCAGCTTATAAAATATTTTTTGTTTTTTTCCCCAGGATATAATGAAACATAGAGAACACAAACCCAGGGGTGGACATAAGAATCTTGCTAAGTAAAAAAAAAAAAATAAAAATTTCTTCCAATTTTGGGGCTTCAGTGAGACAGCAGCATATAAAATTTCAAGCTTTATCACAGTCTAGTACAAACGTATTTCTTACTCTCATATACAGGACAGGTCACATGGACAGTAAATAGGAAATTCTGCAATAGCTTTTAAAGGCCCACTGATTAAACTGGAAAGACTGGGTCTGATTGTCTAAGCAATGCATTTGGTGTCCCACTTTTTTTTTTTTTTAAATTTACATATTTCAGTTCCTCATTTTATCTGCATCAACTGCAAAAGCTTGAAGTAACCAGCCAAGCTCTACACAAGTGGGTTTTTTTCCCCTCATGTTTTTAGAGCAATTCTGAAGATCCTCATCTCTAACATCATCTCCAACAGCAGCAGCTGCGAATTGGTTTTAGGACTGACCCTGTGGGCTCTTGGGACAGGGCAGCTTGTGGAACAAGGGGACTGCCAGGAGCGATTTAGCAGCAAGGCTTTGGGGGCTGTCCTACCTCTTTCCTATGAAAAGCAGCATATTCAGAGGAAAAGCACTTCGAGTTATAGGAGTGGAGGGTCAAGACCAACAAGAAGATTTTCGCAAAGGTTTTTTGCATCTTGATTAAGTTGTCATGCAGAAAAATAGCCTAGCACCATCTCCAGTGTGCCTTTTGGCCTTTTTTGTGCAACCCTATTGATGAAAAATTGCTGTAGGGTCACCAAGGATATAAGCCAAGTGGTTTGGTGACTGAAATGGAGGCACAACTTCAGTTGCATAGGTAAGAACGATGGCCTCAGTATAGTAAAGCACTTAAATACACACTTCACTTGAAATACAAATAGTCCTGATACTGAAGTTAAGGTTTCACTTAAGGACTTCGCGGATGCAAAGCCCACAAGCCCAATTACAGAGGCAGTGCTGTGGGAACATCTTGAAAATGGCTAATAATTTTGACATGCATCTCAGCTTCTACTGAAAACTTATGAAGTCTGGGTTTAAAGACTGTAGGTTATAAAGAGCCATCATATTTTTTACTGATGAAATTATTAAAAGATGCCTCTTAGTCTAGCTTGAGCTTGTAGTCATTGATTAAACTCTGGATACCATTGAAGGATAGATAAGAAGGTGGGAAAAGCTGGTAGCCTGGGGTTGTTGTCCTAATTGCATGCTTACACTTGCATTTCTGTAGCTTTTAACTTGATGACATTTTAAATTAAGTGATTAATCGGCCTTTACTTGTTATTTGCAATGTACGCATTTAACACCGCAGGCCAGATAAACTAGCCAACATAAATTAGCCACCTTATTGGCAGGTTTATACCACTAGAGCATCTGGTTCTCCCTGAATTAATTTGTACTGTAGACAGGAACCGACTACAAGTCTTCTTTTAAATTCATGTGAAAAATACAAATATTCATATTTTTCACTCAACTCTCTTGTCTAGTTGTGTTTTCCTTAAAACAGGTTCTCCAAATCCAAAGTGACATGAAGCATGGGACTTATGTCTGGGAGTCCAGCACACTCAACCCTTCTGTCAGACTAGCATTTGCTGTGCAGCACGATGGAGTTTTGCTTGTCAGGCTTTGCACTGCTTGTCATGAGAAAGCGCTTGGCACAACTGGTGTTTTTTCAGGTAGCACATCTGCAGAAACTGGGTGTGTGCAGCAGATAAAGCAGCTTGCCATTTCTTGGCCTACCATGTCCTTTCACAGAAGTGGCACACAGGAAATAATGCTCTACAGTTACGTAAAATTCATTTTTTAAAACTCTGAAGCATTAATTCTTTATCGTACTGCATTACAATGAGGTAGGAGGGGGAGCGGGCCAAGGGAGATGGACAAACAGGACTCTCTGGTTTTGAAGTGAGATTTAGGGTCAAATATGAAAATCAGCAATACCATGCCCAATTTCTGCCTCTGAAACACTCATACGGGCATATCAGGGTAATACAGTCAAGTAAAGTTACCAATCTTCCATTAATGTGTGCAGCAACATCAAACTCCAGTTATTCAACTCACCGTAGGAACCCAGCAAGCACCCAACCTCCACTTTCTGATTGGGGAAAAAAAAGCAAAGCCAAATGGCAGGGTGAAGAAGGAAGGGAGGACACTGCCGCCTGGTCAGGGGGATGATATGTGCGCAGAAAGGCCCCGGGAGAGATCAGAGAGGTGCAATACAGGCACAGGGCATAGTAAAAATCACGAGGTTGGGTCCCTGTTGGTTATGAGGCACAGGCAAGGTTAGCGCTTCAGTGCAGAAGTGGACGATGGAGACTGGGAACAGCTGGGACATGGTGGAAAACCAGTCTGGGAATCAACAGATTTGACTGGAATGCTTAGCTTAAAAACCTGGCTCCCAACTGAAGGTATTAAGATGCCTAAGTCAGATAAAGTCAGACATATCCAAGGACATTAAAGTCTACCCTGCTGATAATAGGGCTCCGATGATTTAGAAATTTTACCCTAACTTTTGTTTTCAATGAAATGAATCAAAGTAATAAACTTACTCTCAAAATTTAAATGATCCATTCTAATAATTTTTTTTTTAATGAGAAATGCTTATTGTAGCAGGCGAGGCTTAGTAATGGAACCCAATTATCTTTATACATCATATTAAATGTAAAACATTACTGTTCCTATAATTTAGGTCATGAGATATAAATGTCACCAGTGTTGTTACTTTAGGTTTTAATAATAATTTTCTACAACATGAAATAGTTTGATTACCAAGACCTACCAGTGGTCAGTGATGGCAACGCACAAATAGTATTTCACACTCCTAACAAATGGCACACAAAACTTACCTTTCATTATGCTTTTTAATAACTGGAAGTTGTTCAATTCTGGTTTTTATACAACCAATTATACATTAACATTTACAAGTACTCAATTCCAGTCACAGTGTATATATATTTTTGGATCCACAGCAATATAAAATGAGTTCTACCTGTATATACATGTGCAAGTCTGAATGAGTCCTGAGTAATTTTAAAGTACTATTAGTCAAATCCTGTAAATTTTAATCGATACAAATAAAACCCAGGTTTTACAGTGTTATGCTATTGTGAAGAAGCTATTTTTCAAAAAAAAGAAATATAGCACTTTGCATTTAGCTTTATGCATAGCTATGAGCTCCGCACAGTGCACAGTATCCACTTACAGTCTGGGTAATTAGAAAATCTGAAAAGATGCTGACCACATTCTTCGGTAACTATTGCTTCCTCTGCTTCTTAATTAACAGTGAGTTATTGGTTCTGCTTCAAAACAACCAAGTGTGGAAGACTTTTAGAGGGTTTAAATTATATTCTTTCTGCTGCATATATTTTTGTAAACATTCAAGTTACCCAGGCCCTTTAATTCTTCTGAAGAAAACTATACAATTATACAATCAAGCAGTTAAAATGTGTGTCTGGGAAGGAAAAAAGAAAAAACAGTTTGAGTATAAGCATTACCTTGAACACCACAGTATGCTATAAGGAAACAAAAGAGGAAGTGTTCTTTAAGGAACAGCTTAGACAGAAACCAAAAGGCTGCTCAGAAACTCTCTGTCAGCATGACATGCTGCCATGGTAAACACGAGATGCTCCCGCACCACCAGACAAAGTGTCTGAGCAAACAGGAAGGAAGCATTCCCGCTAAGGACCAGATCCAAACTCAGCACAAGAGTCAGAATCTTTGTACAGTATTAACAGAGCAACTTACAAAAGGATGTTTGTATAGCCCATGCCAGGAAAATGCAGGCACTAATATGAGAGCTGGTAAAGGACACAGGCTAGCGTCAGGGCACAGCTGTCTTTAAATGGAGTTGTTTTGATGCAGCTTCCCAGGTATGGAGGAAGATAGCTTTTTTCTTCCTCCCATTTCTCTTGCACTGCAAAAGTGAAGGCACCACTCCCACTGTGCTCCTCTGGCAGAAGGGTCCTGGCCCAAAAGTTAGCTGGTCCCGTGGCTGCTATAGTCAAAAACGCCTTTCCTGAAGAAGGGTGAGAATTCACAGATGGTGTGTTTTGACAGAGTTAGCCCCACTTTATCAATGTGCAGCGGAGACGATGGAGATTTCAGCATTGCAGAGAAAAAGCTCCTGAGGTATTTCTGTGGAATGAAATGCAAAATGTCATAAGGTTTACTTGATCAAATTGATTACAACCACCTTGAAGAATTACATGAACAGCAGTACAGAAAAAAGAAACAAGATCTCATGGACTGTGAAAAGTCCCTTTAATAACTGTCAGCATTTAAATCCATCCATAAAACAGGTCTACTGAAATGTCTGTATTAAGCTCAGGAATAGCAGAGAAGAAGTATTTTCCCTATCAAGCTTAGTAACTGTTTGATTCTGCGCTTGTGAGATGCTCGCTGGTTTATTCTGCAGTCGTGTAATGCTTTCTGCTAATCATGACCTGCTAATACTGTCGTCTAGCATTACCAAACACTATAGCAGGTGCAAACCTCCAATCTATTCCACAGGAATTTCACTACATATGGACACAAAAGGACTTCAGAAATCTTTCCCTCATAAAGTCTCCACAATCCTTGCATCAAAAAGGATTTGTTTTGATCAAAGCCATCTGCACAAAGATTGCACGACTTCCGTATTACCTCAGAACCAGCATCTTTTCACTGAGTTACCTTCTAAATTTCTTTCTTTTTTTTTTTTTTTAGCCTAATAAGAAGCATTCCCCTTCCCAAAAGTTAATATTCACCAACTGCTGTGAGACTTGCATCCATTTGTATCTACAGAAATTGTGACATATGTACTTTAACACAAAGTTAGTTTTCACAAACCTGATGGGGTTTCCTTCACATATGGTTTGAATTATTACAAACATTTAGCATGATTTATTAAGTCATATTTATATCTTCTGAATGAAACACAGTAGGTAAAACATTGATCAGACCGGTGCTAAAGAAGTACCCAATGTCACCCAAATAGCTGTAAGAGACATCTCATCTGGAGCACAGGGATAAACTCCTTTGCTCTCCTACAGTCTGACCACAGAAAAAGATAACTCAAGAAATTATTCACAAATCTCCGATGCAGTGGGAAACACATCTGCAAGACAGAACAGTACAATCTCCTCTGAAGACCACAAGGTTTAGTTATTTGAATGCAGCAGCTTTTGGGTCATGGAAGTGGTTCCATGTTAGCGAAGCAGCCCTAATTATTCACTCTCTTCTCAAGGAGAATTCCTCCATAGTATAACAACCTGTTATCTATTTAAGTGCCTTGCAAACCAGCTGTATTAGTATCACAGAAAGCAGGATAACAAAAAACAACAACAACAAAAGCAGCTGACACATAAGCTATTCTCTTGGCAGGACTGGTGAATTTTCTGTTTTATTCAGATCTCCCACAGGTTGTATTAATGTTCATGAAAAAAAAATTCATTACAAAAATGCCTTCAAGATGAATTCAGACAGACTAAGTGGTAATTTAAAGTGAGCAACAGATGTCATATCAACATTTGTCATAATTAGTTCACAAAGTAGGGCCCTTTAAAAAAGTCCCAATCCAGTAATGCCTGAAGCATGAATGTGGTAGAAAATCAAATGTAAAACATGGCATCCTGTTAAGAGTTTTAGCACTGTGCTGAAAAGTTACTGCAGTAATTCCAGTTTATGGCTACTGAAGGCTCAAAGGTACCAAAATTTCTCGCCAGAGACATTACAAGACCTATTGTGTTCACCTTGGTATGTAGGGCCAGATAATTGACTGTCATGCCTTTCCCGTAGAACCATTATTAATTGTTCTGGCATGATAGCTCTAATGGTAGAGCAAAAAATCCCTCTGCTATAAGCATATACTTATCTGGCAGGGAAAAACTAGGGACAGCAGGTATACTTCCTTTCCCAGATCTGCACACAGGAGTTACTCAGTGAGTATCACAGATTCTTTGAACATAAAAAAGATCCTTGGGAAAATGGCAACAAGCAGACCCTACCAGATGATGATGGAATTCATTTTGTATGAAGGTTTCCAGCCATATGGCTTGGCATTATGTGGTCTTCAACAACTACCTCTGAGCGAATTAGCCCTCTTTTAAATCCCATATCTGTATTTGCCCTTGTATGTAATGCTGATGTGTTAGCATAGCACAGAGCTGATGTGCCCCTGACACAAAGAAGCTGTTGCTTCAACAAAATAAAGGTTGCTCTGCCCAGATATGCTGGCTAGGATTTAAGTCCTGTAGTGAGGGAAACAGTGATTGATGGCAGAAGTGTTTGCTCACACCACAAGCATATGCCTCGATTAAAGAGCTGTGGCTAGGCAGCGAGGGGGAAGGTTGCTCTGTCCTGTGGGCTGCAATGTGGATGACAAAGTGGAAGAAAGTGGTAGGAGAAAAGGAAGAGTGCTCCTTGCCGGTGTATGGAAAGATACTTCCCAAATTCAGATGGGATAGGGTCACAGCAAGCTGGGAAAGGGGCAGAAGCACATCAACACCAAAGTGCCAGAGATGACGGAAAGAAACCTTTCTTAGAGATCCAGAAGGGACTCGACAATGGACTTTGTTGCAACCCAGGAGGCCACTGCAAGCTGCTGGAGTGGGAGCAAGGCTAGACGAAAGGATCTCCTCTGTCAGGACTCAGTAGGCAGGGGGAAGAGTTGTTTTCAAAGCTTTTATATTATATCCATTTCCAGCAGCAGATACAATTTTTCTCTCTTTACAGAATAGTGTTATTTGTGCTGAGTTAAAACTAGGTAGGAAGCATGCTGGTATACTTTGATGTGTTCCTTCAAAAAAAATTTCTTAGTGGAGTCTAAGGGTGACTTCATAGAAACATGTCCAAATTTTATACAAATTAGTGCTGTCACTGTCTACCAGCACTTCACTGATAGCATCTAAATCATTGTCCCCAGTATGCAAAGCACTACATTATAGCAATCTTACTTCTGCTAGGTTTTGCATGATTACCTTGGAAAGAAAAAACTAGGTAACTAATACAAATATTCCAAAAGACGTGTTTTTTTTACTCATTTTCGTTTCTCAGCCTTTCAAAACTCTAGCCATTTGTTCTGAATTATTTAGTCTGGTAATCAGTGTTCTTCCAAATGCACTTAGGAATTTCATTTCACTAATAGCATTAAACCCGCTATGTTGCTGGTTTGGTGGAAAATATCCTAATTGTAAATTTGTAAATGTCTCAATGTGAGGGCATAGGACCCTGGCACTGTAACAGGGATGTAATATGGGTAACTAACACATCAATGGTGTTGGTTGCTCAGTCTAAACACATATTCAGGAACACCAGTTTAGAGAATGGAAGTACTCTTCGCATGGACAAAACACTTAAGATAGAAAGCCAAGTTAAAAGAAAAAAAAAAGTACAAAAAGCAGTGGTTTTGCCCTCTTGGCACACTTTACAACCTTCATAGCCTTTAACTTAAAATTATGACAGCTGTACCTGCAAGTTTTAACTTTGCATTCCAAGTGTTTGCAAATGAAACAAGACTGGAGAAAGTCTTGTGAGGCCCAAAGGTTTTTCTTTTCTTATTAGTTTGAGTAGATTTCCCTCCCTTTTAATTATGTGAATAGAAAAACTGCAACCACTTTAAAAGCTTATTAAAAATCATTTTAATAGGGTTCACCTTTTTAGCAGTAGGCCAGCATTCATCTCGAGCTCAATCCATCAGCACAGCAAAGTCATTCTAATGATTTTTGCACTACTTCATGATGTGGGGACCTCATAATTTTATACATTTTAATATAAATCCATAACTTAATTTAAAGTTATTAAAGTTATTACAATCAAAAAGCTTTCTGGAATGTGAAAGTGTTCTTATCATCCTTTCAATTGTGGCATATTAAAGAGGAATTCAGTTCAATGACATTGTTCTCATAATCCATTACAAACAGCGACAGCCTCAGAGACCAATAGCAGAGCTTAGCAAGAATTGGATTTTTTCATTAAACTTTGGTGTGTTTAAAAACTCATCAACACTGGTACTTCCAGAAAGTGAAGAAACTTTGAGCTTTCTCTCTCCTACTGCTGTTTCTAGCAATTTCCTCAAAAAAGTCAGCATTTTAAATTCTTTAAATACAAGACTTTACAATTAGCATTATAAATATCACCTGCTAATATTTGATGGAGCTGAAAGCACCAAAAGCTTTATTAAGATAAACCTTAGAAGGCTTTGGGGATTTTTGAAACAATACCTCCCTTTCAACACCTACACATCACAGTGACAGTCAAAAGCTTTACCACAAGGTCACAGAAGGCCATTGGTGGCAGAGGCAGGACTAATTAACTTGCTCATCTACCTTCTAGCATTGGCTCCTCTCTCCCTTTAATATAGATGTTAGTTTCTCTCAGCACCAATCACATAATTATTCTGTTGACTAGTGTTAAGTACCACAAGCTTTAAATCAAATCTTGAATTATTCATAGAGCAAAGCATATGCAGGTATCAACAGCTGTTTTCTACAGGATAGGAATCTGATTACAAAAAAAAGACAGATTGAAGCATATTACCTGACTCCAAAAAGCCACATTATGCTGCAATGACGTATTTGCAAGGCAAGATCTTCCCGAGGAAGACTCTAGCCCAAAACAAGCAGACAGGAACATGGTTCACTTATAATCTGTGATCACAAAAATAAGGATCTGCTTAGAAGACAACGCATGCAAAGGGAGCCTGCTGTAATGCAGAAATGGCAGTGCATCTCCTGCCTTTGTCTCCTAGAAAGAAATTGCTGGGCATACGGAAAGGAAAACAAACATTTGGGAATACTTTCCCACATTAACCAACTTCCTCTATTTTGGAACTCTCCATTGGTGTCTTGAAGAGAAAAAAAATGAATTCAAAATATGAATCACTGCAGAAATGCCAGCTATTGTCACTACCCAAGGTCTCTACTGACAAAAAAAAGCTTGGCTTAAATGGCACTGACAGGCGATGGTGTCCCAAAGAGACTTCAGGCTGGTGAAGGGCTATGTCTGGTGTGATGCTATATAGAGTCTGACGAGAAGAGATTGTACATCTTCCCAAGAAAAACAGGATTCAAAATTCTCATTGGATCTGCTTCGTCCTTGTGTTTTTTTTCTTAGTGGCAAGAGTCAAAGGGAATTAACATGCTGTATGGGGAGGTAAGCTGGGTTTGCAGCCTGTGATACCACTGGGAGAGCACAGAAGACAGGAACTGTTAGGAAGACGGCTGCAAGCTAAGCCAGCTCTGCCTCACCTGGGACACACACCACATCTCAAACATCACACAGGACTGGACTGTCCAGGTCAGGTGTGGAGGACAACAAAAGTCATTAGCCACAACATAAGAACTGAGTTCCAAGGGATCAGGTTCTCTCATGCCAAATATCCCAACATTACACAGTGAGAGGTATTCAAGTTGTCCAAACCAAGGTGTTTTGTCCAAGCAGCGGTCCCAACAGGCTCCTCTTTTGGTCTGCAAGGATAGCTCAGCCCTCCATGTCATGATTTGGTTCACCACAGTTAAGCTTCTGCCCTGTGCCTGCCACTAAAACCATCTCCCCTTCCCTTGGGACCACCTGAGGCTAAACTGGCTAACTAGGAGTGAATAACTGTCAGCATAATGTTCTGATAGGTCTCTAAAAGTAGTTTCAGATCCATTTCTGGATTTATTAAATTTGAGCAAGCAGGGAAAGAATTGGCAGATAGCAAGAATATAAAATACAAGGTGGCATTGCTTTGGAGTACAGTAGCTCAAAAGGATGGGGGACTGTACACAGATTATGACTAATATCTTCACCTCCAGCCATTCAAGACTAGGACCAACTCTCTGCTCACCAAATATAACTAGCACAGAAACATTTTGGTCTTCTGTGGGGTTTTCTTTTTCTTTTTTTTTTATAAAGCAAACATGAGGCTTCATTTCTTTTCCCCAACACCTTGACATATATTGCAAGATATCATAAAGCAGATCCGAGTAAAATATGTGAGCAGGACAGCATGTGATATTCAATATCTCAAGTGATATTTCAGGCCCTTCAGGAAGTACCTCTGGATCTGTACACATTTATCTCCTTCCTGCACACACCCTTAGGTCATTATGTGCAGCTGTGATTTCATAGTGATGAGAAAAAGACTTACTGCCTGGGAGACTGCCTGGTGCCTGAAGGATCTTATTTCTGTGAAAAATTTGGAGAGAAAGCTTCTAAAATTAAGACATGATCACGTGGGCCAATGTCTTTTGCAGAAAGACCAGGGTGGCTAGGATCTCCTTACAAAAGGCTACAGTATTAGACACTGCCAAAGTTGAACAAAGCTTCCTTGATGAGTCAGAGGTAACAAATGACTCCAGAACGCACACAACTTGTGTGAGCACCAAGAGATTTTTCAGGAGAATAAAGACAAATTCACACGTTTGAAAATTACAAGTCACCACAGCTTTAGTCATAATATTAAAGAGGGGAGTTATTTGCTTCACATTGGCAGACATTAATTAGGCTTAAGGACAGATTAACTGGCTTCACATTACATAAACCAAGAATAAAGAATTGACTCATTTTAATCAAACCCTTCCTGTTCACTTTGACTAGGCCTAATCAGAAGCAAGGCTGTTTACAGCTAATGCCTAGCAGTCACTGAATAAATAAATAAAATCAAGAACTTCCCAATCAGTATCACCTTATCCTGTGTTTGTACATCTTATATGTATACATACAACTCCACCCCACACACCAACAATTTCCATCCAAAACAAATTCCACATACAGCCATGCAAAACGCACATCACCAGCTCTCCCAACGTTGAACTTCCAGCTGTCTCACCAACAGACTTTGCCTGCGTTAACGTCCTCTTACGGATGGAGGAAAGGAAGCCTGGCACTACAGGAACCAGTACTACTGGGGATGCAGCAGCCGGGCTCAGCCTCAGGGGGAGCAGAGTGTTTGCTGCAGGGTTGAGCTGCCTGTGCCGTGGGCTGGCTATGTCTCCTAAGAAACCCGGATTTACAGGTTTCCCTTAGTACAAATAATACAAGTATGGCAAATTACACTAAGTTGTTTTTTTTTTTATTTGCTAACAAATATCTTGCCAATTTGACTGTGATATATATATGCAAACTGTTGTGAGACTGAACTTGTTTGCTAAGGAGCTAGATAGGAGATGAGGTTGAAAGCTCCTACCAAAAATGTAATGTAACTCTTTTGTTAGTAAAGAGATTCACCTATATAGCTTTCAAATGTTAACATGACTGTAAATGCTGGATCTACAAAACATAATTTTACTTTGATAGCAAAGAATTTAGCCTTTGCTTTTGTTGGAGCTACAAAACTGAACTATGGAGACTTGTATTCTTGCCAGTGCAGTGGCACTAAAGACTGCAGCTGTCTGTGTTGGTGGTGGACTTAACCTGAAGCAGAGAGTGAAGCAGCAATACCATACATACCACTCCTTTGGGCATGCTTAGAGGTACCTAAATGACTTTGGAACTAAGTGGGTAAGAGTCAAGCTCTTTAAGCAGCTAAATTCCATTAAAAGAAACAGGACTTACATTTTTAGCCCCTTGGGAAATCTCCCTATGTTTTTTACACACAGTGTAATGCAGATTCCTTGAATCAGGGTTAGTTTCCTCCACAGCTATACAGGTGAAAACAGATTTTACCACTACACCTCCAGAAGTGTTTGAGTGCCACTAAAATTTAATTTTACCCAGGCTGGTACTGAAATTTATTTGGATTCATACACCTTTTTGAATTTTCATAATGTACAAGCATTCTGAGAGATGCCAGTTATGATTCAAGGTGAAATTGCTCTCCTAGGTTTTCAAAATCCAAACTATTCATTATAGCTATTTAGAGCATTTCTTCTGTGCAAGTCTAATGGCATGAGCACATTATGTTGAATTACTATTACACCACATCAATTGAATTAACTTCTGAAGTCAGTCTACATCCCAAATTACAATCTTATTCTGCCTGAAATTCATTTAAAAACCACAGGACTTAATATTTCTTACAACGCCTGAATGCTAAAAGCTTATATTCATTGCCTTTAAGTAGCTCCAATGAAAACTGAATTGTAGGCTGGCAGGGAGAAAAAAAAAAAAAAAAAAGGCAGCAAGGGCTATGATTTACAGGTGCTCTATCAGTGTGAGTTTTCTTTTGGAAGTGAACAGCCATATTAAAAAAGATCAAAACAGACCTGACTAGTGAAGGAAACCAATCTTTTCTCCAGCGCACAAGTCAAAACAAGTCCTGTCAAAATCTGTTTAGAAAGAACAACAACAGGATTGAATTTACCACACATCCCTGGGCCAGCAGCGACAGCGTGTCATCTGCTGGAGTGGCCTTGGCAGACAGCTACCAAAGCTCTTGACATGCATCACCCTCTACTTCCTTTGGTGAAATCAGATGCTGGAGGATGACTGATACGCTTGCTTTGAAAAGAGATAGCACCAAGTTCAACCCAGCATCCTTGGTCAAGCACTCCCTTTATTCATCTGCTCACATCTGAATGTGGAGAGTCATTATTGGAGACTGATAAAGGTGCACAACTTCAAAACTTGATTTGTAGGAGGATGTTGGGAAATTTATTCTGACCTGGCAGCAAAACACATTAGGATGCGGAGCTAAACTGGAGTTCAAACTATATGCTGTCACGTATTCTGAACCTACTAAATCATGACAAACATATCTCCTTATTTTCTGATACTCTGAAATCTCTAAAAAGGAGAGAAAAAAAAAAAAAAAAAAAAAAAAAAAAGGCCTCCGAATTGCACATCCTAGTTAATTCTTTGGTTGTAATGGAGATAACCATTTTATCACAAAAGATTCAGTTTTTGAGGTAGGAATCTGAAGTTATGCAGCTAAAGAAAGAAATGCCAAAATTATTGTAAAGTACTATGTATATTATGTAAAGTTACCTCTAGCAAGGCACTGAATTTGAGGAAATGAGATCAAGGGACTGCTTACACTTACTGTTCCTTTTGCATCCAGTAGCCTTTTGGACCAGAGCTTAAAATTAACTCATCCAGAAAACAACCCCAGGCTTTCACTCCTTCTAAATGACCAACTTTATCATCTGTTACTATTATAAGAATAATGTCTTGCATTTGCTGTAGGCCTGGTTGAGAGCCTACAGTATTTAATCAAAGTAACATTTTATTGGTATGGGATCAACTGTTGATATACGCAAAGTCCTAATTTCTACTTATTTGTATCTAGTGACTGTAATCAATAAGTAAAATTAATTTTATTTATTCACTTTTTGAAGCCAACATGCCTCACATGAGAAGCAGCACCATCCAAAAAAAGATAAAATGCTACACTGCTGAGAGCTGCTTCAACTCCTCTTTGAGGGCTGCCGCTTCAAAGAGGAAAAGCCAGGTGCCTTGGGCAGCCCCAGTGATGCACTGAAGGCTGGGAATCTGACATGTGAAATTGCTCTCAGATGGATAAGTGCAAAGTCTTACTATCTGCAGGCAAGGCAAGACTTTAGTGTTGTTGAAAAGCAACTATTTTTGTTCTAAAATTTTTTAAACGGTTACTAGAGGTTACAAAAAGCACTTGGTGCAGACTAACTATACCTAACCTAGAAAATGCTCTGTGACATGGATTTCATATAATTGATATTCACAATATGGCCCAACCACACACGTTCTTCTCTTGTCTTTGTGGATGTATCTATACTCTTCTGTGCTCCCACTGCATCCCTATTCCTCTAGTGGGAAATTAAAACCATCGGTTCTAGATGCTGCATTCTGTAGTTCAGACTGGGTATGAAACAATCTTCTCTAGGATTCTCAAACACTGATGTTTGCAGTGGTTTGCTTTTGCACATGTGCATTCTTGTCTGTAACAAAAGGAAAAGCTTCCTTTTATCATTCAATGATTATCAAATGTATTCTGAATGCTTTCTGAAGTCCATCTCACTGAGATGCTTCTAAGAACAGTATTTACAACCGCACTGTCAGAGGCAAACATTCAATCTGCAAGAGCCAGACTGGTGAGCAGCTGGCTTTAAAGCTCCTCTTAAAAAGCTTTGGTATTAGGGATGTTGTTGTAAGCTGATACTGGAGTCTAATAATTTCCCTTTAATAACCATTTTGAACCAACACAGAATCAGTAGCTTTGAAAGGTCTTTGTGACTGGCATCAATCAGGAAAGAATCAAACAGAAATAGTAACTCTGACCCCACTTGACTGGGTTTTTGCAATGGAAACATCAATTCACCTGTAACTAGCATGAAGCAGGTTGTCTCAGTGAAACATGTTAAGGGATGGGGCTGTGAAACAAAGGCCGGTGGGATGTACTCATGAAGTTCATACTGAATATTCAGATGATGAATCATCTAGTCTCATTCAAATGTTTCTGCCCTCATGACTTAAAAGGAAAAACTCAAGAAATGAGGTCGCAGACAGACTCAAACATTCTGTTTACCCAAATTTGTCGACAAATATTTTGAGATTTTTTTTCTCAGATGTTTCTTTTGCTGGTTGCCACTGAGGTGTGTCGTCGTTTAACCCCAGACAGCAACTAAGCACCACGCAGCTGCTCACTCGCTCCCTACCCACCCAGTGGGATGGGGGAGAAAATCGGGAAAAGAAGCAAAACCCATGGGTTGAGATAAGAATGGTTTAATAGAACAGAAAAAAAGAAACTAATAATGATAATGATAATACTAATAAAATGACAACAGTAGTAATAAAAGGATTGGAACGTACAAATGATGCACAGGGCAATTGCTCACCTCCCACCGACCGACACCCAGCTAGTCTCCAAGCAGCGATCCCCTGCCCCCACTCCCCCCAGTTCCTATACTAGACGGGACATCCCATGGTATGGAATACACCGTTGGCCACTTTGGGTCAGCTGCCCTGGCTCTGTCCTGTGTTAACTTCTTGTGCCCCTCCAGCTTTCTCGCTGGCTGGGCTTGAGAAGCTGAAAAATCCTTGACTGAAAACATCAGTGTGTTATCAACATTCTTCTCATACTGAACTCAAAACATAGCACCATACCAGCTACTAGGAAGACAATTAACTCTATCCCAGCTGAAACCAGGACAAGGTGTTAATTCTGAAACTAGTAATACATTTAAACAAGAATGAATTCAAGTTCAAGGAAAGGTGCTATTTTCATTATTTCATGTTTTTCTTATGAACCAGATTCTTGGAGCCATGCAAAACCAGCAGAATCTCACTTTTAAAGGGGAAACTCGGAATGACTAGCTTTAGGCCCTATTAATAAAACCAAACCAAAACAAACCCCCCAAAACTAGAAATGATCAACTTCAAAGGAACTCGAGTGAGAATACAAACTAAAAACACAACAAAGCATTTGGCTTCTAAGTTAAAGAATCTTATTTTGGAAGCCTAATTTTGACTGTAGGGAACAGCAATATTTCAGTCAGTTCAGTGTCCATGATGCTTTCCCTAGCCAGTTTTACAGATTTGAGAGCAAAATTGAATAATGCAGTTCATACAAGATTTATTTCTGCCTCTTGCATTAACACCTACCATTGAAAACCTCATCAGCAGACATCAGGAAGTGAGGAGGTTAAGGACAATTGTATTATCAATTTTAAATAAATTGAGCGTGTCTATCTTTTAAAGATGTTCAAAGTACCAAGAAAAAAGAAGAGCATAGACAATGCCAGGAAGATATATGTGCTCCTGCAAAACTTGATGTAGGCTCACCTTAACATACTGTTACAGGTTGACTTTCTTTCATTCCTTGAGTTCTGTGAGTGGCAGCAAAAGGAAACACACGACTCCTACTGACCGTTGAGCTGCCTGTCGCTGCCTCCCCCATCGGGGATTTTGCTTGTTCCCTTTGCTGTCCACAAGCAACCTGAGGAAATGCAGTAGTGCAAACAGGGAATGGGAAACAGGGAACAGAGACAAGGAGACAGGCTGAGGCTTGGTGGAGTTTTTGATTTCCTTTATGCAACAATCTGTTGGGATTTTCTCAGCATAACAATTGTTTTTTCCTAAGCAGATTGGTGACAGCAAGAGCAGAAAAGCAAGCCTAGTGGGCCATGACTGCAAGGCTTCTGACCAATGAGTCAAGAAACATGATTCAAACTGCTGTGTCAGCTTAGACAGTTACTCCTGCCCAGTTTTTCTTGGTGCACAATGGGAAAATGGGGCTAATAATAATCTTCATTACTACAACAAAGCATGAGTCTAAGAGAAGAATAAAAATAATCAGGGGAGCAATATGATACTGAAAAGCAGTATCCAAAGAAACTGGGATTTCAGGAAAACTTCTTTTTACTGTCATCCACAGATCTAGCAACTCACCAAGGAATAAAAGATATTTTGCAGTTAAAACTGGAACAGATGCATTCACTGAATCACGTATCTATTGTGATACATGTTTCCTTTACAAAGTCTTTGCTTAAAAAATAAAAAAGGAATATACATCATCTGATTTCATTTTAAAAAAGGATGCTATATTCTTATCTACTGATTTCTAATTGCATGAAAGGATAGATACACACTAACTTCTATTCATTAACTTTAATCAAAAGAATTCTTGGCTGTTTCATTTAAGGCGGAATTAATCAAGCAAGGTTGGCTCTGAAATTACACTCTTTAGACTACGGAACAATTAATTTCGAGTTTTGCCCTGCAACAGGTCCCTGATGAAATACTAAATTAATAGATTGCAATAGGGCATTTTGGATAGGTAATTTTAAATATAATTTAGGTGTTTCTCTTAACATGTAGAGGCAAAACCTTTGTGTAAACTTGCATGTTATTTTTCCAAACCTCTATGGAAATATAAGATATTGCTCAAAAGACTTTATATTATATGAACAAACACCAAAACAGAAGTGTTTGTATTGCAACTACATATCACACTAGAGATCAAAGACTTCTCCTCACACAAAAATGTTACACATAATGTGCTTTCCTACCAACAAGGTATTGTGAAGCTTTTGGTTGTTAAGCACTTGTAGCAGCTATGATAAATAAAATAACCTAATGTTTTACATAAATTTGCATTTAGTGTGATTTTAAGTCACAATCCTCATAATCTGGGGCTCTCTGGAGCCTTTTACTCCAAGTAATTTCATCTCCATTATGATGAAATATGCTGACTTCTAATCTCAACCTGAAGTAAGGTAACTCTACATGACAATCTTAAAACAAAGTAAACCCTATAGCCATCCCCCCCTGACTCTAGTTGCCTTGAAAGGTACCACAAACCACCCTGCTGTCCTCAGCAATTCTGCTGTCGCAAGAATCCGAGAGGTGATGCGTAGGAAAAACCAAACTCTTCCTAAACTGTCCTGCAAAGGATGTTTCAGGCAAATCTTTTTATAATAAGGTGCAAGGAAAATTTCCCTGACTAAAGCCAAAGTGAGTCAAATAAAACAACAGTTTAGATATCTGCACTAGAACCAACTTTCTGATTGTTGTACATTTAGTTAATTGGAAGAGTAGTTTTGCTCCTACAATGACTCCCAGTCTATCTGCTTCATTTTCCCAGATCAGACTGAGAGCTGCAATTTAGTTTGATGTGAAGGAAAGACCCTGCAAGGCCATTTCAGTAACAAACTGCTAATTCCAGCAAATACTCTAGTCAGGCTGTCTGACTGAAACGACAGCTTAAGTTGTCTTATCCCTCACACAGGTGTACACTGGGAGTCTGAATGTTAATTTGTTATGTGCATCCTTAAAAAAGAAAAAAAAGTAGATTAAAAAAAGAAACTTCTGTTGCTCAGAGGTGACCTGTGGAAAGCACTGGACTAGCCAAAGCTGTGCTATCCCACTTCAGTCCAAAAAGTTCAGGCAAAACAACATGAAGTCACAGCCTATTCAAGATGTATAAATACCTAATGTAAAAACTGGAAGAGCAGAGTAATTTCTTTGTCATCCACCACTGGGATGACAGCTCTACTAACAGTCTTACCATATAGCATATTTGCTCAGCATCGGACTGATATTTGCCAGGCTGTCATCTATTTTTAGTCAATAAAGTCAGCTCAGACATTGGATAAGAATATACATTTTTGTTGTCCTGGAAGCTGTGCTTTCCTTTTTCTAAAAATGCTGTATTAGCTCATTAGCTCTTGACTAACCAGGTGGAACAACCAAATAAGCTTTTATACCATTCTACAGCTATAACAACACATCACCTGCGAGGCTTGAAAGAGACTGCAAAGGGTTTTCAGCAAATCAAGGTACAGGATCAGGTAAGAAAGCCAACTGAATACAAGCCATGTTTCTGCTTGTTACCAAGGTCCAATGCGCTTACCTGTCAAATTCCCACGAGAAACGCGCTATGGTCAAAAGGCCAAGAAACCTCATTCCTTACAGAAGCAATCCATCCATTTACTACTTTCTGATTAGCCCACTGAAGTGTGCTCAAGGTTCATACCAGATTGAAAGCCACAAGGCAGTAACAGCCAATATTTTAAATAGAACTGGTACCTGTGCCATCTTCCACTATCGCGGTTTCTCTGCCTGCCAAATACTTTCCCAGTATAACTCAAGATGTGCTTTGAGCCTTCAGAGCATTACATGATTTTGGAAATCATCACTACTTAGGTGGTTTCTCTTACTCTTCACCAAGGAGGCTGCAGCTATGTTAGCTGAAACTCTCCAGCCATTGGCAAAGCCAGAGCAAACCACTGCAAAATAGATAGTGAAAATACCATGATTAGAGATCCAGACATAAGGGGGTTTTGATCAGCTTGTTGCATCAAATTCCGCATGGCAAGGATGGTAACATTTGCTTGGCTCCTTGTCCTCTTTATCTAACTTTCCCTTAGCCACAGGGGATCTTCAGTTTGTCCAACACTGAGCGGTCAGGATTATTGAGTGGCATGGCCAAGTGCGCTATCTGGCATATGGCAAAACACATTCACACGAACAGTGGTCATATATTATTATCATCATCTTCGGAAAATATACAGGTAATAAATTTTTAATGACTTAATTTAGTTAAAATAGATACAATTTAATTTTAAGCTAAAAGCTGGCTATATAGAGAGCTATAAGTACTATATGACCATGATCAAAGCATCACTATACACAGCAGTTTTAACATTCAGAAACATTACAATAAAATGTGTAAGTAAATCAATGAAAGGTCAGAAAGATGAAGGGATTAAATTTCTTACTGGTGCAAAAATATGCAAATTGACTACTAGACTAGAATGTGGCCATGCCTTTATGCCCTGTATAGAAGACATGAAACAAACAAAAAAATAGATTACATTTTGTGCTACATGTAAGACAGCCTCACATCAAAAGTCAGTGGGAGGATGTTTTATTGGTAGATCAAAGAAAAGGTGAAGTATGTAGAAAAAAATCTAAAACATGCAAGAAAAGATTCCAGTTGGAAGCAATCTACTTTTATATTAATTTCTCTAAACCTCTACTTAATGCTACTTTGGCTCTACAAAGAATATACTTAATGACTTGCATGATCCCCATGAGGCTACAATATAGTTGCGGGGTATATAGTTCAGTCTTTGTTCACGCCTCTTCTTCTTTCCCAAAACCCTACCTCCTGCCCCTGGGCTGCAACAACACATGTGTTAACATATAAAGACCTAATGTGTGATAGGAGTCAAAATCATGCCATCCACATGGCACTGTAGAACAAGCAAAAAAACCCCAACCCTCATAAACTCAATAACCTTGCCCACAATAAAATTAATTTTTAAAATTAATTGAAAGAAAAAAATACATTCAGAAAGCTGGGCTACAAAATAAAGCTCAAAGATGTCTAAATATCGCTTTCCTTCTGTCATGAAATATTTAGATATAGTAACTATGGTAAAATAGTAAATCTTCAGCTAACAAATTGCATTTAAAGTAGCAATTTTTTCTTTTAATCTTGTCTTGCACAGAGACCATCTGTCTACAGTGAACACTTACCTCACCCACAACCTTTCCCCCTTAAATAAATGTACCTCCTATGAATATCTCTGAAGAGATGCTTTTTTTCCTAGACTAAGATTAATTTTTTTTAAGGCATGTTTCATTACTTTGCAATCTATTGCTGCCATCTCCTGTGTTAAATGAGGCAGCAAGTAACTTGATACTCAAAAGCAGGCTATTTAAATTTGACCATATGGGAATGGTTTCTCTTGGTCAAGCACAGAGTACTCCACCTAAATAGACCACAGAAGCCTGTTAAAAAGTTGGCATTACCTCTAAGTGACTCCGCCGTTCTGCAATCACTCGTTCATCCTTGTTTCCAAAGAGCTTCTTTGGAGGGAATTCTAAAGTGGCGAGCTGGAAGACATTAAAGGATGAATCGGCATGAGAAGTGACAAGCTCAAATGAGAAAATTCTCTTTAAACTATGAAGCAACTGGGAAGAAGAAAATGCCAAATATTCATGAGCTACACTATATGCTATTAGTAGAAATGTCTAATGTGATATTTGCTGACGTTATTACAATCTGGTCTGTAGTACTGCTAAGATAACAATGCATTTTGTCATGAATGAGAGACAGAAAGCAAATTTAGGAATTAGACTGCCACCATTTGCCCACATAAAGATTACAAAGTTGCAAACTGAATCTGATGTGATAGCACACCAACTGAAAAGTAAGAAAGACCTCTTCATGAATTCTGTGTGTCTTAAAAGATTGCATTCAGTCTCTTAAAAACTGTGGTCTCCTATCGTAC
The DNA here is from genome assembly GCF_929443795.1 of Astur gentilis. Lineage (NCBI taxonomy): Eukaryota > Metazoa > Chordata > Aves > Accipitriformes > Accipitridae > Astur > Astur gentilis. The sequence continues at coordinate 17,504,974 of NC_064884.1, forward strand.
TGTCGCGTAATTTGTCTTTTCTTATGTTGTATCATAAATGTAAGATCATTGGATCTAAGAACTATCACTGAAGTTATAGTCTGGAAGATGGTATTGCTGGACTCCATCTGACACCTGAGGGACCTTTTGTTGTGCCTTGAACTACGACTTCTTCCTTCACAGCAGGGACAGACTAAGACCATGTACATCCACTGCGATGGCAGCTAAGATGATGGGAAGTGGGACTTCTTGAGCTGTAACTCAAGTGAAGCTCAATCATGTTCAAATGTGTGTCCACACTGGAAGCTCACAGCTTTAATTTCTGAAGAGAATCCACATGAGCAGGCAAAATCCCATTTATCACACTGAAAATGAAAACAAGGCAGCAGCACAACTCCTAAAAACAACTATTCAGATTTGTTGTTTTACAAGTTCTTCCACAGAGGTGTTCAAAGCTCACTTCTCCATCTTCTCATTTCTTTTTCATCCTGTAGGAAGTGTGGCAAGCTAAAGTGGTAAGGAAGAGAGTGAGGGAACTGTCTTCCTTTCTTGTACACCAACAAATAAAATGCTTGAACAAATTCCAGCCAGCTATATCTGGAAAACGCACAAAAGACTCAACAGCTGGTAACAAGTACCAATGAACTTGGTCTGCTAAGCCACTGCTGCTCAGAATGATGCACAAGAAAGCAAGTCCTCTCCACATAGTTTACACTTGAAGGCACATCAAAACCAATTTCTTCCTAGCTCACACTGTACGAGACAGAAATATGCAACCACCCATTGGCATTGCTGGAGTTGTTTTGGAGGCGAAAGCCCTGTGTAAAAATGCCTCCTGCATGAATTCCCCTGGCTATTTGATGATATTGAACTAATAAACATGATGCATTATTTTCTAGTATATCAGCACATACAGGACTGTAGAGAATTTATGGCTGGTTACAAGGAGCAGCATTATACTGCATTAAAGGAGGAGCTTCATTATTAACATTGCATGTAAGCATCTTTAAAAAACAGAGGAATTCTGCAATACAAATAATTTATTCCCATTCTCTCGTTCAACTCTAACTTGGATAATTTTAAAGAAACACCTAGACATCTTCAAATGAGTGACTTAAAGTGATGTGGGGCATCAGAGAAGATGGAAGAGATGTCTGCTCTGCATCAGTCTCACCAGTACGCCCCAATTATATTCCTCAAATTTCTCCAATCATATTCTTCTCAGTGCACCTGCTTCTTCATGTTGGCAGGACAAGCAGTACACAACCAAACAATACCCTATAATTATGTCCTTGGGACTTACTTTCACTGCATTACTCACTGCTTAACCTATACAGGATTGTTAAGTGCTAATATTTTCCAAGGATTTCAAAATCCCACCCCTGCAGGAATTACATTTTATTAAATAGCATTGCATCATGCCACTGCCAGAAACAAGCGAGGTAAAACTACTACCACCACAATCCCCTCCTGGCCCTAGGGAGATTTTTATATTTATTTGCTAATAAATACTTTCATCATAGAATTTTAAAATAGTGTCTGCTAAAAACAATTTGCACAAATAAAAAAACCCTACTGCTACAACATCCTCAAACATACTCTGTAGAGTCAAAGCAAGGTATTATAGCTAAAATCAGGAATTATTTATTTCTCTAAATTAAATTTGATTTTAACAGGCATTTGGGGACTGATTCTATAAAACTTTGGGATGGGCAAGTTGTTTTCCTAATCTGTTAGCTTTCTGGATACTTCTTAGGAGAAAAACAGTTAAATTTTCTAAAGTCACTAAGTTTTGCTAAACTCATTCAAACCAAAGTAGCTACTCACATTCATTTTAACATTTCTAAACTCCCAAATCACTATGCTGCACAAATCTTTGAAATGAAGCCAACAAAAGTCCACTATTACAGTCATGAATTTAATATGCAAGAGAAAGGCCTCAGACACTAAAATTTGGCTCTGAAATGTTCAAAGTCACAACACATACCTAAATGAAAATCATAATTCCATTGCTGGTCAAGACCTGGATCTAAATACTTTGGACTTAGAGAACTATAGTAAAAACCTCCATCCAGATCAGAAACCAGTGTGCCAAACTATACTTGGCACACATATATATGTTACTTACGCTTGCAATACACATATGTGTGTACAGAATATACCTATGCATACATATATGTAACTTGGAAGGATTTTGCATCCTGCAGAGGGTATGTTACAAAGGACTCATCGTCTACTGCAGTCACCATCTCTAGAGGGCTGGATACAGAAGGCGCACGACCTCAGCCATGCTGGAACATTTCTGTGTCCCACGGTTTTCCAAAGCTCCTCTGGCTCCTCTTTTAGCCAAATGATTGTCAGATGTCCATCTCACAAATAAAAACCAGATACCATTTCTGTCACACAACAGATGACCACCCAACTACATGACAGAAAAACCTCCAGCTGCAGATTTCCTAATCACTTCAGCAACTCTCAGAAGCCCCGAATTATTCCAGTACATTCTACTCTACTACATGCCAAAAGTCTAATGCCCACCAAAAATGAGAGAGACAGTCAAAACTCTTCAGGCTTGAGTTTCAGGCTGTCCGAACGCTCTCACAGACATCACAGCACCAGTTTCCACCCCGTTCACAGTCAGAAAATTATCTTTGCAACATGAGAACTAGAACTGTTCATGCAGCAATATGAATTATGCAGTCATCTATGTGACCATGTAATTTCACTGTAATAGGGAGCTGGGCCATTGTAGTATATTTATATAAAAATACAATATTAATACATTTAGCACAGGTGGTGTGCTTATGTATATAACACCATTGATCTCTGTCACTCTGACTTACAAAGTTACTCCTATAGTATGGGGAAAAAATACGTTGGTGCAAGAGTTCCACAAATATGCAGAATGACAATAAAATGTTCTCATCTTGTCATAATTTGGGTTTATAAAAAAAGAAAAAAAAGCCCAGCAATACAAATACACTGAAGTAATGACAAATGTTACAATAATGGGCTATAAAGACCCTCTGTCCTGATGTATCATTTGACGTACAGACTCCGAATGTAATTGTGTGTGATTCAGAAATGCAACAATTCAAGATAATTTTGAGGTTTATTTAAAAATACCTCACTCATTTAAGCCAAATTGCAGTAACAAATATTTCAATAAATTTATTAAATTTTGTTATTAGTAGTGCTAAAATGCCTATAAGAAACTGCACAGTAACTTCAGATGAGATTACCACTGCACACAGCACCGTATATGACTGAACTGCATTTGTTCTGTCACTTAAATATGTAAGAGATCTGCAGGTGTAGATTTTGCATCAAGATGTTTGCCTTGGCTCAAACACTATCCAGATTCAGGAGTATAAATTATTCTTTTAGAATTAAATGGCTGTGTACCCTCTGGCTCAAATTAATTCTTCAAGGGTCACACCTTGACTACGAGACGAACATTTTGCAGCAATACAAGGCATAACAGGGGGACTCTACAGGTAGCAAGGTAAATTATTCTACCTCCCTGAAATTTCTGAAGCATGCCCCTCCTCTCCCTGTTCCCCTTGCTGCAGTGGCAGTGAAAGCATTTGGCAGTCAGGTTTTTTCAGCAGGGATGTTTTGTCATTTTCTAGGGCTGCTGATGAGGTGATGTGTTTTCTGTCAGGGGAAATTAAGAGGCATATTCCCCAGCCTGACAGGAAGAGAGAGCTTGAATGATTTCCTGAGAAGCTTCTATATGTAGTGTGCAAGATTTCTAATTTTTATTTTGGCTCCAGAAGCATTTTCCCTACTACATTTAATTATCACATTGCTGCAACACCAATTACATTATATACATAGGAGTGTGCACATGCATGACTACACATACCATGGGCAAGGCTGGGAATGCTCTTGGATCCAAAATGAGAAGCCAGATAATATTTTAAAATAGTACAGAGACACCTTAACACTGCATATCAGCACTCCTAATGTCTTTTAGACATTAAACTTTTTATGGTTAATGATGTTTATCCTATCTGGCAATCGTTGCTAGGCAGTAACAGTCTTAGGGAGAGGCAAACAGTCATTTACAATTTACTCCCTAATTTCTTTATAATAAATAAAGCTTATGTTTTATTTCTGGGTCTTGTATTACTTGGGGGCATGTTATTTGTCTGTCTATTACCTACCATGATACAGTATTTGTGAGATTAGTATGATCAAGTTTAGACAGTACTAGGTCCAGTCCTCGAGGGGAAGGTGCTTCATACACAGCAAGTTATTATTCTAGTAAATTCTAAACAGCTTAATGGATTCCTATACTTCTCTCACATTTCAGCCAGGAGACTAGTTCTAACAAGGTTATTGGCAAGCAGTTAATGCTGGTAAGAGAGGAGAGCAGAACAGTAAGTGACTCTTCTTTTAGTCACCTATTTTGTTTTACATACAACTCCTTGACCTTAAGATTCACCTACTTCTGGAAACAGCATATACCTAACATCATCTATATGGAAGCATAGTCTTTTAAAGTGAAACCATACATCTTCATAGCCTTCAACTACTGAGCACCAGAAGAGATGCAAATTTGGAAACTGGCCTTTTGGAAGCCAAGAGAGTGCAAATGAAGGCTCCAATACCACAAAAGGCTCTGCCTGGGACGGGATCCACTCTCATTTCAGGACCTTTAGGAAACAAAGCTGTCAGGATTTGAAGGGTATCCTTTAATTTTTATTATATTCAGCTGGAGACTTTTCACTGACATTAACTGAAGTTTGCTAGGGACCTACTGGATTTAATTCGGTTCAGGGGTTTTATGGTACAGTGGAACATAACATGATAATAAAACATCTTGTACAGTACTTTGCAGATGATATTTCAATATATAGTGGACCAAAGTAAAATACCACATAATACAGTCATGTAGGCTTGTCACTTCTGAAGCATGAAATTGTTCAAAGTGTTATGCTCCTTAAACATTAAAAAAGTGCTATTTTCCAACATCAAGCAAAAATCTACAGGATTGAAATATCTCATTATTTCTGGTGTGTAAAATCTATGTTTTAGTGCCTACAATACTGTAAAAGATTTTTTTTTTTTTTTTTTTTTTTAAGAAAAACAGGGCAGACATTGATGGAGGCTGAGTCATCTTTAATCTTTCATCCCAAATTCTCTTTGTACTTCAATATTTTGATATATTTAAATGGGGGGAAAAGGGGGAAAAGAAAATTAAGGAAATGCCAACTATTAAATTAAAAAGTCAGTCTTCTTTAAATCTCATGTTACTTTTACAACTCTGAATTTTCTCTTTTTTCAAAGGACTTGTCTGACTTTTGATCCTTTGTACCAGAAATCTCTGTCACAGATGAGAAAAATCAAAGAGAAGAATGTGGCACAGTTTTGCAGCTGGTGTGGCTGCACCTGACTTGATTTTGCAGTGAGTAATGAAAGAAAAAACTGTCCTACTTTTAGTTTTTGAAGTTTAAACAAAGCAACTTAAGCCCCAACTTCTCAAGATGTACTGACTCCCAGCCTCTAAAGAAATTGGACAAAAGCTGTATTCTTAACTAGGATCTTGCACTAAATATTTAGGGATTTGACAAAAAAAGTAAAAAAAAAAAGCTGAACTTCTATATTTTTACTAGTATTTTGTCTGAAATAAACCACCTATTCTACAAAATTTCATAACACAGCCTTAGGCAAAGGGAAAAAGTTAACACTTAATGAACAGATTAAAGGCTACTTTATAAATTCTGCAAAAAAAAAAAAATCTAATAGAGATCCAAGATAAATCATTTGAATATATACTATCCCCCAAAAAGAAACCAACAAAATAACTTAAAAACCACCTAAGTCACATTTTCAGGTGGTATAGCTCAAATATTTAAAGTTCAAATGATGTTTTCCCAAATATGAGTGAATAAAACTCTAAATTTATTCTCCTTTAAAAAAAAATAACAACATAGTGCTCCATGATGTAAACCCTACAGTGCTTCCCCCTTATGTATGCTATAGGTAAGTGATGCCCTCAGAGGACAGGAAGATTAAAGATATTTTCCATTATTAACTGATCAAGGAGAGGGAATATCCAGGGATTCTATTCCAGATATTCACCTACTTTTCCTCTTCCATTTCTAATATTCTCTCTTTACTTCTTTTTCCATCTCTTCCAACATGTTCTCCCCCACTTTCCAGCTTCCCAGCTTCTCTCTATTTTATTGCTATGCTTCCCCCCTGCCCATGACCTCCCTAATTCTTTTTCTTACTCCACTGTCCATTTGCCATATTAAATTTCCTGTTCCCACACCATCCTCCCTACTATCTGTCAGAAGGGGAGAGGGATTTGATATTCTCAGAGGCAGGATATCCAAGCAACTAAGGATCAGCCAAAGCTCTGAGGTAGCCCCATGTCAGCCTTCTAATGTAGTGAACTCCTTGGAGAAGTCTGAACAGCTTTTAATTAGCAACAAAAGCAACAATTTATTATAACAAACAAAGATAATTAACCTCCTAAACCAAAGAAAACTCGAGTGACTAGGAAACAGAACTGGAAAAAGGTTGTATGCAACCTTCCTCCTACATACAGGGTCCCCGCGGAGGAGTCCCTGCAGAAGGTCCCTGATACCAGCCTAACACAGTCAGTCCTTCACTGGCTTTGAGGGAAGCAGACTGCTCCAGCCCCTTTGTTCCCCAGGTTGTTGCAGTGTTTCTGAGACCCGAGGAGCTGCTCTAGACTCATCCCTGCTGTGTCTCAGCTCCTCCATCAGACCTGCATGCTTCCAGCTTTCTGTTGTTGTCTCTCCTTGCTGCTACAGGCTGCAGTGCCTAGATCTCACTCAAACGTGCACAAAGGAACGAGCCTCTCCCTCCTTCCTTAAGGGAGTCTACTCTGAAAAATCCTAGAGAAATCGGTCAGCAAATATCTCCTTTCTGACAAATACAAGAGGGACCATATTGCAGAGTGATTGGAGTTTTGTTTTGGGGGGGGCGGGGGTTGGGGTGGGTTTTTTTCTGGTATCTCCTGAACACAATATATGCCACAACTTAGTTTCCCATCCCTTTACAGCATAGCCTTTTCTCAGAGAGGAAGCTGTTTTGCCCCACATACATGACAATACTCTTTTCTTCCTGCTCTCCATCCATTCTGCACTGTGCCAAAGGTTCACCTGCCCACAGAACTGGTTTAACCTTTGCATTTCTGGCTGGCAGGAGCAACTCCTGGTTTGCATGTTGCTTTTTGCCTGGCCTCTAGCGCAAGCAGGCTGGTGAGCCAGGTCTACTTTATCCCCTCCAGAACACACCAGCACAGAGTGTATTGGAGAGCCTGCTAGGGTTAACCTGCTGGGCAAGCAATTCTGCAAGTTCCTTACTACACTCAGACTGGCTACAATTCCTTGCCTTTTTCCTACTTATCTCTGACACATCACCCATACATAAATAGGTACCTCCTCTATATCATTCCGAGGCAATACTGGCACTAAGACATGCCAAGAAGTACAAGCACTTATGTCTCCTCCCATAAATATATGCAGTTCTGTTGTGAGACCCCTCAATGTCTGTCTGGATGCTGAGACTAACCCCCACAGATCACATTCTCTGGATTCACCAATACATAAGCACCTTCTCAGGATGCAGAAGTTCTCACAGCTCTGCTGTCTCTAATTCTAGGTAACTCTTTGAGCTTCTAAGAACTTCCTGGTATGCTTGCCAGTTACCTTCCTCAAAGACAGGTATAACTGTTTCTCCAAAGAACATTTCAACTTTATCTGTCACTCACTGAAGAGGGATAAGAACACAAAAAAAGAACTGTGAACCTCCCTGAAACCTCCCTCTGATGATGCAAAACTACCAAGTAGGATTGGACACCAAAGATTTCTCTTTTGCATTTCACTAACTGTGTCTCACTGTCTTTGAATTATGCCCACCTGCTTATCAAACAATCATCTGTTATTATCAAAAAAAGTTTGAGAGTTCTCATATCCAAGTTTCTGCTTTAAACGAGCAGGCTGACCTAGACTCAATATACATTTTTGGAACTATCGTGAGATGTGGAAGCCACTATTTATCACATTATTTTAACTCCATTTAGTCTGCCCCCTGCTATTGAGAAAAATCAAATTAACTGCAGCCAAAGAAGTTACCTTACATTACAGGGGTGTGTTTTTTTTTTTTCCTTAAAGCAATTTCTAGACTAGTCAGAATAATAACGTACCAAAATAGAGCCATAAATGATGGTCAATATAATATTTGACAAATTACTTCATCGTTTTGTTCATTACAAGCAGTACAATAGCGTTTAAATACAGAATAACTATAAAAATGAGCAACAGAATGTATCAGAGTTCATGCAAACCTTTTGCAGTTCTATAAAATTACGCAGCTTTGGGATTTTTAATCTCTTATGAAAACCAGAAACTAATACAGCCAGGGCATCTTTCTAAATATAAACAACCACCTGCACACCTCAAGATTATCAACCAAGGAAAGAAGGACAAAAATTGGCCCCAATAGCAAGGAAAATATAGTAAGTTTTCTATGCAGGCTGTAGAAAGGCAGAATAAGATGGTGCAGAAACAGCATACACCGACCCAAAAGATACAATTATCTCACACGTAAACCAGTCAAAACCAAATAAAAAATGATTAAATACGATTCATAGATGTGGAAAATAAGCATGAAAAAATTGTAACATACCATGTCCTTGCAACCTTAATTTTGCTCCCTTGTTCTTCTATCCTTTGCCCCAAGATAGAAGTCTCTGGGGGAAAAATACCACTACTGCATGGTAGACCATGCTCTAAGACAAGGGTATGTGCTGACCTACAGAGTGTATGGACAAGTTTAACACATACTCTCTATGTTTTTAGCTCATGGTTTTGCAAACTAAACATTAATTTTTTTCCATGTAGTCTCAGTTCGTGGTGCTTGGTTATTTCTTTAAAGAAATGGCAACAACTCCTGGGTTTGCAAGGTCATGTCTTCAAAGCTCAACACATTAATCAGTCTTCATCAATGAGTGGCTTAAATCCTACTTCTCAAAAACAAGGTAAAAAAGGAGTTTTCTGGTGCTCTCTGTGGTTTTTTTTTCCTTTCAAAAATGATTTAGGATTTGATTCATTATGTTCCCGCTGGGATTTCTAGCAAGGTTAAGGAAGTGTCCCTGCAATAGTACAAGGTAGCCCACACAGCAGACACCATCTTCGCTGTGGCTGCATACAGCCTTGCCCCACCCCTCACTGCATTCCTGCCGATGGCACGTTGGCTATCGGGCCACTTCAATTGCATACAAGAAGTCACAATACCATTTGACTTAAGCAACAGAAATAGGTTCAGAGAGGAGAGTTTACCCAGCAGTTTTAACAACTCTTCCCAAACAGATATGCTTGTTGCATACGAGCTCATCTCAGGGACATCTGGCAGCATTTATGAAACATCCCTGTCTTGTGTGGCCAACTGATGCCATAAATTTCAGTCACCCTTGCCTTTGAGAAATGCTAATAATGAAACCTCATCAAAGAGCAGCAATAATTTCTACTGCTGACTAGATTGGTGCCTTTCCAACTACTCAAAATTAATGGCAGATCTCAGGGTCTTAAAGAACAGCTGTCACAGAGAAATACACCTGCAAACAAATACACAGTATGCCCCTAAGTTTGATTTGTTACAGATATAAAGCGGCAACTCTCACAACAAACTGGACTGATTACAAGGAGAAGTTAGCTAGACTTCTGCATCATTTCAAGTGATAAAACCAGAGAAAATGCAGTGCAAGTATGCAAATGGGAAGCTTAAAAGAAACTACCTAGTCCCCCCCTCCAACAGTAAGTGATTGATAGTCACATAGGTTATACATAAATTTTCACTTATGTCTAGTTTTACAGACATTATAGAACTAGCTGCTTCATCACAGGATTAAAAACCAGCTGTAAGCCTTGTACAAATTCAGGATTTTCCTCCCACTATCACTGTTGTCACTAGGTAATGCTTAAAATGACAGATAACTAATTAAGTGCAATAAACTTAAAAGATACATTTTCAGGAGCAAAGTATTTTGAATCTGCAGGACTGAAAAAGCAACTATGGGGACCAGAAAGATCACTGTTACTATCATTTTCACAGGCAATACCCTATTTAGTACTGCTCTTGAGATCCTGGACTCACAGTGGCAGGTGAGAATAGATACTTGTTTCCAAGGATAATAAAATTTCTTGATCAAGCACTTGAAGATAAAAGCTTAGAAAGGAAACCCCATGTATATACCACATATACACAGAAAACTCAAAGACACACTTGATTAAAATGCCATGGTATCGAAGTCAACATCATTATTCAGGGCAGTAGAGAAAACAAGGATGTGTTTAACTATTGCAAGTATTTGGGTTTGGATTACATGTCAGTAATTTCACAATTACTGTCTGTTAGATGCTTTCTAGAAGGCTACAGTATTTCTGTCCCCAACAAGCACTACATCACTGAGTCTGTGTATAAGTGATGCTGCTCCACCTACGCAAGTTTTAGAAACCCAGGAAAGCAGGGGAAAGCTAAAAGACTACATGATTTTTTATTTATTTTATTTTTTTTTACAGCATCCTTACAATGAGTTATAGCACATAAGAGCCTCCAGGTACAATCAGAATGGAAATTATGCTACTCTATATATGTAAATAAAACCCTGAAATACAGTAGTTTGCAATTACCTTAACAATACTGGTACTATTCAAATATTGAACTGAACTTAAAAGTAAAGGTATTCTTATTCATCCACTGATTTAAAAATAAAAATAAAATTGGAGTTAGAATTGAATGCATAGTGAGTAATTTATGGATTTAAAATACCACTAAAGCTTTGCTGTAATTTTTTTCCCCCAAAGACATAACAAGACTAGGACATGCAGTGTTCACGATGCAGTTTGAAAGAAATTCCAAGTATTTCATAGAAAATATAGAGTGTACACTCAGACAGCACTGCACAACACAAATCATTAAAGTATCATTAATACCCAGTAGTAGCTACAACTAAGTATGATAGAAAATAATAGATTTAATACAGAAGAAACTGGCCAAATAGAACTGTAGCTTTGATTCTTCTTATCATTCACAGCATCATAACCATTTATAGATGACAATGAACTAACTGTATGTTTTAACACTGGCTCATGAAGTTTGGCACCCATGAAAAGTGTGGTTTTTCATCTCATTTGCACTCACATCACCAACATCCCCATAACAAATTTTGTTTTTCAGATGTGGTCAGACAGCTTGCCCTCCAGATTATTATTCCTGGTTTTGGTTCTGAAATACACCCTACAGTAAACTGGACAACATCCTCCACTTTCAATCTTCTCCTCCTGACATTTTCAATTCTATAGCTGCAGCTCAATATTTTTCCTGAGAGCCACTGCTTCTTTATGTTTATTTTCATATTAAACCACAAGAGATTGTATTTTATTGATTTTTGTCATGCAGGGATGTCTAATAAATTTTACTGCTTGGGCTTTCTTGCTTTGGGCTCTGCAGTGGGATAGACAATTCTCTCTTGTAAGATGGAGCCTTCTGTATGTTCCGTGTTGCAGAGACAGATGGTAAAAGACCCTTCCAGATTTTTTTCTTTTTAAGGTACTTCCATTACAGCAGTCAAGAAAACATCCTGAAAGCCTTACAGAAAGATCTCACTGTGAATACAAAACCAAAGGCTTTTAGAAACTCATTTAGAAACTATACTATTGGCTGCACAGGTTTGAGAAATTTGTCTTCTTCCTTTCTGCTAAAGTCAACCCATTTTTAATTAAGAAACACAATATTATTTTCACCATATCGAGTCTGAAAGCTCATTAGCAGGAACATGATAAAATAATATTTGTAAGAGACCCTTAGATTGAAAAGTGTGTCTTGTAGATTGTAGCAATGCTAACTATAAGGTTGGTTTTGGTGGTGTGGTTTTTTTTTTTTTTAATTTTTTTTTTTTTTTTTTAATTTTTTTTAAAGCAAATTCATCATCTAACCGACCTAACCTACATTAAAAATCGGGATATATACAATGGAACACTGCAGCTATGATTAGTGGCTCTCAATGTTTTAATAGTAATTGGCCTCTCTTGGATGGACCCTAGACCTGACTTGTCACCTCTCCTTGCCGGCTGATCCCTGACTGTCAACCAGACTGGTTACTGTCACCGTCCTGGCCCTGCTCAGGTACTGCTGGACTGTGCCCTGGCCACCGAGGTCCCTGCCACTATCTGTGCTGCAGCCACCCTCAGCTCCCAGCTTGGCTTCCCTTGTGGAACAGCCCCAGTCTTGCTGCTCCCTGGCAGCTGTGTAAGATCCTCCAGTGGGAAGTTCAGCACAGGAAACTCACCTCAGATGCTTTGAAATGCCATGTGAAGGCACTGATCTCTCTACAGTAAATGCAAATGGGGCCTATGAAGCATGGTTCCTTGTCTCTGATTCCACCTTTACAGCCTGACAATTGTTGTTAAACACAACAGAGGCAGAAGACCGTTTTTCAGGAGCTTTTCTTTCTTGCAGACTACATCATTCCTACCTGAATGGGTAAGATTCCCATCAGTTAACAGTCATCTGTATCTCAATCTCGTTTAGATAAGAAGTCACTCATTGGCATAATACAGCAGTGCCAAAATAAACAGCTAAATATTCTTACTGTACTGCAAAATCTGCAACCTGTATTTTCCTGTTAATTCTCCCAGTGGTTCCAAATGAACTGAGACAGGACAACTCTGTAATATTCTGCTCAAAAGCTGCCACGTGAAGCTCAAGAAAAGCTTGGTACAATCCTCCAGATTAGGCAGGGGATGAAGTTTATCATATTAGCCTCACATCTGCAGGTGTGTCAGTAATACTATCTATATGCATAAGGAAAAAATGCAACAGGCAGCACAGCTGGAACCAGACAGTTTTTGCTAGTATCTGTGCAATTTGGTCAAAATTAACCTCGGTATTTTCACAAAAACTAGAGTTATAGCTGGGTCATCATATCCTAAATCAATTGAAACCAAAGGATTCTACTTGAAAAATCTACTTAATCGAGCAGCATATCCCTGACCAATACAGTAAGAACAAACTGTTCTTCACAAAACCCTTAGAAGAGAGTGAGACTGTCAATAACAGCTAAGGACTAATGGAGAACAAGTCTTAAAGCCCTCCAAAGCAAGACAATAATTGAAAAAAGAAAGAAGGAGCAAAAACTCCAATCCTCCCCTCTGTTTTTCGCTAAGCAGGAAGAAAATACAGACACAGGGTTGCAGCCTAAGGTGTTCCCCAAGCCTACAGACAGGCAGGAGCAGCTAAGAAATGGCTGAATCTCAGTGAGTACCTAAACCTCAGGTTACATTGTCTAGGAATTGTTCTTCTCAGAGGCATTCCTCTCTCACAGATAATTATCCATCTGAAACTATTTTACTGATAAAGCAATATGAATATTTTGATATCATGCAAATTCACTAGATAACTGAGCAGAGCCTTGAAAATCAGATTACCAAATTATCAAAGCAATTTTTCTGTCAAACGGTTCATGAATTATGAGACGAAGGACTCACCCCTCTCCAAATGCTTCTTTTTTCAATTTCTGCATTACTAACATATAAGACTTTTGCTCAGCAGAGTGAATGAAACCTGGCACTGGATGCCTGCCTGTAGGTTAATCTTGTCTCGTGCTGAATTTATCAGAAGACCTATAAAGCTAATGGTATTTTCCCAGAAAATTGTTTGGAAACTCACATGTTTCATTAGCTGCTCAGGACAGACAAAAAAACCCCAAACCAGGTCTCATCATCGACCAAAACACAGGAGGGAGGAAGGGGAAGGATCAGAGATAGAAACTGTATTTCTGCAGAATCCCCTGTACCAAGCCAAGAAAACTTTGCTGCACAAATCTAACACCCAATGTTCGCAAATTAATCCCAAAGCCAGCCTTTCATAAGGTTCTTACACATTCAGATTCAGTTTTATGACAAGAAATTCACACACTGAATTCATTTTCCCAATAGAAATAGATTGGAAATTGCGTATTATGCTGGAAGCAAATACGCCAGGGGGGTTGTTGAGCCTCAGATGCTCCAGTCCTGGTTAGCAACTATGAATTCAGAGGGACCACATAGAATAAATACACTTCCCTGTAATCAGACTTGCACTGGTTTAGCAGCAATGTTTTTCATACTTTACTTATGGGAACAAATTCTCCTGTTCGTTTGGAGACTGATGTACTGAGCAAAGTCCTAAAATTTCTTTTTAAAATAGCAGCAGCCAAAATTCTCGTGTTCCAGAAAGAAAGGCCAGATGAAACATTTAAGGATCTACCTCTTAAATCACTTCTGTAGCTAGTGGCAAACTAAAGCTGATATGGAAGTACTATGTATATAAATCTGCAGGCTTTCAAAATGCTCTGAACATAATATAATTAGGAATGGGAGCTGAAAACGTGTATGTGACAAAATATGCTTCTTGTGTATGTACTTCCTGGCTGTTATATGTGACAAGAATATGAATGTTAAAATTATCTATACCATAATTACTGTAATTTGTACTGAATAAAGGTGAAGGCTATAATCACATGCTTATATAATAGTATTATAAGGTATTATTCTAAAAATTACTACTTTATTTTTCTTTCAATATTTATGGAAAGATACATTACTAAGGCTAGCAAAGTTCCAGGGTAGAAAGTAAAAATTAAGGTCATTAGTTTAGGATTTATATTTCAAAAACTATTTTCTAAATGCTTTTCTATATACTTACAATTCTGCCAGAGGTATTATTTTAATACACATTATGGCATTTGCTATTTACAAGCACATCAATGTTGCAAACAATTTTCATTTTAATCTGTGCCCAAATATAAAGTTTCTGGGGGGGAAAAAAAACCCCAACTTTTAGAGTGTTTATGCATTCTTGGTGTTCATCCTAAGGTTGTAATATTAAATTTGTTACTCTTATTGTGTTTTTCCATTCTATAAAAAACAAAGATACAGTACATATTCTTGATCATTAAAAACAAAAAATCCAAATTTGCTAGTTAATATCCAGAAACATCCTTCCAGTCCAGGCAGAACACATCAACAAGTTTATTTCTTCACTGGATCAAATTTTCAAATACAGAAATAAATCTTAAAATATTGTCATAGACAATGCTTACTAAGGGTCACAGAGTTCCTAGAGGCTGAAAGAACCTGAATTAAGAATCCATATACAGACAAACCTAAACTTTCTAAAATAATGATGGTACAAATCTTGCTACAAACGCTATTTTCATGCTCATTACTATATGAGCTACACTCTGCTCTCTGTAGTACATGTAACCCATGATTTTAAATTGCTTCTTGGTCACAAGACTTTCTAAACATCAGTCTCGACAATCAATGAACTTGTGAATGCCTTGGGACTTCGGTCACCATAGGATAAAGGCTTTGGCATAATCATTACAAGTTTCAGAACAAACTCATTTTAAATACCGTCTTAAAAGTTTTTAGTTACAGTTACAGCTATAGGGCTTTACACTACTTAC
This sequence comes from Astur gentilis, assembly GCF_929443795.1. Taxonomy (NCBI): domain Eukaryota; kingdom Metazoa; phylum Chordata; class Aves; order Accipitriformes; family Accipitridae; genus Astur; species Astur gentilis. The sequence goes on from NC_064884.1 coordinate 17,520,446, forward strand.
AATTGAACACTAGAAGGATCCAAATGTCCAGAATATTGCATTCAATGTGAGCTTGCTACCTAAATCTTATATTAAGTAAGTATACAGTTACTGATGCCACTAAATGAGAAAATCCAATGGTAAAACCCACAGAGCTTCAGGCCAGCCAGCTCCGATGCAACAAGCTTTTGACTTCTGCTGCCAAAACAGCTCCTAAGCTCCAGATTCTCACCAGTTACACGGCAACTGGCTCGCCAGCCCTATAAGCCAAGTACCTCAAAGTTATTGCTTCCTCTCCCTTTTCCCTTTCAAAGTAATCCCAGGAGATTAATATAAATTTTTCATTTACTGAAATGCTACAGCCTGCGCAGTTACAAACCAGAATCGGAGCAGCCAGATAGCCAAGATCCCAGCCGAAATGCTGCCCTAAGTGCTCTGCATGAGCCTGCTGCCTTACCACTCTGTTCCTGGTTTAATTTCTCTATTTGCATTCTTCCTTAGGAGAGAGAACTCTGCATGTCTGATAAGACTTTTAAAGATAATTTAATAATTACATAAATACACAGAAATTGCCTAATTATCCTTGAGACTATCTGGGGCGGGGGGTGGTGGTGGTGGAGAACAAACCCCACCCCACCCCACCCCCCCCAACCATGTCTTGAAAGTTAGTCAAAAATTGCATTTCTCTTTCAGTAATCCCGGAGAGAATCTCTTCCAGAATCCAAGGACGCTTTCCTCAAATTAATGGCTTCACCTCAAACTCATCCCCTCACGATTACCTGTACCAGCACTTAGTGTTGAAGATTTCTTCCACTTATTACTTATCAAGAGCACCACATGTATGGACCACTTAAAAAGAAAATGGAGATCCGAAAATGGAGATCCTTCCCTAGCAGTCACCCAAAAGAGTAGTATGGAGACAAAAGGCAAGAACAGGGAGATCAGTCAGTGATGGTTACATGAACAGTTCATGCCTCTTTATTCATCGTCACAGAGCTGAATTACTCCTAACCAACAAGTAGTACTATAAAAGAGTCTAAAAGAATTTAAGAAAGGATTACAAAACTGGTGTCTGTTCTATTTTAATAGCAAACATATACATATTACGTTGGGTGGTTGTGGGCAGTATGGATGAATGAGGCAGGAGCTGGCTTCGCCGAGATACAAAACATTTCTTGTCTCTTCTCTGAGATGTAAAATACTTCCAGTAAAAAATGGACAGTCTACTTTTGAGTTTTGAAAAATCTGAAATATTTAAAAATATTTTTAAAATAAACTTGCACAAATGTTTTGAATTCAATATATTTTCAAAAACATTCACATACTATTTCTGAAAAACTTCAAAAATATTTTCTGCTCTTTGAGTTTCTTGCAATTCTTACAGGTCTACAAAGCAGAAAGCAGCTTGTTAACTCCTCCAGTTGACAATAGCCTTGAATTCAGTCAGAATGATACTCTGTCAAACAAAGAGATTTCTGATAAGAAGAGGATATTATCTTCAGAAATAAAAAGGAATATATAACTCACTGACACTACCGATGAGAGCCTTTCCTCCAGAACACCACACTTAAAAAAAAAAAAGAAAACCATACAGCATTTCTTTCTAACAGTTATAAAATACAATCTTCACTGTCCAATACTTAACGTACCTAAAAAACCCTGCCATCCAAGCAACAGTCTCTATTCCTAACCTCCGAGATTCATGACATTGATGTGTTACTGCAATATATTGTGCACACTCATTTCCCTGGTGGGAATAACAGATAGAAGTAGAGGCAGATCACATGGTAACTTTAGCTTGAAGGTTTAAGTTTACATAGATGTTCCTGCTATTTCAAATATGGATATTATGCATCCAATCAGTCACGTAAGATGACAAAAATCAGACCAGCACAAGGGGAAGCTGGTTCAATTACGACCTAAATTTCTTTAAAAATTATAAACAGTCCTTTTCTGCTTTAGACTGTGAAAGATATATTTATATACATACCTCCATACATCAAATACACATACACAAATTATTACATTCTGTAAAATAAGCTAGAATTCAATAGCTTTGGCACTCCTACAGAAATCTTGCCTACACACCTAAGTCCTTACCTCCATGAATGAATCTATAAATGCAAGCACACCTTTTAGCTTCGCTTTGGCAGCTCTTCATGGACTTACTAATATTTTAAGTCAAGAATCACTATTAGTAATAAAAATGCCTTAAGAGTAGGTGTTCCCCTTAACACCATGTAGAGAATTTTATACACACAGAAGGACACTTCAAGAAGATTGACAGGCAACTCCATAAGCAGAGCTTACAGTGAAAGCCCCACAAAACCTGGCCTAGATACCTGGAGGCAAGTAGGAATTAAGGACATCCACATGCATGAGGGGCTTCATAAACCTTGGATTCAGGTAGGGAAAGACAAATAGACAACTCTGTTCTCCTTTGAAAGAGGGAAGAGCCAAGAAAGTGGTAAGAAGAGGAGAGCACTGACCATCACAACAGTACATCACTTGAACTTGCTGAACTAAGAGAGATGGGAGAGCAAGTTTTCGCTCACAACAAGACGGGGATCAGGAAGGGAAGGTTTTCTGCAGAAACCAGCACCCCGATAATATTTCAAAACCATTAACTGATAGGAAAAGATGAAGGAGGAGGAAAAAAAGGAGAATCTTACTCTGAAAGTTCTCACTTCTCTATTACAGAGTCCATTTGCTCCTGTTTCTGACTAATGACAAACAAAAAAGTATATTCATTACAGAGACTACTGCAACTGAAAGCCAAGAATGGTCTTAATTAAAATTCCAAAAATAATAAGAGAGTCATTAACTATCTAGCAGCATAAGAAAGCTGAAGCTGCGCAAATTACAATCATGCAGACCTAAAAAAATAGGCACTGATAAATGCTTGGTACTTATCTGCCACTGGCACAATCTCACCCTGCTGCAACTTCTTCAGTCTTTCAAAATTTGCATGTGACACATTTCAATTAGACATCCAGTTGTCAGGAGCCACTTAATTACACTAGAAAAAATGTGCAGGTATATAAAATATATGACATATTGTAAGACTGGAAGACATTAGATAGTTTCTGCTTCTGAAAAAGATACTTCTTTTTTTTAAAAAAAAACCTTCTTAATAAATCAGTTTGCCAATACATTCCTTCGGGAACTCAGTGGCAGCAACACGAAATGCAAGATCAGCAAATTATTAAAATACTGATGTAGTAACTCAGAGCTGAGCAACTAATGAGCTGTAAAGTTCACTTCTAAAAGCAGGACACTCATACATTAAACACGTCCACAGTATTTTCGCTCTTCATTATAAATACTAATTTAGTGTTGGAAGGTGAACTATGCAAAATAAAATTCAACTCTGATGGATTCTGACAACATTGCTTTTAAGGATCAAGTTTCTTTGGAATAATATACAGTAACTAAGCACGCAACTTTGCCAAGTTTGGTATTAAAATGCATTTTAGCATCATGGTGAATTCCAAATTAGGTCAATAACAGATGAGCGGAAGCAGACAGATGATTGTCAATTTACCAAACAAACGGAACTCCCACTCACATTGCAAAATTGACCCAAAATTACCACAAATTAAGACTATGTTAAATAAAGGCAAAAACATGGGAAGCTATCGATCATTCACATATGTAACATTGATAATGAAATTCCTTCAAAGAAAACAAACACCAAATCTTTACTACAGCGCACAATATTATGTGGTTCATCCATCACAATGTGCTCTTCCCCTGTGATAACCAAGGACACAGAAGTTCATAGAAATGCTGATGAGTAGACGAAACCAACCGCCTATTAGCTAGGTTTCTTCTGCCCACAAACTTGCACTTGTGGTGCCCTAAGTCTCAAAGCAGGAGTGGACACAACACAACAGTCTGTACTATGTAAAATAGAGAAGACAACATCAGTGCTGCAAGGGTTTTCAAAACAGGTACTTAAGTGACAGTACATATCTAAAAGCAACGGATGACATGATCAAATGCTTATGTCACTTCTCCTGAACTTTAGTGTACTCTGTACTTAGCAGAGATATGCATACTTGAACCTCACTTATAATTCATTGAAGGTTGTTTTAAAGTGGAGGTTCAATAAAGGCTGGAAGAAGATACTACTAAAGCTATAGATCTATTGTTTCAGAAAGTAACATGACTAAACATTTCTTTCAGGTATATTAGCAGCCAAAACACAGTTACTATACTTCTCCAAAGAGTATCATATTTTAAGAAAAGTTATGTTGGCAAACTTGTAAGACTTGGTATTTGCCCTGACTTACAAAAACCGTTGAGAAGGGACAGATAACTTAATAAAACATACTATAATGCGTTTCCTATGTAGAAATTAGAAATTTATTCATCTGAATAGTGAAAACAGTAATTCCATTGATGTACTATATGTGAAACTCAGTAAGTTTACCTAAGACACTGACATATGGCAACACAGAAGTGTCAATAAGAAACAGACTGGCACATTAAACTAGAGAATGTATTGACCTTGCAAGTATGACCACAAACAGAAGGAAGAAGCTAAAAAGAAAAGCAGCAAAAGAAAATTGCCTATATAAGACACCTATACAGTGAGTAGTGTAGAGAATGGAAAAATATAGATAAAACCCACAGGAAAAACATAAATCATGAACTATTAATTACAACAAAAACAACTTCAGCTGGGAAGACTCCAAGATGAAGAAGACTATGTACCTTTGCTCTAGGCTGGGATTTTTTCTCAGTTGTATGCTCTTGGATGCTGGACTTTATTTTGACCTAGTAATACCACTCCGATGTTCTCATGGTTCTTCAAAACAAACAAACAAAAACCCCAAAAAACTCCCTCCTGTAACACCAAAAAAGCCTGAATTTGTACTGTGAATCACAAATGCTTGTTCAAAAAGGTGACGTTAATATGCAGCTGCACACGGGACATTTTAATAGTGGCTTTAAGAACATCAGATTCCTCCTGAATCTGATTACTGCATACAAGAAAGAAGTTGATCTCTCTCTGACATAACTGTAAAAGCCAAATTCAATTGTTCCTCAATGTATTATCAGGACCGATAACGGACTCTGAACACATTTTCCTAAATGGGGAAGATCAGTCTGCAGACGCATTCAGGTGGCTTTTCTATTTCAACCAAATGACTGCCTAGCTGTTTTCTCAGGAGTTAGATGCAATTACAATATTACTGTTGACAGACTATAACTTTAACATCCAAGAGGAAATGGCAATTCATTCAAATAAAAAATATGATACTGATGTTCATTCACAAGTAATATTTTTAAAAGTATTTGTGGAAAGAGAACATTTCAATTTTCCATTCAAAACTAATTTTTCCCTTTAAAGATTTTCTGACACTCAGAAACGATGACCTAATTATATTTTTCTTTTTTTTCCTCTCACTCCTTTTTTTTCTTTAAACTTTTCCTTAGATATTTGGTGCATGGTAGTTTCAAATTTTTGTTTTCTTACTCTTTTGGAATAGGAATTATCTCAACTCCCAGAATCTCCACAAAACACAGATCTACATATTTTAATCTTTAAAACTCAAGAACATTCCATACTCGATTACTTTTTATCTTAAAGAATACATCAATGAAGACCAAGAAGGCATTTGCAAACTATTGCATCTCTCTCTCTCTTCAACATTTTAATGTTTTTTAATATATTCCTCATGAATATATGGAACAGGCTTCTTTACTTGTGCTAACTCTCAAATCATGATCATTCCATTGCTTGAATGATATAGTTTTTTCTAATATCCAAGGGAACAAGTAGAAAGGAAGCAAAATGTTAATAATTAAAAGTTAGATGTGGAAACCAAGAACTGTCATTCTACAAATGCCCACTCAATGAACTAAAGCTCTGTCAGGCACAATTCCTCATATCCTGAATGCCCAGAGTCTCCAAGGTGGTCAGAAAGATCAATTTTCCATTTTGCAGAAACCTGGAAGCCACTAGGACAAAAGGGTATCTGTGGAACAACGCTGCTCTTTTAAATGAGGAGTTGTCAGGATGACATGATCTGACTGCAGGTATCTTGCAATGAACAAAACAGCAACCTCCAGGGAATGCCACCAAAGGGAATTAATGGCTAGAAGCAACACACAAAGTCAGTTTCATTGCAACATCCATTCTGTATCTAGCAGCCTTGGAGCTTTAAACTGCTGAAGGGCTTGCCAATCTTACTAGAAGCATATGGCTGAGAGGAATCATAGAATAGTTTGGGTTGGAAGGGACCTTTAAAGGTCATCTCATCCAACCCCCTTGCAACGAGCACGGACATCTTCAATGAGATCAGGTTGCTCAGAGCCCTGTCCAACCTGACCTGGAATGTTTCCAGGGACGGGGCATCTACCACTTCTCTGGGCAACCTGTGCCAGTGTTTCACCACCCTCATTGTAAAAAATTTCTTCCTTACATCTAGTCAAAACCTACCCTCTTTTAGTTTAAAACCATTACCCCTTGCCCTGTCACAACAGGCCGGGCTAAAAAGTTTGTCCTCAGTTTTCTTATGAGCCCCCTTTAGGTATTGAAAGGCTGCAATAAGGTCTCCCTGGAGCCTTCCCTTCTCCAGGCTGAGTAGCTCTATCTCTTTTAGGCTTTCTTCATAGGAGAGGTGTTCCATCCCCCTGACCGTTTTTGTGGCCCTCCTCTGGAGCTGCTCCAACAGGTCCATGTCTTTCCTGTACCGAGGGCTCCAGAGCTGGATTCAGTACTCCAGGTGGAGTCTCACCAGAGTGGAGGAGAGGGGCAGAATCGCCTCCCTCGACTTGCTGGCCTCGCTTCTTTTGATGCGGCCCAGAATGCGAATGGTCTTCCGGGCTGCGAGCGCACATTGTCGGCTCACATCCAGCTTTTCACCCAGCAGTACCCCCAAGTCCTTCTCAGCCGGGCTGCTCTCGATCTCTTCATCCCCCAAGCCTGTACTAATCCCGGGGATTGCCCCGAGCCAGAGGCAGGACCCTGCACTTGGCCTTGTTGAACCTCATGAGGTTCACATGGGCCCACTTCTCGAGCTTGTCCAGGTCCCTCTGGATGGCGTCCCAACACTCAGGCACGTCAACTGCAGCACACAGCTTGGTGTCATCTGCAGACTTGCTGAGGTTGCACTCGATCGCGCTGTCCATGTCACTGATGAAGATATTGAACAGTACTGGTCCCAATACAGACCTCTGAGGGACACCACTTGTCTCCAATCTCCATCTGGATATTGAGCTGTTGACTACTACCGTCTGGGTGCGACCATCCAACTGATTTCTCTTCCACCAAACAGTCCACCCATCAAATCCATATCTCTCCAATTTAGAGAGAAGAATGTTGTGGGGGACTGCGTCAAAAGCCTTACAGAAGCCCAGGTAGACTACATCTGCAGCTCTTCCCTTGTCCACTGATGTAGTCACTTCATCAAAGCCCACTAGGTTGGTCAGGCAAGACTTGCCCTTGGTGAAGCCATGCTGGCTGTCTTGAATAACCTCCCTTTTTCACTAAATATCTTTCAAAAAACTTATTTTCAAGTCTCTGCCTCCACTCTTTTTTACAAATGACGTTTTACCAAAACTTACCTCTGGGTACTTGAGTTTTAAAGTTTTATGCATTTCTCGAAAACGACTGTACCGCCTGAATACTGTCCATGTCTCATCCAGGACTGTTATCTATATCGGACAAAATAAAAAGAAGAAATGGAAGTAAAACCATATGACACACAACACTAAAAACCATGAAGTATACAAGGCTATCAGATTAAAATGGGCAATTCTTAGTTCTCTTAACATCATTAACTTTTATAGGTTTATTTAATTTTTTTTCATTACAGTGACAGAACTGTATTTAATAAGGAGCACTGATTGCAAAGCAAAAAAACATGAATGCATTTATTCCTTATTCTGGAGTGGTTTGACAAGGCTGTAAACACATTAAAATATCCCCAAACCGCAATCATTCCTTGGTGCAGCTATGCAGCTCTCAGCATTACAGTCAGTGCGTGTATCATCCAGCACAAGTGTAGAATAGCTTCTCTATACATTCATAGAAATGTATATTCTCATACACACACACGTATACATAGATATACACAACTAATAAATATGCATTTTTCAGACACACAGAGTTCGTTAACACAGAATGGGATTCCAATTTGTAGGGTAAAAAATTACACATGCCAGCTTACAGTAGAATGTATTCCTTTAAAACACTCTTGGTCTGTGTCATCAATATGTTGATGAACATCCCATTTATACAGGAAGTTTCATTAAAATCAACAGAATTACTCCTGTGAATAAAGCACACAGCAACAGGAGCAAAGGGGGAGGGCAAGCCAACCTTACCATCAGTTATTCACACAACCCTCACTGGAACTGAGAAACCAAGAAGAATTTCAGGGAAGGAAAATTTTTCCACTGTCTAAAATCAGATGAAATTAAAGACATTTGTAACTGGGTCATAAAAGTGCTGTGACTGGAGCCTATGAAGTCTTTCTGTAGCTCTGGTGATCCAAGGCTACCAAGAAGCAGAGCTGTGGGGAGAGGTGGGCATTGCTCTACACCCACTACTAGAGCCGGAGACAGCCAAATGTCATTGCTTCAACCTGAAAAGACCATTGCTTTTTTTAATTTAACAACCCTAATATGTGATATTACCTCCACCTACCTATGATTTTATGTACAAAGATCAACAATAAGCATTTTCACAAAACACATTTCACAAAGACACAGGCTTTTTAGTCTTAAAGTGACTCCTAAAATTAACAAGTTAGTTCCCTCACTACTGAACGCATCCAAAAGTTACGGAGGTAAAGAAAGTTGCAATGGAGCAGGATAACTGAGTATGAGAAAAAGAAACCAGAGCAACAAAGCCAGAGGAAACCAGCATCCAAGCACTGTTGTTGACAACTGCTACCTCATGCTTGCAACAAACTCATCTCTGGTCTACCCTTCCCCATCCCAGCTGCCTTTGCTGCTGTATACAGAACAGGGAAACTGGGGGAAGTGTTTTGGAAACAAAAAATTATTGTGTCTTATGACATCAGGAATCAGGTTTTGGGGTGGTCTTTTTCCTATTTTTACCTCTATCTTTAACTAAAAGATGTAAGTAAACAAAACTGGCCTTCTCAAAACTTTTCACAAACATTAAAACATAGGTTCTTCTAGCACATCTCCACAATGCAAATTGATTATTTCTAATAAAATTCATCTTTGATGTCACCAATAAGCTTGACTGCTACTAGGACACCTGCATGATGGACTATATTCCCTCAACATATTGTTAACAGTGTCTCAAACTTTATAAATCAGGTGAATGGATCTAACATGCATAGGCAGGTTTAACTAAAAAAAGTAACTATTCAGGAATATGCATGTTACACTGAACTTAATTAACCAATCAACTATTTTGTTATAGTTTGTATAATTTGTTATAATTTGAATAATTGCTTTAAAGGGCTTTGTGATTTCACAGTAAACATTAGAGTGCAGTGGATAATCATAAAATAAAGATGTTACTCATTCTTGCTTTCTTTCTGCTTTAACACTATATTTTAATATTTCTGCATCATGCAATTTTGCTGTGATAATGTCTTTGTACATCTTTATTCAAAAGTGGCCTCTTTTTTTCCCCTATGGTTTTCACAGAAGCATGCCTTTAGGGGAACAACCTAGTACAAAGCATCCAGGACTCTTCCAGCTGCACAGCCTGGGGAAGAGCATGTATGTCAGCTTGCCAATGATGTTGCTGGCTGTGCATCTGACAGCTGTCTAGGTGATAGGGTGGTACCAAACTTAGCCAAATCAAATTGCCTGCAGCCAATTATTTATCAGCTTTCTTCTACAAAGTTTAATAAACAACTTGTTAGAGACAGACAGGAAAGAAAACACCATAACTGTGCTACTTAAGTACTGAAGGATTTTCTCTAGAGCTTTCTCTGGTGGCTTGGCTTGATGTGACTCAGTCCCCATCATCCTCTTTGTTTACCTTCCTAATTCTTGTAATGAGACTAGCAGGTAATGCATTACAAAATGTTATTGTTCTTACTGCTGATATTATTGGAAAATGAATTTCAAAGCTAATCAAAATCTTAACCGGTCCCCAAAGCTCGGCAATAATGTTATTAGGACAGAAAGGATCAAACTCTGCCTACATAAAGAGGAGAATTACAGCACACCTGGCATGGCAATAGCATTTCTAGAACAGAGACTTTTATTCCTATGGCTGATGCAACCAGTTTGGGCTGGGATTCTTTTCCCCTGTTTAAAAAAGCTGTATGACAGACTATTTACTCTCTAAGTATGGGAGAGGGACATATGCAGATCCTTTGAACAATAACAAGTAAAGTAAATTTGAAAAGCCCTTTACTTTTTACTTGCAATTTGCTGATATAGTAGTTAAAAATATTTTCTTAATAACAAAAAAAATATATGGTTGAGTAAATCTGTAAAACAGATTTTCAAAATATTCTTATCTGGGCACTTATGTGATCTTTGACTTGCCTCAGGATTGTGGGTTGGTTTGTTTTGGGAGGTTTGAAGGGGGGGAGGGGTATTGTTTTTGGGTTTGGGTTTTTTTTTCATTGAAGTGCACCATTTCCCATGTAAAACTTATAAATTTGAATGGAGATACTACAGTCCTGTCTCCTTATCTTTTCTTCTCACAATGACTGACAGAAAATAACCTAACAGACATTTCCAGCTGATTCCATTGTAAAGCACATCACAGAAATTATTCTCCTTCTGCCCCATACAAATAGAAATAAAACCATAGGGGAGAGAAAAAAAAAATATTCCACCTCATTCTGAAGCTATTAGAAAGAACAAAAAATGCCCACCTTACTTATCTTGGCTGGTTAAACTGTCCACACTCATGAAAATTCATATTCCGACCTTGTTGAAACTGTTCCTCACGCTGCCTATGAATATAGCATCTGAAAAGCTAAGCGTTGCCTAAAAATTGCTTGTAACCTTTTTTAATTTATTATTGAGGGTATTAATCTGATAGAGTTGAGGGAAGATTGGTTTTTTTCTTTTTTTAAATTTAGATAGATATGGGGCATGCATCATTTTCTTTAAGAACTACGTATCAATGAGCACTGCTTCTGCTTTACTCCAATTCTGCAATAGTTCACTGAGCTCAGAAAGAAACTTAGACATTCTGAGCAGACACACCACAGCATTTGCCTGAACAGAACTGCGGCTGGACCTGGAGAAAAGCACTGCATTGGGGTGCACCTGCCTGGATCTCTCTCCTATAGAGAACTTGTCAGGGATGACTGAAAGGCTTTGAAACACAAGAAAAAGCCAGTTCTGAAAGAATATCAAACAGGATAAATAAGAGAACTCAGAACAACGAGGGAAAGCTGAATAAAAATGAGAAGGCATATCTACACCTTTCCCTCTTGTCAGAGGATCCCCTGGGATGGCTGTGCTTGATTCCAGGCTTTGCTTCCATCACCAGCTCTCAGGAGACGCTGCATGCCTTTACATGAGCTGGAGTTCCCCCTTCCCTGCTGCCTCACTGCTCCTGCTGCTGTCCATATGTACTGCCTGCAACTGCCAGCACTGTCTGTAACAGATACCAACAGTCTTATGGATGCAAAAGCTCTTCCCACACGCTGTTTCTAGCACAGCCCTGTCTGAATATTCCGCATATCACGACAACATGAAAGGAAGAGGAGAATACAAGAATAGTTTTCTGGTACTATAATTCAGCTGTAACATAAATATGTTTAGACCTGATTAAGTTACTACTGTTTCATCATGTCTTTAAAGACAACATATAAAACTGTCACTCAAATGGAAGTTTTTATTAAGTGTATCTATTCATACTGAATACTTAATGGCAGACCAGCACAAACAGCTCCGTGACATCTCTTTCTGCAAAAGGAAATGGTGCTATCTTAACTCTAATAAAGTATGGGTTTGTTCCTATTTTTGAACTCTCTCCAATAGGTTCTCATGAGAGTCACTCAACACCTTAAAGTAGGATCTGTATGCAGTGGAAGAACCTGAGTGGACAGACCATCTTGCGGGCCCATTCCCAAATGTTATATATGTCTAGATGGACAAGATGCTGAACCTGCACTAAAATAAAAGATTTTTGGATGGTATGTTACAGTTGAAAGACTTACGAACTAACTGTGATGCTGCCAAGAAAAGTGGAACTCTCTCTCTCTCTTTTGGCATATAAAGGAAATAATCTTTACTATTTGTCCTGGTTTCAGCTGGGATAGAGTTAACTGTCTTCCTAGTAGCTGGTACAGTGCTATGTTTTGAGTTCAGTATGCAAAGAATGTTGATAACACTGATGTTTTCAGTTGTTGCTCAGTAGTGTTTAGACTATAGTCAAGGATTTTTCAGCTTCTCATGCCCAGCCAGGGCACAAGAAGTTGGCACAGGACACAACAAGGGCACCTGATCCAAACTGGCCAACGGGGTATTCCATACCATGGGATGTCCCATCTAGTATAGGAACTGGGATGGGGGGGCAGGGAATCGCCGCTCGGGGACTAGCTGGGTGTTGGTTGGAAGGTGGTGAGCAATTGCCCTGCGCATCATTTGTACATTCCAATCCTTTTATTATTGCTGTTATCATTTTATTAGTGTTATCATTATCATTATTAGCTGCTGCTTTTCTGTTCTATTAAACTGTTCTTTTCTCAGCCCACGAGTTTTACTACTTTTCCTAATTTTCTCCCACATCCCACGGGGTGGGTGGGAGGAGTGAGTGAGCAGCTGCGTGGTGCTTAGTTGCTGGCTGGGGTTAAACCACAACACTATTGTATGTCACAAAAAGAAATTTATATATTTGTTATATAGAGAAATTTGTTATATTGGTTCTTCTATACAGCAATATGCCAGAATTTAACTACAAATACAACGACTAGAAACATCTGCTGAAGAAAATACTTCTGAGATACATAGGATTCAAGGGTTTACAATTCAACTCAATCATCCCTTGTCCCTTTGTCAGATTTCAAAGTCCTGTTACATGCAAATAGGTCAGCTACCCATTTTCCCAAGAATAAGAGGAACCTTGGTGAAGAAAGCTTATTTGGGAGTTTGCAAAGGAAATGAGAATAACAATGTCCCAGCCCTTCCAAGACTGACACATATTCTGGTATGAGATTGAACATAAACTTGAACAAATTAAAGTAAGGCTGAAATAAGGAATTATTTCAACAACTGACATTGTATCCTGACCCATCAAGAAGGGATGAAATAAACAGGTACACGTTCTCTCCTCCCTGCCCTGTCTTCCTACTCTCCTGATTTTTAAGGCAAAAAAATCACTATACCATGTATTCTGATTTCCTATACAATAAAAGTAACAGCAGCTGAAGATTAATACAGATCAAATTAGAGCTGGGAGCTCTGCAGGGGAAAGGTTTAAAATAGAAAAGTTTGCGGAAGGTCTGTGGATTGTAGCATGGAGCCAAATCCTGACCAGAGCAAAAGCAGCCCACTGTGACATACAGAGACCTGGAGGCAAAGGAAAAAGCATAAACAGTTGATCGATTTGTGTAAGGGAATGACTGTAAGAAACATCCCAAAGACAGCTGAACTAAGGACCATAGGAGCTTCAATAAAAGTGCTCTAAGGAATATGACAGCAATGGAATACAATTATTAAAGTGATAGCCCCTCCCCTACCCCATATGTCATCCATTTCGTTGCTCTGAACTTCATCAAAGCAGCTACTTAAGCAGCAGTATCTTTTAGAGGCAGCCTAGAAATGGCACAGGAGAGCGAGAAAAGACGGTACTGGCAATTACGACAGAAGAGAATAGCCATTCCATAGACACCACTCTTAGCCAGAGCATCTGCTCATTCCATGCCATTGCTGAGGTTAGGTTGCAAGCCTTGCTTCTCATAGAAACAAAATACAAGCAACAGAACTGCTGGAGCCTAGTTTCACATGCATTTATATCTCTCCTATATATATCCTCTTGTTCTTTCCTGTTTACGAATCCACCCCTTTCCAACATGTTTTTCTTCTATCACAGTTCCTTCCAGGTAAGTCCAAGTCTTCCTGCACATACTCTTTAACTGTTCCTTCATCCTAAGGTCTTGCAGCTGCTTACATGGGTTCTAGGGATGAAGGGAGAATACTTGGAAAAGAAATCTACCAACTTACTAGAAAGAGAAAATACCTTTTTACTGTATTTACCTTCATTAACCCTTACTGAGTTTAGTAAATCCCATGTGCTGAAAATAGTTGGTGGCTAGAACAGTCCTTGGGGAAGTTTTGTATGCACTTACTATTCTCTCACCATCTCTATGGCTCGGGGCTTTCACTGGCCCCAGGAAATTCAAAGTTCAAAAGGTAAAAGGAAGTATTCCACCCACAAATTGTGCAATATGTTTCGAGATGAAAATTTAATTAGCTCAGAGCTAAGATTACCCATCTTAATAAAAGGCTTTGTAAAAGAGAATGTGAGCATAGTTCAAAAATGGTCCTGCACACTGTGAGGGTAGGTCACTCCTCCAACTTAACACCAGCTAGCAAAGCATCTGGCAGTACATTCAGTGAGAAGGCTGCCAATTCTGTCTCTGATGCCATGTACATCAGTTAAGCTACATGTCCACATGCACTGAGAGCACATTTCCAATTAGACTTCACATCTCACTTTGAAAAAACACTGGCTTAGTACCAGAGAAAACATAATGAATATGCATTTTTTCCAGCATTTCTACACAGAAGATCGACTGAAGAAGCCACTAGAAGGGAGAGGAAGCAGGTAACACTTTGGAGAAGCGAGACCTTGGAAAAGCAGGGTGGGAAGAATCTGAACAACAAAGAGAACCCAAAAAGAATCAAGCCTTTATTGTGGATATGTGCAAAATACTTTAATTATGCTTTCATTACTACAGGTAAATATTGCAAGTCTAATCATTTTCTATACCTGACACTTGCATCTAAATAATGGTCTTTCATATAACCAATATGCATTTAATCCTCATCTCAGCAACACTTTCAACTGAATTATTTGATACTGGATCTGGAACTGCTTACCCAAGAGTTTGACCACCGACCTCCTGTGTACAATAGATCTACTTGGAAAACACCTGTCTTTGTAGTGTCCTGTATTGTGCATGCCTTCTCACAGCCTCTCTTTTTTAACAGTACTGAGGCCACTTAGACAACAGAAAGAGACAGAACCAAAAATTGCACTTAGTGGAACAAAAACTACATTTCATTGGGGTTAGTAAGGTGATTTCTGGAATCTACAGATTCTCAGATGCATTTCCAGCTGCTGTTTCCATCTTTGCTAACTGTGATGCTGTCACAGTGAACACCGACAGCTGGACAGAGCAAACTAGAACTATTTGGTTTTAAACAAAAGGCATTTTTTCTATTATTATTGGTACTATGATGGTATTATTGTACAAATGCAAGCAACATATGTACAGAGATCCCAAACACTAAGGAGAAGCAACTGAAAAGCACTTACCTTTATTTCAAACTCATAGTGTTCATCCTTTCCCTGCCCACACAGGACATAGCGTGGAATACTAATTTTAATTGGGTCCTTCAGGTCGTCTGGATTTGCTCCCAGTGAACGACAGACCATCCGCTTTCATGTGCATACCAAATAGGGAGAACAAAGGAAAACCAAAATCACTACATAAGGAAAAAAAGAAAATAACTTCACTAAAAATGAGAAAATGCTCTTGGCCAGAAGAGCAGGGAAAGAGAGCATGGAGGAGGCAGAAATTATTTCTAAAATGAAGGAATTCTTTGAAAACAAAGTGGATCTTGTTTCATAAGCAAATCCTAGCATTTTGTTAATGCATGAAAAAAATTAAGGTGAAGTGTCTGCAAAAATACCACTTTTTCTTTGAGATGGCATTTTCAGCTTAGATATCAAAACCAAGGGAAAGCAGAAGACTTTCTATTAACCCTCCCTAAAAAAAAAAAATAAAAAAAAAATAATCAAGCCTTAACAGTCAGTCATATTTTTTTTATGTCTTTATATAACAAACCTGTTTATAGTATCATGCAAAGCTGCAAGGGATCTAGGTAGTTCAGAAAGCTCTTAGACTTTAAAAATCCAAACTTATAATTAAATAACGTATAGATAACATAGCAATCCACTGTCAGAACAGTTTCCTACTGTTTTCCTTAAATCATATCTAATTAACAGAAAACTCAACTATGATGAATGTGCATGGTCTGGACAAGAAGATCTAAAAAGGTATTTGTAATGAGGGCACATTCCTCTGACTAACAGCCAGATGGAATCTATAACTCTGAAGTTATAACAAAAATAAAATACTTTTTCAGCTGAAAAAATTAATGCTTTGCAGTGACTGTGTCAAAAAGTTGCATATGCGTTACAGTGAATAAGTACAGACACTGCCTTTTAGGAAATCCTCCACTTTCTCAGTTGAACGTATTTGGTCTCAAAACCTTAATGAACTTGTACTTAAAAAAATAATAGCACCATGACAAATATAAGTTAACTATAACAAAAAAGATTGAAAACCTATCACTTTAAAGTTATGACCATGTTATTTATTTGTATTTAGTGATGCTATCCATCGCTTATATAGAAACTGTATGCTCAGCATTCATTTTCAATCCCTTAGCAACTACCACAAGACATGTTGCTTGGTCAAAATTCTACCCCCACATGCGAATGTGGCTCATGCTTCTGCTCATTGACACTTGATCCCTCTGTAGCAACTCCTGGTGACTCCTAGTACATATGATACTGTGCAGGAGCTGGAGGAAAGTTTGAAACTCATTCATAAATGCCTCTCTGAATGCTGTTTACTACAGACAGCTTTCTGGCATCCTCAGCTGGCTATTGATAAGGGCAGGCTGTTATTTCGTTACTAGTCAATCTTAAATGCCAATGTCATTTCCCTTAATGTTAACATTAAAAGTAGTGAAAAAGAAAATACAAAGAAAGTGAATTTTAGTTCCAGTTAAATGACTTTATCTAGGTGTTTTCCATAAACTTCTTTTTTTAGTGAAAATACAAAAAAAGATTGCATTGGAATGGAAAAAATACTTTTAGTGACTTCTGTTAACACATTTTCTCCACTCCATTTTGTCCTTCTTTCACTTCTCCCCAAGTTACTGGCTTTTCAACTAGAACTAATTTCTGGAGCATAGAAATGTAAGCAATTCTTTCCTTGGGGGAAAGAGGAGTTCATTGCCTTGACAACAATATCATCTGTTTTAAAACAACAATAAACCCATAAAGTCACTCTTAAAGTCACCTCTGTCAACACGTAATTTATTGGCAGTTGTTTTCAGAGAACTATTACAAACAGCTAATAGTCAGAGAGGAAAATAATCTCAAACACAAAGTACTGGGAAAAACACACCCTAATACATTAAATAATGCTTTGACAGTCATAAACATGGATCATTATGTTTCATTTACAGTAGAATAAAAGATATTGCTGTGAAGTCATTTTTTCATAAAAGTGCAGAATATTCATCAAGTTAGATTTCAAAACAAACACAAAAGAGGACAACCATGTTATCTAGAACACAACATGCATAAATATTTAACTTTGGGGTATAATCTGAAAAGGAATTATTTGCAGAAATTGCTGTCATTTAACAGCCATGATTAAGGCAGTCCTTACAGATAGTGTCATTCAGTGTTAACTTTCATCAAGGCTCAGAAGAAATGCCTTGGTGATGCCAATGAGGGAGCCAGTCTTGAACTGGACTGACACAAGATTATGCTCCAACTCATAACTACTCTGTCTACCCCATGTTCTGCGAGATATTCCTGTATACCTTTTCTGTTAAAAACAAAAACCATACCTCAAAATAATATGACACATTTTGCTCATCTTTGGTCTTCCTTAAGGCAGTAGAAAGTTTTGTTACGATAAAAACCCCTGTAATTCTCTATCCAAACCAGCATTCATCCTTCCAGACACAACTTCCCATCCAATACAAGTTATTTCTTTTTAAATCCCACGTGAATTACAGTATCCTGTCTTAACATATGGTAAGAACAAATGGGAAATGTTCTTATACTAGAAGAGAGACTGAAGTCTAACTCTGTCTAGTAGAAGATTGCACCTCTACTGGCAATATGCTTAAAGAATTTAGAATTTCAGATTAGATACCACTGTTTTTTCTGCCAAGGACCATCCTCCTCAAACAAGGCAGATGGCACATTCAAGCAACAGGATTCAAAAGGTATCCAGCTCCCCTTACAAGGGAAGAAGCAAAAGATAGGAGACAACAGCTTATTTATTATTTGAACATCTGACAGGGGTAACAGGTAAAGAATAACTTTGTACTAAGCTAAAGGCAAGCCTCAACTAACGGAAATCTTTTACTAATGTTCAATAGTTCCATTATTTCTTGGACTGTAATATTAAAGAGACTGTAAGAGATGTAATCTCACAGCATCACCAACTCCATTAGGAAGCGAGCAGGAAAAAGGGGCACATTACATGCAGATAACTCTAGGGATAAATTTACTCCATCCATCAGGCAATATCCCCAGTTGCCAATCGTCCATTTAACAGCATGAGGAACATGTAGACAGACGATAAACCCCAAGACATTTGCCTTACCACAGGTATAGTAGCATGCCCAAAGGTCGAAATGCTATTTTAAAGCACAACCAATGTCTGTTTACACCCTTTAAGCAGATTCATTTTCACATCTTCCTTAAACACTCACATCAAGGGAATATAGAGACTTATTCTATTGTGGGGAAGTACAAGCTAACTATTTAGACAAAATAAACAGGAATGACTTAACAAAGCCATGCATGGCTTCCCTGCAAGAAAAGGAAGGCAGGGGAAAAAAATCTAAAAAGAATATTGGATGTTCTCTGCATTTTTCTTGTTCTGTTTCACTACTTCCACATAGTCTAACCTCTCTTGGCTCTAGGCAAAGGGGGCAAATGCAGGGGAAAAGATATGGCAAATCCATCAATTCCTGATAACTCAGCCAACACACACTTAGAATAAGCCAAACACAACTCCTTTTGCACTTGTGGCAAACTTTAATGCAAGAGTGCAATAATCCTTCATGCAAAACTCCAAAGCAGAAGAGAATTGTCAATGCTATTCTTCCTTAAATTGTTAAGTATAAAGGCTATAAACATCCTTAGCATTAAGAGCATACAGTGAATGTACCATAGGAACCTAAACACACCTTACAGGTCAGACAAAAAAGATATTGCAGATGTTTTGGAATACTGACATCAAGGGCATGAAACAGATGAGAAGCATGAAGAACAAAGATACTCAGATTTAGGAAAAGGCAATCCAGAAGGAATGGAGAAGACATTAATGAAGACAGACAGGAGATGGAGGGAGCCAGAAACAGCAGCCAAAATGGAAATCAGAAGACACAGTTGTAATTATAGTTTTGATCCACCTACTACATAAGATAGAAATATTTAATTTCCTCACTTTCCCAAGGAAATTCATGTACAGCATATTAGAGACACACAAAAAGGAAGCACTCAAGTAATAATGATTTTTGTTAAGATGTGTGCACATACTCTACGGTATTCCTTACAGGCTTAAAGGACTCTTGCCTATTGATTAAAAAAAAAAAAAAAAAAAAAAAAAAAGATTTTATCAATATTCATTAGCCTCTTATTTTGAATGTATCTAAACGTATTTGGATTTCAACACCTAGTCAGATGCATAATTAGCCAAATGGCTTCTTCACTTGAACTGAATGTTAATTTCCAGATTTCTGAAGGGATATGCAAACTGCTTTGAAGAACTGATGGGATGACTGTCAGTTGAGTATTTATTTCTTTTTCACAGTATTTAGAAAAACCAATTCCTGAATCAGATCCAACCTTGCTCCTTCTAGAAAACACAAGCAAAATGTTTGTGAAATTCTCTTTGTCTGGCAAAACTACACATTGGATATCATTCAAACTGTACAACTGAAGGATGTCAAATTGTGATCGCTGGCATGAAGCATCCAAAGAGTTAGGTGCAGGATAAAAGACATTATTTTCCCTTAAGAGACCTATATGAGTATTTGTAAGAACTAGAGATCTATACACAGCCTGCTTAGCACAGTCCATTTTCACTGTGGTATACAGCACTACATGAACATCACCTAACAAAGGTTTAATACTTCCCATATTTTCATGGAGTAAGTAAACTAGATCAGCTAATACAGTTCTGAATTTACAGGACAATTGTACTCCATTTGAAAAAACTAAGTCATTTACTTCTGATGTCCAGTCAACCGAAATCTGCATCAGATCATCTTTCAAGAGCTGGTGATTTAAATAAACAGCATCATCTATTGTAGAAATCAAAATGCTCATTATGTCATGGCAAATTCTTTGAGTGAAGTGTTTGTTATAGGTAAATATTGTGAGTAAACCATCTTCAGCAGAACACAGAAGACTAATACTCTGTCCAGCAAAGCCAACTTGAATCTCCTTTATTGTGATGATGGGAACCTCATGAAACATTGCCAAGGAAGTCTGGCAGTTGTCTTGTTTGACTGAAGAAACAACAACATACAGAACAGAGCTGAACAAAAGCAAGCAAGCAGGTTCCGGATCAGTTTTTTTGCAACTGCCAACAGAAAGCCAATATATACCTTTCAACTCCTCCATTCTAATACAAATTTGAGGCAAGGCACAACTCAAAAATTCCAGCACTTTTTCCAGAGAACAGACCTGAAGCTTCAAAAAAACATCAGGAAAATGCACAAATTTCTGTATTAACACAAGACTGTTTTCTAGCTCTTTGTTTTCGCAACAGCATGCAAATCCTTCAGAGGGCTTTCTCACACAGGCATCGGAGATTTCTGTGCTTACACACGTCGTGATAGTCTCTTGCACAGGGGATTCAGGCTGAATGACAATTCCAGTATGAGCTTTGGAATCATCAGTAGAGTGGGATATGTCTTGATTCATATCTGACTTGAAGAATACATTTACTTGCAAGTTTCTTATAAATGGCAGATTTTCTATTAATGACACCGCTTGTGCACGTATCTCGCTTCTGTCACACAAACTTCTCAACTCCTTAATTTGTTTAGAAACCACTGTACTGTTGAGCAGCTGACTAGTGGTATTTTCATAAAGGCAGGAAAGCTTACTGAAAAGATATCCCAAACCATAAGTGTGTTTTGGTCTCACATCAAAACGAGAAGCTATTGACTTAAAAGAAATAAAATCAGAGGCTTTTCGTGTTGGAAGCTGAGAATTACTAGACTCGTCTCTGATTGTCAGATGCACTGTCTTAAATGGGCTGTTTTCTTTACAAGTTATTATTTCAGAATGCACATTAGACTGAGAAAAGAGAAGGCACGATATGCTGTTAAAGCCAGACTGCTCATTAGCACCCATTAAGGATCCTACAGGAGGCAGCTGTTTCAAGTGGGAACAATCAGATTCAGTTCTTGAGCTGTCACGATCTGGAGAAGTAATTATTTTATCGTCAAAATGATAGAAATTTTCAACCTTGCAGAGCGAATAAGCCACATTATTTAAGTCATGACTTTGTAAAGAAGTAGATAAAACATTCTGATAAGGAACGTTCTTACTCTTTAAAGTATTAATATTTTTAGAGTGAATTAAACTACTTTCAATGTCACAACGACAAGAAAAGCTCTCCTGTTCTGAATTACCCCTTTCATTCTCAAATGCTTTCTCTGATGTAAAAGGGGAGGACATTCTTCCAGAACTGGAAAAGAAATCCCACATCTCTGTATATTCCTTCTGTCTTTTATGGTCTCTTACTCCTGTGTTTTCTCCACATAAGTCAGAAGCACAATTGCCATCTTTAGACATAAATTGAAAGCCATAATGTGGCTGCCACTGTTGACTTTTCTGTTAGGAATTTCAAAAGAAGAAAATAGAAACATCTTTATAAAACCTTCCGATTTGAACATTTCTTAAATTGAGGATTGATTTTGATTAGGTTTGTACAATCATTCAAAATTGGTAAAAATCATTGTACCATCTTTCAAAATTAGAGAGAGAAAAATCCAACAGAAGTGATTGAAGTCTGATTCAGGAATGGTTGACCTTTCCAGCCCACCACTGCTTTTTATTTGTACAGTATCCATTTCACTTTGTTTATATTTGCTTTACTCAAAACCACAGGAACATCAAAGGGCAACGCAGGAATTTATACACCCTTTAGCTTCCACACATGCACAAAAAGGTAATCCTATACTATCCAAGATAGTGTGTAAGTCCAACACAGTTTCAAAATAACAGTGTAAAAGTCCAAAAAACTCCAAATAAGAGGTGTTGCAGCCCTCCTACTATTAAGGTTTAATTCCATAAAGGTATTTAGGATTTATTCACCAAGACAACTAATTAACCATGTTTCAAGCAAAAGTTAGGCAACCAAATATGGTGGGAGGGGTCTAAGCCTCAGTTTAAAAATACATGTATGAATCTTTCATGACATAAGCAAATTTGCCTGATGCTACTTGCTAATATTATAGACACCCTTACAGTAGTTCATTGTGAGTCAAAAATGTAAAGTGGTATTCTGAATTCAGACCACCTGTCCTTATTAAATGCTTTTATCCTCTAAAAATCAGGAAAGAGATACTGTTCCAAATTAAGAATCATAACAAAACAAGGAAGAAAGATCCACAATAACACCACACCTTTCAAATAAGGAAAAAGTTATGCCCAATCTGAAAAAGATCACTTTAATTCCAGCTGGCAAAATGCATTGCTGTCTCCATTAGCCATTAATCTTGCTGTGAATTCAAAATTCTAATTATGCAGCTAAACATTAAGAAATTTAATTACAGGGCATGCTATAATTTAAGACAACCATTTCATTCTGACAAATTATGACCTACCTCATACTTCAGCTTGCGTTGAACAGTGCCATTATTAAGCCTCTCATTATCCTAAGAACAAAAAAGGTACAGGTGATAATTAGAATGCCTTGCTTGTGTAAGTTCATTTAAAAGTATTCATAGGAAGAGACATTCTTTTTAACAGCCAAAAGTAACTATTTTCTTATTGATATTTATTAAGCCACTGGCTTAGAAGTCAATCAACCCAGTCTTCAGATTAATTAGATCACCAGTTTTTAAATGAGCATTTGTTTGCAAGCATAAACAATTACTGTTCTTCTGGATGTAATTTTATCAATGTATTTTACAGACATAAAATTAAGATTTTTATTTGATCTGCAAGCTTCCTGTTGCCATTTACACACTCTTCCCTGCAAAAAAAATGGAAAACAGCCAATGGAAAAAAAAGATGATCAAAACCTAAAACTGATATCCCGATCTACTGTTTACTTTTTTGGTAAATTGAAAGTAAACATAGGAAAACAGGAAAATTATTGAACAACAAAACTAAATCAGTGGTTACACGTGGTACATTGAAGGTCAGGATTTCCTACCCATCTCTGCCCACCTTTAAACTTTCTGTAGACCAGGACAGGCTAACATTGTTATCCTCTGCTTTATGATGAATATTCTGGAGCCTTCTCTGCACTTCTTGTTCAATAAAGGCATTTATCCTTTCAGTGGGGGGAAAAAAAAAAGTAGTATATTCTTAGGTAAAAGTCAAGACAGGCTAAAAGGCTCTTTGAAACACTTGTAAACCCTAAGTACTGCACAACTCTTAATTGGCAGGTATAACGTTACACCAGTATTATCCCTCCTTAAGGAACATGGACTTTTGAGGAAGTATTCCTTTAACAGCCAATACTTAACAATTTGTTAACAGAATTTGACAATTTAATGGACCACAGGTTAAGCCACTGCTATGCGTACAGCTCTACATACAAGTGGCAGTGAAGGTAAGGGCGATGAAGAAGAACTAGAAGGCTGGGGTTGCATCTTTAGTTACTTAACAGTTCGCTTTTATCACTTTTGTGATATCAGCAACTTGGGCTAACAAAGGTTTAGTCTTCAAACAGAAGGAATGTTCCAAGAGTTGATGCTAACAACTGCATGTGTAGGTGTAAAAGGAACAGAGATGAAATAGATTTTAAGTGATACCAGGCAGCTGCCTTGTTAAAAAAGGCTTAACACAATTTCATTTACTTTGCTGCTTTAAGCGTATATAAAGCAATGCCATATAGATAAGTAACTGTAAACACAAAAACAATTTAAATACATTGTAGCCTACAGTTTGCCAACCCTCTATTCTAAAATAAACTGCACAGGAGCAACAGATTAGGCTGTTGGTTGTTTAATGTAAAATACATAAAATTAATTTTACTTCCAGACTAGTATTTAAGTACAATTACAGTATTTAATTAAAATCTAACTCAGGCAGTACAATCTTCCAAAACATTTCTTTTCTAAAGCTACGGTTCGTGCTCCTACCAAAACATTGCATAAATGCAGGTTACCTACCTATCATCAACTAGCGGAGCAGCGGGTGGCTGTGGCTTTGTTGGGCTGGTCGGGGAAGTAGTATGGTAGAGTCTCTCTTCTAATGTTCCATGATTTCCTTTCTGACCACCGTCACCCTCGTATATTTTTTGCTTCAGCTGCTGAATTTCCTGGTCCAGGCTACAAAGAGATCTTAAAATGTAATTTGCTTTCTTTTAGAGTTGATTCCCATAGTTTGTATGGCAAGTACTGTACTTACACTCAATACTTGTATATAAGGTTGTGGGTATTAATATTTATGAAGATATAAAAATCATAATTGTTCTTTAAGAATATTTAGATAGGAAAAGAGGTAGCGCAAAACCACAGTACAACAGCAGTATTAAATAAAACAACTTCAACAACTTCCGATGCAACAGGTATCTAACTCAGCACATTAGATATCAATTCATAAGACTTAGCCTATATATTAGGATCACTTGAATAAACTTTTCTCATTACAGACCTCTATCAATGACCTCAGCTATTAGCTTCCAGTGTGAAGTAAAAGAATAAATGGAGGGGAAAAATTAAAAAAATCAAAATATAGCACTAATCCAAAAAACAAAGACAACCTAAAACAATGATGTGGCAAAACATATCTATAAGAAAATCTTTAAATTGTATACTATACATATAAATCTTATTTTCCAGTTATTCCTTTTGTCTGTATATGTATTTTATAAAATTTAAAAACAAAATAAAACATCTAGTATTTATTTTATATCTACCTAATAAATCAACTTTTGAAGTGGAAACCTCATTTTTTTTAACAAAAAAATTTCATACCAGATTTATGCACAGAATAGAATATGTAAAATTGGATACTGTATTTTTGACTGAAAATGCCTGAGGCATCTAGTTTAAAATAAGAAGCACTTCTTGCAATATTTATCACTTAGTCAAATTAAACTACATTATAACAAAGTTATCTGCAGAACACACTTTTCACTTGTAATGTAGCTGAGATTATATTAGTAACACAGTAATAATCTACCCCATTTCCATTACAACTTTTATCTCTAAAGGTAATTGTTTTTCTAGAGTTTACCTGAAAATTAAACAAAAGAAAAGAAGTTCCCGCAAAAGCAGGGGAAACTATGCAAAGCTGGGATTCTACCACTTATCCTACGATTGTATATATCTAAATTGAAGTACAACGCTACAGCTACTTTATTCCACCCTGGAGGTCAAAACAGAAAATTAAAGAGATGATGAATGCTGAGGCTTAGGCTGGAGTAAAGCAGGCTGAATTGTTACTTCATTTTTAGAGTACTTTTTGCAGCACTGCCAGAAACCATCTGTTTCTTTTGATTAGCAGCAAAACAATTTTGCATCCTGAGGAAAAGTGGATGGAAAATGGCTGATGGATATAGGAGTGTTTGCAACTATGGAAAATCAGAATTACATTAAAGGAACAAAGCTTATCTCTTGATTTGTAAACATCCTACTATCAAAAGATATCACTTTCTATAGCTATAAACTTATCCAGCGATGTGATGCATCCACCAGTAAGTACATTAAAGTGCACCTTGCCACTTGCCAGCGATACATCCCGTTGT
This sequence comes from Astur gentilis, assembly GCF_929443795.1. Lineage (NCBI taxonomy): Eukaryota > Metazoa > Chordata > Aves > Accipitriformes > Accipitridae > Astur > Astur gentilis. The sequence goes on from NC_064884.1 coordinate 17,546,326, forward strand.
CTCAAAGATGACTCTACAGTTGCTTTATGTTAATTCTATTGCCACAAACCTCTGCCAGTAAAGACAAACATGTATGCATTATTCCAGTATAAGTTAACTTCAAATTATTGTTTTGGGTGTCATCCCTCTAAGCAAAAGAATTTGAGCTAACCCTAATTCAAACTGGAAAAAAAACATTTTATCCAGTTATGATGGACTTAGATTCATAGAGCATTTCAAATGAACATTGCATTTAAACATTTTCAGAGTTAACACTGATCTGAACCAGAGCACATTATCACATAATGGTTTCTAGATAAATAAGCAACATATACAATTCATATGTTTACTATAGCACCTAAGACATCGTGTACTGTGAAGTGTAAACTCAAACACAAGAGCAATAAGTAGCCCGAAGCATTTAACATACTATCATGTATCTTAAGATTTTCTTCTACCTCAACATTCATAAAAACATTCCGAACTGAATTATTCAGGCCCCTGGGCAATTCACTGAAAGACTTCAAAGTTTTATTTAGTTTGTGCAAGAGGACTTTAAAGTAAACAAGAAAAAAATCCAAGGGAAAAAAAAAAAAGAGACCTTTTCACTTTCTTGGTATCTTTTCCACATCTCAGTCTTCCAGCTGACAACATATTTTTTCACTTATCACACAACTCGGCAATCTCTTGAGGGCTAAGCTGTCTATTTTTGTGGAACCTCCAGTTCTTTATAGCTGACTTTAGTCAAGTGGGATGCTTAGTGTAGAAAACCAGATTTTATGTTCAGGACAATTATGAAAAATAACGGCAATATCCACAACAAAATGATAAATCAGTATTGAAAGTGCTCGACTAAAAACACACATAATGAGCTCTAAATGTTGAAAAAGTGACCTTTACACAGGGTATAGAGAGGAACTATTCTCTTCTGATAATGGTTTAACAGGAAGAGGATACAGAAGAGCTCTTTAATTTGGCTATAGGCAATTTTCTTTTTTTAGGTGGTTTTTCTAATCAAGCATCTGTTTGGAGAGCTTATGAAAGAAGAGTCAGGTAATTAGTGGAATATTAAAAAAAGAAATGACAAATGCTACCTCAAGAAAAAATTCTTCATTGTTTCACCAATAATCACAGGTTTTAAAGCTCTAGCATTAGCAAATCAGACAACACATTTAAAATGGCAATTCTGCGCTTTTTTCCATACTGCATGGACTAAATGCATTAATCCCAGTGGATATTTGCTCAGGCCAAAAATAAAACAAAAGATTCTTTCCTCTTCTTCCCCACAGAAAGATCCTCCCTTACCTGAATCACTTTTCTCTGAGCTTCCCATACTTAGGCTGAATGTACGCTACCAGATATCATAACTGATGACATTGCTTCTGTACCTAAAAGGGTTTGTCATCACATAGAGCTGTATTAAAGCCTCTGTATATTTTCCAATAAGCTTAAAAAACACCATCAAATTTTACAGGGATATATGGCTAGTCTATTTCATATAGCCCTGAAACCCAATAACAAACATTTAAATATTACACCTGTTTGAATACCAGAAGTGTTCAATACATCATCAGTTGAGAGAGACAGTTGGCAGTCTACCGTAACTATCAGTCTCCAAATCTTGAACAAACATCTAGCTTGTTACTAATAAAGAAACAAAATGTTATACATTAATATTTTAAGATAAAAAAGTTGTTAGATGGTACATGTTTTCGTAAGGGCAGAACATAAGGTTGGCTGAGCTTTCTAAATAGGTAAAATAATCTATTTAAGTACTGTGATGGCTAATGCAAATACTATACTGCTGAGAATGGGATAAGCATTTGAACACAATAAAAATTAATGAGTGAGCAAGAATCCTTTAAAAAAAACTATAGACTTTCAATTCTGGGTAAATTACTTGAAACTCCTGAAGAAACTCAAATACTGGGACACAGAACAAGTCACTCTCTCAACACCTAAGGTATAAAATTATTCACTTTTTGTGGATAGGTTCTAATAAATGGAAGCTACCACAACACTTACCGTTCTCGGTCTTGTTCAAGGGCTTTCTGCTCAGCTTCTAGACTGGCCTGCAGACCTGCCTGTTCACTGCAGCTGTTGTTCAAGGTGGCAAGCTTCTGTTTCTGCTCTTCAATTTCAAAGTCTATTGTTGAACGACGTTGCAAAGCAGAATGCCTCCTTTCTAACTTAGCAACAGCTTGCTCCAGCGCCTCTCTCTGCTGTTTTTCCCTTGATTCAAGTATTTCTTTTTCCTTTTTCCGAACCTTTTCTTCCTGACGAGCTACATTGGCTGTGAATTCAAAGGTTTCTTGAAGCTGCTGCAGTTGATTTGTGCTAGCTCTATACTGGGCAAGCTGCTCCTCTTTTTCTTCTATTTCTTTCTCTATTTGATAGAGAGTATTATCTAACCCTAACAAGCCCCTATCAAGGACTTCAGAAGCTCTTTGTTTTTCTTCCAGCAGAGCTGGCAAATGATTACTCTTCAGATACTCAAGCTGGCGTACTTTAGATTGGAGCCTGTACTCCACTGGCTTTATCTTGTCAACTTCCTCAGCCTTGAGTACAGCATCCACACAATTTTCATCATCTCTCTTGACATTTAAATGTTCTTCGTGTGCAAATTTTAATTGTTCCAGAGCTCTTTTTTCATCTGCTATTTCCTTTTCTAGGTGATCCATTTGCTGAACTAAATCTTTTTCCAAAATAGTCAACTGTTGCAGTTGTTTCCTTTTAAACTCTATGAAATCATGCTGTGCTTTTTCTAACTCTTCACAGTTTTCATCACCTTCAGATCGGGCTTCTTTGACTTTCAAAAGAGATTCTCTAATATTCTCAAGATCTCTTTTCTCTTCTTCAACTCTTTGTACATCCCCTCTCTTCAGGAGTTCTATCATGACCTGCTTTTCTCGAAGCTGTTCTTCTAGATGAGCCACCAGCAACACCTGCTCCCTTTCTTGTTCTTCAAGTCTCTTTTTTTCTGATTCCAGCTTAACATACTGTTCATCTTTTTCCTTTTTAAGTTTTTCTAGTTCACGGAAAATTTGCATTTTCTCTGCTTTTTCATCATGATTAAGTTCTTGTAGTCGCTGCAACTCCTCTTTGACCCGGGCAAAAATTTCTTCCTGCTGCTTTTTCTTTTGAAGCTCTATTTCCTGTTGTTCCCGTAATCTCTCCTCTTCAAATTTTTCTTTTTCAGCCAGCAAATCCTTTAACCTGCTCTCAATGTGAACACTTCTCCGTTTCAGACTCTCTTCCTGTTTTCGAATTTGCAGCTGTACTATTTCTGTTTCTTTGCGCTGTGACTCTACTTCTTGCTGCATCCTTACAAGTTCTGCTTTGTCAGACCTTTGTTTTTCTTCCATCTCTTCTATTTGTTTCCTACAGTAAAAAATTACATGCAATAATTCAAACTTTTCTTTCTTGGTTTCCAAAAGACAACATATCCTTTAGAAGTTAAAAATGTTTGGACAAGGATTTTGCAGTATATGTAATGTTTTCTTTTTTTAATAGTTTTGGTTTGCCACAGGTTAAGATCCTGCATTGCTTCGAAGTGACTTCAATGCTTGAGACGAATGGTAAAGAGATTTTTATAGTCTATTTCAACATATAAAGTTGTGGATATATGAAATTATAGGAAGATATGTTACATAGCATTCACATTAGAAAATTAGACTATTAGCTCTGTCAAATCCAATAAAAATATGGATGGAACACAAGTGCACACAGTGAAAAGTAAATTAGATATTTTTATGTATACATACATTCTCATATAGACAACATGTATAAAAGGACTTGATTAGAAATTTGCCTCACCAAATTTAAGCCAACTGATTAATTAAAACAATGTCTTCTCTTTAGGTGAACCCAACTGAATTATTGATAAACAGGATTATAAACTTAGGAACAGATGTATTTGAGAGAGAAATTACTTTAAGATAAATTATTATGTCCTGTGCAATCTCTCTTTTAAAGGTTCTAGTGGATTCCAAATGAGGACAGACTAAGACTTTAAGGTCACCATTATCCCCATAATGCTATCACCTGAATACACGTAGAGATAATCTGCAAGTCAGCTGGTTATTTTGCAAAAAGTTAACATCAGATAAATTAAAGCACAAGCAAAACAACTTCAGCGCAATCTGAATTCAAATCCTATCAACATAAAAAAGAGGATAAATACCAGTGATTCTGTTGCATCATTTTCTGAATAACATCTTCTAATGCTTCAGAGTTTCAGGGGTTTTCTGAGTTTACTTAGCTTAGCCCAAATACATTAACAGCTCTTTCAAAATGGAGCAAGCAGTCTAAAGCTGAGATGGCAGAAAGTGTCTTTCAACTTATGAATCTAATCAATGCTGTGATCTGCAACAAGGTGAGAGCTATTACTTCTAAAAATCTTAGCAGGCATGATGAGCCAGAACAGTCAGCTCCATTTGCCAGCTGAGGTCAATACTTTCTTTTGCACTTCAAACTGATTTCTAAATAACGTCCTGATAAGTATGATTAGTATGCTCATACAGCACTACAGTTACATTTAAGAGAATCAGTTTATAGCATTAGTTGTCCTAATGAAGATTCACTCCAAAGGCAACTAAATCATAAAAGAAAGATCTGAATAAAGAATATAATTTGCCATCTTTTAAAATAACATAATGAAAGTTAAGAGAGAAAGTAATACATTACATTTGTATGATCTACCATCCTTATACCTTTGTGTTTGGTGTTTCCCTTGCTAAAGATCACATTTAGCTACAATCCAGCTTGTCTGTTACTGATCAGTAAGAATGAGCAGTTCAAGAAAATAACCAAAATCTTCACAGAAGATAAAACAAGATAAAATTATTTATATCAGGAACCTCTGCTTGCTGAGTAACAACGTGATTCCAAATTAATAATTTCAATGAGTCTACAATGTGTATATATATTCACACACATGTACATAAAGACCACAGAGAATAATGTTACCTTTTACTTTCTAATTTTTCAAGCTCCTCTCGTTGCTGCCTCTCAAATTCTAGCCTGATTTTAAAAAAAGAACACAGTAAAAAGGTTATTAATTCCTGAATATCACAAAAAATAGGAAGACATGATGCAATTCAGTGTCTGTTTAGAAGATTATAACAACAGTACAAATCAAAAGTTTTAAAAAACTACTTTCTACAATAGCAGAAAATATTTCCTTCCTTAGGGTTACAAATTAGATATCGTGCTGTCTGACCCAAATACAACAGAAAAGTAAATTAATTTCTGAAAAAAACCCCCAAACTATTTAAAAAGTAAAGTTAAACAAGACAAACTATTAGCATAGCCTCTGTAAATTAACTACATGCAGACATGGCAATGAATACAAAGAAATTGAATTTCTCTACCTTAGACAGATCGGTCCTTTTACAGGGAAAAGACTGCCATGGGAGGCAGAGGGAAACAGAGCAATCAATTAAGAAAGGAATTGATAGAAAAAACATTAGCCGTACAGAAGATTTTAAAGTCAACAACAGTTTTTTTTATTAGAGGTTAAATTGGTTAGATTAATAGAACAATCATCACATTACTATTCAAAAGCAAAATTTAAATTGTTCTTTCTAAACACATTTTTCAAATGCCAGTGATGTGGTTTATTAACTTGGCCACTTCTGAGAAGGGAAAGAGCTACAAAAGTATGCTACCACATGCTCCTAGTTCTTCCTTTTCCTCCAAGGGAAAAAACCAAAAACCCTGAAACCCGAAATATTACTATGATGTAACCAGCAGGGTTGAAAAAACTCAAATTCCTGCAAAATGAAACACTCAAGCACAGAACACAATCCAAACCCATTTATCTAAAATATTTTGAGGTCTTCGTGTATTTAGTTTGATAAGGTTCTGAATACTTACAGGAGAGTATTTTATGTCATTTTTAATATCAGCTCTTATTACAGTTCCACAGAAGGCCTCTTATTTTAATTACCTTTGAATGATTTATGTTTTTTAAGGAAGTTTCTGAAAATAATATCTCTATGCTTTTTTAAATAAAAAAGGAAAATCTGAATTCAGATCCTATCAATATAATAAAGGGGATAAATATCAGTGATTCTGTTGCATCATTTTCTGAATAACATCTTCTAATGCTTCAGAGTTTCAGGGGTTTTCTGAGCTTACTTAACTTAGTCCAACTATATAAACACCTTCAGAAAGCTGTAGCGGGTCTGAAATAACTGGATATTTGTGTATTTGGTTGAATATAGAGAACCTATATGTGGATTAAAATATTCAACCAAATACACAAATACCCAGTTACTTCAGACCTGTTACACCTTAAGGAGCTTGCAGATTAGTGAGATAGGTTCATAAATACTGAAAAAATGAAGACTGCACCACAAGTTAACTTCAAGTATGTGAGGAACTGCAGTTTAAGATGTCATGACCACAATTATATAACCAAGTTTTTTAAAAGTAGGTTATGTTTAATATTTCTTTCTAAAATCATACAAATGCCTATGACAAAAAAGAATTGCCCTTGGAAACATGCAAAACATAGGCCAATAATCTAAAGTTTACAAAGCAATTTAAATGAACTTTGATTCCTACGTGCTCAGGTAGTATCTTTAACTGCTGCAATGGCAGAGAAAAACTAGTTTTACAAAATCAATTTTTCCCTATTTCTCACAAATTCATTTTAAAAAATGCCTTCTACAATGCCTAAGGGATTAGCAAATGTAGATTTTTATACACAACTCCAGATAACCAGAGCTCTCATGTAAATATCTCACCAAGAGCCCCTTCACATTTGCATTAAAACTGCGTCTAGGATAGGCACTACTCAATATTTCAGCACAAGAAGAGATGACAACAACTTAGTATTTTTAATTTGATCACAATTTCTGTTGCAGCAATGCAAAATCCAGAAAGTTATGCAAGAGAACAAAAATCAATCTTAAGGGACCTTCAGAAAGCAAAATCTTAATTCAATGGTTACCATGTGCTTATTTTATTTTTCTTTTTTTTTAAGTTATACCTCAATAAGCCCTTGCTTTGGCTATGGTCTGCTGCCTCTGGAATTCATAGATGTTAGTTATCACTTCTTACCTAGGGCTTGGCTAACAAATGGCACTATATTCATTACTTCAGCTGAAAATAATATAGACCCTGAGGAATATAGCTCTGGTCTGTGGAAATGCAGATGTCTGTTGAGCACTGTCAGACGTAGATCATCTTTGCTTAGACAGTTGGCAAAGATGATTTACAAGTATTCCCATGTGTCATGGTTTAACCCCAGCCAGCAACTAAGCACCAAGCAACTGCTCACTCACTTCCCTCCCACCCAGTGGGATGGGGGAGAGAATTGGAAAGAAAAAGGTAAAACTTGTGGGTTGAGATAAAAACAGTTTAACAGAACAGAAAGGAAGAAACTAATAATGATAATAACAACAATAATAAAATGACAATAATAATAAAAGGATTGGAATATACAAAACAAGTGATGCACAATGCAATTGCTCACCACTCACAGACCAATGCCCAGTTAGTTCCCGAGCAGCAATCCTCCCCTAGGCCAATTCCCCCCAGGTTATATACTGGATATGATGTCCCATGGTATGGAATACCCTGTTGGCCAGTTTGGATCAGCTGTCCTGGCTGTGTCCCCTCCCAGCTTCTCATGCCCCTCCAACCTTCTTGCTAACTAGGCATGAGAAGCTGAAAAATCCTTGACTTAGTCTAAACACCACTTAGCAACAACTGAAAACATCAGTGTGTTATCAACATTCTTTTCACACTGAATCCAAAACATAGTACTATACCAGCTACTAGAAGGAAAATTAACTCTATCCCATCCAAAACCAGGACACTATGCTTCGTTAAGCCATAATGATATAAAATGTTTCACAGCGGCTAACTTAATGTGCAAAGCTAGAGCAAAAATCTTTTGATATTTCGACTATCCTATAAAACACATAATTTGGCAAACATATTTTATATAAGCATAAAACAGTAACTAGCTTTTGACTGAGATCTGATACAAGGAATATCAGCCATCACAGGAATCAGTCTGATATAAAAACTGGTCAGTGGTAAAAACTCTGTGATTTTCTCTGTGAGGAATTGCCTCTAGTACCTTTAACAGTGGTGTCACGACAATCAGTTTTACCTTACAGTGAAATAAAAACTGGTTGTGTTCAAAAGGTTGCTCAGGAAAGAGGAATTAACTATGCAAAAGTGGTTCTTTCTTCAGTGAAAATGGTTATTTCCCAAAGCCAAATATTGATCATCATCAACACCCCATTCAACAGCTTCCAAATGCTACAGCCAATTGTTTTAAAAATGCACGTTTAAAGCATTTTAGACAAGTAAATACCAGAAGAGAAGGGCTAACAGCCTGGTGTTTTGCTGCTACATAAATTCTGTGGTGCCTAAGACGGTCTGAGCTCCACTGAAGGCTCTCCTACCTAGGCGTTATTCACAGTGTCTCTGTTCTCTCTCAAAGGTGCTCACACTGGAGCCTTTATTTCTGCAGGGGTAATATTGATGCCTGCCTTCCTTAGCTGGCTGCCTATTTTCTCAATATATTTGGAATTCACCATTTTTGAGACCATTACCTCTGCAATATTTGCTTCAAACTGGTTATGGGCTCAAAGTTATTTCAGGACAGGAGATAATCTGGGGAGGCAGGACAGGCAGTCAATGATTGCAGAAACCTTGTTTATTGAAGAAGCTAGTAAAAAAAAAAAAATCTCAGCATCACTGAAAAAAATCACTGGCTATAACAAATCTCTGCCAGTTTTACAAAGCACAGATGCAATACTGCTGTTTTCTGGTTTAGTCTACCCATAATAAAAATCTTTTTCACATAACCTCTACTCCCTTTATTAATACGAGCACCACTGTGAATAGAAAAAAATATTAGCTTGAATTTAAAAAGAAAGAAACATAGAGATATTAAAGACTAGAATCCACTCTTTCTTCTTTCATAGATCTACCACAAAGGAACATAATCTGATCAGTGTTGAATTAAATAGACACTATTTTCCTCGAAAACATGGCATATCTAGTGATAAGAGCAGTGTCGATAAGCTGCAGAGAAAGGAAGTCAGTTCTACTAGCACAGTACTACAATACCTTAATTTACACAGCACAAAAGTGCTATCTGGTACTACATCTGTTAGGAAAGACCGAGTATTGGCAAGACTACAAAGATGTTACAATGCTGTTCAGTAGCCCAATTTATGAAATTAATTTAAAAAACAAAACAAAACCCCCCATGCTAAATCCATGACAAGACCAAGGTTTCTCATGAGTGATTTTAGAGTTACAGTATAATGTAGCTTACAAAAGGCCCACAAATGAAATCTTCAGCATAAATCTATGTGCAGAATTCTATTTTATCCAAAGCTTATTATCTGAAGCAGTGTTGCATGACATCAGATTAAAGACAAAGACTGGGAACAAGCAGAACAAAGAATTTTGCATGTTAAGCCAAAATTTTATGCAACTATCTCCACATATGGGAAATCAACAGCCAAACAAAACACACACACACCCCCCCACACACACACACCCCGCAAAAGCCACGCACAAAGACCACCCATCTGAAAACAAAATTAAATATAACACTGATTTTCACATGGGAAAGATACAGATATAGTAAGCAAGATCCATCATTTATCTGCTTTCACAACAACTGAAGATAATACCCCACAGGCTCTTTTCCCATTGATTGCTAGATGTGAGATCTTACAAGCTGTTCATTGCAACCTATAGAAACTGCAAATTTAGCTACCAGTCTTTAGGTTATCAAAACTGAAACTGGAAGAATGGTGGTCTTGAAAGTGCTAAATTAACAATAGGCAGAACGCTAGTCAGCTACATAAGTCGCAAAAAAAAAACCAAACCCAAAAAACAGAGGACCAGCTACTGAATCTAGATGTACACTGCTGGTGGGCAGTACAGCACCATTATGTTATGAGAAACTGACACTACAATCTATTGTAATAAAGGGTCATACCAAAGGACCACATCCTACATTGTTGCTGATGAAAAAAAAAAAAGTCCAAACCGAATTTAGTGTAGGGTATTCTTTTCCATCTGCACTTTTCGAGGAAGCAAGATGCTCACCCCCACCTAATGTCTTGGGTAAAATTACCCTGCCTTTGATATCTGGAGATCAGATTTATTGAATGTTTTAACCAGGCTGAACAGAGTCACCACTCAAAAGAATAACCACTGCAGCACTGTACTTGCTAAGCAGCATTCCTAGCTGGAAGTACAGAGCTCAAGCTTTCTGCAAGCTGCCTAACTCTTTACAAATACAATGCCATTGGCTTTGAATTATTACTAAGGCCTAAATGCTTGGTGTCTGCTTTATTCAAAATGTATTCTTTTCTTTAACTTGCATTTACCCTGGCCACCTGTTCCCCCTAAAGGAACACTTTCTGCAGAATTATCTCCTTGGGATAAGCTCACCACAAGATCAGAAAAACCCCAGTGCTGTCACAAAGGAGGAGATGGAAAGAAAACAGTGTTAGCATCAACACAAATAAATTTAAAATGGTCATGGAACCCCAGAGTAAGCTCAAAAGCTGCTGTTGCCAAACTGATGTCCATAAAGATGCATCAGGTATGGAGGATAACTTTCTTCTATGATTTTTAAGACCAGGGCTCAGTTAAGCAGCAGTGCAAACCTCAGGGCCTACCTTCTCATTGCAGCAGTCATGAAAGCAGTAAAAACAGTCATATTTGAGGTTTGCTTTTTTAGAGTTTTTTTTTTTTGGTTGGTTGGTAGGTTTTGGATGCGCAAACATTGGGACCAGTACTGTTCAATATCTTCATCAATGACATGGACAGCGGGATCAAGTGCAACCTCAGCAAGTCTGCAGATGACACCAAGCTGTGTGCTGCAGTTGACGTGCCTGAGTGTTGGGACGCCATCCAGAGGGACCTGGACAAGCTCGAGAAGTGGGCCCATGTGAACCTCATGAGGTTCAACAAGGCCAAGTGCAGGGTCCTGCCTCTGGCTCGGGGCAATCCCCGGGATCAGTACAGGCTTGGGGGATGAAGAGATCGAGAGCAGCCCGGCTGAGAAGGACTTGGGGGTACTGCTGGGTGAAAAGCTGGATGTGAGCCGACAATGTGCGCTCGCAGCCCGGAAGACCATTCGCATTCTGGGCCGCATCAAAAGAAGCGAGGCCAGCAAGTCGAGGGAGGCGATTCTGCCCCTCTCCTCCACTCTGGTGAGACTCCACCTGGAGTACTGAATCCAGCTCTGGAGCCCTCGGTACAGGAAAGACATGGACCTGTTGGAGCAGCTGCAGAGGAGGGCCACAAAAACGGTCAGGGGGATGGAACACCTCTCCTATGAAGAAAGCCTAAAAGAGTTAGAGCTACTCAGCCTGGAGAAGGGAAGGCTCCAGGGAGACCTTATTGCAGCCTTTCAATACCTAAAGGGGGCTCATAAGAAAACTGAGGACAAACTTTTTAGCCCGGCCTGTTGTGACAGGGCAAGGGGTAATGGTTTAAAACTAAAAGAGGGTAGGTTTTGACTAGATATACAGAAGAAAATTTTTACAATGAGGGTGGTGAAATACTGGCACAGGTTGCCCAGAGAAGTGGTAGATGCCCCGTCCCTGGAAACATTCCAGGTCAGGTTGGACAGGGCTCTGAGCAACCTGATCTCATTGAAGATGTCCGTGCTCGTTGCAAGGGGGTTGGACGAGATGACCTTTAAAGGTCCCTTCCAAACCAAACTATTCTATGACTCATGAGCTTCCTTGCTTAGAATAACATATGTACATAACGGTGACTATGGAACAACCTCAGGTAGGTTTTATGGCTCACAAACAAGTGACAGTCATGCAGACCTACATTCCTCCTGTAATGTGAGCCTTAGGCATAATCCTTTCTTGTGTTTACAAATTAAGGAGGACAAAATACCTATTCCTGCAAGCCAGTTCACAAAGATTAATTGAATGCAGGGTAGCAGGAGAACATCAATAGTTAACTCTCTGCTTGTAGCTTAGTCTAATAAAACACAGGCATGAAAGTGTTCAGGAATATGAAAGGTATTTCACCCAATCTTAGCCTCAATTTCAACAGCAACAATGCTCTCGTAATCACACCCAAGAAAGGAAAATAAAAGTTAGAAGTGTCAGATGGGAAAAACGGTAGTGTTTCTAAGAATTGCTGCACACATTGATAATTTAATAATTTCACAGTGTTCAATTTCCAGGAAAGCAAGATGTTTGAAGAACTGATAAGGAAAAGGGAAGCTATATTACACAGAACATATCAAGGGGAAAGAAGAATTTGCTGCAATCTACTCCATCTGAGACAAGCAAGTATCTCTCCAGACTTTCTCTCACTCTCTCTTTTGTGTTTTGTTTTGTTTTTGGTTTTTTGTTGTTTTTTTTTAAAATAAGTTACAGGAAAAATCCTCTCTATAAGACACAATTTGGCATTATCTGAAGACAGTATGAACTTCTTGGGCTGGGAAATCATTCTTAAGTCCACCTTCAACTGCGCCTTGCCCATGCCATTATATTTTGCTGCAAATTTGAAAGAGTAAAAGTGAGGCAATGCTGAAACTATCTGTCCTACTCTATGCTGACTGCAAAGTCAAGGTCAGTACTGAGCAGCATAATGCAATTATTCATAACAGTATTGTAGCAGAGTAACATTATTAGTCGGGGAAAAGCCCATGGTAGCTGATCAATAACAAGAGGTAACAAACAACAGCCAGGAATTTTCCTCAGCCCACAAAAAATATAATACTAGCAACTATCACTAGAAGTTTTTAGATTGAACTATTTGAAAAGCTAAAGAAATAGCAAAACATACATAAACTTTTTTGACCTTCTCCTTCAGCTCTGTCTAAAAAAAAGATGTAATTTATCAGTGTTATTACACATACTCACTGTATTTAAGACATTGTTTAACTTGAAGTTATTATTACCTGTCCAATCTTCCTAAATGCTAATGGAGAAAGAGCAACCCCACAATAAAACTTGGGAGTAAAGCTGCACTATCCAAGCCTGTAATTCAATTTACAGCCAATTTTTCAAAAGTGCATAGGTGGTTAAAGTGCCTCATCTCACGCTCAATTCAAAACACAGGCACTAGCTATTGAAAAAAAAATTAGAACAAAGTGCCATCAATTCTCCATAAGTCACTTTAAGAACACTGGTAAAAACATTAAAAACAGCTTCTCTACAAGAAGCGGTCTTTGTCATTCTAACTATATAATAAAACTGTTTTCCACATCCTAACTTGGCCACCTACTAGGAGGTATATAGGTGAGAACATAAGACATACATTTCCCAGCCTTTTTATGATTGTATTGGTACTATACGAACTCAAGAAATCTTAATTTTCAGTTTAAAATGCATTTTTCTCAGGAAAAATAGTTAACTTTTATTTCTGAAGAAAGAATAAATGTAAAATTTGCTGTATCATTATTGTGCTGAACTGCCTTGGTTATAACGCAAATGTTGTCTCCCAGATTCCAGGGACTACAACTTCCTTTATGCTAGATCTATCAGTGTGGGTGTTCACTGGTGCAGTTACACTTGCGTTACTTGGGAGAAATCCCAGGTAGAAGCAAGTTTTAAGCGGGATGGAAAGCTCCTCAGTGTCCCTTCACCCCATTTTCTAGCATGGACTAGTTCAAATAACATTTCTGAAAAGTTCTGGCTTCATTCAGAAGCCCGTTATTAAACAAACATAACCTGAGAACAAAATATTTTCTATTACTGCCATTTGGAACATTCAAACCACTAAAATGAAGAATGGTTGGAATTTTAACAACTGCATTTTAGAATATACTCACCCTGGATTATAAAGCATAACGGCTGACAGGTTCTCACAAGATTTTGAAAGATCTGTCATAGACAAGCTGAAGGAAGACAGCAGTCCACTCTAACAACAGACCATAAAATAAACATATTAGACAAACACTGATGTACTTACAAACTCTTACGTTGTTTCACTTGATGAAATATTAACTAAAGTATGTGAAGCAAATAAAAAAAAATATCATTCTACAACAATTGAGGTATGTCTGTATTAGCAAGAAATTGTGAAAAGGTTTAAATTTACTGAACACTGATTTAATCTCACCTTTCTTTTCTCCCTTAGCTTAGCAGCTTCTTTGGGGTGGTTAAAACGAAACATATTGGTTCTTCCAAGTAATATAACAGCACCTGATGAGAAAAAACACACACCATTCACTGACAACATTCTGTACCTGAAAATGCCATGCAATTTTTCAGACATGCAATATGTAAGCGAAGACTTCCATTAACAAAGAACAAAATGAAAATGTGTTTTGATAATTCAAGTATATAACAATGCATGGTGACAGCTACATTAACTGATGTATATAGTTTATTCCTTCCTCTTCCTACTTAAAAAAACCAAACCAAAACAAAAAAAAAAACCCAAAACAAAAAACCCACACGTTCACACACACAAAGGTCAATCACATTCATGCAGTTCAGTTAAAGACTAAATATAGGTAGAGGAAGCAGTGAAAGCAGATGCCCCAATTTGATCTACACACTCTTCAACAGTGCTACTTTGGAAGCCACCAGTAGGTACCAGATACAATGGGAATGTCCATAAATGTGACTAAGAACAAACTTGTCCATCCACTACCAATCGCAATCAGGTTTGAATCCACCTAACTGAAAGCTCCAGATCACTATAACTTGTACTTTCACTTACCTTTTTCTTCTCTATGTGAAACAACACTGAAGTTTATCATCCCTCAAAATAGGATTATGAGACTTTTATACCCAATAGCTATTTTCTGAAGGAAGAACCTTGAATAATTCATATTGCTCAATGCACATCTATTATTGTATTTAATCAGTTAAGGTACAGGTCACAAATAATGAGATTCTGGGCAATTCTTATCGTATTTTAAAGACAACAGCATCAAGATTAATAATTTCCTACTGGGAAGTATATTGTCAGTGATGTCTCACTACTGTCGTAACATGAAAGTCTTCCAAGTTAACTGCCACAGAATCAAGCATTTATCTGTCAGTCAGTATGAGGCATTCTTAAACAGAAAAAAGGACTCCATTACACTCACAGTATGAAAAAACTGCACTTAAGACTGTTCACTGCAAATAAATTCTTACCATCTGAGAATGAAATGCTGTCCTTAATAAGGAATGCTCCTGTTAAAATTAGCTTAATTAGGAATATCAACCCAAATAAGGTCATTCAGTCTTGGCAAATAAACAGCAAAAAGCACTATAGTCATGACATCACTTCTTGCTGTCTACAAAACACCTCAATTTTGGACCATGTGAACAGTTTGCCTCAGTCTAATCTTAAAAAGAATTACCTTTCATAAATCTGTACATAGGTTTGTATTGCAAAGTCATTTTGATACCACCTCTTATTTATATAATGACCTTTCCTTCACGAAGTGTACTGGGCATACTTTTAATGTAAGCATATTAAAAAGGGTTCCCTGATGGTCATGACTGCTGTAGTGAAGAGGCTAAAACTGGTTTTAGTCTACCACTGCTTCATATGCTCACAGTAGTCCCAAACATTTATCTGTTCCACTCCTGCTCACTGCCTGGATGGAGATTTTGTCACAGTGAGAATTTCTATGAAATTCCTTCAGTTACTTTCAAATGAAGATAAAAATAATTATTTGTAAAGATTTTTGACCACTTTACTAGCTGGAAGCAACTTAAATAAGTTAAAATTTCAGAATTAATATAGTTATAGATATGTTTTCCTAACTTCATGAAGTTAAAAGAAAACAGGAGAAAGAAGCTTAACAACAAGCACCTGACAGTCAAACCTAGATGGCAGATCATATGAACAACTCCTAGGTTTCTCTTTTGGTACTTCTCTGAATCCTATCATCATTTTTGTGTTATTCTGTTATTAAGGAAAAAGTCTACAATCTTAACTCCCACTTGACAGAACTTCAATAAGCATCAGCATCAAAGCCTCTTTAGGAAAAAAAAAGTCTGGACAAAACCATGCAGTCAAATATTTCCTAAGTACCAGGTTCAATTGTCTGCTGTTGTACATTGCAGCTCTCCATCAGAATGCAAGTATGCAAAGTGCAGCATAAACATCATCATGGAAACATAACTGGATTTGCTATGGGTTTGCTTTCCTTTTATTTACTGTAAGCAACAATTCTTATTCTCCTTGAATGTTAAATGGCAAAGGAAAAAGGTTTGTCAAATACATTGATAGTACTAAGAACAACAACAACAACAAAAACTAAGCAAAAAAGACTTTATCATTTGTGGAGCTCTGATCTCACAATTTAACTGCTTGACTCCAACACATAAATGACCAGAGAGTATGGGGGGGGGGGGGGGGGAATTTTTATATATAAAAGAAGAATGCCTGTTGAATGTTATCAAGCATCTCTGACCTACACAGATCAATATTTTGGAACTATGCAAACAAGTGTAACTATAATTAATATCTTACCAACTTCTAAAAGTCACTACTTCATTTTTATATTTTTTTTATTAACGAACTATAAAAAACAAGCAGTGGGAGGTTAGTAAAGGGCTGGCAGTTTGGCCTAAGAACCTGAAAACTTGGTTTATGTTGTGGATACATTTAAGGTAAAGAAAAAACTCTAATGGTGAATATTAATTCAGTTACCTCTAGAAATCCTACCATATGTTCTTAAGAATAAAAAATAAGTAAGTTACATTTATACAAAAAGGCCACATTAGCCAGAATTCACAAAAGCTGCAAGTAATCTGTAGAAGGAAGGTGGTAATTAATTATTATGCTTCTTTTTTTTTCAAATCCATGGCAGTCTAAAAACCTAACATATTTTCAAATGAACAGTTATTAATGATGAACGGAAACATTTAAATACATGAGCAGTTAATCAGCATTACCTAAAGTGGATATTTAGGGAGGCTGGCACTTCATGCTGTGAAAGTAAATGCTAACACAGCTAGGATACACGGTTTGTGCACGAGTCATTAAACTAGTTATTTTGTCAGCTTTGCCCATCTGATGTCATAGGTGCCATCTTTCTGTTAGACTCAGTCTGGTTACACAGGCTTAAGGTCAGCTTATGCAGCTGTTTTTTCACAATTTAGAAAAACAAAAGAACCCTTCCCCCTTCTTTTGAGTTGCGAATTTCATTAAACAGAAATCTGGGAGGAAAAAAGTCATGTTTCCACTCTTCACAATACAAAAAAATCAAGTTGCTACATATGCCTGGAAGAGGGAAATAGCATCCAAACTCCTACATTCTTCTGAGGCACATCAAACCTCTACTGCCTTTGAAATGCAGTAGGATAAAGTAAAGATGAGTCATTGCAACTCAGTTCTTATTGTTTACAGCGTTATTTGCCATTAACATCAATGTTTCTTTTTGCTAACAATTTATCAATGGGATTTACCCAAACATAAAACAAAGGGGGCTGGAATTCTGTTTTTTCCCCCCAGTATCTGTAACAGAAACAAGCATATATATATCTCTCATTTTCCATGAAGAAATAGACACTTTACAAAATCCATGTCCCCTCTCTACACCAAAACTCCTTACTTTCTGAAAGCAGACTTTTGAAGCACTTGTTTGAGTTCATTAAAGATGCACGACTTTCCTTGTTCAACACTGCATTCTTCCTTTGTTAGAATAAGCTTACTCTGAAAGCTTCCTTCCAGGAATGTAAAATGAGATTGTTTTTCAGCAGCTGAGCTGTGTCACAGCCTCACTTCTAAACAGGTCTTCAGCTCATTGCTAAATGGGAAAATATTCTTGGGTGCTCCTGGAAGATAAAACATCCCAAACCTCCACTGCAGCACTCACCGGCTTGTTAGCCAGTCCTTTCCAGGCCAACACAATACACCTTTGTTCCCAGCTGTCCCAGCTGCTTTTTCATTTCCAGATTTTAAGGCTTTTATATTAAAATTATAATTCTCTAAACCTCCTCCATGAGGGTTAGCCTCCCCCTTTTTGCCATTTCCCTACAGCTGCAGTGAACAGATACCTCAGCTGAATCTCCTGCTACACAAGAGGATTTGGCAGGTGTTAAGTAGGACCAGCCTGAAGCTTAGGGACGGGGGCAGGGGTGTGTCTGACATTATTTTAGTCCTATAGAGTCCAATATTCTTTTTCTTAATATTACAGCAACCTAAGAAATTTGGCATGGAGTTCACTTTATGTATAAACATTGAACAAAATCAAAGGGTAACTATCAAATCATACTCAATCAAGATTATGAAGTGGCTTAAATTAGTAAAGAATTCTCTTTTCACCACATGGCAATTCTTTGACAGAACAAAAACTCTGTAGCTCTCCTCATGGTTTAGGGCTGTAGTTGAGAAGACATGGAATTAAAATTAATTAAACAATAACCCCTTTATATACACACAGTGTTGTTGCCAGAAAGAAACAAAGATACCATATAAAAAATAACATTGTGCTGGGTAATACCTTGGTTTAGGTGTGTGGCCTCTGTAATCTGAATACCGTTCACAGAACACTGTGCTCCATTCAGTGGTATTAGATTCACAGTACCATTGAGATTTTCAAAGATGCAATGCTCACTTTCCAAATCAAGGCCATGAAGAACTAAATACAAAGAAATGAAATAACACAATGAGTTTCTTAACAGCTAGTAAGATTAGCATACCGATATCAATTTATTAGGGACATATTGCACTACATATTTGAGAGTATCTTTGCTCTTTATTCTGTACAATGGTTTTTTCCTTTCTTCATCCATCCTGCACGCCTAAAATGTCAACGCTGTTTATTGTTTTGTTGTAGTGGAAAGAGAAGTGTGTTGGGTTACTTGGGGTTTTTTTGGTGTAATGTTATTTCCCCCTATGTTTTAGCACCAGATTAGTAAATGCTTCTTTCCTTCTGACAGCAACCAGGAAAGTAAAATTTATGTATTTGTACAGACAAGGGGTTTTTTTGTTATTTCCCAGTTTCTGGGAAATAACAAAAGCTTCTTGACCTTAAAGCAACCATGTTTAAATCTGAAAATACAGGATATAATCTGTGATTGTAGACTAACAAGGATGGTTGAAATATGGTTCTTATGTTCTATTCTATTCAGGCCTTTTATCAATCAGTTATGCTACTTTCTGTCTCTTCTTCAACTGATGTATGATTATCTCTACCTGTATTGTTTAATACTACAAAGCAATGCAAGTTTGCTAGTTTTATGAAATTTACATAGAAATTTTAATCCAGGCATCTTTTGACAAATAAATACTAACCTAAGTTATTTTACTCTCAATCTCTCACCTGAGAGTTAAAGGATACAGTTTATTTAATGAAACTGCCTTCAGTCAACATATGTGGCAGGGCAGTCCAGGTCTGGCAGTTAGTTGCTTTCATAAGAAGTAAATAAGAATATCAGTACAAGAATCCCACCTACTTTCTAGCAACTTCCAGAATTTTCTTCAACTCAAATCTAAAGTCCAAAGACTACTTTAGGTATAACAATATAAAAATACTGTCATTATACAAAGGTTAAGAGAATAACTATGCAGTAACTGTGACAGGTGCTGTATGAAAAAGGATGGGATTTTTACACAATGCTATTCAAAAGAACCAAGAAATAAATTAGTAACAAGTATATGGATATGAATAAATTTTAAGCCCACAAGCTATTCTAGAAGTTATGCTCCTTGAAGCAAATCCCATGTAATTCAGCTCTCAAATTTTCTAAAAGTTAAAATATGCAAGAACATACAGACAGCGAACTGAAAAAGGGAAAAAAAGTATGAAGCTTTATTCACATTTTGGGATGTTAGAAGAAGGAAAATCAGCTGAAGAAATAATGTAAACCAAAGCCAAATTCCATACCAATATCCTGTTCTGTCACAGCATCTTCTCTGCCAACATATGTTTGGCCCTCCTAATAAACAGAGAAACACGCATTATTTTCAGTTGAAATCTCCCTTCCTCCCTCCCAAAGATATGTTATCCTTCCACTTTCTCAGAGTAACCTGAACAAAATATATGTTTAAACATACATGAAAAAAAAGCAGGTAGCATTTTCAGAATGCTTTCACAGTCGTTATTATACAATATTATTAGCAAATTCAAGTTTTAACTGTCCTGTGTAGAACCATCTTTGTAATTCTGAGGCAATTAATGTAGATTTGGATTTCAAGTCAATACAATAAGGTGAATGAAAAACAAATATCCATGCGTACAAATTTTAAACATCTATCTATGGTTAACCAGTTGACCCTCAGGATATACCTAAACAGTAAATTAACAGGTATTTTAACTGAATCAGTTGCAACCTCTTAAGAGCTTTTCTTACTCTAGGATGAATGTAATGAGCACTACATTTAGACAGCAAATTAATATTACAGTTTGTTTACTGAAAAAAATTACAAGGCATATAAAGGCAATGAAAACACAGATGTGTATTTACCTTCAAGTGGTACAAGATGATACCAGTACTGAGCAGATCATCATCAATACCAATGAGATGAGGCAGTTCAGAATCTAACACCACACCTATTCCTTCTTTCCTCAGAGCCAAGGTTTGTTCCTGTAAGGGACAGAAATCTATTTATGAGGACATGCAAGAAGTATCGCTCTTCTTTCTCTTTCTAAATGAAGTTTAATGTAACTTATTCTCTGTAATATCACCCCCAAAAAAGCAGGCTTTTTAATTTTCTTTTTTTTTTTTTTTTTAAATTTTTTTTTTTTTTTTTACATTTTCAATGTGACTGTTTTATTTCCATTAAGCGTTCCAAGCTTGCTGTTCAGGAAATCTGTGAAGGTGTTATTTGAAAGAAACCAAACAAACAGGTGAATTATACCAGAGATAAGGAAGATCCATCAAGAGCATAACAAAGCAATGTTGTCTAAAAGCAAGCTACATACCACCTTGCATGAAGGTAAGGAGAACATAAAACTCCTCAGAATTCAGTACAGCTAAGGAATAGAAAACTGAAAACTCTTTGACAATCCTTTAAATAAATTGAACCTTCACAATAAAAACCCCAGACATCTGCAAACTCGGTAAGCCTAAGCAGTTAAATCATCATCCAATATAAGGGAAGCACTGACAACAGTAAATAAATGTAGGAAATATTTGCAGGATATAATTCCAATTTTTCAAAATTCCTTAGGGATAAATTGTACAGCCACCTGTAGGATGAAGAATCATTCAGCAAGACTACAAGTGGGACACTTCAAAATTGGGTAAAATATGTGATGTAGTACTGATCAGACAATCTATGCAATAAATAAGAAATTAATTATAGCTTTGAAATAAGTTTTAGTACTTATGAAGATTATTTTTCAAGTTCAAACCAAATCCTATTGGCTTCTAGGCCTGGACGATAAAAGCAACAGAGACTTTGAACGCGTACATTCACCGCCTTTCAAAATGAATGCGTTTTTCTAAGTGAAACAGCTAAGCCCTTACGACCCAAGGAAGACTGACAACCCAGGAAGGAGAGGCAATGTCAGCAAGTACCACTTCTGCGTATTAAGGTGCACACATTTCTCCTGGTGCTAGTAAACATGGAAAGTAAGTTTTCTGACTGCATCGTGACTACTCCTTTTCCAAGTCATCAATATGCCTAATCTGAAGCCAAACAAGACACTACACTGTTTGTAAAAAGAATAAGATTGATCGTTATATGTATTTTTCCCTAGTACAGCAACCTGCAAATCTGAAGGAAGAAAACAGATGTAATATCTAATTTCCCTGTACAGTACAAAAAGTCATCAACATTAACACTGTTTAAAAAATTCTAAGTATAGATACACCTGGCGAGATGATACAACGTACAAAAGACACTCCAAAATAAAACCAGGGAAATCCCACTCTGGTCATCCATGAATTAAAAAGTTCTCCAGCATTCAGAAAGCAAGAAAGAAGCTGTGATTCATGTTGCCCTGCAGCTCTCTGACATTCAGACTGCATCCAGCTATTCCTTCATATTATAAAAGTGTCACCTCATAAAACCAAAAAATACAGCTTAAATCATTGTTCAAGTGAAAAAGTAATTTCAGTCAAAGATACCCATCACACAAAGTATTTACTGAGTGGCATCTACTATTATACATAATCTATAATGTTCCCCTATGACAAGGCTGAAGACTTAAACCACTGAGGACTGGTGGCCATTTACACAACTGCTGGCACCTTTGGCCCAATGGAACTGATAAAATATTAAAAGCTGAACATTTTTTCCCCAGCATAACAAAGCATTTGCCAACATTCCTGACTGAGGAAACAATAGTCATCTCAGGAGGCAAAGAAATTATCACTAGGTGAGAAAAATATCTCACAAATAATTAAGAATAAAGAAAAAAATGTTTCTTCATTTTCCAATCTTTAATACTTAACACATTTTTTTACTATATTCAGAAATAAAGCAGGAATAATTGTTATTTAAAATTGACATATTGCTTATTCTTTCAGATCTAAAGTTAAAGAACACAAATTAATTGAGTTTCTAAACCCTTATTTTGTAAATGACTACCATTCACATGCAGAATGTATCCTGCTGATGGAACCATTATAATAAATGCAGTGGACAAAAGCTGTGATTAACTATGATTTTTCTTTCTTCAATACTTGCTGTAAATTAGCTCTTACCTTCAGATACAATTTACTAAAAATCCTGAATCTTAATCAGGTATCTGGAGTAACTGCTAAACTTTAATCATTTGGCTTAAAATTTAATTCCAGATTCAAAAGCTTTCAGAAGAATGACTCCAAATGCCAAACTGTGCCTTTTTTGGCCCAAACCAAAATCACAGAAACCTCATGAAAGATAGATCTTTACTACTTTCTCCCACAGTGAAATAAAGAAGAGAAAAAGGCCAGAAAGAAGTAGCCAAATTACTTTTCTTTCATCCTTGATGGCATAGGAAGAATGTTTCTAATGGCATAGGAAGAATGTTTCTAAAGGAGGACAGACCTCTTTTGAAATAAATTGAAGGTATGTAAGCTATTACAAGGCAGAGAAATTATTAAGTTTGAGCCCCAATTTTATTCATTTTCATTTGTGCAACACAATTTTAAGCAGCAGTAAATCCCTAAGTCAAATGACAAGAGCAGGAAAGGTCACTGTCCCTATTAGAAAATTACTAATTCAGAAAATGTGCAAAAACCTCAAGGTACAGTTTAAGACATCTGAATGTACTGCACACATCTTAGCTTGAATTATCCTTGAAGAGAAAAGTGTACACGTACTCGCTCCATACTTAAGATGTGTTCATAAACTGTGGAATATAAAGAAAGCCAAGTATTATCCACAAAGGAGCACTCGAGTTAATATAAATGGCTACTGTGTGAGGAGAGAAAAAGGGGAGGAAAAAAAAAAAAAAAGGTTTTCTTCTTTAGGAGCTGCTAGATCAAATGGGCTCATGTGAAGAGTAGAAACGCAGAAAATAATTCTGAGTCAGTACATAAGAAAACACTTTCTTGAGTCAAAGTTAAAACAAGGGGATTATATTGTATATTTAAAAGACGGTCTCTCTGAATTCAGCTCTGACTTAGCAGTCAGAAACATCCTGATATAGTAAATTCATTAACACTTCTGTGAGAGGTACAACTACTGTGAAATCTTATCCCTTGTGCACTGACGTAGCAGCCTTCTTACTCCAGCTACAGGAGGCATTGCGTCCGCTAGTTCTTGTCCTCCTGGCAGACTTCAACCACCCCAACATCTGCTGGAAAAGTAGCACAATGAGCTGTAGGTAATCCAGGAGACTCCTAGAGTGCATCAAAGGTAAATTCTTAAGCCAGGTAAAAGATAGCCCTAGCAGAGGGGATGTGATACTGGACCTGATGGTCACCAACACAAGTAAACTAATCAGTGACATCAAGATTAGAGGCAGCCTGGGCTGCAGTGATCACACACTGGTGGAGTTCACAGTCCTGAGGGATATGGGTCAGGCAAAGAATAAAGTCAGGACCCTGAATTTCAGGAAAGCAAAATTCCAGCTGTTCGAGGAGTTAGTCAATAGGACCCCCCTGGGAAACTGACCTCAGGGACAAGGGAGCAGAACAGAGCTGGCAGATGCAGGTGTAAGAAATCAGGAAAGGTAGGCAAGAGACCAGCATGGATGAGTCTAGACCTGCTGGTCAAACTAAAACGCAAGAAGGAAGTGCACAGGCAGTGCAAGCAGGGACAGGTATCCTAGGAAGAGGATAGGGATGCTGCCCAGTTTTGTAGGAATGGGGTCAGGAAGGCCAAGGCATGGCTAGAGCTGAACTTGGCAAGGTATGCAAAAAATAAGGAGGGCTTCTATAGGTATGTTAGCCAGAAAAGGAAGGTCAAAAGAAAGTGTACCACCCAATGAACATGACTGACAAACTGGTAACAACAGATGAGAAGGTGGCTGAGGTACTCAAAACCTTTTTTTCCTCAGTCTTCACTGGCAACCTCTCCTCCCACACCTCTCAAGTAGATGAACCACATGACAGGGACTGGGGAACCTGAACATAAGTCCATGGGACCTGAGAAGATGCATCCCAGAGTCCCAAGGGAACTGACTGATATAGTTGCCAAGCTACTCTCCATGACATTTGAAAAGCCATGGCAGTCAGGTGAAGTCCCTGGTGACTGGAAAAAGGCAAACATTGCACCCATTTTTAAAAAGGGTAGAAAGGAGGAGCCTGGGAACTACCAACCTGTCAGCCCCACCTCTGTGCCTGTCAAGATCATGGAACAGATCCTCCTAGAAGTTATATTAAGGCACATGGAGGCCAGGAAGGTGATTCAAGACAGCCAGCATGGCTTCATCAAGGGCAAGTCTTGCCTGACCAACCTAGTGGGCTTTGATGAAGTGACTACATCAGTGGACAAGGGAAGAGCTGCAGATGTAGTCTACCTGGGCTTCTGTAAGGCTTTTGACACAGTCCCCCCACAACATTCTTCTCTCTAAATTGGAGAGATATGGATTTGATGGGTGGACTGTTTGGTGGAAGAGAAATCAGTTGGATGGTCGCACCCAGACGGTAGTAGTCAACAGCTCAATATCCAGATGGAGATTGGAGACAAGTGGTGTCCCTCAGAGGTCTGTATTGGGACCAGTACTGTTCAATATCTTCATCAGTGACATGGACAGCGGGATCGAGTGCAACCTCAGCAAGTCTGCAGATGACACCAAGCTGTGTGCTGCAGTTGACGTGCATGAGTGTTGGGACGCCATCCAGAGGGACCTGGACAAGCTCGAGAAGTGGGCCCATGTGAACCTCATGAGGTTCAACAAGGCCAAGTGCAGGGTCCTGCCTCTGGCTCGGGGCAATCCCCGGGATTAGTACAGGCTTGGGGGATGAAGAGATCGAGAGCAGCCCGGCTGAGAAGGACTTGGGGGTACTGCTGGGTGAAAAGCTGGATGTGAGCCGACAATGTGCGCTCGCAGCCCGGAAGACCATTCGCATTCTGGGCCGCATCAAAAGAAGCGAGGCCAGCAAGTCGAGGGAGGCGATTCTGCCCCTCTCCTCCACTCTGGTGAGACTCTACCTGGAGTACTGAATCCAGCTCTGGAGCCCTCGGTACAGGAAAGACATGGACCTGTTGGAGCAGCTGCAGAGGAGGGCCACAAAAACGGTCAGGGGGATGGAACACCTCTCCTATGAAGAAAGCCTAAAAGAGTTAGAGCTACTCAGCCTGGAGAAGGGAAGGCTCCAGGGAGACCTTATTGCAGCCTTTCAATACCTAAAGGGGGCTCATAAGAAAACTGAGGACAAACTTTTTAGCCCGGCCTGTTGTGACAGGGCAAGGGGTAATGGTTTTAAACTAAAAGAGGGTAGGTTTTGACTAGATGTAAGGAAGAAATTTTTTACAATGAGGGTGGTGAAACACTGGCACAGGTTGCCCAGAGAAGTGGTAGATGCCCCGTCCCTGGAAACATTCCAGGTCAGGTTGGACAGGGCTCTGAGCAACCTGATCTCATTGAAGATGTCCGTGCTCGTTGCAAGGGGGTTGGACGAGATGACCTTTAAAGGTCTCTTCCAACCCAAACTATTCTATGATTCTATGATTAAGTTTGCTATATTAACCGATACAGACGCATCTCCAAGCTTGCAGCTAAGATACGTTCCAGCAGTTTAAAAACCAAATGTTCATGTAAAGAACTTATTTGAGCCTAAGAGTTAATTTTCACCACATGTAACTGCCCATGATAAAGAACACCTTTATGATATATAGGATTTCTTTAAATGTATTTATATACATACAAACACACACGAAATTGGAATCACACAAGTTTACTTTTTAGCCAACAAGATATTGAATTAAATTAAAAAAAGAAAACAAGCCCAAAAGACATTTCTAACATTCCTTGACCAATCTACCAGTAGAGTGAAAACATATGCTGCTACTGGCCCAGCACATATTAAAGAGTACACATAAGCAGCACACTGCTGTTTTAATGAACAGAACCTCTTGGAGGAGTTTAATTTCTGTTATACTTTCAATGCAAAAACTCAATTCTTTTATTTAAATATTGAACAGTTAGCTGCTGGCACACAGTCCTGAGAATACACTGTGCAGACACTTTCAGTAAAACATAACATTACGCTGGCTAAGTAAATTGTCCAGATGTCTATATTTAAATTATGCAAAAATGCGTAATATCAAATTAATGAAATTATGGGTGAAAATGTGCAATGGCAAAGTCTTTGCATTAATATTTAACCAGACTATACTGGAGCAGATTCTTACGCTAACAGGTACTTTGGGTGCATTTCATTTCATTGAAAATATTCTATTATATCCTGAGTTCACAAAAATGTCTGAAGATACTCAGTGGCCCAGCACTAACATTAAGCCCTCTATAAAATACATAGATGTAAACTGTACACAAGGGAAGTGCTTAATTCTTAATTGTTTTTCCTCCAGTTATGTATTCAGTCCACTTTGTGTTCCCTTTAAATCACTATAAACAATTGTTTCATACCTACAGAAAAAAATATTCCATACCGCTCAGAATTCAAAGGCACCTAAAAATGTTCACTTCCAAACCCAGCAGATACATGGCAAACAGCAAGAATAAGAAATATGGATGAAGCAGCCTCAGCTGGTCACTCCATAATCAAGGTGAGTGAAAAACCCAGGACATCATTCACTTAAGTCAGAAATTTATATATACTTCATCCCAGAATGGTGAAACATTAGATGAATTAATATTACAGTTCCATTGCACAAGTTTTGGACAAATCCAAAGCTGAGGGTTGTACTACTGAATTACAACAAAAAAGATATACCTATACCAGGCAAACCCAGTTCATGCATGTGTGCTCTAAGAGGTCTACACTGATTGCATTTCCAGAGTTAACCCTTTCAAAAAAGAGAAAATGAGGCATAACTGCAGGGCAGGACCATGATGAATGTGTACAAAACCTGAGCGGGGGAATTCCCAAACAAGCAGTGCTCACCTGCTGTCTCTTATACGAGGGAGTAGAAAAGAGAATTATTCAGCAGGAGTTCAAAACCAAAAAGCAACCCCTTGTTAAACTGAAGGACACTGCAGACATCAATAATTTACACAGATGCAAGAAATGAACTTGAGAAATGGTGAGAAAAGGAAAGGAAGTACTTGTGGACAAAGGCATAGGGTATCCATCACCTGAAAGCATGGGAAGTTTTCTGGGGAAGGATTGCTATCTGCTTGCCCTGTTTTATGGTCCAAAATCAAGTACTGTTGAATAAACCCTACTTCACCTACAGGGGTATTTAATCTGAACCAGTGTAGTTTTTCTTTAACGAGGGCACAAAGGACAAGAATGTTTGAAGTTCAATTTAAAACCAGATTTCCTAGTGTCTTAAGGTATATTATCAGCAAATATACCTTACAAATTTGTGTTACCAATAAAAATTCTCAGTCCCTATTAACTGCTACTTATTTTTTAAAGTAAAAAATTCTTACAGCAATGAGTTCTTTAGATACTACGCATAAAAATCAACATAAGAAAATATTTCTTATTCATATTTACTGCTTTTTTGTTACAATGAATTGCTTTGACAGCCTAACTAAATTATCCAATAATCAGGAACTCAGATCAACAAAATATTATCTTATTATTGTATGCATCATCTGTGCATTCTACAGAAGTCTAATTTATCTTTAGAGTTATGAAATTTTCCAAATATGTCATTGGAATATGTAATGCTTTTATTATTCCTGTATTAACCTGCATACAGTGGTACATTCATGCATTCATCTACGTTAATCAAATACTCTTGTGAAATATGAAAGCTTTCAGTGCAAATGAAAAAATACTGGGTTTCATCATGTTTTCCCCCCCGCCGCCTTTTCCAACTGGGGAATTATTTTGCTTACTTATCTAAAACAGACGATCCTCCAGCATGCAGTTCCTTTCTAATGTAAGCTTTAAAAATGTTGTTTGCAAATATATTAAATTCCATATGGCATTAATAAACACTAACTGTCTTTCATGAAAACGCCTCTTTAACTTTGGTCTTGGACTTCAACTTGCACACAATTCTGCATGACTCGTGTAATTGTTAAAGCCTCAAGTCTGATGCGAAATCCACGAAGCATTTCTATTGCATGTTCTTTGATGTTAGAGCAAATGCTTGCAAAACAGCAACCTGTTACTAAGTCAAAAGTCTATATAAGAGCTCTGACAAAAGCCAGTCT
This sequence comes from Astur gentilis, assembly GCF_929443795.1. NCBI lineage: Eukaryota > Metazoa > Chordata > Aves > Accipitriformes > Accipitridae > Astur > Astur gentilis. The sequence continues at coordinate 17,574,899 of NC_064884.1, forward strand.
TGTAAACTCAACTACGCAACAAGTCACCACCCTTGTATAAAACAGCTGTAGACCATGGCCCAGTTCCATCTCCACGTTATTTCTTTTCCCTTCTGAATATAAACTTCCTAACTGTTATTTTCCACTCAAAGTTTATTCCCATTATTTGGGTGGTACAGTCCTAATGTTTGGAGAGATTTTTAATGGATTAAAAATAGCAGGATTTAAGAGGAATACACTGCAGACAGACTTCTGTTTGTTTCTATTTACAGAAATTATCTGAATAATTCTAGATATAATTCTTCTGAAAGAAAAGTGCTACATAAACAGATGGACAACAACTATGAATTTTCAAATGCATTACATGATAATTATTATATTTATAAAGAAGACACAGCCAATGAAGTTGCACTCAATATTAAGAGGCAAGCATACTAAAATTTTAGTAAAGTTGCCAGTAAACCCTGCAAAACACAAGAAAGCTTACTTGATTAGTTCTGTAATTTAAACAAAATTTCAGGAATTTTACCTCTGCTTAAAACACCAGCAATGTTTCTCCTGCCTGAAGGGGAAGAGCTGAAAGTGACTTCCTATGTTACAAAGTGTACTTCCCAAACACCATAATAAATCATTTTATAGATTACACTCAGGCTCTCATCTTACATAATGTAATTTTTTTTTCAAATGTATGGTCTGAACTTACTAATAGTCAGTTCATACTTGTGTATTTAGCATCACTATTGACATTCAGCTGAAATAATTATTTTCCTTCTCTAACATGTATTAATTGATACAGTCACTGACAGCAGTCATATCCAATCTCCTTATTGTGGTTATACCAGGCCAAACTCCAAGCATCCCCTTTCATATGAGCAGGCTCACCATACCCAGGCATTTAACACACCCCCTCTCAAGGTCATCTTCCTTGACCTTGATGACTTATATGCCACATTGCCAGTGTATATGCAATTTTGCCAGCACCATATACAACAGCACCCCTATTTTCCACTCACTGCACAAAACATCTACCTGATCCTTCCAAGATTCATTTGTCTTTCATGCAGGCGTACTATTTCATGACAGTAAAGTCTCCCCTTCCATGGTGTACTAAGTTCTTATTAGTCCCAATGATTTTGCACTGCAAACTATTTACCATCAATCACCCTTTTATTATTCTAATCCTTAGAGTCATCCCATCCTCTGTGAGATGCTCTGCTAGACAAATTACATCTCCCCAGCTTTAATATCAGCAAACTTCACCAGTTAACACACCTAAAAAAAATCATTAAACATGATCAAGCCCAAAAATGAGCTCTAACGCCACCTCCCAAAAAAACCACTACTACCAACTTCCCTCCCAGTACAACCGCTTCCATCACATACTCTGTACAACCATTTTTATTTTCTTTAAATTCTAATCTCCACAATTCCTAAATAAAGAAATAGCTTCCTATGTGGTCCAGGGTCAAATGCTTTACCAGCATCCAGAGATGAGAACCAGTCCTACAGCTGTTTCTAGCAGGGATCACTGATGGACAGAACCACATCCAGCACACACTGAGCAGAGAAACCAGGACCAGCTAGCTCTAGAAACAAATCACAGACTTTAAACAACATTATAAATACTAATTAGATAGGAAATGACTATTTAAAAAACAACAGATTTACAGGGAAGAAGGTAGTTATGATTGTTCCAATTTTTGAAAGACATATGGCTGAAATAAATATACTAGTTTAAATAAGTCTTCACAAGAAAAGCATTCCTTAAAATTAAAGTCTCCTCACTAGTCTAAGAAATACAAGCCATTCAGGAGGCACTATTTGTCAAGGTTTTGAGTCCCTCCATAATTTACTTCAGTATAATGAACATAGGTCAGAGTAGCAGTTCTGAATTTAACATTTGCATTTAGCTTTAAATGTTTAGTTCCACTAGGTAGTATTTTAGCAGACTATTTTTCTTTCATTTCATTTTGAGAATGGAGTTTATAACGACTTTTCTGGTAATTGACAAAGGTGTAACCACCTTACTTTTTCCCCAGAAATAATGTGCTAGGTTTTACTAGGTCAGTGACAGCAAATACAAGTTGTCACTTACGTGAAGTTTTTAATGCAAATTAAAGGACTATTAAAAGGTCAGAAACCGCAAAAAATATATTCCTTTTGATCTCGAGGCAAACATTTGAGGATGCTACAAAAAGACAGACTGAAGTGCCCTTTAAAAACTATCAGGTTTTGTGTACCCAAAGTATAAAATAATTGGTGCTTTAAGCTGGCACAAAAGGCATTAGCAACTGGTTGTACATCAGGAAGAGACTGGGATTGTTGATATTCTTCTTTTGTAAAGCTAGTAAACTCAGTTGGGGAAACTAAACAACTATACACATCTTCCCTTAATTCAGATTCCAGTGAAATAAACCGTATCTAAACACAAACTCAAATTCTATCATTAACAGTATACAAGACATACATGTGTAAATATAAGTACAAATAAAAACTGTATATATATACACAGTATATTGTCAATTGACTTGAATTTTCTAAACTGCAGCATTTACAGTAAAAAGATTGAAAGCCAGGAAAAGAGACACAGGAAATGCCCATGCCTTTTAATTACATTTACTGAAATTACAGTTTATTTCACAATTTTAACAATTAAATAAAAAACGAACAAGTCATTGTCATTTGCATTAGTCCAATATAGTAATTTAAGTGATTTAAAGAACAGCATAAGGGGACACCAAATGCTTGAACTGTAATCGTAATAGAAGGACCTCAATTTTAATTAGAAACAGTAATGAATCATATGTATAGATGCCAAACTAGATCAAAGTGTCCATTACAACAAAAAAAAAAGTAGGTCAAACAAAGAGGATAAACACACAAAAAAAAGGAGAGAAGGCAAGATGACAAGCGTATAATTCCAAAAATATAGTCACAAGAAACAGGTATGATTTGTATCAAAGGGAATTGTCCTTTAAAAATTAAATAAAAACAACCTATACTGAGAAATCTATAATCTGGCATCAATCCCTAACACCAAGGCCAAAAGAAATATCATCTCCAATAAAAAAAAAGAATACTTAAATAAAATTTCATAGCCAAGACAGACATTCCAAATATTGACATAAGGGTAAAGTTCCCATTACATTTTTTATAAGTTCAGCTAAAATTGAATGGAAAAAAATCAGAAGGGAGTAATCTCTTGCACTGTATGTAATATAGACTACAGTATATCATGGCATTCTTGGCAGAGTGCAGTTTTGCCAGATTTGAGTATTTTTAAAATTTAGGGCCCATTTAGCCAATGAGAGTAAACTAGCACAGTTTTGCCAACTACTAACACAAAATAACACTTCCTTTAAAGATACAAACCTGCTGTATCTTTAGGGAGAAAATGCAAAGCAATCTACGCAAACCTCAAGAAGCAGTCACTGACCTTTGCACTTTGCTAACTGATCTGAACCCTAACTTATATAGCTGTCATCTTTTCTGCATTCTCAGAAAACTCTCCAGTGGACTAGTTTTTGCCAGCTACTACAAAATAATAAAGAAGTCACGTTTACCAAAGGAGGTATGACGTTTGTTATATTTACATACTGTAAAAAATGAGGCACGTTTTTCTTCTTCAGTGGCAAAGCTTTACGTTATTTTTATAACCCTGCTGAGATTTCAAAACGTTAGTGCACAAATGCTGCATATCATGGCAGCCTTGCCTCTCACCTGAATTCTCAGTAACTCTGGACAGGTACTACTGCACCTCAAAATTATAGATCCAGTGGAGGTAATTCATCCTGCTAGTAAATGAACTCAAAATAAAAGATTAATGCACTGATACGGAGTACAATGTAGCACTTTTCAATGACTTAGAATGACTGGCAAGTGAATATCACCAACCACAACAGAGGGAGGGCAAATCCACTCTTTCAATCCTAAGCCTTTGAGGCAGCCAAGACACTAAGAGTTCGTATTTTCAGTAGTTAAATAAGACGTCATAATGGGTCTAATTTTAACTATTTCAATAAAAAGCAGACTAGGTGTTTGAAATATTCATTTAAATGTTTCATTAACATGAACTGTCAGGAGCCTGTTCAAAATATCTTTTAAAAGTGTTGCCAACCAGGACTATGTGACATTGAAGTCAGCTTGAATTTAACATGTACAATGTCCTTTCTTAATGAAAACCAGTTGACAGGTGGATTAAGACCAAAAAGATCACCGGTAAACAAAAGCTTATGACCTCAGAATACTATTTGTTGTGTTCAGGACAAACTTAGATATTGCTTTACCAAAAGCAATCTACCACATTAAACATTTAAATACGTTTTTTAAAAAAATAGAGAAAACCCTCAGATTTCCTGTTTAAAACAGCTTATACTTGACAAAACTACAGAGATTTAAACATAACAAAATTCTCTCCCAGGCATATTTCAATTAAGTGTCTTAATGAGTGCCTTATATTCAGCTAATCATTAGGTCTTAAGAGACTGGCAACTTTAAAGGAAAATGACCAAAAGAAAATTCCTCAGGAAGAAACCTTCTCAGATTGTCCTGGGTTAGGGATACAGTAAGATACAATTTCCTTGGGTTAAAGGAATCTTTAACCTTAAAATCCTCTTTTACCTTTCTGCTATAGTCCCCACATATGATGCTAACTCTGAAACCAAGCAAGGTCCATCAGACCACAGCCTCTCTCCCTCCATATCTCAGAACTTCGTGTTGGATTTTGAAGCCATCTCTCCATTGACTGAAACCAGAGAAAGATATAATGAGAGACCACAAAGTGATCACATAATTAAAGACTGTGTAAATAGAGGTAAATGGCAGGGAGATTACTGTAATTCAGCTGGGCATTTTAAACATCTACATTTCAGCTGCCCAAAAGTGTGACTTTATACATACCACATTATCAGTTGCATTTCTGAATGAAAAAAGCTTTCTTTGCAAACATTAAGTTGGTATCTGTAACCACAAAGTAAATGGATCTGTGCTTTCCTATAAGGTCCAATTAACAACTCAAATGAACACCAGAAAACTGAAACGATATGCTCCTCCTCTTTAATACAGATAATTCTTGGTTATGTGATAGTTACTCTGCCAGAGTATAAGATTTATTGTCTTCCCCAAAATTCAGAGTGTCCCTGCAGCATGTAGTCAGTAAATAAATGAATATTGCAGAGCAATTGCCGTATCAATATTCCGAACTCCAGTTTTCTCAGGGTTCCCATTAAAAAGCTGTCACCACAGAAGCTGCAGAAGCACTAATGACAGGTAGATCCCACTGGAAAAAAAACCACCAAACCCAAACAACTAAGGACACGTCATTCCTTCATGCAAAACATAATCCACAATTAGGTATCCTGATTTTTTTTTAAAAGCTTCTGGATAGCTTATCTTGTTCCTTAGAGCAATCAAGCTTCCCGTGATGACTAGGGTACAGGATTTTGAATTGTTTTCCTTGATCAGAAATTATTCTTCAAAACAAACATCCCCATATTCAACTGAAAAAACAGCAGAGGCTAGGCATTGCTTTTTCCAAAGATCCAAATAAGGTATTTTCTTGAGTCATGTCAGGACCCTTCCTGGCCTACCACCACCTTTTCAAACCCTTGTGCTGACCATGCCACTATCCAACCAAAATGAGAAGTCTGATACTGTAGCCTGAGATCAGGAATGGAAAAGGAGGATGGTAAAAAGCTTCTAAGGGCACGTAATAAACCAATTCACTCCTTATGGCATCAGACTGCTTCTTCATGTAATTAAGGTCTAAGCACCTTTGGACTGCTACAAAATATAAGAAGTTGAAACACCGTTCTTTATGTTTTGAAATGTAACCCATCTCCAGAGTTGTTTCCTTATGCTGTGTGAACACAGCCACAAAATGAGCACACGAGTGGAAATGAAAAACAGTTGAAAACAATAATAAAATTCCAACCTTTGACAATCAAAGATTTGGAGAAGTGCTCATTAAGGAAAATACTTTTTAACAGAAGTGTGCCATACCGAAAATCCAAGAATTTAATGAAACACATTCAGAACAAATCCTTCAGCAACAGTTTGTCTAGATGCTGCAAATCAGACTTTTAAAGAAATTAAATGTAAATATTTAACAAAAACCTCTACAGAGTTGACATTTTGAAGATGATTAAGTCCTTAACTGGCCCATTGTGGATTAATTGGTCTTAATTACGTCTTTTGGATTTACCTAAGGGTAAAAAGTCCAGATGTAGAAACGCTGATATTCATGGATGAACTACTACTATGTCAGAAGCTGCCCAAAATTGCAAAGCTTTTGCCGAAAAAGTTCCTGCAAAATAATGAGACTTCTTTCATACAGAAGGATGTTGTGCTGCAGAAAAGAAAAAATTAACTACCCAATAGCATTCTGTCTAAAGCCTGTGTTTTTAAGGTATTCTTACGGCCAAATCCAGCTGAAAACAAATGGGAATTAGGCACCTAAAACACTTTCAAGCACTAACCGGATTTTCAGTACCTAAAATAGGGATAATGTGAAACACTAGGACATTACCCTCCAGCAAATAAAAATGAACCTGCTCTCTCTTTAACAAGACTCTGTTGGATGAGTCAATCACTACTGACAAGATTTTTTATTTCCTTCTGGGAAGACTGGAGTGGAAAGAGAAGGATATTAAGTTACATTTGATTGTTAGGGCTTAGTATTCTCTATACTGTATGTCTCAATAACACCCTCATACTCAGAGGGGAAAATATATAAATGTACCAGAAAAAAATATTCTGCATAATAAAGCCATCTTGCTATGGATCAACTGGAAAAACCTACACCAGTGTCAGAAAAATTATTTAGAAACAACACAGATATCTTCACAGAGCTTTTTGCATGGGTTAAACTATCCAGACTACACACTGAAGAGATAGAACAGATCCTTACTTCTGAATGCTGCATTGCCTCCTGGAAGACAGGCAGACATTTCATCAACAGTTTTCCACACAACCAGCATACACATAGTCATCCTGCCACTATTAGGAAATATTGGAAATGTATGCCAGCAAACATTAGAAATGCCAGCATTAGGAAAGTTATTGATACAGTGGTTTAGAATGTAAAAAGATTTCTCAAAGCGTACTGTTACACAAAGAACTAAAAGATGAACAAGGAACTTCCACTGCAAAGCACGAGAAAGTATTTACTGTACAGATGACAAGAAAAAGAGGTAGGAGACGAGAAAAAAGATTTCAAAAGATTGTGAAATTTGGTTTGGGCTTAGTAGTAATAATTCCTTAAAAGATGAAGGGAGAAGCAGAGCTGCATATTTAGCTTGTCATGTTTTGGATGGGAACTGGTTACATGGACACAGTTCTTGCTCTGCAGGCTGGCTCCCTTACAAAATACTTAACACAAAGAGATCAGCCAAGACAAAACACTGAGCAGCAGCTGAAAGAAATTCGATTGTGTCTAATTGTGATTGACAAGACAATTCGTGGGTTAAAAAAAAAATCTGTTACAAGAAAACAACTTTGAAATATTTGTGATTCCCATTAAAGCAACAGCCTACACATTAACTGGGAAAAGCTGTTTTGTTCCCTATTGTATCAGTGAAGCTGCTCCTCTTCTTAGAGGGTGTCTGTTAAACAAGCTTTTTTTGTATTCTATAAAGCTGCATATACAACATCAAATTTCTTTCTGTCCTATGTTTTACTATGTTCAGCTTGACAAAGGTATGGTTTCTGGAATAACAAAATAAATTTTGAACCACCAGCCACAAAATTAGTAGCTGCTATTTGGGAGGCAAGGGGAAGAGAGGAGGAAATATGGAACACACCATCAGTGAGGAGGTGTACACTGTACAATCTGCGAACATACCAAAGCTACGTTTTGTACTATCCTAGGACTCCAATAAAATGTTTTTGAAAATTAAAAATATGTTCTTCCTTTATAAGCAATAGAGTAATTATTTATATAATCATCAATTATGAAAGGGGATATCGATTCCCTCATGCATACGTACGTTAGATAAGGCACAAATTCCTACTATGTCTTCTCCTTCTAGTCAATGAGACAAAGAAATAAAGCCATCCTGCTGGCTGCCAGGGTCAGTTTCAGCACAATTAAAACAAAATGTTTAGTACAAGACACTTTAGTCTTCTGAGAGTAAGAAACTTCCACTATCCAAAGCCAGAAAGAAAACCACAATTGAGAAGAAACTTCCTAATCAGATTTTTCCCTGTCTCCTAGAGCATTAGACCACACCACCCTCATCAATCAAGAAAAGCCATTAAAGAGTCTGCAACAACCAAGATCAGAAAACTGTAGTTTTGTTGTGAATGGCTTACTGTGAAAGTGCAGGTGCTCCAGCAGCAGCCCACACAGGCATCAATAGCTCTCTGAAATGAATGTCAATTAAAAAGGCAGACACAGAACTGCTTAAATGAGCAACTGCTAAGATACCGAAGCTAGAATGATGGAAAATTAATGCTGCTATTCCTTTAAAGAATAAGTGAATTACAGGAGCAGTTCTTAGTCTCATAAGGTCAGCTTACCTTTTCCGTTTTCCATTGTTTCTCTTTCCCCCTCAGAACTGATAGCCATGTGCTCACTCCCGACATGCAGTTGTCTATTAATACACAGAAACCCTATTATTGTAGTGGCGCCCCAAAGCACCACTATACTTAACATGCTGCGAGTATTTCCATCAGAAGCCTTGGCAGATTCCAAGTAGTTTTTCAGGAAATTTGGCCTTCATTCCTGGAGTTACAAGGACAAACTTAACAAGTTGAAATGCCTGCTTCTTGACACTTCAGACCTTGTACAGACAGAACTACTACTGACATCTGAGAAAAATTCCCTGAATAGAACGGCAGGATTTGGCTAATTGTAAGTAGAGATGCCTGTTTGGCTGCTCAAGCTTCCTGGACACTAGTCTGTAAAATCCTATTTTCCAGTGGCTTAATAAAACTTAAACCATCCATGTTGCCATTTTCCATGCTGGAGCATCTGCTGCAGGCTAGTTTCTGCACCCACTAGCTTGGGTTTAAGGGAAAACTATTCTATTTCAAAAAAATGAGGAGCACAGAGCATTTTGCTATGTCTCCAGCGGAGCAGGCTTCACCTCTTCACAGCTCGCTGTGTGACCACACTGAGCATACATTAGTCTCAAAGGAAATATAAGTCTATGTATTGCAACACTGACATTCAGGGCAGAGAACAAGACTTTTCTTGCCCTTAGTGATCCTTCCTAGCAGGAGGTACTATACCTTCCAGTTAAGAGACAGCAACTCTGCCTTCAGTATTCTTCACACTGGTATCTAAAAGGGGGAAAGGGCCTGGCTGGAAGAGAAAGAGAAATGCTATCTTAATTCATCCTCTTCTCCCATATGCATTACAATACAGTCTTTAATTACATGATCATATATTTTCTACAGGACATGTGAATAATTCATTCCATAGACTGTACTCTGGGAATGAATCAAGAGAATGCAGTGAACTAGACTATTATCTACAGGACTCCTACCTCATTTGTTGCTAAAGCTGGATGATGAATGAGTCATGGAATTTCATAGGAAAAAACCCTAGTCTCATAGCTAATAGATTTATTCATTTTAAAAGCTATATCATTTTTTGTGTGTTTCTTGGGGGATGGGAGTATTGAGAAGTGTCTCACTCAGAGTTCTGTTTTGTTTATTATTTATCTAGAAATTCATTTCCACTTCCATAGAGATAAATCTAAAGTAATAGATTACTTTCAATCTATTAGTCCGTTCCTTGGGGCCTACATGCAACCTTTGCTATTGAAAGAAACTGAAGAAAGGAGTAGGACCATGCATACTAGTAAGCAACAACTACCAAGGAGAAAAAACAGCCTTCAGGACTAGCAACACAAAAGCAAATTTTTTTGCAGACAAAGATGCATAGGCTTGGTTGCCAGCACGCTCTTGTCCCTCACAGCCCAGCTACTGAGGTATAGAGTGAATGAACCTGAAGAGACACAGAGCAGTCAGAAACTGGACCTGCCCTTTCCTTTGTTCAGGAACACAGCCCGATTGCAACAGCAGCAGATTTGTGCTGCCATCTGTGTTTAAGACATCTCTTAGTGAATTTCATTAAAAATACCACTTCTGTAGTTGGGAAGAACAAAGAACAAGCACACTACTCCAGCAGCACTTCTACCACAGTATGGCTCTGTATGAATCAAGGCTATGCTCAGTTACCAGTTAACACATTAAATCAGGGGTACAACAGTACTGTGTACCCAAAGCTATCAGAATCATGCAGTAATCAACTCCTAAATATACTGTTAAAAACACCAGCAGAATAAAATGGTTCTAGTATTTCATATCCAATACAGATTACCATTAAAAACAGTTCCTTTGTGAGGGACTCAAGATAAATTTATGTTTTCCACCTAAAATGTTGATGTTAGAATGCTTCTTTACCCTCCCATAACAAAGTCCAGTGAGAAATTTACATGCTGTCTTTTTTCCTCACTACTTCTCTACTGATCCTTTAGAATAAATAGCTTTCAGGGTATATTTCTTCTTCTTCTTCATCCTAGAGGCTAAATCAGGAGATTCCACTGCTTTGAATTTAGCTCCCCTTCCTGCCACAAGAAAATTAATAGAAAAGCAGATCAAATGCCCAGGAGGAATTGTTGAACAAGTGGCATCTGAGCTGTAGAAAGGATTTCAAAAGCAACTCACTCTGACTCCCTCTCATTTGAAAACCGCCTACAAGCCCTAGGGATGGATTAAAGCTAAGCATGGCCTGGATAATCTACAAATGCAGGGCCCCAGTTGTAAGGAGGACAGCAGAGAAATACTTGAGAGTATGGTTATTCCGAGAAGCCAGAGGCCCTCTTCTGGAATGAAGAGCCTGGGTCAACCAAACTATTCACCCCTGCCTTAATCCATGGTTGGTGAGCTCAGAAATGGCCACCCCTGACCGTGCTTCTCTGATGGTCCAGGTGGTTTCAAGTGGGAAAAACAGTTTAAAACTGAAATAAAAAACAATCAGTACCATTAGGCATCTCTTGATCACAACTTTCTAATGGAAACTGAAAGTTAAAAGTGGTCAGTCCACCGCAGAGGCATCGCAAGCAGCTAAACAAGCTGCAAGAGAAAAAGGAGGTTTCTTAATAAGATGAACACAGGTGACAGACAGACTTGAAATCAGACAACTATTTCTTTTGAAATCTACTTTTGACTGCTGCACTCAGCATTCCCCAGGTGGCTGAGACCCTTTCAGTAGTGTTTCTATTCGGAAAAGAGCTACAGTAGATCAGTAGCACCAGTTCCCAATTTAGTATTTTTTTCTTCCTCTGACAACAGCAAGCCAATGCTGAGAGTGGACAAAGCACTAAAAAAAAAAAAAAAAAAAAAAAAAAAAAAAAAAAAAAAATCATTGGTGAGTGAAGAGCAATGAGAGCTGCTCTTCTAAAGAAAAAGCAATGTATATCTCAGGACAACCATATAACCCCTTAAAAAGTTTCTGTTTGTTTGCTTTTATTGCCTGTCTTCTCAGTTTGCATTGACCTAGGCATACTTATCAGACTGAAGCAAGGGGGATGATCAGGTAAAGCAATAATCATCATTTAATAATGGCATCTGTTCAATAATATAGTATGAAAAATAATGGCTATTTAAGGTAAAAAAATCATGTTTGTATAATCTCTGTCCAAAATGAAATTCCAAAGCAGAAATCTGTGGGCTGGCCAATAGCATAAAGACCCTAGGATGAAAATACATTAATTTTATCTTAATGACAAAAAAAAAAAGGGGGGGGGGGGCAGATAATGAGATAATGTTCTGTTTTCATGTCCTTGATACTGAAGCAACCCCCAAAGAACAAAAAGTCCACTTGCAGAGGCTTTGGGGAAGGGAAGCTATGTGACATTTAGTAATGACAATTTGTCCCAACTTTAAATCTTCCAACCAGAATAGATGATTTTATGGACTACAACCACTGCCCATAACTGCTACACCTGGGAAATAAATAAATACACAAGGTCAGGTATCAGAAAAGAAACCCTAATAAAATGAGAGCTAAACTAGATATTACTTGTCATTGCTCAGGAGGCAGGAGTTCTGGGTAAATACTGTACAAGGATTGAGAACAGTGAACACTCCCTTGTTGTCAGACAACTTCCTCAAAAAAAAAAAAAGATGGAAAAAGCCCAATAAACTTATTAAATTTAAATTTACTGAAATTCAATTATAAATCTACAGAAGTGATTAATGAAGAGAAAAACATTAAAAGAAACAGTTATAAATAGAAGCTGCATATCATTGCCACTGGCTTTTCAACTGCAAGATCCATTAAAACAGAAAGGAAATAGCAGAAGTGGCCTAGTGAAAGATCTGTGGGTCAAAAAGCCTGTTTGCTTTCTGAACTATATTACCCTGGTCAAATAAAAGATACTACCTCTCCCAGAAACTGTTCTTTTATATCCCTAAAATATCAGAGCTACAACAAAATCAAGAAAATAAATAAGTTTTAAAGGCTCTGGCTAAAGTAATTTGTCAAACATTCTAGAGAGTCATATGAAAAAGAGAGTTGAAAAATGTACTGACAAATAATTGCAATAATTTTGGATGTACATAATCACTTTACAGTGCATCCCACCTGGGAATTGTTGTTCAGAAGCATTTCTGTCAAAACAGTTACTTAGGTTTTTCAGGACTTGCTCCTAAACCAGCATTTTGGCATTCTCATAAATTTATTTTAGTAGATCCGAACAGCAATGAAAGTCAAGATACTGCAAATCATTTTGCCTTAAAAATATCTGAATTAAATCTGTATTGAGCATACAGAGGAACCTGATTTTTGTATCTGCACTGACATCTAGTGCAAGAAACCAAAACCACATTTAAACAGGCTTCTAGAGAAAGAGAATCTATCTATTATCATTCATTGTGTGATTTCTGACTAGGTAAGCAAGAATAATTAACATCAGCCCTTTTAAAACGTTCTTAGTAACACGTCTTCCGCACAACCTTCACAAGCCAGGTGAAGGGACTCCTATTAAGAATAATTTGTTAATAAGAGACTATTTAATGCAAATGTGCATTTTTCCTTTCTATACCAATTCAGTTTGATAAATGTACATATATTACATAATTGTTGGAGGGCAAACAATTGTTGAAAAAGCAAACATCCCTAGGAAGAGAGTTGCTACTCTATTTATTCTATCAACTTTTCTAAAGGAAAACAAATTCAGCAGTAACATCTGACAAATTCTTTCTGCCAGCTCCATAGATATGCAATCCTATTTTAATTTTGCAATGATTTTTAAACGTTTCTTAAAAATTCAAGCAGAAGACAGCTTGTAGAAAGGAAACAAAAACTGGAAGCACGCAATGAGTGTTATCTAATACAGGTGACAAATAGCAGTTATAAAATAAGAAATAAAATTTGTTCAAATGGAAGTACAGATTTAAGTCACCCATTAAAAGTACAGTTATGCTTCAGAGCCAACAACAGACATTCTAACCAAAATGCAACACCAACATGTCTAACTAGCAGCAATTTTACAAAAATGATTCACTTACTGAAATGTGAAAAAAATCTTAGAAACAAGTGTTTCCTGCCAAACATACAAATAAACACATATGTCAAAGCTGAAAATGAACAGTTTAAATACAGTATCATGTATACATCATTTTGCATATAACTGCACACCATTCCTGTAACTCCCTTTTTTTTCACTTGACCTGTAAATACAACCTTTTTAGGACCTATGTTCCAAAGGCATGTATCCAGAAGTCTTAAAGAGTCACAGGTACTTTTTAAGGGCAGGATCAAAGCCTATGTTGGTGTCTTTTGTAAAAACTACTTAATATGCAATTTTCCAATACCCAATTTACCCAATGGTAAAATGATTAGGTTAATACAAATAATTACAAATATCAAGATGTATTTTTTGTTCAGGAAATAATTTTATATCATTTATATATTTCTAAATTAAAAAAACAAAAAACAAACCAACAAAAAACCCAGCTATCATCAGTGACCTAAGACAACAACATTAGGTTCCTAATGTTCTAGTAATCTTAGTATGGAATAGGCACAAAACCCACAAAATCCTGTTGGTTACTAAAGGCATTGAATGGGGAAGCGTCAGAGGTACTGGTTTTTGGACAAGAAGCATGGTTAATGGACTATCATCATTAGTAGTATTGCAATAAGTACTTTTTTAAAGTTCTACAGTCTGTTCTTCAGGAGCCCAAGAGCTTGCACAATTTCTCTACCCTACAGCCATCAAAAAGTGAATTTAGTAGACACAAGAATTTTATGTGAAAGTAGCAGGTGTTAATTGAGAGCACTTTTCACCTGAGGACTGAGGTTATTAAAACAAAGACATGAAAGAGTGAAGAAAAATGCTCATTGGAGGGGTACTGAGGTAGAACACAAAACAAGTAAGAAGAGGAAAAGGAGACAAGCCAGTTAAGGTTAACAGGAAGTAACAAAAAGGCATAGAATAGGAAAATAGTGATGTATGCTAGGCCTTACAGGCAGAACTGAGATAATGGTGTTTAAATACCATTCAGCAACTGTGGTTTAAAAATTACCTGGAAATGCAAATAAATGTAGAATAATGCAGCATTTATATAGAACACAACAAACTGCTCTTGACAGAGCAACTGCTCTTCACTACGGTATACAAGCCAGCATGGAAAGGAAATGATTGAAATCAAAATATATTAGTTTCTGCCACCCTAATCAGCACCTAATTACTTTGAGGTTTGGTCTCCTAGTGCCTTTAGTGGGTATAGCCAAGATTCCTAAAGAAAGAAAATTCCCCTGTTTAGATGTCTACTAAAATAACTGTTTGGTATTAGTCTGTATTTATTCATCACGGCAAGTTAAGAGTATTTCATCTCCCCCCAAAATAGGCATGATATAAAAAAAAGTTATAGATGTTAATGCTTGAAGATAGACATACAGTTGTCTTCCCCACATAGTTACAACCACTGTTAAGGCATAAAAATTTACTACTAACCAGTACTCAACTAAAAGGCACAAAAAAAGAAAAAGATCAAATAAACAAGTGTTCAATAACATATTTACACAACATGCGGTAAAGTGCTGCAGCAGAATTAGTATTATTGAGGAAAGTGAGGATGTGTCACTAAATCCAACAGGACGGAATTAGCACTATTGAGGAAAGTGAGCATGTGTCACTAAATCCAACAGGACAAACCCAGTTGAAGCAGTTACTTAGTTGAACTATTGATCATGAGAATTAGACACACACACACAAAAAAGACACCATCCTTTAATAGACTCTGTGAAGACAGATATCTCTGCATCCTTTGACATCAGTTGAGCTCTGCCACACAAAGCTAGTGACATGATTAGATCAAACAGGATAACAAAATAAAAGGTAACTCTAAATCTACTTAAAACTGGGGAAAAAAAAGGCGCATCTAAATACCTCAATGCTAAGTACAAGTGACATACATCAAAAAGGCAAAAGCTAAAAGTCAAACCAATTTCTACACAAACAGTAAAGGGGAAAAGAAATTTAAAACCAAGTTGGGAAGAAAAAACAGCAGAGAATTATATAAAGGAGTACACATTTTAAAAAGATTAATATAAAAGCTGCTAAAGGTTAGAGAAAGAAGTTGGAACATGCACAGAAGATGACAAAAGTAAGATGCCAGTAAATGAAAAAAGATCTCTAGGAAAATGACAACACAGAGACAAATATAACAGCCACATCAAAAGAAGTTTTGTACCAATTAAAGCCTCAAAGAAAGAGAAAAATCGAAAGTTGGAGAGGTTACTCTAACATCTTAGAAAGCACCCAAAGAAATTACAGACTCCAGGATTGATCTTCAACAGAACAACACAAAAAGGACTAAGCTAAGGAAAAGAGCAAACAGTTTTCCTTCCCACCTCTTCTCCTTTTTTGGGAATGTGTACAGAAGAACATTAACAGAAGGGGGGAAAAAAAAAATCCATAGAAAGATTCAATGAGAGCGAGATGAAAGCAAAATCCTAGAGTTGAGTAAATGCTGAGGTTGCAAGACACCTGAAGATAGAGAAGCAATGTAAAGCAGTGCTGTTCTGTAAAGCGCAATTCTTTTGACAGCTGGTGACATTTTAGGAAATAACCCAAAGCCTGTGGGCTTCAACACTATCGCCTTGGTTTTCAATGCAGTTTTTTGGCCAATGCTGAAGCATAATTCCACATATTAAGTTTATTAAGCATTAAAATATCCTCCCTTTGATTAAAAAGAGGAACAGGGGACAAATTGTAATATTAGGTTAATAAGGTTAGTGTCATGCTGTATTATAGTGAGGAGGTCAAGGATGAAAACAAACATCACCAGTGGAAACAATGCTTGTCACTTCAGACAGATTAACAACGCCAAGAAGCTGCCATGCTACACAATAAAGAATACTTCATATGGAGTCAGCACAAATTTAAAACCCCAAGGTCTGCAGTGTCCTGATCTTTGCATAAGGAAAATGGAAAGATTTGGGCTTTAGGTGTGAGCTGACAGTAATTCAGACTCCAGAGGAACCCAGACAGTCGCCCTGCAAAAGGGTTTCTTCCAAATGCATGAGAGAGAGCATGCTATCAATACTACTATCACCATTCCAAGATATGTCCAATCTGACAACAGCATATATGAAGGATTATACAAGATGTTCACAGCTGATAATGGCATTCAGCCATAGAGACTCTGCACCAAATCCAGAATTGACATTTATAGATAGGGTAGTTCAACATACTCAGTCTGAAGATGTACACTGTGACGGAAAACCTTACCTTCAGGTGAACTACATAGAGACAAATGTCAAAAGGCATGAAAACTACAAGCAGAAATAAGGAAGAATACTGGGATGTACATGTCAGCTGTACATATGGCACTGTGCCAACTGAAATAACTGAATTTTAAGCTGCCAAATACTTTATATCAAAAACTTGCCTTCACACGGTATTCTCTCTTCCTCAGTATTTTCTAGCTGGATAGTATTTTCCATTCTCTATGAATTATTTTCAAGGTAGCATTTAGACATTGCTCATCTAACTTAAAAACAAGGTTCAAAATAACTGGCAAGGGTGAACAGTTTTGAGAACTATCTTCCCTGCAAAATAGTATGCATCACTTCTTTGTCAGGCCCAATAAAAGCACTGTATTCAGTAAAAGCTAGGAAACTTTTTCCAGCAGTATCTGTTAATCTAGTAGAAGACACCAGCATGCCCTATTAATCTGTCGTCTTGTATTTTAAAAGGCTTATACAAAATCCTTTCAATTATTTTGGATTTAAACATAAAGAGATTTTCCCATCAGCCTGTGAGAACAATTCAAAACCATGCCAACTCTGATATTTAGAACTTAGTATGAAAAAGCATAACTACATATAATAGAGTAGGAAATCCCATTCAGCTACTAGCAAGTGCCCTTGCATCTGAAAGCCATGTATGAATAGGTAATAGGTAGCTGTTTACATGAATTTCCAAAATCAACTGCCTAAAAGGTTTGGAGCAAAAGGTGTTGGGGACTGAAAAGCAAAAGGTTTTTAATTCTCCAAGCCTGCTGCAGGGCAGGAACTTAAAGGCAGCAACTATCTCAGTACTGCAAGCCCAGAGGGAAGCAAGAGGAAGCAGGTTTCAAACATAAATACAGATGTGAAGTTCTAAGTACCTTAAAGTCCTGAAAGTTACTGAATTATGGCATAGATAAAGTTGCAGTTGTGACTGTACTGAGGTGGACGTACAAAGACAGCCTCATTTCTCAAGGGGTGCGGAGACATTCTAGTTTTACAAATTAACAATGTATACTGTGTGTGTGCGAGAGGGGGTACATCAATAATAAAACAAAAAAGCCAGTGAACTTACAGGGAGTCTATTACAAGAAAAAACACTGCTTTCTATAGTTTAAAATCTGCTTTCATGACTCACCCTGGTATACTTCCAAAAAGCCCTTTTCAACTCACATGCTGGCAATGATTTCAGGAATCATTAAACAAGAAGTGAATAAAAATATGGATAGCTTCAGTAAAACGGTGTAAAACAAAACAGGACAACCAAGAAATCTTTTGCAGATTTTCAGTTTTTCAGGGCCAAGAAAGTTTTATCAACTGCCTTTAACCCAAAAGTGAAATATAAGCCATGTTCATATACTCAAATATCAGCATATAAAAATGCAAAGTACAGAAGCTGCACAATAACAAAAGCTCAGTACCAGAAAAGTAGAATTACATCTTCTGTGTTTAAGTCCTTTATGTTCAGCTATTTAACAAATGCAGCTTTCCCTTGTTTATATTAATTGTTCAGTTAACACCTCCTACAATTCTGTAATTTCTGTGCAAAAATCAGTGCATTTCCAACATAAAGCTTTAAAAACTGCCCTTAATATCATGTTCAATTTCACAATTGACCAAAATTGACAAATTCTCCACGTGATTAAGAACTCTGCAATCCAGACATGAGTAAAGAGAGGATTATTAAAGTTCTATGTAGGTATAGATGCTTCAAAATAACAAACTAACACAAAAATAATGTAAAATTGGACTCAAAACATCTCTGAGGAATATACGAATGCTAATTCCCAGTTCAGTATCTAGATAGACATTAAACAGTCCATTCTGTCATGCCGTCTGCTGTGCAGTTACAATCCCTGCTCTGTTCTCTATACTATTTGTGTTTTATTTTTATTTTTAAGCATGGAGCCATTCAACTTATTTGGAAGTCAGATAAAAGACACTGTGATGAACTTAAAAAAAAAAAAATGAAAGGAATCAAAAAGTGATACACAGAAAAACAAATCAACTACAAAAATCAAGTTTCAGATCAGTGATAAGGAGAATTAAAAAATTACTTCTAAATGCTTGCTTGAATTGCACTCCAAACAAGTTTATTTTCAGCATATACCACAAGTCACAAAAGCTTAAGCTTTCTTTTCAAAATTTTTTATTTAACAAAATAGTTAAAACATTTGGCAAAAAATTGTTAGCCTACGTTATGGAAAAGAAACTGTGGGAATTATTCCTCTGTGTGTGTGTGTGCACGCGCACACATGTGCTTGTATGCACTCATAAAGTGGCCCATTAAAATATCACCTCAGACCATTACCTTAATCATGAGCCAAACATCAATATAAAATCTTACCAGTACAACTGGACAGCAGGAAAGCAAAGATACATGCAGAGAACACAAAAGTCTCAATCCATATGATGCAAAAAAAAGTACGGAAATCACTAACGTGCCCTCTTGGATCGCTACTAAATCTACAAAAAGCAAGAGAGCACTGTGGATTTAACTGCTCCAGAAGTAGTCTGGAGTTACATAAAGAGTGCAACACAGGCCAGTTTATGTGAATCAGCTGCAGAAATCCCTATGCTTGGGACTCCAGTGCACACTTAGGTCAGATGCATCTGTTTGGTTTGATGCAGACTTACTGGAGGACATTCAACTGCAGAAATTCCATTCAAAGTCGTTTTTCATACAAGCCATTTCTGACCAAAATGTGAATCTGAAGGCCAATGCAAAAATCTGTATCCACTATGCACCACATTCACTGAGATACCCAATATAACATAAAAGGTGATTATTCACAAGTCTTGTTGATACAACACAAATAACAATGGGATGAGGGATCCGCTTGCCCCTGGCCCAGGTTTTCTTCGTTTGCAACTTAATAAAAACATTCAGTAATTTAAAGATTTGTTAGAGATAAGCTGGTTCACACTATGAATTCACTATGATGAAGAAAAGAAAGGAGTTGTGCTAATTTTTATTAATATTATTTAAAATCTTATTCAAAAACACCACTCTGCCTGAATATTTACTCTTAAAAGCTCTTAGAAACTAAATATTTGGAATAAGCCAAAACAAGACTGAGAAAATTTTGTGTTAGTAAAAACAGTCAAAGAAGGTGACTTAGAACAGGAACTTCTTTTTTTCAAGGAAAAATGCTAAAGCTAGGTCAAATGCCAAATTAAAAATAAATTTATTTGCCTTACTTTCAGAATATCTTGAGTTTCATTCCACTTGTTTGTCCACTCTTTGGTCAGTTCTTGTACCTTTGAAAGAAAACAAATATTGGAAAAAAATCACATCTCTTCTAAAGTCCTTGATAATACATTCTCAGAGAAGTGCTAAATATTTGTGCAATTCTTTGTGAAGTTTAATACTTAAACATATAGAAGAGCACTGTTGCTCCTGCAATAAGTGCCCATACCTACAATATCTCTCTCGGAATGGAAAATCACAAAATTTTTATTTATAGTATAAAATGAAACAAAGGATAGGGATAGCCCCTTCAAATAATGGCAGGCATTTTCAAAGAAATGGAATAATTCCATAAAGTGCTTCGTCAGTCCTACAAAGACTATTGCCACAGATTGATCCCTTCGCTGTAACAAGGCAACAGCTCTTTTCCTACAGTGCAGTTAAGCATGTTCAGGCTAAAATACCCTCCAGAGGATGGCATGCAGAGGAAGAAGCAGACAGGCAGCCTTCAGGAGAGAATCAGAGCAAAGTTTGTTGCAACTTAGAAATCACACACTTGGTTGAAATCAGCGCAGAAGTGAGAAGCTACTTGCAAATGCATTACAGACAGGGAGAGCACTGGATACAGAATCATAGAATAATTCAGGTTGCAAAAGACCTTTAAGATCATCAGGTACAACTGCTAACCTAAAACTGACAAGTCCACCACCAAAATGCATCCCTAAGCGCCACATCTACATGTCTTAAATACCTCCAGGGATGGTGACTGAACCAGTTCCCTGGGTAGCCTGTTCCAGTGCTTGATAACCCTTTTGGTGAAGAAAATTTTCCTCATATCCAATCTAAACCTCCCCTGCCACTGAGTCTAGACTGATAGAAGCTTAGGTTTTGTACTGCCTTTCATACCCATCCAGTTGTCCATCTTGTAAGTTAACTTTCATAACCTCTGTATTAGTAAAGTTTCTTTTCATTTCAGAGCCTTTCAGACTTTTTAGAAAGCAGTGCATAGAGGGTGCTTCAGTTAGACCCACCTCAAAGCTCTGGCTGACTTGGAATCATAATCACATCAAATAAAAATATACACACACACAAACACTTTCATTTTTTAAATCACCAGAATTCTGTGCAGGAATTAAATACATAGACTTTTAAAAACATACACAAACTTTTATTATTTGAATTCACTTCATCTGCACAAAAGCTGGGAAAAAACCAACCCACAGCTATGTCCCTTTATTACTTCACATATAAAGCCACTGTAGAAAAAAAAGTCTTCAATGCAGTTCCTCCAAACATCTCCACATTTGCCACCTGCAGCCTACTTTCCTGGTTGTCTTTGCAGATCAGCTGCAAATTAATCAATGAGAACTAAAGAACCTTCTCTCATCTCCACCTGTATCGCAAGATTTCAACAAAGAAAAGTAAGCACATTTTTCAATGCATCATTATCATTCCTAGTGCTGCTAATTGGAATGTTAAAACAAGAAAATAATTGAAAAGATTAAAGAAAAACATGAAGAAGGTCTATTGTAAGTCTATTCACCATACCACAACAATTTTTATTCCTCAGAAACAATTTAAAAATTGTTCTTCTATAAGGACAAATCAACTCATTAAAGAAAGCCACCATATATTTGTCAGATAATTTAAATATGGCGATAAAGTCTTCAGATCTGTATGAACAAAGTAATTAATGCACTCACTCAATTATAAAAAAGCTATAACCACTGTAATATCTACTAAGAATTTTCAGTAATTATGTCTATTGTAATTATCATGAATAGTAATCACATAACCTTCTAATGAGGCTGACAAAAGATAATAAAATATGCTCGATATACTCCCCACACAGAGGGGCCAACACTTCTGAGCAGGACAAGCAGTGATTACTGTCAGAGCATGAATAACATACTCTAATTAGCATATAGTCAGCAGTTTATATTACTCAGCTACTCTTAGATAAAAGCTTTTCATTTCTGCACAAAAATAAAAGCACTCTACATGTACTAACAATATTATCATTCATCTCTGACTCAGCTAAAAACTTTTTAAAACCTAGTGTGAATATGAAAAAAATAATTTGCAACTGAAGGCTCATACTACATTTATGCAGGTCCTACTTTAATTATTGAATACAACACAGTAAGGATTCCTGCATATACTACAGGGTATGCAATCCTACCAAAAACTTGGTTTATAGAGAAGCCTGGAGTCTACTTTGCAGCTATGGTTCATACTAATACATACATTTCATCCATTTTTGTCACAATGTTTATTTTTAAAGTATCATTTCACTGAAAAGTATTTCAACATGTCTTTAAAATTGGTGTTACCAATGGGAATCCTGAAAAGCACAGACAGATACTGTACAAATTACTTAGGTCAAAACAGGATTCTCGAAGCAATGCATTTATTCTCTAATTGTAAAGGTCTAAGCAGCACCAGTGTAAACCTTATAATTTAAACCAGATAAGAAGCCCCTTATTTTTCAAAGGCATCATATCTATGTTTGATTGGCATCTTCTTGACTATATTCAGAACTAAATATTTGCTGTCATGTAGCTGAATGATTCCAAATACTTTCCTCTTTCCTCTCCTCTTCCAAAGTCTGGGTAATACTATTTTTTTTAAAGCAGTTTGCAGTAGCTTTAAAAACATGCAAATATATAGAAGAGAATTAACATAGAATGACAGAATATAGAATGAAAGATTGTAAATTAGAGAAATGAGAGTACAGTTATAACTATATTATTTTGGACCCTATGAGTATATCTAAACTGTCTGGGAACTTTACCCAGCCTCTACAGTAGGCTAGATTATTAAAACAACCTGCTGTGAGGCACACTATGAAGTACACCTAGATCTTAGACCCCTCCAAAAAAGACAGCTAATTAGGCACTGACCATATTCGTATATACCAGATTTAAAGACTGAAATTTTCTGAAAACCTACTCCACAACACAAGTTATTGACTACTTGAAAACATAAAAGTGTTGAACATTTTCCCCACAAATCTTTTACTCTATTTTCTATGCACTGAACGCTTTGTTACTGTGGTCACTGACTACTCTGATTTAGTGGCTTTTCTCTCTCTATTCTATTTATAAACATACTATTTTAAGTAAGGCAAGCTGGCCTGGGAACAAATATTTTCATTAAATAAAACTGTTATATAAATATCAAAGATATACTTTTCCCTTAGTTACAATTTTATCTAACATTAGTAGAGTAACAAAATTACAAGTTCACACATAGGTGGGGTTTTTTTTGAAAAAAGCACCAAGACAATGCTGTTTGGTGGGAGAAAGTTTAGTTATAAAAAAAATATTCTGAAAATTACCAACACTCTTCCATCCAGACCCCCCCTTTCCTTTTTTTTTTGTTTAAAAACTGTTTTATGAAATTATAACTCACCCTTGCTTCATTCTGCTGAAGCTTTTCTTCCATACTTAAAGCTGTTGGAGAATCCAAGAGTGCAATCTAAAATTGTAAAAAGTCAACATCAAGTTAAAAAAAGGGAAGAAAAAAGTAACAATTTCTGGTGGAATCAAATGCAATTGTTCAACTTTTTTAATTATTAGGGATGAAATTTTAAAATCTAACATTTTACCTTGAAATACTGTAAGCAGAATAATCAAAATCTTGTCAAAGCAGATATTTCAAATACAAATCATTGGTTTGAGAGTACTATTTTCATTTACTATGTATACACATGGTCACACACATGCAGACGCTGAAACCACGCACAAGTTTATAACTGGTAATTCCTGATACATCTATCTTTATATTTCTGTTAAACATGAAAATCTATTATGCACCAATAGTTAACCATTTTGCTATAATACATATGCATATTGCTTATCTTTAATAAATATAACTAAGGTAGCTGGCCTTAGAAAAGGAAAACTACCATACAACACGCACACACACAAGCAATACTTATTATGTGACCTGCTACACTGAATCCAGCACTATATTTTGGTAACCAGTATTTTCAGTGATCTACAGAAGCATTTGCAATACAGTACTCTGGGAATATAAAGGAAAACCACAAAAGAAATTATACAGAGATTTATATTCTACTGTGCATACATAACACCACCTGCTGTTTTACCAACCATCACAAATTCAATTAACTGAAGCAAGTTTTCTATTGTCTCCCACACAAACATCTATCACATCCTACGACTGAAACAGATTTATTTTGTGGTATCCACTGTTTTACAGCTTGGAATTAGGTCAAAGCATTAGATCTTCAAAGGGGTCCAAGTTACATCTACTTTGCCAACTCTAAATCAAACCATATTTTGAAAATAAATTAATTTTCCCCTCCTAAAGAATATGGGAGAAACACAAGTATAATAGAGTAATTCAACCCCATAAAGAGCTTTCTAATTGTTTGTAACAAAAGCAGAGCTCACCACTTCAATCATCTACAATATCTATTACTGCTTCCAAGTGTGGTCCCACCTCCTTTATCAACAAATGTTTTATAGCATGAAATCTAGCTGAAGTACTAGCCTTCTATTAAAAAAAAGTCTATGCTGAACTGAAATTTCACATTGCATAGCCTATCTAAAATAAAATTAGATAGTTCTAGAAATAAATCTGAAGTATCATTTCAGATACCCATAAATCACATTGGCTCAAGTATGAAATCTAGCAGTCCCAAGTGACATTATTTAGAAGAGACAACTGGCCTGAGCAGATTGCATATTCCTTATTGTTAGCTTGGTTTCACCATCCTGGAAACAGAGAGGAAATTAAGCCTAACTGAGCTTATGCTGCAAACGTTTATAGTGGCTAATACTGATAAAAGAATAAGAAAGAGAATTATGCAAAAGGGAAGAACACACATGTTTTCTTACTGAAAATACTTTTACATATTTAGCACGTTACATGCTTTCTAATGTACCGTGTGGCCAAACACAAATAAAACTTATTGTTCAAACCCTCCAATACTCCTACATTTTTATATTTATGCATCTTAAATACTTTATACCTTCTACTTCTTTTAAGATACTAGATAAAGTACCTCTTCAGTCCATCAGGCTAGACCCAGGAAATATGTGACTACTCGGTCTCCTTATGTTGTGGTGACTACCTGTTGCACAACACACTGCAATCAAGCTCTGATTATATTAAGAGAAAGCTAAAAGCTTTGGGATGACAATTTTTCCCCCCTTATGTTAAAAGAGGTAATCTACTGGCCATATGGAAACTGATTCAATCAGGAAAATAATATTCATTCATAGCCTCATAGAGCTTGTTTACTCAAATCAATATAATGAAAGATAATTATCTCATTACATTCTAGAAATAGATGTTATAACTCAAGGAAAATTATACATAAATTTCAAGTAAAGCTAACCTGATTCCCTTGAGCAAGCAGGGCTTTTAATCGGGCTATTTCAGCTCTCAGCTCACGGATCAGTTTGACATTAGGATCCTCATTAATAGTAGGCTTGTTGATGATGTTTTTGGCTCTATTTGCATAGCGAAGTGTACTTAACGTTTCTCCATAATTGACATCAGCAGGTGAAATAGCTAAGGAGATGAAATCAGAAACAGTTTATCTAGCATCATATGTTTAATTTAGTAAAGTTAGTTTATATTTTAGAAGTCAGATAAACTTAAACGTGGATGAAGAGACAGAAATATATGATTAATCAGTATGGCTACCATTTGTTCCAATTATTCACCGAGCTCCACTGCTTTCATGTCACTATAACTTTGCTTAAGTAAGCACTGTATTAGACTAGCATATTAGAATAACCAGGTCCAACAACCAAGCATTGTAAAAAAAATCTTGCTGTCAATCTACTTAACGTTTACATTTCTCTGGTAAGCATAAACATCCTATATGAATACTTTTCAGGCTTTCTTGCAAATTTTTAACAAGAACAGTGGGAAAAAAAGTGAGTATTTTATAAGTATCAATGTAATCATTGACTGGAAAAGTCATTTCCGGTAAAAACACAGTAGGTTCAGTCCAAGTTTTGAAGGGAAATTAAACATCATTCAAACAAAAAGCAGACATGAAAACCAAAACAAGAGAAGAGCTTCTATAATTTACAAACCTAGCCATTCTGCTGAGCTGCAGGCATCCAGCAGCAAGCAGACCTGTTATCCATTTGATGCATCAAAAGAAACCAGTATTATTTTACAGGCAACTTAACCAGTTTAAATGAAAGTGCTAATGCTATCCTTCATTTAATTTTCCTAACAATATACAAGATGGTCCCAATTAAAAACACAATTACTGCATCGAAACAGATGAGCAAAAACACAGAAGAGAACACCATGCAGAAATGAGGGACCAGAAATCTTAATAATCCAACTGAACAAGAGACCCAGAGAATCAGACACCTGAAACACCTGAAAAAATAATCAAATATCAAAAATATTTTGCCCTTCCTCATTCTCTCAATAGTAATAAATATTCTTTTTGTGGTAAAGACTCCCCGAATCCGGGTAGATGCACTTGGCAACAGACTATATTTCCCCTAGCTCACTATCACTTCCCTACTTTATCTACTGTTTCCTCTCCACTACTCAATTATTCTCTTTCTGGAAGAATGTCATGATATGTTACAGAAATATGAACATCAGAATTGGATGTATTTTTATAGGAGCCTTTCCTACAGTTTGAGATTATCTTCCTGCTTTTTTTTTTGTTTAGTTACAGAAAAGGCAGGCCAAACGTATCCAGACAACTTGTCAGGCTCTGTTAGGCAATTCAACTACATTACCAGCAGAGTTACTGTCAGAAAAGATCAACCATCAGGGCTCTGCCTAGCAGAAGCATTGTTAATAGATGAGGAAGTAGCTGAAAAAGCAGCTGGGCACTGTAATCATTAATATAAGCACTGAAAGCTCATTGTGTTTCTAAAACTTCTCTTCCCAAACCCTCTGAAAAAAACAAAACAAACAAACAAAAAACCACAGAAAACCAAAACCACACAACAAAAAAACCAACCAAGTTACTCAACCATGTTGAGTAACATGTTGAGTACACCCAAATAGATAATCTGCAGATGAAAACAAAGCTCTCAAATTCAGGAGGCATATCTGCTATTGTTTATGACATTACTAAACAACTAGACTGTCCCCATATACACAATGAGACCCTATATAGTTCTATTGCTGGAAGAGATGTTCAGCAGAGTGTAGGCAGAGGCAGAGTGTCACTAGAAAACTCAGAAAGAAAGAGATCATTAATATGTGTAAACAATGTTCTCCCTTAACAAAGCATCTGGAATCTAAATATTTACAGCCACTCCTATTAAGCATACACTGTTCAGGATGCAAAAAAAAGTAATTTAAAGACACTTACTGGCAATCATTATAGTTTTAGAGTTTCCTCCTAGGCTATCTTTTAACAGCCAAGTCAACACAGAGTCCCTGTAAGGCACAAATACTTGTTTCTTCTTTGAAAGAGGATTTGTTGCATCCTGAGATAAATCAGCTGTGATGTGGAGGCAGGAAAAAAAAAAGCAATTATATATTTTCATTCATTTTCAAAAAAGGTGTGCATTAGGCCACGATTTGTGTAAGTAAAAATGAACAGAAGTAAATAAATAGAAAGGTATTCAATGACTAAAAAAAAAATCCAAAACAGACAAGCACAAAAATCAGAGACATACCTAAGGCAGAAATTACATTTCCCAGAGTAACTAGAGATTTGTTAATATTTCCTCCTTCCTTTAATCTAACCCCTGTGGCACCGGTGGCATCTGCTCTCTCACTTCCAGCAAGATCGACCAAATGAATCTTGCTAACAGTTTCACAAGGCATTTCGGAATCAAATTTAGCCTACAGAAAAAAAAAAAAAACACCACAAAGAAAAGTATGTTAAGCTACAAAATTCTGAAATTTTGCTGAATACAACTTAGAGGCCTTTTTCATGTCATGATTGAATTTAACTTGTTTACAACAGCAGAGCTTCAGAAGACAGATGCATTAGAGGTGTCACAGAAAGGCATTTGATCATTAATCGCTGCATAACTCCCAAGCAAGTAGTTACTGCTTTAAATTGTAATATTTGCAACTTTCTAGCCACTTATGCATATGCACTAACAACTGTGAATTGGTATTTACAAGATGCACAGTGAACACATGCTGTACTCATTTTATTAAGCTTTCAATATTTATATTTAGCTTTCAACAAGTTATAGCATACACAGACACATTTACACTCAATTTCTCCCCCTGCCTCCATGTTAAAGTAAGTAGCAATTGCAATTTCATTCTACTATTTTATCTGAGGCTTCTTCTCAATTTTTATCTTAATTCATATGAATCAACTCAGATTGTCCTGTTTAAAAATTTCTTCTACTTTTACAGTACAACAGTAGAACAAAACATTTTGCTGGCTGCCTCTCATCCTCTTCTGAAAGCTTTGTTATGAGCAATTTATCATTAGTGAACAGCTGGTGCATGGGATTTTGTATGTGTGTGCGGTTTTGGGGGGAGGCATGCAAAGTTCTGTCATGAGAGCGAACCACCTCTATGCTACCTTCTCTTCATCTAGCAGGTTATCCGAGGACTATCTAAAAAAGCCCCCCAAAAACAACAATGAAGAGCAGGAGTCATTAGAAAAGGACTTTACTGCATATGAACAAAAAGATTATTACAGTCTGAGAAAACATGTTAAACCTCTCCATTATTCCGTCAGTAAATCAAGGAATATAAATAGGTTTCCAACACTAACAGAGGAAGAGTCAGCAAGAAAACACTCAGAAAACATTTCTACACTCTACGATTTGGGCCATGGAGACAGGTTTTTTGTAAACTTTGGATAACATTAGAGCATAAAAGCTAGCCCATGTTCACCTCTGGCTGAAGTCTCACACAACATGCTCCTCGCCCACTCCTGTCACAGGAGCATCATGAAACACACTGGCACTGGTAACTCTTATTCAGCCTGAACTCCCAATAATTATCTCCTCAAAATCTATTAAACATCATTTTAAGTAATTACATTACACTGTAAATTTTAAAGATTATAATCACTGATAAACATAATTCTCAAAACAGTATTTTCACACTTTTAACTTTCCTCATCACAAAACAACAACATAGTCATTATGTACCCATACTTACTTATTTGACAACCTTATTTTTTAATTATCATGTGAATTATTGAATGTAAATACATATTAAGACAGGTGGTTTGGTTTTGTTACCTGAGTGAAGTTGATTGTGAAAATGGCATGCGACCTGCTACTGACATCATTCATTCCAGTTGCAGCCGTTGTTCTATTTATATTTCCTGCATCCATAAGTTCCTCTACATCAGTATAATTTTGCACTAAATGTTTAGACAAATCTAAAGAAAAGCAGAGTGTTACAGTATGCTCATACTTGCACTTGAAAATGATTCAAATTACCCTCACTGCTGCAAAGTATTGCTGCAATTAGTGTTTATTGTGATACTTGTTTATCACTTAAGGAAAGGAATGAGGCTTCATGTGAACAATGGAGAACTTACACATTTACAGTAAATTAAGAAAAAAAAATGCAATCTTACTAAAGTATTTAGTGCAACAACATAAGCATAACCCCTCAAAAGACATGAACCTTCCCTGGCAGAGGACAAATTAAGACAATAAGATCCTAATAGGTTTTTTCCACCTAAACATTAAAGATTTACAAACTATAGTCAACAAATTCTTAAAACCAATTGTATCTCTTAACATTACTTAAAATTGTGTTATAAATTTACAGATAAAAACTGTGTATGTATAATAATCTCAGAATTGGGAAAGTGCATGGGGATACAAAATGAGAGGCTATTCTCCTTTAATGCTTTTATATCAAAGAAAAGAACTGTATCCATCATCATTTATATTTTAAAAGATAAAAATGCCCTATGCAATTAGAGATGACATTTTAGAATATATAAAGGTAGTAAAGTATGCAGTGCAAAACACTGGAAGTTGTTTTACCCTCAACATATGGCCCTTCTTTTGGATGTTCTCGTATTCGTAAATTATTAGTTTTTGATGACTTCCGTCTGAGAAGGTCTCTCACACGTTCATTATAAATTTCCAGATAACTGAAAGAAAAAGATTTGAAAACCACTGACTGATTCAAGAGTCTTTAAAAAAAGGAAAGCCATGTTAACACTGTGTTTGAAAGCAAGATGCCCTGAGAAGCAAATGGATCCAAATTTGGCTTAAGATAGTAATGACTACAGTGTACTTGTACCATAAGAAAAAAGTAATAAGCAAGTAGAAAGGAAGCAGACATTAGCAAGATCAAGATCTCCTAATGTCAGCCTGAAATAAAGCCTAAAAATAAGGAAGATGCTGTCCATTAGGAAAGGCATTTTCTATCATTTAAATAAACCAAAATGCACAGCTGTTGGATTGAAGTTAGAAGCATTGTGCATTTTGACTATGACTGCCAACAAAAATCAATTATAGGACTGAGGCCAAGCATGGAAAGTTACTTGAAAAACACACACTTTTCTCAGAGATAAAGTGAAACAGGGTGGTTGTAACTGAAACAACTTTGATAATCAGCAAATTATGGACACACCAAGACCTACCTGACTTCTGTTCGAAAGGATGCCTCATTCCGCTTTGTTTTTTCACTTATTTTGCTGAATAATCCTTCACAAATTCGAGGTATTAAACCTGCATCACCCTGCAATAACAACAGTTCTTATTTCCAAGGCTATATACACATACACAATATATTTTGAAAAATAAACCCCAAGATCACTAGTTGAGAGTTCCAACATCCAGAAAAAGGAAAAGAAAAAGAAAAAAAAATCAAATCTTTTCAACAAATACTCTCTTGCCCTTTATTTAACTGCAGTTACCTTGCCACTTTAATCCTTGTGTGTGTGTTGGGATGTATATACTAGCTCCATTTCTTTGCTATTGGGATATACTTTGCCCTTCTCATTTAGTTCGAAAAAACCCAACTGCTTAAGGCAGAAACTGGCTCCTCAGAGCAACATATGGACTGCCTTATCTCAATACTATTTTTTATAACTTCTTCCACCTCATCTCACTAAATGGGACAAGAACCATATATATGCATCCATGAGCCACTCTCATTCAAAACCCCAATCCCCAGCTCACAGTCCTTTCTGTCTTGAAAGATTCAGCAGGTCCTCTGGATAAATTGGCATGCAATAACAATGTTAAAACTACATTCACTGTATCCTACAATGCAGCCAAATTAAATTTTATATTTAACTTCTGAATGCTTGACTCTGCCGTTAAAGAGTTTTTACGCATAAAGTGCTCGGTCGGTTTAATAAAGCTAACTGAAAGAACATATTCCTTCTCACATATCAGACTACATAGTTTACTAGCAGGGCTGCCACTATCCATTACAGGGTCCTTGCCACTTCACCTAACACAGCAGCCAGCAGCAGCAGGATGTCATCTTCTCGTTTAAGCTGGCACTTGAGAATTGAGCTTCATCCCAGTGAGGCTGCTGCTCCACCACCAATGTCAAACATGTGTCTGACTGAGGCAGCAGCTAATGCTGCCAAGATATCCAGACTTAGCACGCAGCCCTCCTCTTCCCATTGCTCCAGGGAGATCCCTTTCCAGCCAAACAGCAAGGCAGCAAGTCAAAGCCAGGGTTTTCCCCAGCAGCAGAGGAACAGGAGAGTGCCACGCAGCTCTGGTCTCAGCTGACAAGAGGCTACTTGCTCCCAGCTGCCCCATTCCCACTGAGTCTGATTAGGTAGATGCCCAGCTACCTGCTGAGCACACCTCCTCCCCACCACTTCAGGAAGACAGCAGCTAACACTCCTTCAGAACTGAAATGAGTGAATGTGGCTCCCAGGAGTAAAGGGAGAGGACATATACATACAGATGAGCTTTGGGCTCAGAGTTGCAAAACTCAGAAGTAGCTTACAAAACAGTCTGTCAGCTACAATTTGCCTCCAGCCCAAAAATGCATAAGAGATTTGATGAGAGGGACTAATTCTAATTCTATGCACCATGAAGGCAAGAAATGTTCTTGCTTAGAGTTAGGGGGCATGTAATTATGCAGGAGGCAAATTAGGACAAACCAGACCAAACATCCCACAGGAGCATAGCCCATGCACTCCAGGCACCCAAGAGTTTGCCTGGTGAGATTCTGGCAGCAGGAAAAGTCGAAGACAGGGTTTTCCTGTGCACCAGACTCTGGGAGGGTGAGTGCTTCATGGGTAAAGACTTCTCTTCTATTTGGACCCCCACATAAAATCTGACCCCTTTTGCCCAAGCTTATTCCAGTCTGCTCCCATGCTGGTCCCCTCTGTCCTTATTCTTCCGTTTCCCCCTGCATTCTCTGTCCAAGCAATCTTCTTCCAGGTGCCATCTCTGAGCTTCTCTTCCTCTTTCCTTTGCCCAGATATAATTTCCAATTCACCATCCAGTCTTTTTTTAATCATACTCTATCCCTCCATTTTGCCCTTTCCCAGCTTCTTCCTCCTCTTAATCAGAGCCTCTCTGTCCCTCTCAAACCAGGCTTCATTCTTTGAAATAATAATCTATTCTCTCCTTCTATCATACCTAGTGCTTCACCTGACCACACCTTGGCTTAAAAAAAAAAAAAATAACCCCTAGATAAAGGGAGAAACTGGCAGCTTAATTAGGCTTTTTTTGAGACAGTTGCCTTTGGTAACAGAGGAGCAAGCAGCCCTTCCCAATATGTATCAATCCCTACCTCCAGATAAAGTTTCAGGGTTCAGTGTTGGAAATTCCCACACACTTTTTTGTTTTTCTTCTTTTTTAAACACAGGAAGAGGAAAAAGACTTTTCTTTCATCTCATGCTTAGAAAGACCTGAACAGTTTTAATTAAAGCTTAAGGAAAGAACATGAAAGATCCATCACAAAGTTTTAGGCAAGTCATTAGTGTCTGACATAATTTAACAACTGCAAAGAGAGTCTTAAAATAGGAAATAATAGCTCTAATTGAGTAACATCAACCATAGCAATACAGTGATGAGAAAAGAAGAACACATAGCTCCCAGTATATTTTATCAGTAAAATGTACTTCTTAAAGAATGTACACTCTTTATCAGAAACTATATTTAAACATTTTCTCCCTTCTCACCCCCTACAGCTCAAAAGCAGGATCAACTACATCTTTGACAGGTGTTTTTTTCTGGGTTACAGAGCTTCCAGTCATGGAAATCTGTAGAACCAAAATAGGTAGTTCACTCCAGAGCTGAATTTTCTCATTAAAAGCCTGTTTTCCTTCTATGCTATCTAACCAGAAAACTCCTCATTGCAATGTAAATGTACTGTTTCTTACCCATCTACTTTGGATACAGGGAACAAACTATGCCCTTCTTTTCTGCGGCAGCCTTTCACGTCTTGGAAGACTTTTGTTCCTCCACAGTCTTCCATTCTCTGCGTACACAAGTCTGACTTTCCTGATAGATCATGTTTTATAGATCTCTGATCATTTCAGTTCCTCTGCTCAAAACTTATTCTAATTGGTCCACATACTTCTTGAAATGACTGCTGCACACAGTATTGCAGAAGCAGCTTTCCAGAGCCAAGAACAGCAGATATTAAAAGCAAAATGAGAATAGAATACATACTTTTTAAGGAGAAGTAGGGAAAAAAGAAAATTTATTTTCAATTCAAGTTTTCTTATAGCACTGTAGTCTCTCTGACAGGGCCATCAATTTTCAAGCATTTAACTTGGCAGCTGAGTATATTTTATACACACTCTGTATAAAGCCAGATTAAAGTATTTATGTATCATGGCAAGAAGATTAGACTCTTATTATTGAATAGTGTCAAACAAACTTCAGCACCTATTCATTTGCAAAATGTCTTGATGATTATGGTCATTACATATAGTGAGGCAGTCTCATAAAAATGTCACTTTTATAAATTTCTGAAATAGAAATCCACATCTAGGTCATAAGATCTTTTCTGGTTACAAAAGTCTATTCTGCTTACCATACTGAAGTTAAATATAAAGCTACTTACTCTGTGACAACTGAAAGAAAAAGATTTACAGCCAATTAACTCTCCTAAGCTAAGGGAGGTGCAAAGTGGCCAATCTTGCTACATTTCAAAAGAGTGGATCTATCTAAGGAAGAACAAGTGGCAATATCCTCCTTTTCAATTCTGCTAGGAGAAGACATGATGTATTTTTTTTACCCAAGTATTAAAGAATGAAACCTGTAGAGGCTGCCTGGCAAACAGGCTTCATCAGTCAGCCCTTTTAAACTGTTCCACTCCCAACAGTTTAGTGGGTTCTTTCTGTCCTTGGAAAGCCATGGAGGCAACTGCAAGAAACTACTCCCATCCTTTACTCACAAACTGCCAAATACTACTCCTTCTTCTTCTAGGGTCTTCACTGAAGAGCTCAACAGGACTTAATCCTTAAAATGAAAGTTACTGTGTCATCTCATAATGGTTTGCTGAAACTTACATTTAACTACTCTCATCCCCCTCCTCACTTGATAGCCTTCTCTAAACAGGGGTCAAGGACCTACTTTAATCTTCTGACCCTTTAAAAGAGGTCTAAAAATCAGATCTCTTCAGAAATAGCTGATCATCCATGTTCTCAAATCAGTATATTCTTTTTTTATCTCAAGTTGGGCATAGAAAATCAGTGGTAGCATTTCAAATATTTGGTTTTGTTACTGAACAAAAATTATTGCTTTTTATCCAACATAACAAAGCATCACTTAAAGACACTTATTCCAAATGTAAATATCTACGTATAAAAGAAACAGCTTCTAAAAACCTCTGATTATTACTAGAAGGTATGATACATGGGGAGTCAGTAGCATACAGACAGGATCAGTAATAATAATTCCATAAAAACATGCTCTTGCGATATCACAATTTCAATGCATTGCTACGGATTTAAAAAAAACCACACCTGTTTAGTTGATGTGGGGCCAGTGGTGGACATTGTCTACCTGGATTTCTCTGAGGCTGTCAGTACAGTTTCCCACAGCCGCCTCCTAGAGAAACTGATGCATTACAGTCTAGACAAGTGGTCTGTGCAGTGGGCAGGGTACTGGCTGACAGGCCACACCCAGAGCGTTGTGTTAAATGTCTCCTTTTCAAACTGGCAGCCTGTCACAAGTGGGGTCCCCCACGGATCGATATTGGGCCCAATGCTGTTTAATGTCTTCGTAAGTGACCTGAATGATGGGATCAAGCGTACTCTGATGAAGTTTGACAACGATACCAAACTAAGTGGGGAAGTGGACACTTCCCGGAAGGGAGAACCACCCTGCAGGAAGACCTGGGTAGGAGGAAGAGTGAACTAACAAAAACCTTATGAAGTTCAACAAGGACAAATGTAAGGTCTCGCACCCAGGAAAACATAAGCCAGGAGTGCAGCACAGGCTGGGATCTACCTAGCTAGGGAGCAGCTCTGTGGAAAGGGACCTGGGGGTCCTGGTGGACAACAAGCTTAATATGAGTGAACATGTGCTGCGGCAGCAAAACAAGCCAGCAGGATGCTGGGTTGCATCACCAAGGGCATCAGCAGCAGACATAATCATTATCCCACTCTACTCAGCACTTGTCAGGCCACACCTGGAATACTGTGTTCAGTTTTGGTCGCCACTATACAAAAAAGATGTGGACAGGCTGGAGAGGGTCTAGAGAAGGGCCAGAAAGATGATCAAAGGACTGGGAAACCTGCCTTATGAGGAAAGGCTGAGAGAACTGTGTTTGTTCAACCTTGAGAAAAGAAGGCTTAGGGGAGACCTTATCACCATGTTCCAGTATTTAAAGGGTGGCCACAAAGAAGACAGAGACTCCCTTTTTACAAGGAGTCACACAGAATAGAAGAGGGGTAATGTGTACAAGTTACTCCTGGGGAGATTCCAACTGGACACAAGAGGACAATTTTTCACAATGAGAACAATCAGTCTTTGGAATAATCTCCCTGGGGAAGTGGTGGATTCTCCAATGTTGGACATTATGGACACATTCAACAAAAAAAAGGACACTTTTAAGATTCAGCTGGACAGGGTGCTGGGCCATCTTTTCTAGACAGTGCTTTTGCCAAGAAAGGTTGGACTAGATGATCCTTGAGGTCCTTACAACCTGGTATTCTATGATTCTGTGAAAATACAACATACCGCATTTCCCATCATGGTGTAGGACTTCCCAGATCCGGTCTGTCCGTATGCAAAAACACAAGCATTATAACCTTCAAAAGCAGATTTAAGCACATCTGTACCAAGATTTTTGAAAACCTAAAAAGAAAGAAAGTTTTTTAAGACAACAGAAGCTTGGGGAAAAAAGTTGTCATCAGTTATCAGTCCAGCAAGGCAAATATTAAACAATAAACTACCACAATATAAGCTATTGGCATCAACCAAGGATATTTACTATAGGACAGGAAATTAGTACTTCAAATAAAACACTAAATTTTACTACCATATTTCATTTACAGCACTGCATCAGTATATTTTCTACCTTTTCTGTCAGAGATCTACTTGACATGTAGAAGAACAAAAAACACTACCTTCTTTCTATAGCTCCAATTTCTTTCAGCAATCTCAGATACTTCATTCACTTCTCCTTATTGTTAATATCTACTTACTTTTTGTATCTTTGCCAACTCTCCATGTTCTGCAAATATCCAGCCCCTGCTCACAAGGAAATGTTTCAGTAATCCTGACAATTTCTTGGTTTCTGTTTTTGGAGGGTTTTGTTTAGCTTTTTGCTTTAACCAAGTGTAAGAAAATGGCCCATTATTTTCTCCATATTTCCTCCCTAACTGGCTTTTACATACCAATACTTTTTAGGCTGGCAAACACAGAAACATGTTTTCTATATGGTAAGTGACCCTCTTCCATCAGCTAGCCCCTTCTCTTTTGCCCTCAACATTTACTAACTGATCACAATACCTCCTCCACATCCCATAATACAGGAGTCTGTTCTCACTTAATAACTTCAGCTCTCACCAGGTTCCTTCATCACCTTCCTTTGCAATACTGGCTCCAGTATCCCTCCCAGATTCCTGACCTTTCATTATCATTACACCCAATTTCCATCCATACCCCCACTGGCCAAGGAATGCAGATTTCTCTCAACAAAAATATTAATCTGTGTCTCCCAAACCAGACATTTTCAAAAATCTCATACATGCTTCACATAATTTGGCTACTAGTCTGCAGTATATGTGGTTTAAATTAACTAAGGTGTACAAGTCATAATTACTAGCGAATGGCACATGCACAGTATAACCATGCCACTCTTCCCTTGAAGGAGTGTTGGGTGATTTCTTTGATTATTAACACTCAGTTGCAAGCATGCCTTTGGAATACTTAACTTTACCTTCCCTTGAGCAAAGGAGTTGCAACGCTGTAATCAGTTATATTTCTCAAAGAGGAAGAGTATAAAGATCAGCCAAAGCACAATTTGCCTTTTGCTTGCCATTTGAAAAGTAGCATCTTAGTTGAATTCTCCCTCCTGAGTAACTGCTCCTTTATTTTTTCCCCAATTTTCCCTTTCTCTATGTCCAAGTTTTTACCTCACTATCTGGACCAAGTCTTTATGCACTACAGTTTTGACTGCATTTTCCCTTTTAAAAATTTGTGTATATCTTGCAAAGTGATTTGAGGTAGTACATAGGACAGTTACAGTCGGTGTTGTCTGAACACAGAGGCTTAACACACAGGTTAGAAGAAAAGACATTGTTAGGATGGGACTTTGTCAGAACCAAACAGCTGGGACACTGGTTTGTCACAAAAGGGCTGTAAACATCAAAATTCTCTTTGTTTCTCTTCCAGGAATACAACCTAAGTAGCTTGATGGTAAATTGCCACTCCCACTCTAATTTTTGAATACTAAAGCATATTTTGCCTCTACAAGTCATATTAATGGGGAATGTAGTATTAGACAGACATCCATTTATTATTTTTCTGCCTTTCAAATGGAAAAATATAACAATTGTGAACAAAGCACACTAGGCAACTGCATTACCAACAATCAAGATCAATTTTATTCCATGGCAAGATGAATGTGAATGAAAGACGCCCTTCTATGCCACTGGTGCAGTAAACTGGAAATTCTGCAGCAACTTGATAAGAGCTTAACTACGAAGCCTTCCAATTAAATATGAAATGAATAACACAAGCAAAACAATAGCTTGTGCAGCATTTGTTTAGAAATTGCACTCCCATGGTTTGAAAACTCCTTTTGTTTTCATTGTGCTTCACACATTGTCATTAAAACAACACTTGACACAGGGACAACAATATTTTTGTGGCCAGAGAAGTTAGCATTCTTGTCAGTAAAGGATGAAGGAGGCAGTCTGGGGTTGTGGAACACACCATAATAGCGGAATATTGAACATGGACATCTAAGCCATGTTTAGGATTTATTGTTAGCATCCTATTACTATGAACCATAAAGCTCACAGCTTTACAAAAAAAAAAAAAATCATTGCTCAAGGCTGCTGCAGCAATCCCTATACGGGCATTTTAATTTATTATTTTTCTGTAAGCTCCTGACATGGGCAAGTTACACTGATCTTGCCTCAACCCGATCCACTCTGAAACAGAGGCAAAATGGCACCAATAAGGAAAACCTTCAAATAAGGAAAACTAATTTATTACTTGTATGTGGAAATTGGACATCAACACAGGATACAACTTGGATATCCATTTATATTAATTCAGGTTTCCTTTGCAAATGGCTATTTTAACAAGAATTAACTTCATTATTTCATAGCACATTCAGATTCTGGAAAAAACCCTGCATTTTAACAGCAACAGCCTAACAACACAATGGACTCTCTTCCTGGGATTCTTCTAATGAGATCTTGTCTAACGCAGCTTTCCAGAATTATCTCAAGTCAGGTAAAGAAACAGCTACCTAAAGAATCCAAGAATTAAATATCCATAAACCTAACCTACAATCAGTGCTTAAGAAGAATTTATGTAACTACTTCTATAGTACATTTTGCAGACTTTTCCAAATATGCATAGATACATCATTAACACTGTTTTAGAGAGATGTACTTATCTATATGAGGAAGAACTGAGAACATGGCAATCAGTTATCACTGAGAATTACACGCATTTTCAAGAAACTAAGTAATATTAAACTGAGACCCTAATCGATTTGTATGAGCAAACTTAAGGCAATCATTTTTTGTGTCTGCAGAACCACAACCAAAATGTCAAGCTTAAGTTAGAATCACAGCAGAAAAATACATGATCAAAGCCGCTTTAATTAAAATAAATAAATAATTATCTGCATGCTCAACTTAAAGCATTTGCTGAAGTTCTAGTAAGGCCATATGGCCTGAACCGCCTGCTTAAAAAAAAAAAAATCCACTAGAAACTAGGGTTCCAATCATTGTGCTCAAATACACTACTTCTTGAATTTGCCACAGTGCTAAATTAATTAGGGTATTTCTACATCAACGCCCAAATAAATGTATACTGCTTGATACTTCACTGAATATAGCAAAAACTGTGTTACTTAAAAGAACATCATCAAGAAATTAACAATCCAGAAAGTTTAAGAACATACATGATCAAATACTTGGATTACGCACTAACTAATAAATCAGTGAAATAAAAAAGCTTTCAGAAAAAAACAGGACCTACTGCTTACACTGATGGTTAAATAGAAATTTCAAGTATAAATTCTCTATCAAACAATTATAGTCGTTATACATAATGGCAAAGCTTGTCCTTCTCATATATATTTAAAATTGGCTTCAACTTATTGTTTCTTATTATTAGTTTTAATTCTGAGGCTTTTTAAGATTAGACATACCAGTATCCCTGATTTGGGGGTTACAGAACAGATGAGCTACATACCAAACAGGTATGTATCCAACTGGCTTACAGTGTATTCAGCAAACCCTTGCATTATTTTAAGGGGAAAGAAATACTCTCACTTGAAGCTTAGAGGATCCCAAGTTCCACAAAATCAAAAAAGAAGATAGCAATCACAAAATACTTGAATTTCACTTAATAAATTTATTTGATAATGTGGAATAGCAAAAAGGTTCAATGTTCACATGAAATGTGATGTCAGGGAGGGCCTATCTGTTCATCTAAATAATGTCTATAGCTCTGAGTTGGATTTTCTGGTTTGAGTGTGCAGGAAGAATGGCAGTTTTGTCCTTTCCTAAGCTGAATACTCAAGGGAGGAGAAAGAAGAATCTTCTTCAGTGCGTACCAAGAACTTTGGACAAAAAAACCCACCACTTCAACCACATAAGAACAATGTTTTTATCTAAGTGAATTAAAGATATACATTTGTTTCTCAAAAGTGATTTTTTTCAAAAAAGCTTTTCAAAAACAAAGTTAGTGCTCGAGAAATTTTCTAACTTGACCTTACAAGACAAATCAGACAAGAACTAGAAAGAAGGCATTTAGCCTGCTATATTAGGAAACACAGCACTTAATGTTAGATAAGTTAAAAAAAACAAAATAAAATTCAAATTCTCAGGTACCTAGGGAATTTCTAAATTACATAAGAAGCACTGTCAATGAAAAGAAATTTCAAAGAATGCTTTCAAGCCAAAGAAAAGGGAAAGGAAAAAAATCATTAACATTCAGAAATCCTACCATTTCTTGACAAACAAAGCTGGGACTTTTACTGTCTGCTGAAAAATAGGAAAAATCATAGGTAAATGTCTTAGTTCTTTCTCGTCCTGTGTCTCCAGTACCACCCTCTGGTACCTATTTAAAAAAAAAAAAAAAAAAAAAAAAAAAGCAGCTGGTACAATACATCTGGATGAAGTAATTAAAAACATTTTACAATAAATAATCAGAAAGCAAATTTAACATAAGGCTATACACATTTAGAAATTTATAATGACAGGTTAGTCTATAGTCCCACAACAGTGAAAAAATTAGAACAGATGGATCCTTCTGCAAGAAAGATAAGTCACATTACAAGACAGCACAGCAGGAATTATTTGGATTTTAGCTTACTGCTCCTAATAACCACAGTACATTTTTGTCACGATACTTACATTCAGTTAAATTGGTCCTGTATATGAAATTCAGATTATAAGGCATTATCCTACCCATATAATTAATAGCAGCCAGAGAGACCTTTGCACTGTGAGCAGCATTTCAGTGAGGAGTCACAATTAAAATGCTGTTACATACCTGCTGCTTAAGGCTATCATCATGCTCAAGACATGACAGCTAGCACTATACTTCAGCAACATTCACTGCTATCTGAATCAGTCTAAACAAACTACGCACTGAAATTCCTTTTCCTATATTTGTCGTTGGAAACTATCTTGGAAAAACCTATTTGCTGTGCATGATTTCTCTTGCCAAGAGAAATGTTAAAATATACCATCAGAATATTATAGCAAGTGATGGGTACTCTGGTTTTGGTTCATTTTCACGGGAGTTCCAGAAGACTACTTCTACAGATGAAACAAGGGTTTAATAGCTACCAGGCACATACCTCTCTTCTATTGTTGGCTTTCATCTTCCAGCTAAGTAACTACCAGAGTGATAAACCTTAGGAAAACCTGAGATACAGCCTATAGAGTGGTTTTCTGAAAACCACGGTGCAGCAACTTAACAGATTAACCTGTTTCCCCAAAGGATTACTTCAACACTGCATTTTAAAACCTAAGGGCTGTCCTCTACAGTGCAGCGAGCACCACTGTTTTGTCCAGTCATATTGTGGCAGCTGTTCAGTTAGGACTTCCTTTTTTAAATTGTTTTTACTCACCTTTAAGTTCGTGATTGTCGTTTTATTTTTTTCCATTGAAATAATAAACTTTGCATTAAGGTCTTTCTCCCTGAAAAAAAACCAAGACTTGAATACGTTAGATAAAACATATCACAATCATCCAGTCATATTTCCACTCAACAGGTTGCTTGCCACAGTCAATTATCAAGTGAATTAATTTGTATTTCATTTTTTAATTGTTGTGACCAACGTTTATTTATTGCTATCTTTGAAGTGCTTGGGCTTGCCTCCAAATCCCTTCACCTAGGAACAGAGCAGCAGCTTGGGGAAACCTGTTTCAGAAGTTTGACTCTGCAAGTCAATTAAGTGGTTTGTTCTTAATTTGAAGTACTCTGATCCAAAGCCCAGTGAAGTCAATTATGTGGCTCTAAGGAACCACGAAACAGAATGTTACAAGATAAGCCCCAGCCTCTTACCACCATCCTGGTAGTAGCAGTTCCCATTTACCCATACAGCCATGGTAACAAGGACTAAATATTTAAACCACAAAACCCCAGTACCTTAAAACTCTTAGAAATGAGGTACCCAACATATTTTTTTAGCTGTGATACATCACGGCAGTGCAGGAGAGAGGCTCTGCTACCAAGGGAGTGTTACACAGGTTTGTTGTTTCCCAGAGCACAATGATTCCAGAATAAAAAAGTCCAGTTCTGCAGCAGTGTTTTCATGCACCTGCTTCTATTTCACATTAGCTGTTTCTGACTGTTTTCAAAACTATCATAAAAATCGTTAGTGTCTAAAATCATCATGTATCAACCTGCTTGACAGAGATAGGATTCCATTATATTTAGTCAATAAAAGTAATACAGGCTGCTCTTGAATGACAACCTTGAGCATAACACCTCCTGTGTTATTAAAAACATACACATGAAAAAAAAGAACCAGAAGAGGAAAACTGCTATATACACCATACAAAACATCACTCCCCAAATGCTAACAGACACGCCTGTTCCAAAACCATGTGTTAAGTCACCTGACAAACTGGTGTGCTCAACTGGTGCAAAGAAAAGCAGAGGGCTTTAAAGCAATTAAGTGCTGCTTTACCATATTGCATGGTATCACAGCAATTACTGGATATCCACTTGCACCAACCAAAAATGAAAAAGAGAAACTTCTTCCTTCGAGTAAGAGGAGACTCAAATTCAGGATTTTAGTGGGACATTTCCTTCCTTGTGGTGCACTGTATCACTGAAGTCTATGTTCCTCAGCTGACTGTGCAGCGACCCCCTACTCACATTCAGTTTTCCAGTAGAAATTCTAAGGCAAAGCAAAACCCATTTTAAATTCTACATTAATGAATAAAGATTAGGCAAAAAAAAAGTGCTTATTTAAATATCAATGCATTAAGTTATTTTCTAAGCTAATAAAATACACAATTGTAATAATTACAGTATTAATTATACAACTAAATTTAGATCTACCATAGAAAAATACTAGAGGCATGCCTTAAAAGATGCCTCTTAGTCATTTCCATGTCATCCTTAGTAGCTTTCACTAGGTCTACACTTAAGAGACTGAAAAACTAAAATACAGCTACAGGTAATAAACAGGAAAACAGAGAAGAAGTTTCCAATGGTATTTTTTAGTAGGAAATGGATTTTGGCATCACAGTAATGCAGCCTGTGGATAGCTACCATTCATCCTCCTTCCTCAACAGTCTCTAACTGTCTGTAACTATTTACTCAGCAAAGGTATAATAAGTAATGTGGCTCAATTAAATGGTCTATCTTACTATGAAAGTTTGTTTTAAATATAATTTGTAACCTGCTCCTCTAGGAAGTTTAGAAGGACTCTACGCAGGAAGAAGTTTGGGCCAGAATTACTGCTTTTTTGTCTGGATTTCTTCATGCTTCAGGTGTACGAGGGGAAATAATAAAATATGTTGATGCTTTCTTTCCCAAACCTAGCCAGCTCTCCATATTACAAAACATAAAGCTATTCAGTAATGAAAATTGATACAAAGTCTAACACCCATATATGAATTACACAAAATTCTGAGAAGCCTGCAGTCATTAATTTTCTGTGATAACACTGATAATAATATTACTAAATATTATTAAAGAATTAGGATTTCAAAGTGAAAAAAAAAAAGGCCTTGTAAAGCACTAGCCAATAAAAAAAATCATAAATAGAATTTTGCATTTTTGTGGGGGAAGGAATAGGGAGACGACAACCTGAATATGATCAGAATCAATAAGGCAACCTGAGAGAAGTGAAAAGAATTAACAGGAATCAAATGCTAAAGCTTCATTTTAATATGAGACAGCCAAGTATAATTTATTGTACACATAAAGAGTTTGAGAGGATCCCATAAAAAACAATTGCTTGCATGATGCCAGTTATTTCCAGGCACTCATTTAATGCTGTTCAGCAGAGGCTGAGTCCCTTTCAAAAAGTTTTGATTTCAAGTTCCACCTTAATTAAGGCTTCTGGCTGTAAACAGTTGTATTGCAGTGTTGGGTACCCTTCTGAGAACCTTCAGGGCTAGGAGAACCCTACTGCAACCAGCTACTCCTCCAGCATCCATAGGAACCACTAGGCCTACCTCAGCCCAGAGACAAGCCCCAGCCACTAACCAAAGGCTCTGCTTCTGCAAATCCCACCCCCCTCATCACAAAGCAGCGTAAAGGGGCCAGCTGACAAAACTAGTTCACAACGCTTTGATGATTTAAGAAAGCTTCCTTCCCCCCAAGCCCCATCTGCTCACACAGCAGTGCCTAGGGCCAGCCTCCCGGCTGTTCTTGCTGCTGTTTCATACACCACGTGGAATTCCAGATCACAAGGGAAGGACACTTATAACCCGTGATCCTGTAACCCCTAACCAAACTACAAAGTGATCAAGCAGACAACTTTCTTGGCACAGACACCAGAAAATACATCAGCCCAGTACTGTTATTAACCCTCTACTATTGCTAAATTCAGCTAGTCATCTAGCAATTAATTGCAATGAGGAGAGGGGAAAGAAAAAAAAAAAGGGAAAAAAAATCAGAAAAACTACTTCAAATAATACTGGCACTTTATTTAATATAAACAATATCAATATTTGTACCAAGATACACTTCAAAGAACTACTATACTTGTCCTGCAATGGGATAACTTGATAAATGG
Source organism: Astur gentilis (assembly GCF_929443795.1). Classification (NCBI taxonomy): domain Eukaryota; kingdom Metazoa; phylum Chordata; class Aves; order Accipitriformes; family Accipitridae; genus Astur; species Astur gentilis. Next base: position 17,619,622 of record NC_064884.1, read on the forward strand.
CTTACTTCAGCGAAGTTTTAATAATTTCTCTTCATCACAAGGGGCATCTGGGTTATGAAGAACTGCCCCAAACTGAAGATGATTCAGCAGCTATATCAAAACACGGCAGCTTCATGGAAGAAACTCCAACATAGATAACTCTGTCAAGTTTCTTTCTCTCCTTCCCTTATATTCCCTGCTTATTTTCAGGGCAAGGACCAGAGCAGTTTTTGCACCTCCATGGGCATCTAGTCGAAATCATACTACGGGTAGCCAAATATTAGCAGCATCTCCAGATTTTAAGGCAACTTTCAATGACCCCTGTTCATTATGTCACTTACCCAGTCCTCCACAGGACTTTCTGAAGATCCTCCCACAGAGGGAAGGGAGAAGAACATGAAAAAGCACTGTTACCTCAAATATAAATCAACAAGGGAAGCTTTAGAAAAATCCCTATTACAGACATGCAAAATGTGTTTGGTCTTTTTCCAAGTTCATCTTTAAGCTCCTTCCTTTAAGGTCCTTCAATGGAAGGTTCAGTTATTTAAACAGTGACTTTTTATTAATCTCTTCTGTATTATTCAGACACTAGAGCATTTATTATAGCTTATCCCATTAGAAAATCATGATACTATGTTTTCCATTAAATCCATGGAATCAGTTGTGATTACCATAATACCTGTCAAACATGACTCCAAAAAGAGAACAGAAAGAACAAGACACATTTCATTTGGGAGTGGGAAGGGAAAACCAAAAAGGACAGGACAGAAAGTGCAATCAGTTTTCCCAAACAGTGTTTCAAAAGACCAGTTCAGCAAACCTCCAAAGCTGCACAGACAAGGACACAAGCACCACCCGAACAACCTGCAGAGCACCTCTGTGTCAAAATAGAAAGAGGGTCTGTAAAATATACTCTTGGAAATTCACTTAACTGTAGACATCTAATGGAACATCTATTGGAAAAGGATTATACTGAAGAGCAGATAGGAGATTTTGTTTTTCAACTACTCAAAAACGTAGACCGAGCACTTGTAAAAGCAACTCAACCATGCTCAATGGCTTTTCTTTCCAGCAAAGTGCCTGCTACTTCTTATGTTCACATTTTAGACACAATGTTATGGATTTCCTGTTTTATCACCCTGCTTGTTCATCACCCTGGTGTATTTCTGGGGTCACAAAGTGAAAGCATGAGGGTTGCTTAATGACCAGGAGAATTCAAGGTAGATTTAACTGAAAAACAAGCACAAAGCATGTCACAGAAAGAACTTGGCATCTTCTTGTAGCTTGGTAACATACTAACTGTACCTTTGCCCTGGTGTCCATTGAATTACACAGACCAAAAACACCTTCCTTTGTCTGAGTAACTCTTAAAAGGGGAACATTCAATTCAACCGTATGCTTTAAAAAGTCAAACAAAAACCCTCCTACACAAATTCTTTGTTACTTTCTATAACTACAGGAAAAGTAAAGTTGGTGCAGTGTGAAATATCACACAATTTCTCTTTCCTATCCAGAGGTTTTTGTTTGGTTTTGTGGTTTTGACTTTTTAACTTCTTCACTGCTTATCAAATCATTTTGTAGAAAGTACTTTTTTTTAAATGTGATTCCATATCTAGGTACAGTTAAAAACCTAAATCTGGTGCCCTGTATATAAAACATCTTCATTACCCTTTGGGTTAAAGTAATTTTTTCCATAAACATCAATAACAAGTAGTTTCAATATAATGGTGGCTGAGTCCTAAAACCAGAACAAGTCAAGCAATCTGACTTAATCACAAGATTCTGGGAATCCACTGTGGCTTGAGTCACCGGCACTACATGATTACACTGTTGTTGTGGTTTAACCCCAGCGAAAACCAGGACAACTGTATAAAAGTCACAGTTGTCTCCATAGCAGGGCAATAGCCCAGCATATCCTGAGCTCAGTGACCCCATGCTGTTGACTGATATGGCTACAAGCCCATAATTAAATGGCTGAAGCCACGTTTACACTAATGTGGTCTAAAAGTTAACAACTACACATTGTACATCAAGCAGTACAACTGCAATCAGATGTCCTTTGGACTCTGAGGAGAGGTTCCTAGGTGGATCCCCTGATAGCTGGTAAGTGCTGCAGCCTCCCCCTCATTCAGGAGAGCTCTGCAGACTCTTTTACAGCTGCCAGTTTTCTCTGAAAAACACATCTTCATTACCTTCAAGACCTCTACCAAGCTGTCCAATCTGGCTGACGTCAGCCAACAGATTCAAAAGCTGCTAGATGAGACCAGACTGGCTGACAGACAGGCTGTACCATCTCTCAAGTTTCTCAAGAAGCCAGACAAGAAAACAGCAGAAAAAATGCCTGGGGACTGAAGTTAAAAGAAACAGCTTTCCATGGATATGATTGCAATTATGTCTCAGTAAGAGAAAGAAACTGTGCACATACTTGGTACTTTAAAAGAGTTTTTTCATAAAGCACATTTTGTGTGGGCATGAGGTTTTCTGTGATCAACGTCATCTTAATAATTTGCTAGTGCAGGCTTATAATGATACCCACGTTCCCTTTTGTGATACCAGTTTTATAAAAAGCATTGGCAAACTTGGCAAATAGTTAAATGAGAGAGTTCTGCTGCTCCCAGAACTTCATAGTGCAGCTGAAACCAGAATAACAAACCCAGTGACAGAGAATGCAGAAACGGGGAATCTTGTACATCTCATGAAACGGAAACATTCCCTAAGTTTATATAGTAGTACAGGCATATCAGTTCTTATATGAAGGACAAACAAAATTAAATGCCTTTAGCCATAAGAATAAATTTTACCAACAACACTGAAAGGCAGTAGTTTAATCTATAGCAGCAAGGCTCTCCTGGAAAATGAATGTACAGGTATCCTTGTGCTGTCTTCTGTCAAATGATATCTAGCTTTTGGAGGGAAACTATGCACGGTCATGGTAACACATACAGACTGGTCACAAAATTAAATCATGCACCTGACCTGCTTTTTAAATTTGTATTTTTAATAGTATTATAGGTAGACTTCACCATCCCACAACTCAGATCGGGTCTAGTGGGTAGGCACATAAGCAAATTTTTAAATCAACAGCAACAGCTGATTTGAAGAGAAAAAAAAAAGTTACTGTATCCACATATGCCATGGCCAATGATCGCATAATAACCTGAAAAATATTTAATCTTAAATTAGCAGACTACCTCGACAGCAACCTTCCTGCTTTGCCTGCATAGATGGAGCGTCAGAGCAGGCTCCGTAACGGTCTTACCAGTAGGGACTAGTCCTGCATAGCTAAGTTTCAAGATATCCACGTGTGAACCCCCTCTTACACATTTCCAATGACATGCCTTTACGAAAATGTAGCCCATCTTTGGCAGAAGCAACATAAAATATAACAGACACGACCAAGTTGATTTGAATGACATCCTGGAATTTTGTTGTAACTATCATGACCCTATAAAGTTTCTCTACGACTCCTGGATTTTATTCCATGTGATATTTTGCTTTTAATATCTTGTATCTTCTGATTTGTTCTTTTAATCCTGCTATCCCAAGTCATAAAGACAGTATTGACTTAACCTCTTGTGTACAGCAAAGCACGACTCAAAGAAATCAGTTTCCCTGCAGTGCCCTTGTCTTTTGGGGCAGGAGGTACTCAAATTAGAAATTCAGAAGAAAAAAAAATGTGTCTGACCTCACAGATCTATTAGCCCCTCAAGTAATCATCCATAAGGCTGCTGTTCTGTCATTTTTCTCCTCTACTGAGAAACATAACAAGCAATCTGGACTGAACAACAATTACTTCAGTTGTCCAAGTACAAATATATTTCAAATATATAAGCATAGAGGAAAAATGATGGGTGTACTCCAGGTTTCTGTATCTCACTATTGCTTTCTATTTATAGTATAAACTCTTTGGAGAGGAGTCTTCATAAAGCCAATATTTGAAGCGTCTGAGTCCTCAACAATAAGAACTTCAGCCCATCAGCAATTAAGATGTCGACTGCCACATACACCCTCCTTCTGTTAGATAACTCTGAAAAACCCTCTCTCAATAAATAACTCCGGCTTTGTACTCATAGCTCCTGCAAAATAGAGGACTTTGCTCTTCAATTCAGTCAGCTGTTCTTACCAACAATACCTGCCTTTCATATACTCAGACTTCTAAGAGTCTTCAAGTCCAAGAGCTCAGTTAGGTTAAAACAGCTGAGTGCTAATCCCATTTATTTCAAAACTAGTCTTAATTTCAAATAAACAAAGCCTGAGAAACCAACAGACTCACCTTTCTCTCACTTCATTTCATCCTGAAAGCTACAATACAGACACTCATTACCTTTTTTCTCTGCTGGTCTCAGGGAGCTCTCAACGAAAAGCAGAGTTCGAAAGTATTTTATTGTTCATCATTTTAGTGCTATAACATGCGTAGGTAACCTGGCAATGTGTTTGATAATACTGAAATAAATTAACTAGGAAACACTATTCTAAAACTAGGGGTTTAAGTTCAAAACACTTACGATTGCAAAGTTTTGGGGAGTAGAAATTGTAAATTAGGCCAGTTTAATTACGTTGCTCCTTAAGTGCCCATGCTGCCACTGTGCTCCAGCCCTGCTGGTACTAGAAGGTCTTTGTTCTTCAATGCTAGGGAGGGGGACAGATGAAACAAGGTAACGATTGTGACAAATCCCACAGGCTTGAAAAACTTCTGAAGCATTTGCAGTGAAGCACTAAAAAGGGCAGAAAAATAAGCACATGTAAGCAGAGGCTATATGTGGGCTTCCCAATCTCTGATGGTTTATGCAAGATTAAGTATCAGTCCCAGCCATTAACCAGTATTTTGCTGAAACTCCTTAGAGCTCCTTCTGCAGCAGTCAAGTCTGCTCCAGTCTTGCTCATCAACACAAGAGTAAAGCTCTGCTCTTGGGACTCTCCCTCCCTGATACATCTTGCTTGATACATGAAAACAGCAAGATCCCGTTTTAAAGACTGCATACCCCGTTTATTCTCTCTCCTGTGTATAAAGCTGTACAAAAAAACACTGCAGAGGAGGTTGGAGATAGAACAGCAAGTGCAGGAGCTACTTAAAAGTCACCCAGGTCTAGCCTCACCTTCCCATTCAAGCGAGATCGTTTCCCGTAACGACTTTCTTCAAAGGAATGAGCTCTTCTCAGCTGCCTGGGCTTTCATTCCCCTTGGGAGACTCTTCCACAACCTGCACTATCTCATTAGCAGTAATTCCTTAGCTACTGTTTAAGCTGATCCATTATGAGCTTCATTCCATTACTCCCAAGATATTATGAAGGAGCCATAACTAAACATTCAATTCCTCTTTTCAACATTTTAGCCTGCAAATATTTCTAGATTGCATCTCCTAATCTATTCCAGTAGCCATAACACATAGAGTAGACATGTGGCTCAGTATTTTTTGAATCAATGATTCCCATCATTTTTGTTAATCTTTTCCAACATACTTCAGATAATGAGGTTCCAAAAACAAGACTACGAGATATTAACCCAAGGGCTTGCTGGGGGAAGCAGCAACCACAGCATCAGTGTTTGGCTCTGCAATATATTTGCAGACAAGAACTGCACTGTGATTGTAGCATACTCCTATGTTCAAATTCATTGCTTCTAAGTGGAAGAACTTCAAAGATTAACCACAGAGGAAAAGGGCATAGAAAGAAGAGGAAAACAAGCAACTAATGTTCAAAGACCACATACTTCAGCACAGGTGAGAAACTCTAGAGAAAAAAAACACCAGAGGGTGCTGGCATTCTCTATTGCTTGTATCCCTGAGTTTCAGCTTGCTTCAGCGCTGTTGACATTTGCTATTGTGAAAAAGCCTAAGGAGAGACCAACAAGTTTTACTAGAATATCCTGACCTGTGGCATCCAAATTCCCAGCCAACCATCATCCTTGGTGTTGGCTTTTCTATTTGGCTTTAACTTCTCATTTTAGCAAAGGCCATACTCTCATTAGACCCCACTCCTTAACACAGCTGTCCAACATGGCATTTTACCACTCCTTAGGAAACACATGTGGCTAGACCATTTGCAACTTAAATACTTCAGGAAAGCAACTGTTCCGCTTCACATTTGCAATGTTCTCCATAAACTACTGAGTCAAATAACTTTGGCATTTCCCCCCCCCACCTCATGGCTGCTGCTTCTTCCATTCCTACATAACCAGGCCTGAACTATTTAATTACTACTAATTACCCTTACGCCAAAAAAAACTTAGAACTTAAAAACCATCTACTGTGCTACTATATTGATTATAAGATTTCCATCATGTCTTACTTATTCTTGCCACTGACAACCAACACTTTTCTGTAAGCCCACTGGGGTCCTCTCTTTTTTTTTTCCTTTTCTCATCCTTACAAGTTGGAGTCAACGCTCTGCTATGAGCAAGCTGTCACTTTTACTTCATTTGCTTCAAAAGCAAGTTCTCCAGCCTTTCCTCAATTTTTAAATGGTCTGCTTGCAGCCTTATAACACAGCTTACTACATCCCTTTGTCAAATATATGATCAGCGTAGATACCATTTAGAGGAGGCTCACAATACATAGCACCTCTGTTTCCTAGCAAACACTGCTAGCTCAATTGCATCTCCATTCCAGAACTACAGACAGCAATAACGATAGCCATAAACTATCATCACTGAGACTTTTATAATCTTTGACAGCATTTCTACATAATTACAAATGTTTATGTCACAATTTATTGTTGGTACCCGTGCTCAAAGAACACACGTTCTCACCACATTTAACAAGCAGAGCCCTCCCTAGCACCGGTCAGGTACCATCAAAACCAGGGACCAACAGCCCCTTCAGAACAGACATGCCTGTGTGTCCTACCCACCTCTCCTCTCCTCTCTCTCAAAGTCCTACACCTTAAACACATGGCCATACAACAATCATTTCATTTCACCTATAGGGAAACACGGAGCAGATTCTACACTTCTTTCCTCACAACTGAACAAGCACTAGATTTTTCTTGTCTCTCATGTCTGGCAGCCTCACTGTGCTGAGCTGCCAAGGCCAAATGAATGAAGCAGCCAACTGCTCTTAACCTTACCCGAGAACCTGGCCATACCCACTGGGTATCGCCAAGCCATTGCCAACCATAACCCACCTGTTATGCACATCTTCACTCAAGTCAGGTAGAAGGTAGTGATTATTAAAGAGAGATGACATGTACATTGTCACACTGATGCTCACTCTTCTGGTCCTCCCTGTACTACAGGGCCTGTCCTGAGAAGGTGTGCATGACCATACTGTAGAATAAAACTCTTCCTACTGTTCACTCCTTTTGAAGATGTGAGAGATAATAAATAGAAAATAAAACCATTTCTCAATGTACCTTACAAAACTAAAAACACTTCTAATTTCAGACTTCAAATTGTCTTAGTATCAACTTCACATGATCCAAGAACTCAGATCAGAGTCTACACCTTTATGCACTGGTACAAATGCTAATAACAGAAGTAGCACATTGATGAAGGTCCTTATATATACATATATGCACAGCTTACTTCCAGAGACAGAAGTGTATCTACTCTGAACGCTATTCCAAAAAGAAAAATCTGCTGGAGGTCATTAAATGGGCTCAAAGTTTTGAACACAAAATATGGCAAGGCGAAAAAGTCACATTCAGAACAGTTAGGTTATCTTGCCAACTCAGCATCAACATAGATTTTTATTGGATTCAGACTCACCCACAGATAAAGGCAAAGACAAGAGAGGTACACTCACCCCAGGTGCACCAGAGCCTCACCTATCCTTACAGATCTTTCAACTTCTTTTTATAGCAATGATATATGATTATAAATCTAATCACAAGCAGCATATTTAAAACAGAAGTTCAAAGAGTTAACATAAGAAATGGCAAACTCAGCTTGCTGATAAATGGCTTATCCTCATCGGTACTGTAGTTCAGAAAGTGACAGTATTTGCAACACTTGGCCATATTTAAGCTCTGAGTTCTGTTTCTGCTATCACTCTGGACACCTCTTAAGAGCAACAACCAACAATCAATGCTCAGAAACAGACACAGCAAAAATTTCACCATACACTTCAGAGACAAATACAATATTTAACTATGGGTGTCCTTGCTTGTAGTTACTCCATCTTTTCTTACTCTCTGTTACACTGATGTTACACACATTTTGTCAAAACACTCTATCTTTATAAATTCATGAAAATGAAAAATATACACAGTAACCTATATTTTAGAGACAGCAATTCATCATGAGACACCAATTCATTCCCCTCTTCTCCCTGCACTGGAAATTCTATAATATATTCTCCATGTATGTCTTTTGATTCTCTTCTCAATTCTAAAAGCATAGATAGTTAATTATAACTTTCATACTCCCATTAAGCTCCTACCTAAATCACTTCTAAACATTCGGAATAGAAAATAAGATTTCAGCTGGCTCTTCAGTGTTTACTTGTTTATCTCTTTTTGCTGCTACAAAAACACTCTAGTCACATGTTCCTTGTAAAATGAAACAGCTTATTTTATATCTCTGTCCTTTGCATTGCTATGTTAATTTGAGCTGTTGAAAACTCTGTTATTGATACTAAGGCTTAGATTGTGCAAGCAGTTATTTTTAAAGATAATATAATGTTGTTCCTAAATTTCCCAAGGTACTCTGACTCCTGCTCTGCAGGCAGAGGAGTTTTTTAGACTTACAAGCATAACTGAGAGGTGTAATAATGTAAAACCAAGAGGGCCAGCCTTGCATCTAAAGAAGAATAGTGCAGAATGTATTTGTGGATTGAAGTATCAGCATGGCTTTTAATCCAGACAAATCCCAGAGTCACATAAAAGTCTTGTCTAAGCAATAAAACATATTTTGTCTGTCTCCCCAACATCAATATAAAAGCTGCTAATCTTCATGTGGTAATTGTGAATGACTGTATAACCACGTAGAGCACTATAGCCACTGACACGTATTTCTGCCATCCCCATCAGTCACTTCTGTCTGGAGAGCAAACCTAAGAAGTATGTGCATGCAGGGTTAAAAATTGATCATTTAAAAATTAAATCAAATTGGAATTTCTATTTCATTATATTGGAAATAAGAACAGAGCTGTGGAAAACTCTACACACATCATTTAAATAAACATCTAAAAACACCGAGAGCACTGGATAAGCACAGGGAAGAACTTACTGCAGTACAAAGCCACACTCTGATGCTAGATGCATCTTCTGCAGGAAAGGACAGCATATGACCCTTGTTTAGTTTGTTCAACCAGTTAAATAAAATAATTAGTTTATGCAAATGTAAGAAAGAGATAGAAAAAGGTTCAAAATCAGAAAAAGCTTGTTTTCCTCTACTACTTCATGAATTAAAAGCCAAATAGAACAGAGCTATCAGATGTAAGAAACTGAGGGGCACAAATTTATTATCTGAAAGAATCAAGTTGATATTTCCTTTATTAAATATCAAAAAAAAAATTCTTATTTAGCATACTTCAGATGGTTTTAACTCACAAAAAAAAGTATAAAAGTGGTTTTCCTGAACACTAATTGAATTCTAGTTTTCATGCAGAGAAAACGTGACATAAAATGGAAGAAAGAAAAGATTACCCCCTCATTCTTCTTAAAAGACTCTGAACAGATGAACATAAAGCAATGTATTTATTTGAATTGTGCAGATGCAGTGCATAATACAAAACAGAGAGCCAGAATTAGGTTGGGCTTAACAGGATCCCAAATATCTCACACTGTGCAGAAGACAGTGACTAGTAACCAGTAACCCAAAGTCATCTGTTCAGTAAGTGAACAGAAAAGTGCCCCAAAGCTGATTACACTTCTCTGTAATCCCATCATTTTGCCCAGGAAACAGCCATTCTGAGGAACGACAGGATCTTGATGAGAAACTGCATTTTGTGGGACCTGATATGGGATTCTCCAGTCAAGTGCTCCAAATTGTAAGACCATAAATGAATGCTTCTAGTGACTGTTTTGGAAAATGAACCTTAGAAATAATGGTGACCGAAACCATTAACTTGGCAGTGGAAAATACATCAACCACCCAACTTCACCTCCCTGCAGATTTCCACTCAATGAAGAAAACCTAGTTCCCTGCCAGCTGGCAGGTTTTTAGGCACTTTACAGAAACATTAAAATATAAGCACAGACTGAAGGGCTGTCATTGCAGTTCAGCACTGAATGAGGGAAACCAAAAGATAGATGGAGACTCACCAAGTAACTGAACTTTCTAAGCTCTCACTCACAACTGGTTTCAAAGAGTAACTGTAAAGCCATTAGACATTATTTTTGTTATGTTATCCAGAGATATAGTCAAAAATCTCTATTGTAACCGCTGTGTAACACATTTTGGGATGTTAACTACTTTAAGAAGAATGTTCGAGGGCTTTGACAACAGCAATGAAATGCACAAATTCCTTCCAGGTCAAGTCAGAGAACAAGAAGATTAAAAATAAATCACAGCAGAAGAAAAAAGAAAAAAAAAAAAGATTTAAAAAAACCTAAAGTTTGTAATCTAAGCAATGGAACAGCAAGTAATCCTTAAACAACAACCCCCTCCTGATCACATGATTCATTCCAAGAGCCACATTCATGACTTATTACACAATTAGCAGTGCTATGACACCACACAGTGCAACTGCTCCATAATGCAGGAGTCTTACCAATAACCATTCATTAACTCTGTCTTCTCTAATTAAAAATGACTCATGAAATAAGCTGCATTATATGATTAAGCTTCGAACAAACCAAAGCAAATTTAGAGACACATACGAAATTAAACTTAACTCTATATAGTATCACATTAAAGATTTTGAAAATAAGTGCCACAGAATGAACACGTGATTGGAAAGTTCCTTTGAATGGGCAGAAAGGCCCTTCTTCCGTAAAACACTGCAACGACCCATAAAGGGGAAGGGAGCACAGCTGGGAGAAGACATGTACAAGGGAAGCCAATATAAGCAAAACATGATTACTACTCCTGGCTTATGGTTCACCATACATTCACTATTGCAATAGGAAAAGCTATTGGATCCTCTAAGGCTTAGGACCTCAGTTTTACAACATACAGCACGAGTTCAGCACTGACTGAAGGAGAGGAACACCACCGACGCCAGCACCGCTCCTGGGCTGCAGGACTGGGTGCCACACTGAACAGCAATCACACCTCTGAAAAAAATCAAGACTTAGAAGCAACATCCTATGACACTGAATCCAGCTTCCTGATAATGTTTATAAACATCAAGCAGCATCCCATAAACAGCAAGGTTTTAACAACTTGAACTGGAAGGCTCTTCACAGTTTGCTTATTTCCATAGTCAGACACTTATCAGTTTTCAGCATAAGTTTATTCACAGCCTACTCATTGCCACTCAGTATGCTGTGTCAAAGACAACGTTGATCACACCAGGCCTCTGCCTGCCCTGCTCTTAGGCTCGTTCTTTTCCATCATATCACAATTTTCATCATTTTCTAGGTATGCTTTGATCTAGCCCCATCCAAGTTATCCTCCCATTTGTGTTCTAGACACAAGGTCCAGTGTCATCGTCTGTAATATTCTTTTGCCACAACACTTGCAAACTTCTACTCACAATTTATCAGTTGGTGTTTCCACTGCCTATCACAATTACCAGCCCTTTTCCCTTCTGCCATATGCTTCCCATTTCCCTCTCTCTTCTGTCTCTTAGCAGGTCGCAGTTCTAGTCTGCAAACAAAACTTCTCTGTGCTACCAAAACACTACAAATAACAAGTCTTATCAGTACTTTAAAAACCTAAGCTACCTGTTCTCAGAGATTCTCAAAGGAAAAGTGTATATATAGAATCATTATAAAAATTTAAAAGAACCATATGTTAAACTCGGGGGGTGGGGGAGGAAGCAGGAGGGTGTAACAAGATTATTCACTAACCCTGACCTCTACCCACTTGGCTCCATCAAACTGCCTAAACTACTTGAAACAAATCTGCAATATTTTCCCCTTCCAACCTTCATCAACTTTATTTTCATAAGGTTTGTTTTTCCCCCACTGAAAACAACAAGATATCAACTGACTTTCAGAACTTGGCAATTATTTTTGTTTTTAAATACTTTAATCAGATCAAGTGAAAGGAAGGGTGGGAGCCTGATTGGCTGCCTATGCTTTTAAAACACTTTTCTTTTTAACTGGCTACATCATTCCAGAACAAGGGAAGAAGTAAGAGTACTGCCAGTAGAATCTGATCATTTTCTACATATGGTTCTTAAATTATTCCATTAAGTCTATCATGCACTTGCTTCACCAAAAAAAACCATTATTTATTTCCTTGATACATCTCAGGAAGTGGGTGATAAACGCTTGTCAATACAGTAAAGGGGGCAGACTGCCTCTTTTATACTTTCATCTTAAGTAGCCAGTTAATAGCTTTTACCATAGCGGCTCCTCCACAAAAGCTGCTGTTACAAATGAAGTAAACAACCATCTCTCTCTTGCTTTCAAGTAGGTAGAAGGGGTTGCAGTTTCTAGATGAAGTAGCTTGCTTTCACATTTTAGAAGACTGGCTGTACACCCTTGGCAGGCCCATGCCTCTCAATAGTTTCCTACCTTCACCGAAGTAACCTTTTCCTCATTATAAAAGGATCAGACAAAGCAACGCTTAAGACCATGAATGACTGAACTTTCCAGGAAGGGCCCGCACACCTTCCACCGCAACGGGGGAGCTACTCCACAGACTACGGGGAGGAGAGCCGCTCCCAGCGGTTGCTCCTGCAGCGCCGAGCCCTCAGCCGAGTGCCAAGCGGCCCCTGCAGTCCCAGGCGGAGCTCCCCCTCAGCCTCCACCGCTCTAATGGCTGTCACCGCCTGCACAGGTGGCACACGGAACCTGTGTCACGCACCCCCCGCCAGCGGCGACGGCGGCTCAGAGGCTGCAGCCCTGCGCCTGGGACGGCGCGGCACCTCGGGAACGGGGCGCGGGAAAGGCCGGGGCGGCCCCGCCACCGGGCCGCACTCACCTGCGGTTCATGGGCCGCACTCGCACGGCCACCTTCACCGAAGCCATGGCTCATCCCCGCCGGGCCGCTGGGGCTCGGGCCCGCACCTGCTCCAGCCGCCGGCCCGGTCTCGCCTCGCCCCGCCCCGCCTGGCCCGGCCCGGCCCTCGCCGCCGACCCGCGCCCCGTCCGCCTGCCCGCCCGCCGGGGCCGAGCGCAGGCCGCCCCCCGGCCTAGGCCATGTCGCTATGGCAACCCCCACCCGCCCCCCGTAGCGTCTTTCCCCAGCGGGCGGCTATGGGGGCAGCGCAGGGACAAACAACGGCGCAAGGCGCTAACCCTGCCGGCCCCGGCCCCGCCCGCGGCCCCGCTGGGGCGGGGCGGGGCGGGAGAGGGAGGGGAGGGGAGAGGAGAGGAGAGGAGAGGAGAGGAGGAGAGGAGGAGAGGAGGAGAGGAGGAGGAGGAGGAGGAGGAGGAGGAAGAAGAAGAGGAAGAGGAAGAGGAGGAGGAGGAAGAAGAAGAAGAAGAGGAAGAGGAGGAAGAAGAAGAAGAAGAAGAGGAAGAAGGCTGGGAAGGGGGGGCTCTGAGGACGAGGGTAGCGACAGTTACTGTGGGCGAATGGGGGCTTGTCCACAGCGCCGTCCCCGGAGCTGTGTGTCTATGTATATTGGGGGGGGGGGGGGGGGGGGGGTATATGCCTATACGTACATATGTATACATATGTACACAAACACCTCCCCCATAAATATATATCTGCCCGTTACATCTAGGGAGAGATATATATAGGGTTGTAGGTAGGGGTGTCTATGTAAGTACACACTCGTATATACCCCTGTATACACCCCATATATATCTCTCCTTATATACACACACACACACCTGTATATATAAACACCCCTATATATATACACACGCCTGTGTATACCTATATATGAGGGGAGAGAAATTTCTATATAAATATATATAAGTATGTCCATATATATCTATATGTACCTTCATACGTATCCATATATATCTATACATCTTTTTTGCCCTTGGTTATATATATATATGCATATGTACATATGTGTTTAAGAGAAGGTGTTAAAACAAAGCTGCATGCGCAATCCCTGCTGCACTCAGCCATGCAGCCGCCGGTGAGATGCTGGCGAGGCCAGGCTCCCATCATGCTGGCTCCCATCACGGGGCTGGGGACAGGACCCAGACCCAGCACCCCACCGCGTCTCACGGCCTGGAGGGACGGGCTCAGCAGAGCATGGATGCAGGCGGCACTGTCTCAGCAAAGGAAGGAATCGTTTCCAGGAGATAGAAATGGTTAAGCAGTGGGCATCACAACCAAATAATAATATTTATGTATATAACATGATAAATCTGGGTTATCATTTTTTTACCGCTTATAATAGGGCACACAGCAGCAATCCCAATGGTATCAGCACTTTTGCATACAACAAGAAAAAGCTGATTGTGGTCAACTTGGAGAAAAGCGGAAGAAAAAAAAGGTAAATTCAAAGAAACATTAAGGTGTGATGTATGATGAAAAGCCATGCCCTCATCTACATTTGCAGAAGCCCAGCCTGGGAGTCCACGTGGGATTCCAGGGATGTCGCAAGGCTGGGCAGCGTGGGCACCGGGGCTGAGCCTCCATCCCAGGGGATGTATCCTGCACAGGGAGCTGGAGGCCTCACACCAAACCTACACCAAAGCTGGCAGCAGGGCTCCCTCAGGGAGCACCGCCACCCCCACTGCCTTGGAGGCAGCCACCAGAGAAGCAGCTGGAGCCTGGACCAGCCTGAGGCAGGATCCCTCACACCATCCTTAAGTAATAAGATACCCCAACAATGTCTCAGAAACGGCCACACCGCCGGTGCCACAGGAGGGGATAATCATTCCACCGGCAATAGCCTGTCATGTCCTCCCCCGGGGAGCAGCTGGCCGCAAGCAGGATACCTGGCTCTTAAGGAATAACTGTGAAGAAGACAACATTAAAAAGCAGGATAAGTAATATTATCATAAATAATAAGTATTTTTGTTTGTTTGGAGTTGTCAGTGCCTGTGAGCTACACCCGGGATGGAGACACCATTTAATATGCTGTACGAACATAGTTGCATTCAAATCATTAAGGTCTTACTGTCTTGATAAGCCAAAAAAACCCGGTTGCCAAGACGCACAAGAGCCAAATACCCCATCTTTACTGGTGACTCCTACTGACAACTTACCGTCTCCAAAAAGGGGAAGGAGTGAGGAAGGGGAGGTGACAGTAAAAACATGAGCTGATGAGCAATTAGCATCGGTGGCAACTGGGATCATGTAGATGAATGAGATGAGCTGGGAAAAGGAGGAGAGCAGAGAAGGAAAAGTGAGAGACAGAAGGACCCCATGTTTACACTCCAGAGGTGTAGGGGAAGTGCTAGGAGGAGGATCAGAGGAACAGAACCAGGACAGAAGAGGTTTGGAGGATGACTGGCTGCTGGAGGTGGTCAAAGGGGGTGGGATGGAAGCTCACTAGACATGGAAACACAGCTGAAAACCAGGGCAAAAAGAGATGCCATGGGGTGGAGAAAGGAGAGGATGAAGAAAGAAGCCAGAAAAGTGATGTCCCTGGCAGTGCATCAGTTCAACCGACAGATGAGGTGACGTTTGAAGAGAGAGGTCAGGTCCAAGGAGTGGTTTCATAGCAAAAGAGAAACTATTATATGTTCAAATTTGCTTGAGAAAGAGAAGAGGAGGGATGAGAACAAGAGGGGTCTAGGGCAAGGGGTTAGAAAGTCACTGGTGCAGCAGCTTAAAAGAGAAGAGAGGAAGAAATAAAGGGTCAGTAGGAAAGAAGGAGGAAGAAACAATATATGAGGAGAGAAGGGGGGGGGGGGGGGGGCACATTGTTGGAGACCCAGCAGGCTTTCAACAGCCAGACGGGATCCCTGGCCTGAGAGTCAGAGGTGAAAAACAGTTTTGAAGGTTTGGAGATGGAAAAGAAAGTAGTGGATTTGTAGGGTTTAGGGATTATTCCGTGCGGGGCCCGGACGACAAAACACCAATGTGATGATTAAAGTCGCCACTTTATTGAGCTTAGCTGATCATTTTTATACAATTCTCTAAGTTGTTTAGAAACTTTGATTGGCTGCTGCATGCAAGCATTTGGTCTCCACGCGCACAAGCAGAAGCGGTGATTGGTTACAACAATACTGTCCACGCGCATAAACATAAGATAAAGTTAGTTATATTCACTCTGTACATGCGCATAAACACAGGACATAATTGGCTGTGTTAATTAGAGCATGCAAGACTTGTCTTAGTCCAACTGGTCGAGATAAGCCCCTGAATCGAGGTTGTTTGTGCCAAGTTCTCTTTATCGTGGAATGTGCACCTGTGTTTTTCTAACTGGGATCTTTCTTTTTCTGTCTTCTTGTTTAGTCTGTTCAAAGCCTTCTAAAGGTGTCTGGAACACTCTTGTGACCATGAGCTACTTTCAGGCCCGACAACTAAGTTCCATATAATTGAACCCTACATCTCCCCCCCCCCCTTTTTTTTTTTGTTTCAATTAACACAGCCTTACTTGATCTCTATCAATTAATTTTTAAACACATTGCAACATACAAGGATGGACCATCTGTACATTCTTGTGCCATCTTGCTCCACAAACTCAGCCCAGCAATCAGTAGGTGTCAGCTTTATGTGGGCGTCCCCACGGAGGCAACTATGATCTTGCTGTACACCAGCCTGATGCTTTTCGGAAAATCCCGGTATTTATACATTTGCAGAGGAATGGATTTTAGCACACGTGGCCAGCGGGTGCCAAAGTCCGCCTCAGTTGGAAACCTATGACACATGCACTCGCTGGCCAGGCGCGCTGCACGAGTCATAGTTATCTTGTCTATTGGTTCATGGGCTTTGTGATGCGGTTGCAATGCACAAAGAATTTTGACCCGTTATGTTGGCCAAGGTGACCTACGCATTAGTTTTTGGCTGAGGTGGTATTCATATTGCCGCACCATCTATGATTCTCCAGATGATGATGGTCGTACAAATTGAACGGAAGTCCATTGTGGGCCTGTATCTGTGGAAACACAAGCATAATCTTGCCCCCAGGTTATTAATGAAAAATGGACTTTCCCATTGCCCTGTTTCTAGATTCTTAACTAAGTCTATGACCTTACTTCTAATTTTAGTTTTAGCTAACTTTTCTTGTGTAGAGAGAGTCTCTCTCTTTTTTTTTTCTTTTTCTTTTTTTTGATGATTAAATGACTACATATCAGGGTATCTTAAAACTACTTCCACACTCAGCTCTTATGAGTAATGTTTCACCGAGTGCTGATCAACATTAAATCATATATATATATTTGCTATAATAACTCTAAACTGCTTATTCTCTATACAATTAGTTATAGGTTAGTAGGTTAGTTAAATTTCTATTACAATGATTACACACCAAAAAGAATTTTTTTTTTTTTTTCTATCCCTTCCACCCACTCTCACTAAGATACATATCCAGGGCTGGCACCGTACTCCGTGTATTTCACACGCGTTCTTAATTTCTGCATTGACTGCCGGTCTCCGTCGTGATTTGTCTAGGCAGTCTATCTAGGGCTTCAGGACCTGCTGACATCTCCACTGCCTCTTGCTCTCGATCTTCTGAGTTGTTTGTGACATCTGGTTGCTCAATCCATGGCTTGACCCATTTCGTCGGTATCCAATGGGGCTGTTTGTTACCTGTGGAAACACAAGCATACCCTCTTCCCCACGTAAATAATTTGTAAGGTCCCTGCCATTGCTGTAAAACTGGAATGACTTCGGATTTCCAGGATCCACCCTGAAGATATACAAATACCGCTTTACCCATTCTGCTGCCAGCATCAGTAAAAACGGTAATGGTCTCCAGCGGCTTTTCGCTGCAAATAGAGCATGGTTCCATTGTTAACATTGTTTTAAATAATGGGTGAGAGGGGTAGTGATTATCCACTTCCCCCTTGAAGCCCAGCAGAGCTACTGCAAGGCAGTCATTTTTCATCATAGCATTATTCACAATAGCAAGTGACATAGGTAAAATGATTTTGTCCATTTGCCTCCCTGAAATTTGTATCGCCCTTACCTCTGCTTTTTGAATGCATATTCCCAGAGCTTCAATTCTAGTGACTACCGTTTTTGACATGCTAGCAGGCAAGAATATCCATTCTAGTATTACCAATGGGTTTTGTTTCCATTGCTCATCCCACTGACCCAAAATTCCCACAACTTCCTTATCTGAGTTATATACCTATAAATTTATAGGCAAATCAGGGATGTATCTGCCAGACATGGATGATGTGATTTTCTGCTCAATTGCTGTCAAGGCTTGCTGCCCCGATGCACTTAGCTGTCTTGTAGAAGTTAAGCTATCGCTGCCCCACAATAAATCCAGCAGCAGCTGTAAGTCCATATTTGTAATACCACAATAAGGCCGAATCCACTGTAGGTCTCCGACAAGTTTTTGTACATCATGTATATTTCATATGTCTTTGTGTAGCGACAGCTTTTGCGGACAAACAGAGGCTTCCGCAACTTGCAAACCCAGATATAGTGTTAACGGCGTTCCGTCTTTTTTAAACCTTGATCGACAGTCGCTGGCTTTGTGTCTGAACTTGTCGCACCTCTCACAGACCCCAGGAAAGTTCGACCGGCTGCCATTAGTCTGTGCCGGCACAGAACGAGGCTGCGTTGCTATGCGTTGAGGGCATGCATGTCTCAAATGCCCCGGTTGACCACACCAGTAACACGCTAAGGGGTCTTTGTATGGGCCGCGGTCTCCTTTCCCCTGTCGCACTATAGGCCGTAATGCTACTGCAAGTGGGGCAGCGTGAGCTTCAGCATGTATTTTAGCTTTCTCTTGTTCCTGTATCAGAGGTAAGCGATTACAAGCCTTGATGATATCCACTAATGTAGCTGTACGTGGAAGCGACACAATGATTTGTCTGCATTTTGCATTCACGTTTTGAATAGCTAAGTCCTTTCCAACTAAGGTTAAGGTGGGTGACACATTGACAGCAGCTTTTAAACGGTCAAGGAATTTCATGTACGGCTCCTCTTCCCCTTGTATGATTTGAGAATATGGTGGAACCGGTTTACCCACTTGCAGCACCTCTGAAATAGCTTCCAGAGCTAGTTGTTGTGCCAATTGTAAAACCTCTGGTCTTAATGCAGCCTGAACGGGACCAGTAGCAAACTGTCCCGTGCCAAGTAACATATCAACGCTGACAAATGCAAGTGGATTTTGTGCCCCAGCATCTAAATTTCTCACCTGGGCTTCTTCTGCTTTCTGTCTCCACTAATTGTGAAACAGCAACCTCTGAGTTGGTTCAAAGAACATTTCCACCAAAATCTTTATATCCACTGGCACTAAGGTTTGTGCCTTAAAAAATTGTTGTATCATTTGTTGTACATACTTATTGTCTATTCCATATTGCATGATGTCTTTTTGCAGTTCTCGAACTGTTTTCCAGTCCAGAGGCGCCCATTGTCACTTTCCTCCTGGTTCAGTGAACACGGGAAATGATCCGATAGTAGGTGGCAGCATTATTCCTTCTGTAGTGGCTTGCTCAATAATTCCGCACCAACGTTGTCCTGGCAAAAAGGACGGATCACTGGGTGGTGGTGGTGGGGGGGTCCTGCCCGGGCTGGTTCCATGTTTTTTAAGGGTGGGTCTGTTAGCCGTCGCATTCCTTTGAATCTATCCTCGTATCTCCATTTAGACCCTTTTTCCTCATTGGGCATTAATTCCCCTTTTTGTACACACAGGTCAGTTCTTGCAGTTTATCCTTGGGGGATTTTTCTTCCCCATTGCCCACCACTTTAGCAAAAGAATCCATACTTTCTACGATTGCATTTGCTGCTTTCTCATATGCCTTTTTCGTCAACGGTTGCCCACATTTACCCCCGTCTCTTTTCCGCATTTCCTCCAACAATTCTAACATTTTCTCTTTTTGCTCTATTATTAGAGTAGCCAAATCCTCATTTGCATTATTTGAATCAGGGTATATGCTAGGTATAATTTGTTCAGGTTGAATGCTGGTATGTGGGGGCTGTTTTCTCATAGGCGGATTTTTACTCACTCCCTGATTCTGTAGGGTTTCCTTTAATCGTACGGTTAGGGAGGCTTGGGAACTGTCAGATGGCTGATTAATATCAGCAGTCCCAGGGAGTGGAGCAGAAGTCAAGGGCACAGGAGCAGGCGGACAAGCTCCAAAAAGTCTCTCTCGCAGCATTATGTTTTTCTCCCCGCTTTTCCCTTTCGCTTGCGGTTGGAGAGAGAGAGCAGCAAAAGCAGACGCAGACGCTTTACGATCTGCTTTCATTTCTTACAGAGTTGTCTTAATCACTTTCCATAAAGTTGCAAGACCTTTAACTTCTTTAGACCTGTCACTAATTTCATCCCATAGGGAGGTTCCAATAGCTTTCAGGTACTAAGCTCAAAAGCTGTACCCACACTAATTGAAAGGTTTCTGTCCTTTTTAATATTTGTCTCTGTTTTTTCAACCAGCCTCATAAATATCTTTCTGGCTGCCTTTTCCCTCGCAGATGCTGCGATACCCATGCCGCCCTTTTTACCAACATAAGCTTACGATTTACCTGCCCCTCTCAAGCAGTCCTGCCTCTCTCGAGCAGTCCGGCGCTTTCTTTCAAGCCACCGTAATCCGCGGCAATTCCCCCGCCTTTTCAGTAGCGTTGCCTCTTGTTCCTCTTCGGATCATGTCGGAGGTCACCAAATGTAGGGTTTAGGGATTATTCCGTGCGGGGCCCGGACGACAAAACACCAATGTGATGATTAAAGTCGCCACTTTATTGAGCTTAGCTGATCATTTTTATACAATTCTCTAAGTTGTTTAGAAACTTTGATTGGCTGCTGCATGCAAGCATTTGGTCTCCACGCGCACAAGCAGAAGCGGTGATTGGTTACAACAATACTGTCCACGCGCATAAACATAAGATAAAGTTAGTTATATTCACTCTGTACATGCGCATAAACACAGGACATAATTGGCTGTGTTAATTAGAGCATGCAAGACTTGTCTTAGTCCAACTGGTCGAGATAAGCCCCTGAATCGAGGTTGTTTGTGCCAAGTTCTCTTTATCGTGGAATGTGCACCTGTGTTTTTCTAACTGGGATCTTTCTTTTTCTGTCTTCTTGTTTAGTCTGTTCAAAGCCTTCTAAAGGTGTCTGGAACACTCTTGTGACCATGAGCTACTTTCAGGCCCGACAACTAAGTTCCATGTCTGGAACACTTCTTGTGACCGTGAGCTACTTTCGGGCCCAGTAACTATGTTCCATGTAATTGAACCCTACATGGATTCATTACATGGATTTTTCCTGAGGTTTTCAGCGATGTGAGAGGATGAGCATGGGGAAAAGATGCAAGGAGGGAGCCAGAGTTTGTGGTGCTGAGATAAACTCCAAGGGTAAAAAAAAGAGTCGGGACAAGTTTCAGCACCAGTGTCAGAGTATCATGGACCAGAGGTCACAGGAGCACTAAAAAAGAAGGGAAGGGAGCAACTGTGCTGTGCCAGAGAGGTGTTACAGTGGGAGAGAAAGAACTGGGGCATTGAGAAATCATGGAAGGAGCTATATTTGCTTAAAAATCAGCCAAGGACCGGGTCACTCTGGTGAGCGTGGGAGCTGACACACTGCAGCAGCCAAACATGCAGGCGGGGGGAGCCCCGGCAAGGCATCAGGCAAATTGATTAAAACGTATTGAAAGCTTTAAGGAGGACCTGGGAGACGTGTGACAAGCCCACAGGGAATAGCACAAACACATTAGACAGATAAGAATAAGCTAAAAAGTGTATAAGAAAAAAATAGACATGTACAGGCATGCATAATAGGATAAAAGAATAAAAAGCAGTGGTAAAAAACGCAATTAAATGTAATGATTTTCAGCACCAGTTAGGGGTCCTAGAAAAGACAACCAATATATAGCCTAATCTGTAGAGCATCTACTAACTCCTCTCAGACAGTCATGCTTCCCCTCTCTCTGATTAGCAAAGTTATTGAAGAAATACATCTAGTTCAGTAAGTATGTCTCTGCATGCTGTGTTTTGAGACATCCAGCCATTAGGCAATACAATGAGCTTCTCCACCCGCACAGATCCTCCCGTGAAATGGAAAACACTTTTCTACGTCCACAGTAAGTGCCCATTGCAGATGGGAGCTGGCCCAGCTTAGCACACCCACAGCACATCCGGCATGAAGCAGCAAAACATCCCCAGGCTCTCCCGTCCTCCTGCAATTCTCAGTGCCTTGCTATTTCAGAAATTTCTTTCCTTCACCAGGCTAGGACACGAATGCTGCAGGCAGTCTATGCAGAGTAATGCCAGACCTGGTTTTGTCCAGCAGCACTGATGAACCCTTGTCCCATGGGCTGTAACCGGAGTCGAGTGCTTGGGTGGTTGCAGCATGACCCAGCAGCAGGGTCAGAGGGGCTGGCTCTGCTCGGGTTGTAATTCAATACAATGCAAATTATAGCCAGGAAAGTGGGATAAATTAGTCTGCTCAGTAAAACTAAACAGAACTTAGTTCACTATTGCTCGAGTTAGAAGCATTCAGCATCAGCACTATTAGCCCGGCTTTAATGTGCACCCATAGGCAGCACAGGTTTCCTCCTTTGACCCATTTCTTTCTCAGTGTACCTCTCTCTTCTGCCCATTGGTTCAGCAATGAGTGAATACTTTGCTTGAAATTCTCATTGGTTCAGTCTGCCACATTAAATTATTACACACCACATGTAACATCTCCTGCAATTTCAGTAGAACAAGTAAGTTTTACAAGAGGAGGACTCAGGTGGAAGGCTGCTTTCTTAGGGCTGCATCCTGTAGTTAAGCTGCTCAGTGGATGTTTGAAGGATTGCGGCTGTAGGAAAGTCACTCTGTTCTCAGCCTGGCTTCTACAAAAGTTGCCAGAAAGGGATATTTTTGAGAATTCTGTGCATAGATCACAGTTAGTAGACATCAACCCCCAAAAAAGCAAATATAAAGGTATGTAAATATACATACCCACACCAAGGACCTCAACCTCCTTTCCTTAAAACTCTGGTGGAAATTACAGCTGTCAGTTTCTAAATACTAAGTATTTTACACTCAGAAACTCCTGGCAAGGTTTGTAAACCCAAATCCAAACCAAACCCAAAGCACACGCATTCCCAAATACTCCTCTACTCCTGCGGTATAAATGTCTTTAATGAATACATGGTTCAGATACAGTTAACGAAGCATCTCTAAGGTTCTTCCTTGCATTATCACAGAGAGTGTCTCTGCTACCTTTTACTCAGAGTTGGGAAAGCCAGTTCCACCGGCGGTAGAAGCGATGCTTGGACTCAGAGGTGGGATCTCTGGAGCTTCTGCGAGTCTCCAGCCTGGTGGCAAGGAGACAAGAGGCACTGCACCTGACCAACTCCTGACCACCATCTTCTGCACTTTCTTCTTGCTCCTAATTGACGTCTAGCAAAGGACCTGTTCATTCAGAAACACCTTCAGGCACATACCATCATTTCCCAGGGTTGCAAAACAGGTCCCAAGCTCAGGAGATGACAGGCTGGACCCTACTAATAATGAGTGGTGCAAAGTCTTTCATTCAGGCCCTTCCGATGCACGCTTCCCTGTGACGATGAGCAGTTGCCTTTCCTTGCATTCATATGCAAATAGCCTGGAAGGGCAGGAATTAACGACTCAGTCAATGGCTACACCTTACCTGCTATAATCCTCTTTTCTCATCGCAGTTCAAAATATGTTTCCAAGAAGAAGGCATCAACCAGGACCTCTACCTGAGTGTGCTAAGATACCCTTCCTGTTGGCAGACAATGGAGCGGACAGACGGACGGGCATCTCCCCATCCCGCAGGACTCACCATCAGGCCAGAGCTCATAATTAGCCCTGGTTCGATTTGCTGATTAGCAAATCAGCATTTGCTAATTTGATGCAGAAAGCTCAACACTTGCTGCTAAAGAGATTAAGAGGGTCCTCCAAGGCCAATATTTGGGAGAAGGTATTATCTTGTCACACATCAATCCGTCAGGAAAGTTATCCTTCTCTCAATTCCTGGGAATCTTTTGGGGAAAACACTTGCTCAGCATCGTCCTCCAGCCTGCCTCTGCGGGGTTTTTCCCACCTGATGTGCCACACAGAGTAAGATGTCTTTTCTGCTGTCATTTCATGCTGAGACATGTTGTGAAGTCCTTTATCTCAGCCAAGGGAAGCATCCTCCTCCTTGGGCTGCTCTGGTTTTCCAATTTGTCAAAATCATGAGGAATAAACAGCATTGACCATTCCCAGCAGCACACAAACATGGTCCTTTTAATCCATACACACAGTTTGCTTTTCTGAGCTCATTCCCAAGCCAAGCTTCAGGTCTATATTCATACCCACTTTGCACGAAATGCGGCTGTACATCTCTGGTTTGAACTCACACTTGTATTGAGATGGAGGAGCTTGCTGTGGATAACTTCTCGAGGGGATGAGTACCCCTCTGCTATTCACTACAGCTTTCAGACGGAAGGTCTAAACGGAGCCACCTGATGGCTGAAAAATAAAGGATGTCACTGTATTAAGAATTAAACCAAGTGCTGCGTGAATTCACACTAAACAAGGAGAATTATCCAATTTCCAGCAGGTCTCAGCATGCAGTTTCAAGTAAGTAAGCATCAAGCTGTCAGCTTGAAATTTTCCTTGGGAGCTGTGCAGTTTTAATGAGCTACCACCAGTGCCGGGTTTTGGTATTTCCCCCTTTGCTCTTTTCTGCAGTTGACTTTTTCTTTTTAATGAAATGCCATGGACATTGAGCCAGTCCACCTGCCAGGGGGGTGCTGGCCACTCAGGGTGGGAGTAATGAATTTGGGGAAGCCAAGGAGTGTCACCTGGAGCTGGCACTGCCAGCACTGTCCTCAGCACCGGCTTGGGGAGAGCAGCAACAGCAACTGCAGAAGATGTCGCAGGACTTAGTGCCTCTGACAGCAGCAGCAGCAACCACTGCTGTGCCAGGCTGTGTGCCAGCACTCTGCTTGCCACAATTTGGGAAATTAGCTCAAACTAAATAGTAGCGGATCCATTTCCCTCGTGTCTTTGTCATCTGCATCCAGCCCTCTTGTTGACCTTCACAGTTATAATGGTGATAATATAAACCCGAATGTGACCATTCCTCCCACGCTTGGCTGCATCAGCAGCTCATCCGACAGCTGGATGTCATGGTCAGTGAATGCTGCCCATCTTTCCAGGTGCATCCCTTCCTGGAGAGCCCTGTGCCCATCACAAACGCTTTCAGGCTGCATCACAAGAGGTTTGTACAGGAGATGATGGACACAGAGCCAATTTCCAGTGCAGACAGCACACGTGCAGGGATCCTCCAAATTCCTGGCCGGAGGATAAAGGATATAGCTGGGTTGAAGGGTGTCCTCACTGGTACCCCCTTACACAGACCTTGGTATGAGCCAAGAGGGAGGGTGCAAAGTGTTTACAGCCATACTGGCTCTTGCACTGGAAGGGAGAAGCAGACACAGCTCCTTGCCCTGCCACAGAAGGACCCAAGAAGCTGCCGGCAGTGCAGCTGTGGCAGGATGGGAAAACACCAAAGTCCACACTAAAAGTTTCCTATGGTCTGCTGGACCACACAAAAGAAGAAGCAGTTTATAAATAGCCTTTGAGTTTGATCATCTAGGGGAATCAATCGAGCAAAGATCCAAACTGCTGGGTACACATCATCGTTTTCAAGTTGTTGTGTTAGGCTTGATCCAGAACTGAACCAGAACAGCTTCAGCCAAAACTTAGTTAGAACTGAACCACAGAGTCACCGGCCTGACCCTCTGCTGCTTTGATCTACTGCTAATTGCTGAACTATTTCTTCTGTGAGCTGATTTTCCTTTTGCTGTGCTTTCCAACTCTGTTTAGTTTCAAAGCATTTTAAACATACTTCATGTGGGATGATATATACAACAGAGGAACAAATATACTGCTTATATTCATGTATACATATATTCTATAGGAGTCAACTTTCTCCTTTGACACAAAATTGTCACCTTGAACTCTAACCGTGAAAACACAGCCACTTAATTTCTATTTTAAAATATTAACGGGCGATGGCTTTGCACAACAGAAGTTTGCCCTACAACTTTTCTTATTACGAAGAGCACTCATGAGTTTCACAGAGTATGCTCTAGCATTTTAAATGTGTTGTTGGCTTCTTAGAAATGAGGTTGGTTTTGTCCCCTTCTCCTGCTTCACTTTCAGTTAAGGAGCGTGACAAGGAGAAGTATGGTACAGAGAAGTGGAAATGAAGACTAAGTGGTTGTAGTTGACATTTAATTTCTGCACAGTTGGAAAGAGAAATGAGATTGTCTGTTGTTCAACTCATTATTTTCCCCAACCATCCAAGAACATAGCAATTTGTTGTTTCTTTATTAAATATAATAGGGAGATGTTCTGATAATTTTTCCTTATAGAGTTCTTATTACTTACAATTCATGGATGGTGGCAGCCACTGAGCTCTCTCGTTTGCTCTGTTTTCTGGTGTATCATTCAATTAACACAGAGGCAATCTGTTATGTCCAAAAGGTAATATGACAAGGCTTGATAAGCAAGCAGAAAGATCTAATAATTCTAATGAATTATCGCAGTGCCATGTTTGGAGATGCTCTTTCAGCAGCACCCTGGGATTTACACGACACATCAACATGTCACTACTCAGGATCAAGAATAGCCATATATTTCCAGGCTATGTCAAGGTCAAGTTCCTGGGTATGCCAGCGTAGTTTTATCCATGAGGCCAAGGAAATCTCTTGCATACAGCACTGCCATTTACTCCTGCCTTTTTAAAAGGCAGGCAGTGCGTTCCCCCTTACTCCTCACTCTGTGACACCTTTTATCACCTTTATTGGCATTAAAGATGGAGGAGGTTTGGGGCTGCAAAGTGTCTTCCAGAGAAGTCTTTTCCAGACTTTTCAGTGAGACATGAGATTGAGCACCTACCTGTTGCCATCTCGCATCTCCAGCCACGCCGCACTTCAATGAGCCACAGTGCCAGAGGGATTAAAGAGTTTAGCAGCGAGAACCGCCTCTTCACTTTGCATCCAGAGAAGCAAAACAGATGATGCTGATGCTGACATCCTCACCAAGAAAGAGATGAAGGCTGTGAAAGGCATCTGTCTGGCACGTTAAACCCAGGAGCTCAGCTATTGTTGCTGTCAAGGTATCTGGGTTTAGGGCAGGAAAGTGTCCTTCAGGCATCTACCTTGGAGGACATCAGGCTGCAGAGTGAGGCTGTGAGTTGCGTGAAAGAAATTAGAACACATGAGAAGCTTTCCTGGAGGCCAGAGAAGGTTTGGTTGATGGCATACAGGAAAGGAATAATAATTAAGCGTTCTTTCTGTATTTCCCATGTTTTTTCTGTTCCTTCTCATGGCAGAAAGTCCCTTTTCCTTTGGCAAGACAGGTTCAGGGTGCGAATTAGTGAGTGATTTATACTGTGTGTTTAGGGTGCCTGATAATGAATGACCACTTGGGGCTGGACACTGGAAGGTTGTGGGCACAAAAACTATCGCTGTGTGTATTTTACACTTAGTTTGTTCCCTGATCTTTAGCAGTTACTAGATTTCCAATGGAAATGAAGGTTAGTGTTATAGCCAAGCTCAGAATAAAATAAGAACCTGGGAAAACATAAATTGATGCAAAGCCAAAGGTAAAACACTGAAAATCATTGAGAAATTTTGTACGGACTTCAGTGCAATTTGATCATTATCTACAGGGAAAAGCAGACAAATATATTCTTGGAATAATGTTCCCTGAGAAAACACTTAGAGGATTTGGATAAGCCAAATTTGGAGAGAAAA
Organism: Astur gentilis; assembly: GCF_929443795.1. Taxonomy (NCBI): domain Eukaryota; kingdom Metazoa; phylum Chordata; class Aves; order Accipitriformes; family Accipitridae; genus Astur; species Astur gentilis. The sequence continues at coordinate 17,647,392 of NC_064884.1, forward strand.
AAGAGATTACTCTGAGTTAGTATAGAGCACATTTATGTCCTAATACACTGCTTCTTGTTGTATTTAACATTAGGATTAGGATCAGCAGAAAAATAGACTGGAGTATGGGTCAGCCTTCTTAATAAGATAAGGCTTTATCTGTAATCCCCAGGGAAAAAGATGGTGTAGGTCTGAGCTGCTGAACATGGTAATATCCATGAGAACTATTTTAGGAGGTACTTGAAAGGCAGCACACACATCTTCAAAGGATCTACAGATTCCTCTCAACTGGAATGAAATATTTAGGCAGCCTGGAAAGCCACTTTCCTGATACTTGCTTGTGAAAATTAATATAACCTTCTTTCTAGTAAGCCAAGTCTACCACCCAGCATGTCAGTGTGCGAGTCCTGCTGAGAATTTCAAGGGGCAAAAGAGACAGCAAGAAAAGAAACAGCAAACAGAAGCAAGGGTGCAATGAGAGATTGCTGCCTGAGGCAGGCAGGTGCTTGCTGAAGGAAGGAGCCCATGGGAAGCATTGGTGCAAAGAGGAATAACTGACTGATGAATACAAGCTGTGTTTCTGCACAAGGTGGACAAGGGAGGATTCAACCCATCAGGGGAACATCATGAGAAGCCTTCTGCTTCTATCCATCTCTGCAGTTCCTGCCCATCCCCTGGAGATCTATTGAACTGACTCCACTTTTGTTGTCCAAAAGATAAAATAAGCTTCATCATTGGCTTCAAAGGCTGGTTTTGCCTGAATAAGGAGTTAAGAACTGCAGGACTTGGCCTCTTTTGAAAGGCAGCTGGATGGGTAGAGTTGGTGTGCTCTGCAAAATCGCCATCAGTGTTGCTCCAGCTGCAGAGCAGCCTCCAGGAAGAGGGCATCCCTTTACAACGTGCCAGGATACCAAGCCCATGAAACACACTCCCAAACAAGGCCCTTAGCAGATGGCTTTAGACAACTCCCTTCATTCAGTGATGCAAAATATACTGTCCATGAGCAGAAAAGGGATGCTCAGACAAGGCCACTGAACAGCTCACCCCCCCAAAAAACAGATTTGGGGAGTGGTGTATATTTAAAAAAGCATTTGGGGGAGAATTTAGCAAGAAACTAAACAGCATCAGAAAGATATTTTTTTTTCCAAGTTGCCGGTGTTACCTGGTCCTAGTTCCTTTTGGAAATAACCCTTACTAATAAGAAATTACTCGTTTATTATTAAATAATCCATCAACTTGCAACATTATTTCTTTTTTAATAATATGTGCAAAGGCCATTAGGCAATGCTTACTGCAATTTACACTCAAATCAAGCCAAGCCAAGTATTTTAATAAAACTACAGCTTGTCATTCTTACTTCATTGTGTTTCTTCAGTGAGATAAAATTAGATTAGGATCAGACAAACCAGAACAAGAAAAACAGGTTTTAAGTGTCAGTAACTGCATATAGAAGATGTACTTTAACATGAATAAAAAGCATGCATGTCCCAAACAAATGCATAACCTATTCTCCCTCTAGTGGCCACTGCTCCTCCTTAAAAAAAAAAACCACCAACCCTGGCATGGAGCTAAAGCGTATCATGCTGGAAAAAGAAGGAAGAGTGAAGAAGACCTGAAACAGCTTTCCAGTTCAAGTATCTACTTTTCTGCTTAGCAATTTCTCACTAACAGATCTAATGTAGCTGGGCAAAGGCGGCACACTGAAATCTTGCATATCCTCCTGCATGAGCTACAGGGAGAATCATCTGTTTTAAAACCACAGTCGAAATGGTTTCATTGGAGAGGGGCCAGCTGCCTTTCAACTGCTGAATTACTGATCCAGCAAAAAAGCACAAAACCCATTTCTCATCTGCCATATAAAGATTACATTAAAAAGTCACCACTCTTCACTAGAGTTCAAAATAGAAGAAACACTAAGATGATACGAATGTGGTTTTGCTAAGGATTTCAACTGATAGTTTCCTATATTTGATATGTGGTATAACCAGTATTACAATTATTTAAAGTAATAGCACTTTCTTATTGGCAAGAAGTTGTGCATATAAACACATAAACCACTAATACAGTAATTCTCTGATACTTGACTGCATTAAAAAAACTGATAGCATTTATGTTGGCTGTGAGAAGCATCGTTGCTCCTATAATGATGATGGCATATTTAGAAAATTTACGTGGGATATAGTTTAGTTATACACATATTTTCAGACAATAAGCACTGCTGGAGAGATTTTATGTTTCCCCTCCTTGCCTTGGGTTAAATATGGTAATATTATTATTGGCAATAACAAATTATATTGCCATATAAAATGTCTGCAGTATCCACTCAGTCAAGCCAGAAAGCCCGTGGTAGCAGATACACTGCAACATAGCTCCTTCTGTGCCAGGAATCTGCAGCCTGAATAGGGAAGATGATAGGGAAAATAGCATGGGAAGAAAGAAGGGAAAGGAGATGCACGGGGTCACACAGGAAGCCAATGAGCACCTAAGAACAGAGGCTTTATGAACCATATGCTCACAGCCCAACACCTGAGTCACATGGAGTTCACGGAAAGGGCACAGCCAGAGCTCAGTGTATGTTGTGTTAGAAAACCAAGGAACAGCCCCCTGCATCCCCCCATCTAATCCTTCCACTGCTTAAAAAGAAGCAAAAGACTAACAATATAATGTCATACATGCCTTTTATCTTGTATACCTGTCCATTCTGGCATGCCACAGAGAAACGGGCCCTGCCTCTAAACAAAACCCAACCTGCTCGTGTATGAAATTGAGTCTAGTAAGTAAATAAAGTCCTGAAATTTAAGTCAGTGCAATTTTAAGGTGTATTTACCATTCAAAGGCTGAAACGAAACAGTTCATATCAATGTTTAGTCAGAAGACACATTGCTAATCCCACACGGAAAAGCAGCGGTAATCAGTATGTTCCTGCACACTGATAGCAAAGAAGCAGCAGCCCTGGACAGTGAAGGTTCTTGCAGGCTAAATACAGATCACAGTTTTCAGCCATGATGTTTGTAATGTAGCCCTGAATCACCTGTCAACTAACAGAGTCCCAAAAGACATCCCTTTGACTAAGAGTAACTTGCTTGGTTACTCTTCACAGACATCTTCCAGGTGTCTACCCACCACCAAGCTAGTGCAAGGTCAGTGTTCATCTTGCTGAGGAAAGGCCTCTTCCTAAAGGCAAGGCAGTAGGCACTTGCCATTAGAGAGAAGCAGCTGTATCCATTAGATTTGTTTCACAGGGCTGTAGGTCTTCCAGGGAACCATCTCACTTCTCACTTTCTCCCTGCATCTGTGTAGAGGAGGCCTCTAACACAAAGGCAAACACAGTGCTTTGGGGCTCTCTTTTGTTCTGCTTTGTCCTCTCTCAGAAGCTCCCCTCCCATGAATGAGATCTGCCTCTTTAATCTCCCCATTTTCACATCCCATCAGCTGGAAAGGTCAAAACGACAGGCACGTTTACCAAGGCTCCTTCCTTCAGAAGCCAGGTAATACCTTTCACAAGATTGGTTTTGCTTCTCTCAAGAGATATTTACCAGAGGTTAGTGCACTTTTTTCTTCAGAGATGATTGCTATCAGCACTGGAAGAGCTTCCCAAGATTGCTAAAAGGAAATGTCATATCATAGTATCTAATTTCCAAAGCGATGGTACAAAACATGCAAACCCAGAGCAGCGCTCAGGAGTTCTGCATCACTTTCCATCGTGGGAAATATTGAGTATTATTACAAATTTAAACATTTCTCAAGAAGTGCTACTTGAATAATTAAGAACAAGTTATAGGTTTGCTGCTTTCAGGATGATTGCAATTGAAGACATATAAACGGCAGTTCAGCTGTTGGAAGACAAGCAAGCTTCCCAGGGTGATGGGAGGGATGCCCTGTTAACAGCAAGGAGACGTGCTGCTGCTGCTGACGCCTGCGTCCTTATCCCCAGCATTTTTTCAGCTGAGTTATACTTTCCACTGAGCATTTATAAAACACATATGGAGTCATTTTAGAAGACCCATACACACAAAGATTGCTTTTCTTGAAGATTAAAGAACAGAAGGACTAAAAGCAGGCTCAGACTTTCATTATAATCAGGCTTCTGCCTTGCAAGAAGTCTCCTGGATGACAGTCCAGCACAGTTCAAGGGCACTGAGATTTTCCCTGCTATTTCATGGGGCTTTTCCCTGCCTTGGAAATTCTGGCCTAATGACAAGCCATCAGTCAGAGTGAAAAATAGCTGTTGTTTGAAAAAAAAAGAAAAAATTATTCTCAACTTCTCTGAAGTCTCTGCTGTAGTTCACTATATTCCTATTACACACATTTAAACAAACTATTCTGAAGGACTGGTAAAGGCCAAAGAAGCAGAATCATAAAGCTTTACAAGATTTCATTACCCTTACTAGGAACTGATGCTAATCCCTTGAAAGGCAGCAGGACAACATAAAGTGGCCTGTATGGGACAAACCTTTAAGAAGCTCTACCATTTTATGTATGCACAAATATGAACCTTATGTCTTTCTCACTGAGTCAACACTAGAAGATATTGCACAAAAGAAACAAAAATAAAAGCCCTCAAATTTAGGTAAAATCCTGACTACTGCATCCCCACCCTTGGGACTTACCAAAGGTCTTGTCTTAATTCTGCTCACAGGCAACCTATCTAGAAAAGCCCCATCTTAATTTACCAGGGTCTTTCTTTGCCTTTGCAGTAAAAATATGCGCATCCTTCTGCTTATTAACTAACAACAACACTCCATGGGCCCTGATCCTAGCAGAGGCAAGTCACCTAAGTTATAATCTCCTTACCTAAAAAGCAAACAGCGCAAATAGTTTACACATGAGTACAATATCCCATAAAACTGTATTCTATGGGGTAGAGGAGATTTTTCAGAGCTCTAATGTGATGCTGTTGTTGGCTTAAGCTTTTCTAAGGTTCCACATTTCTACAAAACCATTAGCCAAACGACCTTCTGAAATTTCTGACAGCCTGTGCAGGCATTCATGTTTGCAAATGATAGAGATCTCATGTCTGCAAAGCATGGGATTAACACTGCCCCGTATCCCTATCATCAAGCTGGCATCCCTATACTTTCATTACCGTTTCCTGGCAACAAAGCGCTGAGGCACTTTCATGAATGCTAACAATCCATACTTATCCTGCCAGCAGACCTTTCCGGAGAGCCCTGCCAAAATGAATGAGTGGATCAGTGGTATCTGCTTCTGCAATGTCAGACTCAGACACAAAATCTTTTTTTTTCTCCACAGGGGAAGAATTATTAACGTGATTTTTTAATCTAAAAATCACTTCTATTTTTCTTCCTAGGCATTTATTTTTGGAGTCATACCATATTATTTCACCCCAAAATATAACAATCCCATTTCTGTTCTTATTGCATAGAAGCAGCCTGATTTATCAGTTTGTTTTTATCAGCTGGGCAGCTTGATGGTTGGGGTTTTTTTTCCAGTTTACAGGATCAATGTGTGGTAATATGACAAATCTAATACTGGGCATATTTTTTTTATTATTATTTTAAAAAGGAAAATAATTACTGTTTCCATTTTTAAGCAGAGAGATGGTTTCATTAACACCAAGACTAAAAGAGAAAGAGCCACGTCATGAGGACAGTATGCTTTCTCCTATTTGAGTGATATGACTCTAAGCCTTCTTAGCAGTAAACTAAGGCAGAAGTAACTACTGGCAGAAAAGCAGGAAAAGGAGATGCTTTTTATATCTTACACTGCTGTGAATGCACAAGGAGAGAGGATTGCTCCTCCAAGACCAAGTCCTGGGCAAACGTTGAGAAAGACAATGCAGAAAAGGCAGCTCTCACAAGTGTTCTCAAATAAAAAAATATTTGCCCTTCTTTTTCCCTCCTCCCCATGGTCAGCCGCTGTTTTGGAGGCTCTGAACTGAAATGGGAAGGGAAGGGAAGGGAAGGGGAAAGGGAAAGGGAAAAGGAAAGGGAAGGGGGCAGGATCCTCCCACACCACTGCGGTGCTACCCTGGGGAGCTGGATGCCACACTCCTGCCTTTCTACTGTGCTGGGGACTTCGCTGTCCACCAGAAGCTTTTCTCAGCTGCACTTGTCATCTGAAACAGTACCAACTAGCAAGCACCTTTTTCAGTCTAGAGGAAACATGGACTGGTTAAAAAAAATCCAACCAAATAGCCAAAAATAATTCTGCTGAATTAGGATTAGGACAGGTTTTGAAGTGTAAGGGAAGAGAGAGTTCTTGGTTACGGAGAATTTCCACCAGGAGGCTTCTCTCTCTCATTTCCATTATGTTGGTTATATCAGATTATAAAGGGTATCTACAGCTCTCTGATGAACATCTCATTTGACCCTCATCCCTTATAACCTCCCTCCCCAGCCTTGGTGAGGCTTTAGATAATGTTGCAGTGCTCATTTAACAAATGAACGGACCCTTACGCAGTGTGCCTACCTTCCCCAAGGGCTTGCTAACACTGAAATGCTGTCAGCTTCACAGCATGTGGATACAGAGAAGATATATCACATGGTCTTATCATGAAGAAAAGCCACTGTAATGACAAAGAATCAATACTCAGGTTTGTACTGATGCTGCCAATATTATTAATACTTTATTGTCCTAAGTCAAAATTTGTTTGACTTGAAAAAGATCTGAGTGTACCCTGGAACAGTTGATTTTCTGTGCTTTTCCCTCTGGCAGCTGGCTCTGGCTTGAAGTCAGGGCAAAGAAATCTTTTGGATCATTAACATTGCTCTATGACCATCTTCTTAGCAAGTTTTGTCCCCCAACGATTGTTTTCTTGGGTAAAACTGTCCAGGTAGTGAGAAAGTGAATAATGTGTTTCAATCACACTTAGCAGATCTAAAGGGTTAGCTCCCCCTTTCTGTAATATACAGCTCTGACTGTGTTAGCCTAAAATGAGTTTAAGATGGATTCCCTAAGGAAACAGTTCATGGCATATAATCTGGCTTCTGAGCAGTATTTCTTAGGGTGACAGCATCCCCATCTGACTCGCTCCAATGCCGTGGCTGCTGAACAAAGTCAGCACGGGGACATTCCCTGTGTATAAGCAGATGTCCCACAAAAAAATTAACATTTTCAAAGGACTCACTGAAGAAGGGAGATACAACCCCTGACATATGAGCTGTGACACAATCCATGGCTGTGGTCATTTATACACACTCGTGATCTCAGTATGCAGGCGCAAGAGGTGACACCGTTATGGCCATGACGGACCAGGGAATGTCACACAGGGTGCAGAGACGTGAGCACTGAGCACTGAGGAATGATATTCATCCTCTCCTTATTGACAGGCCCACTTAGGCTAAAGGGCAGGTTACTCCCTCCCCAGGGCATGGATTTCTCCCTTCGAGTATCGCCTGAAATTGAGAGTTCAAAGTCTGCTGAAGTCCAAAGAGGCAATGACAGCCCCAAGCCTTGTCTGCTGCTTAGCTATAAAGAGCAGGCATAGATGTAGCACGATGAAGTCCAAATGCAACCAATTAGCTGACTCTCCCTCAGACATGCTTTGGTTGCCAGTTCCCACTCACAGTCCCCATTTTCAGATTAAAGGCCAATTTGCCAGAGCTGAGAAGCTGCAGGCTGCCCCTCGTCGGGCTGCCTGCAGAGCAGCAGCCGGTGCTTAGATAGAGACTGAAGCAGAGGGAGTCTTCACTGGGAACACCCAAATCCAGTACAGAACAGGTTCAGAAATAAGTTTGTATCTTTACTTGATATTAATAATATTGCACAGGACAGACTATAGACACTTTACAGAAAATACATAAATACATTTTCAACAACCAAGTATCCATTTGTCCTTCCTTGTGAATGATTAACACTGCTTTATTCCTAACGCAGTGTTAGGAAGGACTAAATATTCACAGTGACTGATGGATTAGTTAAAACCTAGACAAAAAACCCTCAAACTCCAAAATAGTTTGCAATCAGCAAACAGAAAGAGACTACACCTACTCTACATTGTTTAGCTGAGATTTATATAATGTGGAAAAGGTAGTATTATATTTCTAACACTTGGCTGCAGGTTTGGGAAAAGGGAGTCTAGAAGGAGGCACTGTATTTTAAGGCAACACTACCCAATAGGTGCATCTTCACTGACAAATTCATACAAGCTGGCTCTGCCCCACTGGTCCTGCCCCATGCTCTCAGATGGAGGAGAGGTGGGGAGATCACTCTTCTCATCTGCTTTACAGTTGCACTTCTCTGTGCATTCTTAGATGGTTTCCATACCAACCTGAATTAAGCAGGGGAGGGAAGAGCAGTGAAATGCTGCCATCCAAGTACCTGAGTGGTACTCGCCATCAGTGGTTTTGCAGAAGCCATCCTTCTGAGCTTTTGTCACCTTGATGCTGTTGTTACACGAGCTAGCTAAATTACTGTTAGAGCAGAAATGCCTCCCTGTGCTGGAAATCACACCATCAGCAGCGACGCAGACTTACCTTCAGATAGCAACCACAAGATCACATTTTCACATTTATCTGGAAAACAATTAACCTCAAAGTAATGAAGTTGTATTGGTTGAATGGGATTTTCCAGGATAAAGTATCACTTCACACAGTATTAAGGAGGCAGGAGTATGGGAAGACTTCATATTCATAGTTCCTCTGTCTTGCAAGAAAAGAACAAAATACCTTTTTTAATAAAACTTTTCAGTGCTTGAAAATGTTCCAAGGTTTTTATCCATTTTATGGAGAAGAAAAACCTTTGATAAAAATGTAATATAATTTATAAAAATATTCTTAAACAAGAGGTTTTGTCACTACTAGTTTTATCCTGAAAATTTGCAACCAGTTGTATGTGAAATAATTGCCTTTCAGGCTGAAAACAGGAAATTTTTATTTGATTTAGGATGTTGACTGCTAATATCATATAGCCTTACTTTGTAACCAGAAGTATGGTGGAAAGAATTGTCTTAATCCACCTGTGCACTTAATTTTAAGCCAGCAGATTCATACATTCATATATCCAAGCACCTGTTCTCATTTCACTCTTTGGAGGTGAGAAATTTATTCATTCGGAGGTAAGATCTCATCTCAGGCAGCAGAGATTTATTTTTACATTACTGAAGGCAAGACGGTGTAAATCATAGTTGGAACAGAGTCTTTTAGAAAGCGAACGTGCACAGAGCTGCTCTGCGTGGAATTCTGATGGAGAGGAGATTGAAGCCTCATTTGATGTTGTTCTTGACCTACACTATTTGTTGATGTAGCGTTGTTTTTTTTAAGGGGATGACACAGGAGAACCCTAACACTTGGAAGGGGCTCTACCACACTGGGGCTAAATGAGAAATAAGCACTGAAAGGTCCTCTGACTCCCAGCATGGCTGCAAACATAAGGCAGCACAACACATGCAGTCTTTTCCACAGCCAGCCAAGCTTTTGGAGCACTAAAAGAATTTATAGCCAGCTCGAGTCTACCAGATATGGTGAATTTACAGCCAACTGAAGTACCAGAGATGGTATGATTTACCATCAGCTCCCCAGTGCCTGCTGTGACTGAGAACTAAATGATTTAAATCAATAAATGTTTGAAGGAATGAGACAATCAAAATAACTCATGAGCTTTATTAGTATCCATATGGGGCACTGGCAGAGCTTCAACACAAGCCCAGGCAGAACTTGTTAAAGGGGCTTACTACTGCTGTTTGCCCAAACTGCAGTAATTATTAACCATAAGACTAGTAATAAACAAGCTTATTTATGGCTTCATAGCTTGATGCTGGCATGGGTCTTAGCAATTTCAAGGCTGAGCTGGCTTGAGAAAGAAGTGTTTGGAAATCTAAGAGCTTCTTTATAGGATCTTATTGCTCACGGAGCCCCACACTTGATGCTGATGGCAAGCTGCCAGTGCGTGCTGTGGAAACCCTCAGCTGGGCAGACCTTCCTCCTCAGGTAGGATTGGTGTAACCAACTCTCTGCTCTTCAGGTCCTCCTTCTGGGCAAACCTTTCTCTGTTTCCCTATCAATCTGTGTTTTCAAGGGCAGGTTTGCCCTTCCACCCAGGACATGGCCTATTGCCTCATCAGGGGAGGAGGGTCCTCAGCTCCACAGTGGTGCCACCAGTTATCTGAGACCACCATGCTCACCCACTGCCCTGGCTTCCAGCCCAGCAATGCTGCTTAAAGCACGCTGAGCTTCCTACTTACCCCTGCCACAGTTTACCTGGACTGTTGCAAACATCACCTCCAGCCTCCTATTTCCCAGCTGCTTTGAGCTCAGATACACATAACATTCCCAGCACCCATCTCCATCTTCAGCAGACCTTCAGGTGTCTGTAGCTTGCATCAGGGCCCCTAGCCCATCCCTCCCAGGTATCTGGCTGCCCTTCTGTCTCCATTTCCCTGTCAACAGACAGCAATGCCTTCTCCAGCTGGTTTACCAAATGCTGTTGGCTTCAGGATCACCCAGGCTTATTCCTCTAGCAGGTCATGCTCTGCAGCCAGTTCCTAGTTTCCTAGCTCTGCTCTGGACAGGGCTTCATGCCTTCCCAGAGCCCATCCCTCTTGCACCCAGTGCCTCCTGTGAGCATGTTGCACAGAGCACTGCTTCACTTCTTTTCCCACCTTGGCAGCCGGGACACCTCTGCTGTGCCAAGAACTCGTGCCCTGGCGAAATGCTGCAAGAGCTGTAGCTAAACCAGCTTTGTGTTGATGTGGCTGAAGATGTTCACAATGAGGGACTGGCAGTTTGTGAGGATTAGAAAGAAAAAAGCAATGGAAACAACCAGGCAATTTTATACAACTAAGCAGGTAACTCTTGATTTCATTATGCTGCCATGTACCACATGTATTAGGACTGAAAAATATTCAATTTCAAACTCTCAATGTAAGTCACATCACTTAGTATGCTGATTCCAGTAAAACTAAAAAAATTAACCCAGACTGAAAGAAAAAGGGAAGGAATGCAGGTGTTCTTGCACAATAATAAATCAAACCTGTGTGCTGCTATTCTTTCCAGTGAAGAGTTACAGTGTGGACAGATAACACTACCACCAGGCAATACTAATAAAAGGACAACACCAGTACCCTGAACTGGCGGAACCATTTGGAACCATCTTTATGAAATTAAAACCGCTACCCATATTTCATCTTTTTCATTATATTAGCACACCCAAACTAATTGGAAATCACCACGATGATAAATATAGCAAATGTGAGGAGTCCTCTGTTAAGGGCAGTGTTTAGCATACTTGCTATTTCAGATGATCTTTTGCCCCAAGGGATTGAAGTAGCAGTGTAACAGCAGAGACGCCAGGCCCTACAGCAGCAGCTAGCCTGAGAGGGAACAGGCTCCCCCCTAAAGGAAAGGCCAGTCTAGAAGCTGAGTGCAACCATAGAGCAAACTGAACCAAGGGGCTGATAAGGGTTTGGCAAGTCTTCTGGGGCACAGACCCTTCCTTTCTGTGGGTCTGGGGTTTGGGGGAGGGGGGGGGGCAGGGAGGTGGTCTGTTACTGGATTCCAAAAGCCCTGATGTTAACTGAAACTTCTAGGTATTAATAGAGCAGTGATAGTTGCAGTCATCTGGTGAGCACTAAAATTGAAGAAACCGAGCTGAGATGGGAAAGGGACTAATTCATTAGTGAACTCAGACGGCTTCTGTTGAACAAGTTTGTCGTGTGACCTGTTGAGTCCCCCTCCCAGTTCTAGTGTTTTTAAAATTTTTTTCCTAGCATACTTGATAAAGCATCAAGATAAAATATACTCATTTCACAGTTTATGCTAGATATAACTAATTAACTATAAATGTCAAGTATCTAAAGTTTAATTCTGGTTCACTTAATAACGGTAAATTCTTTTTTTAAACAATGCAACTGTTTTCTGTTGCCATAAACTAGAAGTACATCCAAAGAATAAAGTGCTGTGCTGTTTTTTCCTGTGGACTTGGTAAGGGAGAAAAGTGATTTGATCAAGAGAACAAGCAAACAGTTGTACTAATCATGATAGAACTATTTTCCTCTGAAACAATAGTAATAAATAATTGGTTGGGATGGTGTAGTCTTCCCTTGGTTGGTGAAGCTCCCTTGACTAAATTACATCATCTACCTGAAAGGTCTGTCATGCAGTGTATTTAACAATTAAAAGTATAAATGGCCAATAATAAATGTCAGAGGAATGTGTGGAGGGTGGTTTTTTTTGGTTTAGATCAACCAGTAATACATTCAAGCATCTTTTTAGAGATTATGAAACAGCCTTATTAAAGGAACTGCAGTACATTTCTTCCCTTCCACATGGTGCTTTTGCTTGCCTCTCTCCCTACCACTGGGTATTTTAGTCCCCCAAAGGGGGTCAGCTGGGTCCTCTTCCTGAGTGGTTACAGTTAATTCAGGTCATTCAAATGATGCTTTTCCAAGTGCCTTGCCATGCATTTGCCAATACTAAATTTCTTCTGCCATCACATTGTCCGTTCACTCTGCTTTGTTAGTTTGCAGCGATCACGTATCCTGAGCCTGCGAACAATAATCTGTAAATCACGGCAGCCTCCTCAGCTCCTTCTGGCAATTTACACTGGTGGATGGCAGTCAGTAGAACTGCCCAGCAACCACTGATTTATAGGACACAATTCCTTCTCTTTTGCACCTTCCAATTGAATATAGATCCCTAAGCTGTTCACCCTTCAAAGAACCTTTTCTGTCTTACATGTGAGGTTTCATGCATATTGACTTTTCAAGTGCTCACAACACCACTGCCATACATTTGTACTTGTTAGGGAATTGATGTATTTCCTGTTATTTTGTTCATTGTCTCTGCCCATTTTCCAATGGGCAGTTCTTGACACAGCAGAACACATCAGTCAAAGGGTAGAACCAAAACACTGAAGACCAATCCAGCCACATCTCAAAGCATTCACAACCGTGTTTCTTTCTAGCATGTGATTTTGATTACACACACATGCACTGGTGAGATGAAAATATTTCTATATTGATAAATTAGAGTAACATAACTTTAACAATTCCACAATCTTCATACAGCAAGATAACAACTGTGAAAAGTGTGAAGCATCATTATGTGTATGTGGACCAAATCAAAAGCTGTGAGGATTGCACGATGTTGTGAGCTTTCATGATACACAGCTCTTGATTATTGTTCTGCTTTAGTTCAGAGAATTGCACTGAATTTAGAAAAGGAAGATAAGAAAAAAAACCCTCTATTTTTATTATAGGTTTCGTAACAACAGCAATAATAATGAAATGCTAGGTTTCCTTAACCTTGAGCAACAGGCAGGAAGGGGGAAGAGCAGTGGCTACAAAGGTATTTTCAAGAACCCTCTGCTCTCCTCTTTGTTTTTCCAACACTGTTTGACAATCTCTGATGAAGCAGCTACCTGTTGAAGCTGGAAGTACATTTCCAGCCCATTATATTAGTGATGAATTACAACTGCTTACCAAGCTGCTATGGGCATTCTTGCTAAGAAACTCAAAATAGTTTTTACAATACTTCAAGCTTTCAGGGACTGTTAAACAAATGACCATTTTAGTGAGTATCAGAGCACTCTACCTCTCTGTTTAGGGATTAAGAAAACAAAAGTAACCCAAATAAACCTTGAGTAGAAGTGAGGGAAAGCCAACCTGAGGAATGAATGTCACTTCTGTTGAACTGGCAGGCAGAGTGTGAAATCCCGCCTGAGGAACAGGACACAGTTTTTCCGCTTTATTGCATTCAAATTCTTCAAGAATAGATCAGCTGTGCTTAAAGTGACTCTGACCAAGTATGAGTGTGGCATGCTCCACGGGAAGAATTATAGAAGCCATGAATTCTTCCTTACTTTGTGTCAGGTTGAGGTTTTTCAGGTGTTTGTTTTCTTTAGAGTGTCTTCTCTATGAACAGTTTAAGGACTTTGTTTTAAAAATCATTTATAATATGTCGGTATTTTTGATTCTACGCGACAAATTCTCTTAGCTATGTTGACTCAGTAAGTAGTTTTGAACGTTGTTACTAAATTATTAAGTTACATGAACTATAATTGTCACGCTTTCCCGTCGCGACAATCTAGGAGAAATGACGCATCGCCAGGGACTCACCCTGGGGAGAAACGGACCAACACAGATACTGTAGATCAAGCAATTTCTCTGTTTAATTGGTATGTAAAGCTTCATTATATACCACAGCCATGCGCAAGCCATCTACTGATTGGTTAACATGTGCTGTTCACGCGCCTAAAGCAATAGTTTGATCGGATAAGGCCTTCTGATCACGTGAATGGTTCCTCCTGTCTGTGTCTTGCTTGATGTCCTGCTTTCAGTCACGTAGGCTCAATTTGTTCAGCTTCTTGCGCTTATTTCATCAAACTTTGTAGCAACAGTTAGCCTTCGCTGCGTCCTTGAGGCCTGCTGCTTGCAGGTGCCTTTGGCTCAGATTGAACAGCCCCATTGTGTCTCTTGTTCACTATGTGTCTATTTTTCTAATTATCCCACATATACTGCTGATCAACACATAAAATACCACAGTCAGCCTTTTTGAAAAAGTGTTTTAATGTATTGTTAATGCTTGGATTTCAAAGTTATGCTTTATCTTAACTACTTCTATGACAATAAATGAAGAAAAAGAAATAGGACCCTAAAACTTTACCCGAACTGCTGCCTATCACTTGAATTTGGCACGTATACATTGCGTCCTGGCACACCGTTTCCCGTACCATGCAATGCTATAAACAACTGAAGAACACATTGTTCTCTTCCACCAGTAAATAACATCTCAACCAACAGCTTTTTTTTCTTTTATATCCAACTCATTTAAATCCATGTTGTTTATTATAGGCTTCCTAAATACCAGATTTTCTTTTTACTCAAGCAAACTCCAGAATATGGAAGCAACAGGTTTCTTCCTGAAATGTAACTGAACCAAGAAGTCTTTACCTAGCATTCCTGCTACAAAGAGATGAACTGTCCAAAGATAATTTATGGTTTAATTAAGAGCTATCTTACTGTTCCCCCCCCCCCGCAAAGAACTTCTTTTTGATATGCAACGAGGTTAAACCTTCACAGCTTGGAATTGTTTCTGAAAAAGCCTGCAGAATTATTCATATAAATGAAGGGAATGCAGCCTGCAAAATTATTCCAAAAATTCAAAGGCTCAATCTCTGCCGTTTATTTATCCCGAGCTACTGCTAGCACAAGGATTTCCAAAGTACGTTCAAGAAGTTATATGCTCAGATGCATTGCCTTTTCAATACTGAAACTAAACCCAAATGTTCGCCAATGAACGTCTACAGGCATTTTCAAGCTACTGCTTCTCTTCACTCTCCACAAGCTGCTATGAAGTGTTAACAGTGAAGACATAAACATCACAGCTAACTTTACTTACTGCTCTTTTGGAACAAAGCAGAGGTAAAACCTGGGGCAGGGAATCCCCACTTCGGTCAGTTTCAAGCCTCGCTGTGATTTCCGCGGAGGCCCAGCTACAACCCTCTCTCACCCTGGGACTAATCCGAAGACAGACCGAGCTTCCGAGGCGTTTCCGAGGGCTTCACCAGACCGCGGACCGGGCACGACACTCCTCCGGCCTGGGCGGAGGCGCCGGCCGAGACCCGCTGGGGCGGCAGGGGCGCCGGGCCCTGAGGCCGCCGCGGGACCAGGCACGCCTGCAGGTTGCTCAGCCTCTGTGGGGAGGCCCGGGAGCAAATAACCGACATCGTTTACTACCCCACGTTACTTAAACCGAGCCGCTTGTCGAGCGGCTTTATGACCCGTTTCCCCTTTTACCCCGCTGCCCTGACGGTGTGAGCACACGCCGGCAGCAGCGGCAGGGCTCGCCAACTCGACCACCGCGGCGCCAGCAGGGCAGCCCCTGCGCGGACGGCGCTGCGCAGGCGCCCCTCGGCATCGAGGCGCCGGCGCTCGGCGCATCGATTGCTGCGGGAGCAGCTCCGCCGCTTGCGCCGCGTCCCCGCGCACGCGGGATGGGACGGGCCGGCCGCCATCTTGACGGGAGGAGGTGAGGCGGGCGGCCGCCTGGGGCCCGGGCTTAGGCAGGCGGGCGGGAGGGAGGGAGGAAGGATGGCGAGCCGCCTCCCGGGAGCACCTGTCCCGCCGTCCTAGCGACCCGCCCGCGCGGGGAGGGGAAGGGAAGGGAGGAGAGGAGCGGAGCGGGGCGTGCGTGCGGCCCGCGGGAAGGCGGGCAGCCCCCCGGGCCCCGTCCCGGGCCCCGCGGCGGAGGGGAGCGGCGCTGCTGGGGGCTGGGGTGCTGCCGGCGCTGGCAGCTCTCCTCCCCGAGGGCTCGGACCGCGCCTCGGCCCCCGCTAACGGCTCCCGCGTGTGCTCTGCCCGCAGGCAGGTCTGCAGCCGCCCCCGAGGATGGACATCAGGCCGAACCACACCATCTACATCAACAACATCAACGACAAGATTAAGAAAGAAGGTATCGGGGTGTGTGACTCGCCTCTAGAAGGCGGACTTCGTCACATGGGGCCGGCTTCCATCCCCGGCCGTGCGCTCGTCGCTGCTCCAGCGGCTGGCGTTTTGGCAGTGCCGTGGCTTCGGGGTCTCCCGGGGCTCTGAAGTGCCGTACGGCCGGTGGTCGCGCTCCGAGCTCTCGGCAGACGGCTACTTGTAATGGAGCAGCCGCCAAAGTCAGCGAACGTAGCACATCGTTTAAGTCTTTTTGTAAACCAGGGCCCGTATTTCTACGGAAGCTTCTGATTGCCTTTCTACTGTAGTTCTGAAGCTAGTTGTATGGGTTAGGTTTGCTCGTCGCTGAGGAGCTGTAACAGTAGGATTAATCGGAATATCCGATGGATGGATGCTAACAGGCCTGTTGGCATACGTTTCAGTGGTCAGCAGTCCCCTCTCACTGAAATGTGGGAACATCTGTGTGCTCCTCATTTGTTTTAGCACCATGCAAAAGCAGTGAGCGTGGCAGACAATGCCTTGCAGTTACTGCAGAGAGAGAGAGGCTGGATATTCAATGTCTGCATAGAACCATCCACTTATACCCATGCTTAGCTGGTAATCTAAAGTCATCATGGTAATTATTTGTTATTGTTTGTGAACCGAGAGGCTGGATCAAACTAGCACTACTTAAATGTTTCTTCAGGCTGCTTCAGAGAGAGATCTGAGAGTGGAAACAGCTTTGCTGAGAAATTACTTATTAACTTATCAGGATGGTTCCACTGAATAAATTTAACTTGGGCCTTTGTTTGTAGCATGTTAAGTGCCCTATAAACTAATAAGTCTCCATTACAAGATTGTGCCATTATAACTTTTAAATGTAGGATTTCAAATTACCTGTAAAGCTTACAAGAGTGATTTTTTTTTTTTTTAATACAGGTTTTGAAGTTATTTTTAAGGAAGGTGTTTTGATAAGAAAACTTTTTAAAAAAATATAACGCTATGGTTGGTCAAGAGCGGCTGGAGAAAGTGACAGTGGGCTGGTATTATCAAGTTTCAACAGCAATAAACAAGAACCAGCTCTCTTCTATTGCTGAAATATTTCAGATGTAAGATTTGCGAGTTAGAATAATCACGCAATGCAGAGGCTTTATTTAGCTTGATTGGATAAGAGTAAGGTTTAATTTGGCATGTAGTCAGGTGATCTTAAATAATGACAATAAATCCGTTGCAGTTCTAAGGTACAGTGTGATCATACAAAAACATATTCGGATGCAAAATATGAAAATATATTTCATGTGCGTGAGAGAATTGATTAAACAGAAACAAAAATTCTGAATTTAACTAGCCTTTAAGTAGTTACTATTTTGCTGGGTTCTTATTTTAAGTCATACCTCTTCACTGTTAGGTGTTACAGTATTGATTTCTCATCAGTCTTTGATGGCTGTCATACATCACACTTGAATGTGTGTGTATATGTGTATATGGAAAAATCTATATACATACCCTTGTGTAATCTTTGCTTTCTTAGCATGGTAGAATGGATGGTGGCACAGCTTTTTCACTAACTGAATACTTGAGGTGTGAAACCAAGCATTATACACCAGCTTACAAAAACTGGGCAAATATACATGTACTTATGCAATAGTTTTGACTAAACTTATGTAACATATCACTGCGTGAGCTAAAGCTGGCAAAAAATATTGTTCCTGAAGGGCAGTGAACTCTGTAGAAGTGGACATTTGCATGCAACCTTTTAAAATCTATTTTTTCATATTGTCAACAGAACTGAAGAGGTCCCTGTATGCGTTATTCTCACAGTTCGGTCATGTGGTCGACATTGTAGCGTTAAAGACTATGAAGATGAGAGGACAGGCTTTTGTTATATTTAAAGAACTTGGATCGTCTACTAATGCTTTGAGGCAACTACAAGGCTTTCCGTTTTATGGGAAACCAATGGTAAGTTATTTTGTTAGCTTTTTAAAGAAAAAAATTTGCCATAGTACAATACAGTGTTTTGGTACTTGTGCCTTGTGAATTGATGTACTGTTACTCAGTCACGTCATGTCCTGATGAATATATGTATTTATGCAAGCTGGAGGGATGCCAGAGAGACTGTAGTTAAAACACATACAGAGGCTGAACTTAGCTTTTAGGTTTCCTAAGTGATGGCTTTATGTTTTTCTGTGCTGCATTAAAGGTTTTAAGATCTTAGATACTTCCATTTTACTCATCATATCTTCTGTTGAACTGTTCTAATTAATTCTGTAATGTTCTTGAATAGTCATAGTAAATAGCTAGAATATGATGCTGACTTTTTGAGGTAATAGTGAGCAGCATGAAGACCTCTGCAGTTTTACTTTACGGAAGTCAACAGATGTGTCCAGAGATCTATATTTTTTTAAATCGATGGCTTGTTCTGCTTGGTATGCATCAGATCACGGAACCAAATAACTGAATTTCAGTATAACTTCAGTGAAGCAAGTACATGGCTGGTTTATAGAACGTGATTTAATAATATACCTGATAAGGTGCAGAATAGCACAACAATTGATACATTGTTGTTGCCTGCTTGGATAATTAGGTATCTCTTAATTCTGCAACTATTTGTGAGACATAACAATACATGCAAATGGCCCACTTGACTTCAGTGATGGGTGGATATATTAATACTGGCTTTCAGCTCATGGCTTTGATCATTAAGGAGAGCACAGACAGTTCTTTTGTTGCTGAGCCATGAGCTTATTAACACTTACTGATTCTGTAATGAAATCCTTAGCAAGGAATTGTGCAAGCTCAGTTCTGTTGTTTACCCTTGAAGAGTTTTGTGCTCAGTAAAACTCAATAGGAAATAAAAAGATTAAGACTTCATAAGCTTTTGGGGATACTTCCCTCTTTTAATATTGCCTGCAGCATGCATACTCTATCTAAGCACTAAATAAAAGCATTGAAAAAAAATTCTTCAACTGCTGTGTAATTTTGTATTGAGGTAGTCTCTGACAGTAAAAGGGATAGGATTGTGTGCATATATAACATTGCACACCTGTATACTCATAGCTGAATCTGTTTACCCCCCAACTAGTGCATGGGGCAGCCTTTGTCAGAAACCCAGCACTGTTGTGCTGCTGACACAATTTATGCAATCCAGGTTGGATTAAGGCAGGTACTTGCCTTTCTATTTAGGAAGTCTTAAGTTTTGCTGAACTCAATTTTCTGCAGAGATCTAAGAAATCACTAAAATTTTAAATCCCCTTAAAACAGGGTTAAAAAACCCTCAGGTTTTTTAGTAGAAGCTAGTGCCTATTTTGTCAAATGTCCTTATATTGCTTTGTACATCTGTTACCTTGACAAATGTTAAAAAAATGCTGTTAGATGAATAGAGTTCCAATTCCAATGAGTTAAAATGATTAATTTCCATCTTAGGATTTTTGGAGTTCTGTAGTTATGTTCAGAATTAATTATGAGGATTAGATACTCTGTAAGCATTCCTACAGTTTATAACAATGTTTTTAATATAAGAAGTTCCTGCAGAAAAATGTGTAAATGCACAGTAGAACAGTTAATGAAAGTGGTACAAAATGTTCATTATTATTAACTGCAAAATGTACTGGGGTTTTTTTCTTTTTACAAAGCGTATTCAGTATGCAAAAACAGACTCTGATATCATCTCTAAAATGCGTGGTACTTTTGCTGATAAGGAAAAAAGGAAGGAAAAGAAGAAGGCCAAATCTCTGGAGCAGTCAGCAAATGCAGCAAATAAAAAGGTTATCCAGGTAAGCTGCTTCTCTGTTTAAAAAAAGAAAAAACAAACACACACAAAAGCTATTTTAAATTTTAAATTTTTTTAGGATTAATTATTGTCTTTTGGTACTTCTCAATTCCCTAAATTGTGGTCTATTGATATCTAGTGCTGTTGAGTACTCATTAAAAGTTGAAGGAGAAGGGGCTGATCATATATATAGTCTTTGCCGTTCTTTTTTTATTATTATTTTTTTCTTTCCCCTCTTTTTCTATTACCAGGTGAAAATAAAGATGTAGGGCAAAGGTACAATACACCAAAGTAGAAACTAACCTGTTTTTTAAAAAGGAAAAAACCAAGGGGTGTGTGCTTATCTTTAATGCCAGCTTCAAGTGCTCAGCCAGCTTTTCCCTTCAGTGTTTTAATGCCCTATTTGCTCTATAAGCACTGAAGAATGGCAAATGGAAACAAGATAACTAATTTACAGCTAGATGAAAAGGACTTGGCTTGGAATATATGTCCACTAAGGGTTGGCCTGGCCTAAACTAACAACACTTAGTAATTTATGTGCTGAAGTATAGCAGAAAATGTCAAGGCACAGAGTTTGAATATTGTATTTAACTACACTTCCTGCTAAGGCACGAACTCTTATCAAGGAGAGATAAGAGTGTCCATAGAAAGCATTTCTAGGTAGAATATTCAGATTTCTCAGCATTTATTAAAAAAATCAATCGTAACATACAAATATCTTAAGAAGAAATAATTGCTACTAGCTGTAATGGTAGGAACTTTAGTTATCTTTGCTAAACTGGAGTCCTCAGTGGAAACACCTATTTTTCTCCTAATAGGTATGTCCTTTCTAGGCCTTCATTTTCAGAACTACTTCCTTCCTGTCTACTAAACCAAATTTTATCATGTGGAGAAATAGTGATTTGATGTATCTGCTGACTTGGCTATTAGTCAGACAAGATATTACTGATGTTTTTTTATTTGATTGCCTCGTTTTAAGAGTTCAGCAAAATTCACGTGCTGTATGTTTCCCTTCAGGAAGTATCTCATAAGCAACAAATGTTCCTTGGATTGTAGCTTAGGAAAACCTTAACATACTTCTTGAGTTGTACAGAAACATGGGGATGTGTGCTTATATATTTCTAACAGAACACCTTTGTAAAACTATTTTGTGCTTACTTACTAGGGAGCAACACAAAATTCAGCCAGTGCCCCAGGGACAGCAGCACAGAATCAGCAGGTAATGCTTTTTTTTTTTTTGTGTGTGGTGACTAAAAGCACTAATGTTTAAAATTATTCTCTATGAATAATAGTTTCTTGCACATGGAAACTTCAGGCTATATTTTACAGCTTCCTTTTTGTTCTGAGGCACTTGTCTAACAGCTGAATCACAGTAGACAAACGAAATCTCACTTTTACAATATCTGGTTGACATGAAATCTGCAGTTTCTCATTATTTCACAGGAAACTGCACTATTAACAACTCCTACTTAATTCTTAAATTTGGACTGTGCTTAGTATTAGTTGATGGATTCTTCTTTTTTTTTTTCATTGTAATAAATTCCCTTTAACGTGTTTTGTTCTAGTAGTAGCAAAGGAGAAGGAAGGCTGCACAGAGTGCCAGCATATCTGCTGAAAAGCTTCCTTTCAGGAGTTTGGGTGTCCTCTGCTCACTTTTTTTTTTTTCTCGTATGTGTCTTATTTTCCAAAGGATTGTGTGGAGATGTAGCAACAGCTCCCTACACTTCACTGATCTTGTCTGCTCACTGACCTTCTGAATGATTCCTGTGTGTTAGAAGTAGAGGTACTAAAGAGCCAGGATTTGCAGGAGGGCAAATACTGTAGAAGAATATCTTTGCCTGCCCTGCATCTTTCTTGAGTACTATCATTGAGAATTGCATACATAATCCACAGGGGAAAATATCTTGCCCCCAGACTGGG
Organism: Astur gentilis; assembly: GCF_929443795.1. Taxonomy (NCBI): domain Eukaryota; kingdom Metazoa; phylum Chordata; class Aves; order Accipitriformes; family Accipitridae; genus Astur; species Astur gentilis. Next base: position 17,669,381 of record NC_064884.1, read on the forward strand.
CTTTCTTTAGGGTATCATTAGTAACAAAGCACAATATGTTTATGTCAGTTTGCATTGAAGCACAATATTGAATATTGAGGCATTTGTTTGAACTTTGGAAGTTTATTTTCTAATGGCACTGCCTGGCATATTTCTGACAGCTGAAGGAAATTGTTCTGCTGAGGCATTAACTTATTTGGCACCATTATTAGGACATTTGAAGTTGTGGTGTCCAACTTCTTTTTATTTTTGTAATCTCCTTGATGACTTAGGGAGATTCCAGCCTTTCAGTCCAGTGTCAGCAAACTGGCTACTCAGCGTTGTGTCTGTTGAGTTGCTACAAATTCATATTAGCAGCCAAATCTGTTAAAGGCTCTAAAGCTTTAAATCTAATGGGGTTTCTAATTACCAAATTTGAATAGAGTACTGTAGTAAAACCATGTGGGTTTTGTGGGTTTCAGCTGCCCAAAGATACTCGGTATTTTGGTACTACTGCAGATGAACAGGGTATTTATCTTGGCCTCCGGCTGTTCTTCGGGAAGGATGTGAGGTTTCATAGGTTCTTCCACTGCCATAAAGGTGTCTTGGATAGCATCACAGCCAGTGCTTAGGCACCTGGGTCCCACCCCTGGCAGTGCCGACAGTACTGTTGAGTTGTTGAATTTAAATATGACATCTAAGAATATGTTACTGTGATTTTTGTGGAAATAAGAGTCTCTCCAAATACATCCTTGTAAAAGAGCCACAGGGCTCTTGTCTGCATATTGCATGAAGGTATACTGAAGTCCAGCTAGCAGCGTTAACAAGCAAAACTAAGGATATGTGAGTCTTGGTTCAAATAATCATGCAGACAGATGCAGGGGAAGAGATAGCTGTGTATAATCTTCTGAGCTTTGATCTTCTGTTGTTGCAGGTGCCTGATAACCCGCCAAACTATATCCTTTTCCTTAATAACTTGCCTGAGGAAACAAATGAGATGATGCTGTCCATGTTGTTCAATCAGTAAGTTTTGACTAGAAGGGACTTTTCCTTTGAATTCTTCTGTTACCTGTATGCTTTTTCTCAGTTGCCAAGCTGACTTTTTAGGAACAAGAGTTTCTTCTGAAAGTATTCCAGTTCTTTGTCTTACTGCCAAGATTACAGATGTCAGTCCTGATGACTTGGTGCAGAAAGCAAATCCTATTTTTTCGTAGCTGGTTTTGATTGTGTGAGTTATCTACTATCAATCTGCACCAGATTTAAGCTGGGGACTTTAATGTTAAAGACTACGACAGCAGGAGCAGTTTTAAAACTAGCTTTAGTTGCTTCTGTATGTGTGCAAGACTGATTAAATTGCTTCCACGTAATGATCCTTGATTGAGGCATGGTTCTAAGGACTGGACATGTAAAACCCTTCAATTTAAACCTTTCATTAGTAGTAACTTATACTAGTAGATGCTTATGATAAAGTCTTAACAGCTACTGAAGAGAGATATATTATCAAGCTAGGAAGTGTTATCTGATTCTTTGACCTTATTTTAAAGGTTTCCTGGATTCAAAGAGGTACGCTTAGTGCCTGGGCGCCATGACATTGCATTTGTGGAGTTCGAAAACGAGAATCAAGCAGGAGCTGCTCGAGATGCTCTGCAAGGATTCAAGATTACTCCATCTCATGCCATGAAAATCACTTACGCGAAGAAATAACCGGATGATCCTATAAAGGACTTCTGTGGATAGTTGGGGTTTTTTTTAATACAATGATACTTTGATCAGCTAGCATGCTTGCTGTTCTCTGCAGAAAACTTCAGACTTGTGTAAAACTGTCACAATGGCCCGGACAGACTTAGGGTTTCTACAGATCTACTGGACAGTAAATTTTTGTGTTGAAATAGTAATTTTTATAAAATAAATTCAGTTTATACTGTTCTCTAGCCATGTTTTTCTTTGAATCTGCCTTATTACTGATCTGTTAGGCTTGCAGGTCTAATTCAGTATACTGGTTTACTCTTAAGGTGACACTCGTTTCTCAGAAGTGAGTGCTGGAAAAATAGCTGTCTTTCCAGAGCAAAAAGCGTGAGCAGGAATGCTAAATGTCAGCATATTCAGAATAAATGCAACACTCAATCTTCAGCCTCATTATCAAGGGGACAGCTGCTTTTCGTCAAGAATAATTTTGTCACTTAAGAAGAACAACTTATCATTAGTGGGGGTTTTCTTCCAGGTGTGGGTAAAAATTGATTACAGTTTGATGACACTGTTGTTCAACTTGGTTTTGTCTTTATAGTGATGGCTGATAGTAGAAGCAGGTCCACAGAAGAAACAAAAGTTTATCTGTTGTCTTCTGTTCTTTCCAGCCCTATTACCAGTGATTCTAATAAATGGTTTAGGAAGAGCTTTCTGGCTTCTTCTAAAGACATTGCAGATGAGCCTGATGGTCTGTTTTTCAGCAGGTTTTTACAAAATGGGGGAAGGGTGTTGTTTTTTCCATTTCTCAGAAACCTTTACACGTCTTGTGTGACATGAAATACACTGAATGCAGTGAAGGAATTAGATGTAGCATTCTGAGTTGTAACTGTTCTAAATATTTGGGTGCAAAAATCACTTCAAATGCTGAATTGTTCTGTTCAGGTGATGGAAGATCTAGAAAAATATTTTGGGTTAGGAGAATAATTAAATTTACTTAAAATGTGACTATTTTTGGTGAATCTTGCAGTAGCTGTTGCATGGTGTTGGCTAGGAGGATTGCAATCAGACCTTTGAAAATTAATGTTTGAGAGGAAGCGCTCACACAATGCTTGTCATGCTGCACTGTTCCTCACTTGAACACTGTGAGGCCACTACCTTTTCAGACAAAGAAGTAATGGAATAGAGTTAGTGTGATTTCCTTTTAGTCATAGTTCAGGCAAGTATTACAGTAGCTGATACTACGAGGAAGAATGTTTTGCATTGCAGCTACATTGCAAGTTTGTTTCCAAAGTAATTTGGTCAGTGGGGGTGGAGGAAGGGTGCTGGAGGCCATAGCCTTTCCTCTAAAACTGGCTTTGTTACTGATTTAGGGGAAATGTTACTGATTTATTATTGATTTGTTATTATTAGAATTAATCATATTTAATTTTAATAGGAATATAGAATTATATATTTTTATGGCATTTCATATATTTAACCAACAACCAACAGCTGCTGTGAAATCCTCTGTATAACCCTGTACCAAGGCCGGAGGAATTGGCCAAAATCATTTAGTAGGAATATTTAGGATTTAAATAACAAGTAATAAAATATATATATCTTAAACAAGTTTGAGATTTAAGGTGATTTTGAGTAGATTATAACAACAGTATAGTCATAAGAAATTTAGGAACATACAAGATGTGCTGTGCACAATAATAAAAGAATAAGTATTGTTTAAAATTAGTTAACCATAGAAACTTTGACTGATTTGTTAGCTTTGTAGTGTTTTGTTTTAGGAGACTGAGAGAGAGATCGTTATGGACCTTAGTTCTGTTACATGAAACCCCACTTTGGTCAACATTACAGGTAGTGGAACCAGGTGAAATCAGCCAATGAGTGTCTTAGTATAAGAATATTAATAAAGTGACGTGATTGAGGACCAATCATTGAAAAGGTTAAATTTGGGAATTAACATTGAATGTATTTTATGTAATCAAATATATGATGGCGAAAGTTGTACTGCGCAGAATCACCTAAGAGGTCAACTATCGGACAAAGTGAGGAAGACTGTGGAAGACCACCAGAGGGCTATAGAAGACCACCAGAGACCTTCAATGCGCATGCGTAAAGGACATTAACATATGCTAATAACTTCCCAGAAATTTAATGAATATGTATAACATTTTTTGGAAATCTAATGAATATGAATGAATAAGTTTAATATAAGGTGTATGATTTTGGTGTTCGGTGTGCGTGGTTCGTGAGAGGACTCACCCGCGCACCCGGCCGTCAATAAAGAAGTGTCTGCTTATCTACACTAAATTGGTGTTGATAAGTTCTTTATTCCGAGTTTTTCGGCAACAGTTTCTGGCGACCCAGATGGGACCTCGCTGAGAGAGACCGGAGGAGTCGGGGACCTGATCGGTTCCAGCCGGCACCGAGGATTTCTCGGGGATACCCATCGATCCCCGATCCATAAGGCTCTTTGCGACGTCCCCTGGATTTTGGTAAGACACTTCTTTTCTTTTTATATTAAGGATAGTGGGTTAGAGTCCCACTAAAGTGGGTTAGAGTCCCACCGGTGGGTTAGAGTCCCACCGTATCGTCTGCCTGTCAGACGCGGCGAAAGCTGCGCAGGGTTGGACTGAAGGATCCTGAAGGAAGTGGAAGCCTAGGCGTCTGCCCGTAAGACATAAGCGAAAGCTATTGCTGGGTTGGACAATTTGGGAGTGGGTTAGAGTCCCACAACTTTTGAAGATTCTGGGTTAGAGTCCCAGCTTCAAAAGCATTTGGGAGTGGGTTAGAGTCCCACAACTTTTGAAGATTCTGGGTTAGAGTCCCAGCTTCAAAAGCATTTGGGAGTGGGTTAGAGTCCCACAACTTTTGAGGATTCTGGGTTAGAGTCCCAGCTTCAAAAGCATTTTGGAGTTTTGGGTTTGAGTCCCAATTTTTAAGGAATCTTTAAGAATATACGTGTATTTTTGTGAAAAGGTGTGGGTGTGAGTGTTGTAAGTGTAAGACGTGTACGAACTGAGTGTGGAGTATGGAAGAATGAAGTGTGGGTTTGAGTAATTATATATCTTGTATGGTATTTGATATATAACTTGCCAGGGGATATTGGTTATGACTCTTGCCTAGGGAAGTCGGCTTTGTCCGTGCCCTAGTCGAGTAGGTGGACTCCATTACCTGGCAACAATTGTCATCAATATTTATTTGATATCTGACATTTGATATTGGTTTGGTATCGGACATTTAAAAATTGAATATTGATATTTGATATTTGATATATAATAGTTATCTAGTATTGGGCATTAACATAATGGCATTGGCCAGAATATTTAAAAGTAGGAGTATGGGAAATTTGTCTACTGATGCAAAGATACCGAAAAACTCTCCGTTAGGATGTTTATTAGCACACTGGAAAGATTTTCAGGATGATTTGCGGAAAAATCAAATGGTTGAATATTGTAATAATTGGTGGCCTTCGTATATATTAGAAGATCAGGAAAGGTGGCCTATGAATGGAACACTGAATTATAACACTATCTTGCAATTAATGTTGTTTTGTAAAAGGGAAGGGAAACAGGATGAAATGCCATATGTGGATTTATTCTTTTATTTAAGACAGAGACGGGATTGGCAGGAAGAATGTAAGTTAACTAGTAGAGACAATTTGGTGATGGCTATAACATCTGACAATAGGAAAGAGAAGAAATGTTGTTTGGCGTGTGGCACTGGAAAAGAGTGTGTAAAGGAGAAAATTGTCCCCAGGGAGGATGAAGGGCCGGAGTTGGATATATCCCCTCCTAGGAGGGGAAGGAATTGGAATCAAGGGCATAGGGAAAGGATGGAAGCAGAAAGCAGTGGAATAGAAGATCTGGGGGAAGGACCATCTGAAGTTGTAATTCATACCCCCATTTCTCGAAGGACTCGACAGCAGGCACAGACAATAGCTCCCTTGCGTCAGGGGGTTGGGAATGACGGGCCGGTGTATGTAAAAGTGCCCTTTTCGGTCACGGACTTGATGGCTTGGAAGCAGGCAGCTGGAGTATATAGGGAAGATCCTGAGAGGGTAGGTAGAGTGGTGGATACTATAATCAGAACGCAAAATCCGGATTGGAGTGATTTACAGGTGATCTTGGATAATTTGTTGGATGATACAGAAAAACAGATGGTACTAAAGACTGGCAAAGCACAGGCAGAAGTGGCTGTAGTAAGTGGAATAACAGGTGGAACAATAGAGCAGAATTTTCCGTCTGGGGATCCGCAGTGGGATCCAAATAAGGAGGAACATAGAGAAAAGTTGGGACGGTATCAGAAATGGATTTTATATGGAATTAAACATGCTATGCCTAAATCTTTGAATTGGTCTAAAATATATGAGGTGAGACAAGATAAAAACGAGTCTCCATCAGCGTTTTTGGAGAGACTGAAAGAAGCTGCCAGGAAATATACTGATTTAAAGATAGATACAGAGGCAGCCCAGATACAGCTGGCTTTGATTTTCATGGGACAATCGGCACCAGACATAAGAAAGAAACTTCAGAAACTGGAGGGAGAGGATTCAAGGAGTTTGAATAAAATGCTGGAGGCAGCATGGAAAGTATATAATAACAGGGAAAAGGAGGAAAGGAGAATCAGAGAAAATAGATTATTGGCAGTAATGACAGGTACAGCAGACAGAGGACGAGGTAGAGGAAAAGGGCGAGGTATCAGTGGACGAGAAGGATTTAGGAATTTTAGTAACCGAAATTTTAACACCCCCTTAGGAGTCAATCAGTGTGCTTTGTGTAGGGAGGAAGGACATTGGAAAAGAGATTGTCCCAGAAATGAGCAGTGTTCGGGACAAAATATTCAAAGGGAGGTAGCCAGAATGATGGTTTTGGATGAATGAAGGGGACCGGAGGGGAACCCAGCTGAGCCTCTGGTTATAATTAAGCTGGGAGAAAAAGAAGTTAAATTCTTAGTGGATACAGGAGCGACATTTTCTGTATTAAATACTTGTAAAGGAAAAATTGGAACAAAAACAGCGAACATAGTGGGAGCAACAGGGAAAGAGGAAAACAGACCATTCTTGCAACCCTTGGATTTGAAGTTTGGAAATAAAATAATTACACATGAATTTTTGTATGTACCAGAATGCCCGATACCCTTATTAGGAAGGGATTTGTTATCCAAGTTAAATGCACAAATTGTGTTTGAGGAAGGAGAACTCTTTTTGAAAATACCTGAGTCAAAAACCGGAGAAATCCTGATGATACAAGAGAAAGTGGAAGAACAGGAAATTCCACCAGAGGTGGAATTCGCAGTAATTCCTACAGTGTGGGAAACAGATATACCTGGTAAATCAAAATTGGCAGCACCTGTAAAAATAGATTTAAAGGAAGATGCAGGAACAGTAAAAATTAAACAATATCCAATTAAGCCAGAAGTTAGACAGGAACTGAAGAAATTGATTGATAAATTTATAGAGTACAAAATCTTGGAGGAATGTGAATCGGAATATAATACTCCTATTTTACCAGTCAAAAAACCCTCAGGTGGATATAGGTTAGTGCAAGATTTGAGAGCAGTGAATCAGATAGTCAAGGATATATATCCTGTGGTAGCAAATCCTTATACGTTGCTAACAGCGTTAAAGGAGACTCATCAGTGGTTTACAGTGCTTGATTTGAAAGATGCTTTCTTTTGTATACCTTTGGAGAAAGAGAGCAGAAAGCTGTTTGCTTTTGAATGGGAGAATCCACAGACAGGGCGAAAGATGCAGTTAACGTGGACAAGATTACCCCAAGGATTTAAAAATAGCCCGACAATTTTTGGGAACCAACTAGCAAAAGAGCTTGAAATTTGGAAACAGGACAAACCAAGGCCTGAACACCTACTTTTACAATATGTGGATGACATCCTGATTGCTACGGAGGAAAGATTTACCTGCATACAGGTAACCATTGATCTCTTAAACTTTCTGGGACTAAATGGGTACAAGGTATCCAGGAAGAAAGCTCAAATAGCACGGCAGACTGTGATATATCTGGGCTTTGAGATCTCAAAAGGGCAGCGACAATTGGGAAAAGATCGCAAAGAGACTGTTTGTAGCATACCTGAGCCGAAAAACATCCACGAACTCAGAGCATTTCTGGGAATGGCCGGGTGGTGTCGTCTCTGGATTATGAACTACGGTTTAATAGCTAAACCGTTGTATGAAGCCCTAAAGAACTCTTCCTTTGTGTGGGGTCCAAAACAGCAGAGGGCCTTTATGGAGTTAAAACGTGCTTTAATGTCTGCACCTGCTTTAGGCCTTCCTGATTTAACCAAGGATTTTCAGTTGTTCGTCCATGAAAGACAACGCTTGGCACTTGGTGTGTTAACTCAGAAGATGGGAAGCTGGAAGCGACCGGTTGGATACTTCTCCAAACAATTGGACACAGTGAGTAAAGGATGGCCAAATTGCCTTCGAGCGGTGGCTGCAACAGTAATGCTTATACAAGAAGCTCGGAAATTGACGATGGGAAAAACTATAATAGTCTATGTCCCACATATGGTGAAAACTGTTTTGGAACAAAAGGGGGGATATTGGTTATCTCCGAGCAGGATGATGAAATACCAGGTAATACTAACTCAACAGGATGATGTAATTTTGAAAACGACTAACCTGGTAAATCCGGCAGTGTTTTTAAGTTCTATACAGGAAGAAGGACAATTGGAACATGATTGCTTGGCTGCTATTGAATATGTTTATTCCAGTCGTGAAGATTTGAAAGATGTACCACTGGAGCAACCGGACTGGGAGTTGTATACTGATGGTAGCAGCTTCATGGAACAAGGAATCCGATACGCTGGATATGCGGTAACAACAGATACCACGGTTATAGAAGCAAAAGCATTGGCAAGTAATACTTCAGCTCAAAAAGCGGAACTTATTGCTTTGATTCGAGCTTTGGAATTAAGCGAAAACAAAAAAGTGAACATTTGGACAGACTCAAAGTATGCCTTTGGGGTGGTACATGTCCATGGGGCACTGTGGAAAGAAAGAGGATTGTTGTCCTCTCAGGGATCAAATATTAAACATCAAGGTGAAATTTTAAAATTATTACAGGCAGTTCAAAAACCAGATCAGGTAGCAATCATGCACTGTAAAGCACACCAAATTGGAAACACAAAGGAAATTACTGGAAATAATTTTGCCGATAGAGCAGCAAGAAAGGTAGCCAAGGAACGAGCATGGCAAATGGCACTAATTCCCTCCAAAACAGTAACTCTTCCCAGGGAGGAACCAAGATATTCAGAAGAGGATGACAAGTTAGGCCAATTATTAAATGCTAAGAAAAATCAAGCCGGATGGTGGGTAACACCTACAGGACAGGTGGTACTTCCACCCGTTCTGATGAGAGAAATAATTCAAACGAAACATCAGGAATGTCACTGGGGAGCAGAAGCCTTAGCATCCTCCTTACAAAAACAAGTAGTATCGCTTAAAATGTTAGGAATGGTAAAAATGATAACTGCAAAATGTGAAGTATGTTTGAAAAATAATCCAGTGGTCAGGAAAAAGGTACAAATGGGTCGAATAAAATCTGGTACAGAGCCTGGAGATTACTGGCAAGTAGATTTTTCAGAATTACCTAGGCAGAATGGATATCGGTACATTCTGGTGGGGGTTGATACTTTTACAGGATGGCCAGAAGCTCTTCCCTGTCGTTCCACACAAACAAAGGAAGTAGTAAAGTGGTTACTACGAGAAATAATTCCAAGGTTTGGAGTTCCAATAGGAATTTCTTCTGACAGAGGTCCACACTTTGTTGCGGAGGTAATTCAAAATGTTAGTAAAATTCTGGGTATAGCATGGGATCTGCATACCCCATGGAGACCGCAATCCAGTGGGAAAGTGGAGAGGATGAATCAAACTCTAAAAAGGCAAATAAGTAAAATTTGTCAGGAGACTAATTTAAAATGGCCTCAAGCACTTCCATTGGCATTATTAAGAATCAGAGTACAACCAAAGAGTGGAACCTCAGTCAGTCCTTATGAATTGTTGTATGGGAAACCTTATGAGTCCCCGGAACCAAACCCAAATATGCATGTAAAAGGAAAACAAGATGTGTATAACTATTTGCTTTCCCTAGGAAAAACTTTGGCCGTGATTCGGAGGATTGTAGTGTGGAATAGACCATTATCCTTGGAAGCTCCGGTCCATGACTTCCAACCAGGAGATTATGTCTACGTGAAAACGTGGGCTTCTGAACCCTTGCAAGGACGTTGGAAAGGACCTTTCCAGGTACTGTTAACCACCTTCACAGCGATTAAGATTGCCGAATCAGAGGCTTGGATACACTACACTCGAGTGAAGAAAGCACCTGCTACATGGAAGATCATCAGCCGTAATCCGAAGACTTTGAAACTGACTCTAAAACATGTCTAATTTTTTATATCAGTCTGTGATTGTTCTATTCATAGTAGTTTGGCAGATGGTGTTGGTGGAAACCTGGACGGAACTGATGAATAGGAACAAGAGACAAGTAGAAACAGAGCAATTGATTGGCATTCCAGAAAAATCGGTTGAGGAAAATTTGATGTTAGGATTGATTAAAGGATTTGCCCATTTACAAAATGTTACTCAGATCACTGCTTGTTTACCAATACCAAGAGCAGTAGGGGAAACTATCCCTTGGGGAATTTTAACCATGAATTTAACCATCCTGGAACACAAAAACGAAACCACTCACTGTAAACAAGTGCCAGTGACACAGTGGTTTGAGCAGGTAAAGGTTATCAGAAAACAATGGAAATGGATGGGCAGGGAAGTAGATTGTCTGAAATTATTGAATCATCAATTCACCCCGGCCTCCCCTTTAGGAGATATGTTTGCTATGGGTAGTCCTATGGGATGGTGCTCGTATGATGTACAAGTCAAAACTAACGAAAGCCGGAGTATTATGGAATGGAAATGTAATGAGACTAATCAGACCATCCCAGGAAACCCAGTTAGCTGGGATTCGATATGGTCTATGGCCATAATGTTTCAATTTCAGTATATGGCCAAAACTTCTTGGTGTATTACTTGGGATGGATTAGTTGTTACAGCCTGGCCATCTATAAATGACAGAACGAGTTCACTGCGGATAAAAGAGAAAATGGTATCTTGGTGGAAATGTGAAAAGGTTTATGATTGTAGTACTACAGACCCAGCAATAGAAAGAATTCCCCCTTTGGCTGCGGCCTTGAAATATGGCTGCTTGTGTAGAGGACTTAAAAATGATCTCAAACTAACTGAAACATTCCTACCTAAAAGGGGAACCTTTCTTAGTTGTAGAAAAATTACCATTCAGAGTCCAGGACATTTAGTTTGGGCACTAAGTGATGGAACCTGGACAACTCAATTATCACTGGATGGTACAGTAAAGCAAATTAGCTTAGGCATGCCAACATTGTGTCCGATTTGGAAGAAATCACCATTCAAAGGGCCTTTGGAGAATTTAAGGTTAAAACGGACCAAGAGGTCTGAAACAGGTGACGATATATGGAATGAACCATCAACAGGAGTAAAAATTGGCTGGGCTCTTGAATCTCTTTTGAACCCCATAGCTTCATACAGAAATAGAGAATGGCTTTATCATCTAACAGGCCAGGTAGAAAAATTGGCGAACATTACGAAGAAAGGGTTTAAGGAATTAAATATCCAACTGCAGGCAACTTCCAGGATGACTCTTCAAAATAGAATGGCCCTAGACCTACTTTTACTTAAAGAACATGGAGTGTGTGGATACCTTAAGGATAGATTAGACCATTGTTGTATTCATATTCCTAATGTTACTCAAGACGTAGAACATGATCTGGAGCTATTGAGCAAAGTTGAGAAAGAAACCGAGGCCATTCGAGAGGATATGTCAGAAGATTGGCTGGGAAAAATCTTTAGCGGGTTAGGATGGAATCTGAGTTCTTGGTTAAAATCTATAATTAAAACTCTGTTTCTGTTGTTAATTATTTTTATGATGATCATGCTGACGTATGGTTGTCTAAAGAGACAACTTACAAACAGAATTGCAGTCAATCGCATGATCATGAGAGAAGTTCCAATTGTTCTACCAGAGTACAGTCCACCACCACAATATGCTGAAACAAATAACGATTTGTTAAGTACTAGTAGAGAAATGTTATGTAGATAATGTGAAAGTATTGAAATAATTTTCAACACTTTCAAAGGGGGGAAATGTTACTGATTTAGGGGAAATGTTACTGATTTATTATTGATTTGTTATTATTAGAATTAATCATATTTAATTTTAATAGGAATATAGAATTATATATTTTTATGGCATTTCATATATTTAACCAACAACCAACAGCTGCTGTGAAATCCTCTGTATAACCCTGTACCAAGGCCGGAGGAATTGGCCAAAATCATTTAGTAGGAATATTTAGGATTTAAATAACAAGTAATAAAATATATATATCTTAAACAAGTTTGAGATTTAAGGTGATTTTGAGTAGATTATAACAACAGTATAGTCATAAGAAATTTAGGAACATACAAGATGTGCTGTGCACAATAATAAAAGAATAAGTATTGTTTAAAATTAGTTAACCATAGAAACTTTGACTGATTTGTTAGCTTTGTAGTGTTTTGTTTTAGGAGACTGAGAGAGAGATCGTTATGGACCTTAGTTCTGTTACATGAAACCCCACTTTGGTCAACATTACAGGTAGTGGAACCAGGTGAAATCAGCCAATGAGTGTCTTAGTATAAGAATATTAATAAAGTGACGTGATTGAGGACCAATCATTGAAAAGGTTAAATTTGGGAATTAACATTGAATGTATTTTATGTAATCAAATATATGATGGCGAAAGTTGTACTGCGCAGAATCACCTAAGAGGTCAACTATCGGACAAAGTGAGGAAGACTGTGGAAGACCACCAGAGGGCTATAGAAGACCACCAGAGACCTTCAATGCGCATGCGTAAAGGACATTAACATATGCTAATAACTTCCCAGAAATTTAATGAATATGTATAACATTTTTTGGAAATCTAATGAATATGAATGAATAAGTTTAATATAAGGTGTATGATTTTGGTGTTCGGTGTGCGTGGTTCGTGAGAGGACTCACCCGCGCACCCGGCCGTCAATAAAGAAGTGTCTGCTTATCTACACTAAATTGGTGTTGATAAGTTCTTTATTCCGAGTTTTTCGGCAACAGCTTGGTGCAGTTCCTTCCTGTGTTGAGTGGGCTCAGCTGTAGCTGCAGAGCATTCATTTCCCCCAGTTTGTGTTCTGAAAAAATTGAGATCTGACTTAAAACTGTTCTTTGGACAAAGTGCTGCACCTTCAGGCAAGCATGATTGCTTTTTATAAAATCTTGGTGTGCTTTGTAGTTCTGGCACATCCACTCAATTTCTGAGCAAGTGCTATGTTATGTGTAAGCATAAAACTAGCTACACAAACCACCTTTTTTTGCACAAGACCTGAAAAATCTCATGTTCTGCTCCCAGAGTACATTGCAAGATCATGCCCCTTCCACAGTCATCTCAATTACTGTCTTATCTCTCTTCAGTGTGTGTGTGATTTCACAAGTATTCTAATACTTGCAAGTGGAAATTGTTGCAATGTGCCTGTAAGGGAGCAAAAGTGAGTATGTTGTTCAGTCACAAACCTTATGTTTTCCTTCTGCAATCATAATTTTATAGGTGTTAATTATGCTGTCCTTACATCCCACTAGTCTGTGTACATGAGACTACCATTGCATACCACTGCTCTTCACCTTTGTTCACTTAGAAGGGTTTGTATGGAGCTGTCTGCAAAGGAGGTTAGACACTACATATAGGAGGCTGGAGGAAGGAGTAATGGGCTGGAAGATTAGAGGAGAATGTGGTGAAGTCAGCTGCCGCGATTGAGAGATGGGACGCAGCTTGATGCAAGCGAAATGTAGATTTTATTATGATTCTTCACATATATTTATACTAGTTCAGGCTAGCATGTTCTAAGCTGATTGGTCCAAATTCTACGTTAAGCATTTACAGATACATTAAGCATTCACAGATTGGCTAATGCTAAAGGAATTTTTTAAACATTTACTTCTTCTATTTACAGCAATCTATCTTGAGCAAGAACAATAGTTCCTCTTCTACAGGGTGATTGTTTTAAAGTCTCACCAGCTCACAATCCTCTGTACAAACATAGAGTGAGCAGTCTTTGTCTCTTCTAATCAAAGTTCTTATCTTATCTTTCCCAGGGCCTATGGCCGACAAGTTCTAGCACACCTCCTTCTACCAATTTAGCAGTGCTGGGGGTTTTACTGACACCAGACAAATCCTGTCCCACAGTCAGCTGTAATAGGAAGGTGATGCTAAAAATTGGAAGATGATCCTTCTTTAAAAGAGAGTGGGGTATTTTTGATGACAGTTGACAGCTTCCTCTGTTCTGCTTGTGGACTGAAAGCTGGTACAGCCAGCAGTTATTGAGGCCTCCTCGTGAATCAGGAAGCACTGGTTCTCTGGAGTGCCGTTTGGGGAATTTACAAACTTGTGCTTGGTCACTTTTAAGGATTGATCCAGACCAGCCTTCTGTAGCCTGACAGCTGGGATGTGAATTGCTTACAGTGTAGTAACTCCAGTGGTGGTTCCTTGTGTGTGTGTGTGTGTGTGTGTGCATCTATTTTAATTAAAATATTCCCTACAAATCTTGCCTCATTTATGCTAGGACAAGATTTTGGGAAGTTAGATGAATTCTAGATGTCCTCTCCAAGGCATAAAGAGGGCCTTTTAAGTCAGGCTGTGGCAGTGTATGTTGTTCAGCATCTTGCATCTGCAAACTCTGAACTGATTTCAGCTATGTAAGTAAAAGTGAAATGGTTGTTGTCCTGGCGTAACCTGTGTGTTCTGCTTTTGACTGCGTCTCCCTGTGGAAGGGATCTTGCCTATACAAGTATGTAGTGCTTGAACCTTTTAGACTTCACGTTTAAATTGCTGACTTGCAATTTTACTGGGCTTCAACTCCCTAATGGTTTGTTTACATTTGTGTCCATGTGTTAGGGTCTTAGTAGGTCCTTTTTGTAGACCCTAACAGGGGAATCTCTGCCACTGAGGACTTAGGGTCCAGTGAAGATGATGCTTGTCAGTGAGCATTTGTGAAAATTAAGAACTTGAGGATTTGGAAGGATGTCATTTCCTTTGCTGCTTACCAGGATCTGACTTAATTTTTGTCCTTAAACTTTGCTTGAGGTAAGATTAAGACTATGGACAACTACAGAAAGACTTAAAATGTTTAAATAATACAGTTGCTGATTGAAATATTAATGCGGAATGGCTTGGGGAAGGTGTTGTGGTTTAACTCCAGCCAGCAACTAAGTACCACGCAGCCGCTTACTCACTTCCCCCATCCAGTGCGATGGGGGAGGAAATCGGGAAAAAAGGTAAAACTTCTGGGTTGAGATAAGAACAGTTTAATAGAGCAGAAAAGAAGAAACTATAATGATAATGATAACACTAATAAAATGACAACAGTAGTAATAAAAGGATTGGAATGTACAAATTATGCACAGGGCAATAGCTCACCACCCGCCGACCGACACCCCGCCAGTCCCCGAGCAGCGATTCCCTGCCCCCTCACTTCCCAGTTCCTAAACTAGATGGGACGTCCCATGGTATGGAATACACCGTTGGCCAGTTTGGGTCAGGTGCCCTGGTTGTGTCCTATGCCAACTTTTTGTGCCCTGGCTGGGCATGAGAAGCTGGAAAATCCTTGACTATAGTCTAAACAATACTGAGCAACAACTGAAAACATCAGTGTTATCAACATTCTTGGCATACTGAACTCAAAACATAGCACTGTACCAGCTACTAGGAAGACAGTTAGCTCTATCCCAGCTGAAACCAGGACAGGAAGGGATTTGGTTTTGTGAGTGGACCCTGAGGTCTTCCTCCCGCTTGCAGCTCCTCTAGTGGGGCGGAATGTCGCCCCAACCCCTTCCCATTGGCCCGGCATGTTTGTCCAGGTGTCTGCCTCTTCCACAAAAGACAGGGATCACTGGACCTGGGCCACATTCAGCAGGCGCTGTAGCAAAGAAAAATGACACATATTAATTTGGTTGCTTTACTTTTGTGTCTCGGATTAATGTGTCCTGTTGTAACTGAAATTTTTATGGACAAGCTTGCCAGCAGGAAGCTGTGTGCTGATGATGACTGTGTCTGTAAGTAACTTTGCTTTAATGTGGGGGACTAAAAAACGACTGCAGACTTTGGATGCGGTAGTGTGAGGGAAAACTACTCTGCTTATTTAGCTCTGTTATATTTGCATTGGCTTGTCAACTTTAAAAGCAGAATGGGAGGGTTTATATGGAATGTCACATGCAGTTTTACTGCAAAAAGGGTTTTGTAAAGGACAGTTTTCACTCAAGTGAAAGCTACATAAAAGTAGAGAGAAGGATTGTAAATTCCACTATGAGGAAATGGCACGTTCTTAAGCTGTTAGTTTGCTTACTGGAGAGTAGAAAAACTAGCAGAACAAATCCTTGAAGACTTTTATTAATTTCAGGATAACCTACTTCTATCTGTAGAAGTAGTTTCACATGTGTACATACGAGCACACATGTATTTATATTTCTCTCTTGAAAAGTATATAAGTATTTAAATTCATCCACCTCATATTTTTTTTCTAGACACCATTTCCCTTGCCAGAGCAGAAGAGGATTATAATGCTCCAGACTGTAGATTCATTAATATTAAAAAAGGGCAGTTGATTTATGTTTACTCAAAACTAGTGAAAGAAGACGACTCTGGAGAATTCTGGGCTGGAAGTGTAAGAAGAGATTCTTGTGTATATGAGCAAACCAGAAGTAGACTAATGCATTTCTGTCAAGAAATGGATGCTAATGCTGAGCTATTGTGGGTTTTAAAGCAGAAACTTAGTTTTCAAAGTGAATGTTTAAACTTAAACTGATAGAGGCGTCTTGAGGTTTTTAATCTTTTTTTTTTAATGAAATATCTTCAATAACTATATGGTAATTATGAACTGAAGCTTAATGGAAGGGCTCAACAGTTCTTTTCTGTGGCTGTTTGCTGAAACTATGGAGGAGAAAGCTTTTATCACAGTTGGTCATAAAACTCCTAAATTTAAGGGAAGCAAAGATAAGTATTAGCTGCATTTATTAAAAAAAATCCAGATAAACTATAGGTGGTATTAATTTTCTCCAAAAAATGTATGCCTGTATCAGAACAGGTTAATGGTTTGTTTCATGTGCCAGCTAATTGGAAACTAGAAAATCTAAAGTCAGAGTAGATACACTATTAGTAACTGCTTTTGACTAAATTATGAACTAGCTCAAACCAGTTGAGGACTGTTTTAAGGTACCTAATTATACATCTCCTTGCTCGAAGGTTTATGGAGAACAGTATGAAGACCATATGGGGACAGTTGGTTATTTCCCTAGCAGTTTAGTCTCAGAACAACATGTCTATCAAGAAGCAAATAAGACTGTTCGTACAATGGTAAGGAATTTGCAAAAGCCCAGCTGGCTACATAATTATACTTGGCTGTGTAATGCTAATTTGCTGTAAAAACAAATCATAATTGTGGCAGTTGATTGTAGCATATTACAGATTCTTAGGGATCCAATCTTTGGGCCTTTATAACAGGCAGATAGCCTCAATAAAATCCCTAACATAAGCTCTGATATTGCAGACATTACAAATGTTGCATTAAGGACTTGATCCTGTTAGAGTTCCTATTGATTTGAATGGTATTCGTTTAAGGCCACGTAAGTTTTACCCAAAGCTTTCTTTTTGGATATTTCTGGATATTGTGGTGCGTACTTCAGTAATGTGTACAAGTGTGCTTTCTATTAATTGCATATATAGATGGACGCTGTCATACAGAACTTCTCATTTACAAGAAGCACGCTTGCTTTCTCATAACAAAGTTATTGGTACATCAAAAAGCTGAATTAAAAAGCTTTTGGAAAAACATTAGTGTTCTGTGAGAAGGCTCTATTTCTGAAAGGGTGATTGTCCCTGATTATGTACAGTAGTGTCTCATACACCAGACAATTAGTAATTTTACTAAAGATCTGAAACACTTCACAGAGGAGTGGAAGAGGAGAGTCCTTTCTCAGAGGGTGCTGTGGTTTGGCTTACAACTAACGCTTACTGGTAGCTTATTTATTTGCTTAAAAACAAATTGAGTGGTAGGTTTACAGTAATTACCTTCATCAATATTGAATATTTAGCTATGTGCCATTTTGAAGCATATGGCAAAATACAATTAGTGTGTCAATCTTGAAATTGTATCTGGAGTCTTTAATCCTAGGTCCAGATTATTAGATGGGTTTCATTAACACAGGAAATAAGTGAAAGGAAGAATTTTGTTTCATGTTAATAGTTGCTAGGATTTGTGTTATAATGTATCAGACAAGCTTTATTTGAGGAAATGTGAACCTCCGGTAAGTGATTGCTTTTCTTGACACTACATTAGGTTATTCTGAATTTGGCCCAGAAGCATTGCAGCAATTAATTAGTCACAGAACATGACAGAAAGACTAAAGTACATTTCTAAGTGCTTTTCTCAACAATATGACATCGAGTCTGCTGCACAGCAAGCTGAACTGGAAGCAGACGTAGGTTAAAGTGATGTTTTAGCCTGCAGGCTGACTCAGGGTCCAGAATGGGCTGCTGTCAGACTGCAATGCAGAACTTTAATCGGAAAGTAATTTTCTTTTGCAAAACTAGCGACACAGACTTTCACTGTCATTTCACCTTTACTTCGCATTCTTGCTATGCAAGGAGCTTTGCAATGAAAATGAAGGGCAATACAGATACGTTATTTTCCTCGTTCTACTGCTCTCACCTGTATGTTGCAAATGTGACCTTAAGGATCTCATTCTTTCTAAGTTCATGTTTAAAACAATCTACAGCACATCTTGACCAATCAGCGTATGGGCATGCTGCTTGCTTCAGAAATATCCCTTAAAGGTGCTGTTTTATACAGAGTGAATGCTGCACACTGACAGATGCCTCTAATGCCACCAGCCTTCCATCTGCAAGTCAGAAGCTGGTCTTTTGCTCACAGCTCTGTAACCTTCCCCCAAGCTGCTGGCAAATTTTTGCCTTGCTTCCCTGGCCTTGCACCTGCAAAGCCCCAAATTGGTGTTACAATGGGCAACATCCTTGGGAAGAGGTTGCCATTTATATGAGGGGACCTGATGATGCCCGAAGCTTAGTGATTAATCAGCATGCAGCACCTGCCCCTGATCGAAGCACTGGGTGGCACACACAAATGGCATTGCATGGAGGGACAACTGATAGGGAACTTGATGGGGAAAAGTATTAAGATGGGGGGGGGGGGGGGGAGGGGGGGAGGGGTACCTGCTGCACTGGAGAGAAGCCTGAAAGAGGAAATCAGCCTGGGGGTCTATGGGTCTCTGACCCTGCTTCCCCTCCCCCAAAAGAGTAACTTTTACTGTTGGAGTCCATGTATACCATCAGCTACAGACCCTGCTAATAAATGTTTCTGCCTGTGAACTTCTCCCAGCACCCTCTTGTGCAGCTCTGGGTGATCCATGCCTGTTCGTTGCTGTCTGACCAATAAATCTTAGGAGATTATTTTTTTTTTTCCCCTGGTGCTGCTACCTTTGAACCATTGAGTTACTCTGAATACAATAGACTCAACAGAATAGGCCGTGTGTGCTGCAAAGCAGTGTTGGATTGCCTGCCTTCCCTTGATCACTTACAATTGGCCATTTGCTGACTGAGAGTAGTTTCGTTGCCAGTAAGCATCTGCTCTGAAACAACTCCCTCTCTTCTGCTTTCAGTGGACAGCTATATGTGATACACTGGTCTGATGTAAATGTTGTAGAGTTTGAGCACCACAGTATGATAATTCCCTGCAGCAGAATCGAGATCTGCATAACCATATAAGATAATAGCAGGAAGTTAGATGAAAGCAATATGCTGTGGAAGTCTATCCCATGCTGGAAGTTTTCAAGCAAAATACTGGCATTTATTTTCTAGTCATGTTTCTCCATAGCAAGTGTATCGCATAGCCTCGGTCTGTTTAAGGCATCCTTTTCATGTGTGATTAGGAACTGTGTAAGGATAAAGGCTTACATATGAGTCATAACTCCAGGTATGGATGTGGGAATACAAAACAAAAAAGGGAGATAAAGGAATCATTTCAAATGAAGAGAGAAAGTGGTATTGCCTAATTCACTTAAAAAATTTATGGCAGGAACAAATCATCCCAGCGATGCAAAAGGAGTCAAAAGACAAAATTTTTGTTTTCCAGAATACTTTTATTATGGTGTACTTTGAGTATATTATAGCATATTCTGTGTTTGCATCTACTCATGTACCTTTGGGGGTTAATGAAGGAATGTTAATCCTTCACTCATCTCAAAACATCTTTCAACTCTCTTTTTCAGGACATTGATTTCTTCTGTGAATAGTGCTGAAAGCAGTCAGGTAATCTCTTGACTGCTACCAGGGAAAGCTGACAGGAGGAAACCTGGACACCCTCCCTGAACACACAGCCTTTCCTGTAGTAGATGTTTGTGAAACAAGTAACCTTTTTTCAAAACAAGAAGGTTTTCATTTAAAGAGAGTGATTTGGGATGGGCAAAGAGTCCCACAAAGGATTTGTTCTTTAGAAATTTTTTACCTGTGTATACTTCGTTACTTGTTAATAAAGCTGATAGCCTTTGAATTGCTGTAAGTCTGTGTGGTATAAATATGCTATGTATGGGATTAGATGTGCAATCCTGATCTGCATTTTCCTGCCATAACCTTACACCATGTATTAGATGTTAGAAATACCTTCCTTGGGTAAGCTATCTGTGACTTGCTGGAATATGTAACTTTGTTGCAAGGGCTATCCAACAACTGAGAAACCACCAGTAACTAAATATGGCCTTTAGCAGTGTGTCAAAAAGAGTATCTCACCTGTCATGGGTGCTGGTATGGGGTATGTGCAAGCTGAAACCGTGGCTCAGAGCCATGGGCTGAAACAGGAGCATGGGGTAAGGCTGGGGATGGTGCCTGCCCAGGGCTTCCCCTGGCTTGGAGGCAGCACTGTGCCCGCTTGCTCCCCTGGGTGCTGGTACAGAAGACATTTAGCCTCTGCTAACTGTTCAAAGTATGAGAATTGGAGGAGGTATCCTGCTGATCCTTCTCTGACTCTTAACAGTCGGACTGCCAGCGCTGGAATGCCTGCTATGTCGTGGAGAGCCTCACGATGGAATCGGGTGAAGAATTAGCAGATTTAATTTTTTACGAACAAGCACATTTCTGAAGCCACAGAATAGAGAGGGGTACTCTGCCTTGGCCACTAAAGCCTAAATGCGACCCCGAGTGCCCTCTTGTGGCAGCCCAACACCGGGTAAAGCTCCGTCTGCCCTCAGAGCTCCCTGCGCCTCAGCGCGGAGAACCCTCCAGAAGGGCGGGATGGAGCGCCCGCCAGCGCGGCAGCCAATCGCAATCGGGCATTCTCTGCCCCCTCGCGCCCCCAGCTCGAGGGCCCGGGCGGGGAGGAAGGGGCCGCCTGAGGCATAATGGCTGCGAGGGTGGTAGTCCTGGTCTGTCATCGTCCTCTCAGCTCTCTGCTTCCTCCACCCGGGACAGGGGGATGCGTGAGGTGAGGAGCTGTTGGGCTGAGCCTCCTGCCCTCCAGACGGTGAGGTTGTGCTACTCAGTGTTAGACATGCCTATGGCTGAAAGTGGTGGTGCTATGCAGCCTCCATGTTGTCAGTTCGGCCTCAAAAAGTGAGTTCTTTAGGTAAAATGCCATGATTCTGGGGAGGTTGAATGACAGAACATTTTAGGACTAGCAGTACTTGCATTTGTCAAAGACCTCTGGCAGGGTTGTCTGAGAGCAAACTGTTACTTTTTAACCAAGAAACTAATTTTTTAGCTGGATGGTTCCCACTCAGCACAGCTTTCCACCATGAAGTTTTTGCAATTGCATGTATTCATTTTAGATAGGCCTGCTACTTCATGGAAATGCATCCTACACCTAGGCACACATTAGAAGCCGCAAGTACCAGGATAGTATGTGTAGCAGTAGGTGTTTGCAAACAACATACAAAATATATATAAATTGCCCTCTGGATATGAATAAAAATTGCCAGGTGAGGTTTAGCACTTGCAATTGGAAAATATGAGTTTTTCCTCAAATCATCATCCCATATAATTGCTTAGAGTTATTAAAGTACCCAGTCCTACATGGATGTATAAGAGGTATATGTAAAAAGCTTTATACACATTTCTCCACAAAGTTACTATCCTTTCCTCTTCACTTACAGTGCAGGAGCCCCAGGCCAGAACTGGACATTCTGTGGTATAAAGTGAGACCAGTGTTCATAGTCCTTGACGTTGTGCTTAATCCTTAACCCATGTCCTTGTAAAGAAAATCTTGCATATGTTACTGGTTTCTGCTCCTGTTTGCTCTTTAACCAGCTTGTGAGAGCTATTGATACTTCAGGACAGCAAAACAACTAAGAGGAGAATACTTCCAGTGCAGGATGCATACAGCAGGGAGTAGGCATACATGTATTGTCCTTTTTGAGCTTGCATAAAGGGCAACTTTTGGAGTATCAGTGAAAGACAACCTGCTATGACTCCTTTGGTAGTTATAGCAAGTCTGGGGCCATCGTGGCAGAATGTGGGCAGTATGTATTTATTTCTCTTTGCCTTTTCCCTGGCTGCCATCAGAGGCCCTGTTCTATGGTGATCTCTTCTTGAAAAAATAACTCAGAAGGCTTTCAAGGGGCATCAAAGTCTGTCTTTGCTACTTGAAAATCTAATTCTGAGGAAAGTAAGATAAGGGTTCACTTTGTGGTATTCATAAAGCATCTGGCTGTGAAGAAGCATTGTACTGGCAAAGCTACTTGTCTACTGAATTCAGCCTCTCATGTGCAATTGTTGGATGGTTTCCAATCTAATGAAGCTTTATAGCACCTTTTGTCTGCACAATGTCATAGGTACTTGTTTTATACAGCCACATTGTGTAAAACTGTCATCTCACAAGCACTGGTGACCTATGCGACAATTTGAACTCTCCTATGATAGACTAGATAAATTTACAGCTTCATTATGTGACTTATTGGCAGGATCCTTTTTTTAGTTGTCCAAAGGACAACTGTGACTTCATTCGTTAGTCACCAGGGATGTGATACAACGAATGCAGCAATTCCTGATCTTTATGGCCATTGCATCTCTGAGGGCAATCTCTTCACTGTGTAAATGCTATGCCAAGAAGGCCTGTTGCATAGATTCACTTTACAAGGGATAGTGTGTGAGCTCAGAAGAGTGGAGATATTGCAGTCTGACATGGTCTTCTCACCCTAGAGAAGATGCACAATATGCCTCAATTGTCATTCATTCACTTGAATCAAATCAGTGCTTGGTTTTATTTTCAGTATGCCGATTTTCGTTATTTTATCGCAAATTTCACAATGTTTGATTAACTTAAAATTCCCATTGCTAAGGCCTGATTACTACACAAGAAAAATGAGACAATCTCCTGGTTTTAGAGGAAAGTCTAAGTTTCTACCCTTTACAAGTGTAGGGAAGCCTGACAACCTTAATCTTAACAGCACGAGTACCAAAGCTAAACGAAATGATCCCAGATTTGTACGATGAAATCTGGGGGAAGTGGGGAAGGGAGAAATGACAGGGGACCGCAGGACGTCTTGTCCTGGTTTCAGCTGGGATGGAGTTAACTGCCTTCCTAGTAGCTGGTACAGGGCTATGTTTTGAGTTCAGTATGCCAAGAATGTTGATAACACTGATGTTTTCAGTTGTTGCTCAGTATTGTTTAGACTATAGTCAAGGATTTTCCAGCTTCTCATGCCCAGCCAGGGCACAAAAAGTTGGCATAGGACACAACCAGGGCACCTGACCCAAACTGGCCAACGGTGTATTCCATACCATGGGACGTCCCATCTAGTTTAGGAACTGGGAAGTGGGGGGGCAGGGAATCGCCACTCGGGGACTGGCTGGGTGTCGGTCGGCAGGTGGTGAGCTATTGCCCTGTGCATAATTTGTACATTCCAATCCTTTTATTACTACTGTTGTCATTTTATTAGTGTTATCATTATCATTATTAGTTTCTTCTTTTCGGTTCTATTAAACCATTCTTATCTCAACCCAGGAGTTTTACTTTTTTTTCCTGATTTTCTCCCCCATCCCACTGGATGGGGGGGGAGTGAGTGAGCGGCTGCGTGGTGCTTAGTTGCTGGCTGGGGTTAAACCACGACACGTCTGTAGAAAACTTTTGAGTGCTTGCAGTTGGCAGCACTATTAATGTGAAGCTGACAGTTAAAGATCAATAACTTTGACACTGAACACAGATCTGCTTTCTGCATTCACATTCTTAGGTGAAGCTCATTTCAGACCAGCACAGCTTGCCATTCAGACCCCTAAGTGTTCATGCTGTAGTGTATCTGGCTGAAATAAACAGGAACTGACTTTCAGGAGAAGAAGAGGATCAATATTATGCTAGCAGAAAGTGGAGGATGCTTTTGATTTTCTAGTTTCTTTCTTTTTCCCCTACAGTGATTACTGTCCTTGCAGTTTCTTTCTAGAAACCACAGCAGTTTCACTGTTACTGTTTTAGTAACGTACACAATATCTTACATGCAGTGTGTGCTATTTATATGACAAGATCTTACAGTCTGTTTCTGTTCATTTTATCCCAGCATAGGGAAAATATATGCACATCTTGATGTGTATTTCAGTTTTGCATTTAAACAAGGCTGTGTAGGATGTGGCCTTGAACTGCACCTTGACTTGCGATCTCATGGTAACTATTTGGCTGAAGTTGGAGTTAAGTTTTCAACCTTAGGTGGGGATTCCAAAGATTTTAAACAAAACCGTTGTGTATTTTCCAGCAAGGTTGGCTTTAAAGAAGTGTAATACTCCTAAATCATCACCTGAAGTAAAAAGAGCTTATAATTAAGAAAGCCTTCCAGCTGCAATGGGATTTGATCTTTCGTTTGCCTGTGGGAGCAGCATTATTTGGTGAGCGCAGGGTGACATCCAGTGGCTGGCTTCTGCCGGGCTGCGGGAAGGACTCAGATGACTAGTAGCATCACAGGGACACCCCATCCAGGAGGGCCCTCGGGGGTCTCCTGCCCAAAGCAGGGTCACACTGAATCTGCATCAGAGCGCTCACGGATTTGCCCGGTCTTGAAAACCTCCAAGGACTCTGGGTAATTCTTCCTTAATTATTCTCATCATGAAAATTACCTTCTTTATCTAAAACCTGTTTTTTTAAATTTATGTCTGTTGTCCCTTTTCCTCCACAGAGCACCTCAATAAAGAGCCCAGATCCATCTTCTCAGTAAACCTCTTGTAGCTACGGGGGGGGCTCGTTTTGTGTCTCTCTGAAACTGTTTCTTCCCTAGGCTGAACAAGTCCAGCTCCCACAGATTCTCCTCTCAGTGTTGGTGGCCCCCTGCCCATCTCACTGTCTCTCCACAGAACACACTCAAATTGCACAGCAGCAGGCCAGGCTTCTGATTTGGCTTGTTGGTAACAATAAGGATGACTGAGTTTATGAAGGATTCACACATGCTTATCTAATTCTTACTTGTGATGGCACTGACATTTTACACTGGAGATTTTTTCCTAATTACATACACTGCTGTAAGCATCTTGTTATCTATTCTACTAACAATAAACATGCCTCAGGGCTTATGAAAGATGACTTCACTCAGGGCTTTCATGCAATATCTTCCACAGAAAACCTGTTCTGGCTACCACAACTTTGTCATGCCATTGCACTCCAACAACGAGAACACTATGTGCTCCTGAAGTGCACTGGCCCTGTGGCAAAGAGGCAGTACCTGAGGTACCTGTACCCACAGTGGGGTGGTGTTACCAGTGCATTGGCCAGTTCTGTACAACAAACTTCAGTGACAGAAAACAGGAGGCAGATCGTAGGTGCTGACTTCCTTTCCACACACAGGTTGCAACATGAGGGCTTTGGAGGAGGGAAAACAACATCCCTGGATGCCCTGATGCAGGGCTATTGAAGGGCTAACTGCAGCCCTGACCCGGATCAAGGGAGATGAGCAGCAGCCGCTATAAAAATCACCACCTTGCAGGGTGAGGGGGAAGTTGGGTGCTGTAAAGATAGACTAAGGGAGGAGGCTAAATGCAGGAGAGGATGAGATGTGGTGGCCTGTGTGCATCCATTCCCTGTCACCTAAAGTACTTTATTTGAGCTGGCTTTGCAAGAAGATAGCTTTCTGATAAAATCTGAAACCTCTCATGACCTTGAGATTTCAGAACCCTTGTTATGGAATAGCCAGATAAGGAAAAGAATAACTGGAGAGTATTATTGCTAACATTGGGGCCTGAATTGATTCTTAAAATAGTGCTTGTTATTAAACTATTCCTGATTTATGTTTATTTACTGGAAACACCTGATTTAAGCTGGAAGATAGTTTGTCTTTCTTTTCTCTGGCAAAGGAGAGATGCTTTATCTTCTGTTGGCTGACACTGACCTGTCCACAGGGTTGGGGTTTTTTTCCCTTGCAGCCTCCCACCCCTGCTTGGTTTTCTTGAACTGGTGTGATATGGCTGTGCCACCAGCTCTCAGAGGTGAGTGGTTCGTTTGTGGAACAAAATGGCTTTCAGGTTTAGAAATAGCTGTTTTTTCAGGGGTAGGTGGAAAAAAACCTGCTTTGGGATGGGTGAATAGTGTTATGTTAATAAATCACAAGGAACTAGTGTGAGGCTGATTGTTCTTCCTGCTCAGACTGAAGTTACACTGCCAGCCCATGAAAAGAAGGAGCTCAAAATATATGGTATTAGGTAAAACTGCATGAACATTTAGTAAATGGCATTGAATATATATACGTGTAATACTTGAGTTTCTCAGCATTGCTTAGACAAAGGTGTGAATGTCTCTGAAGAGTGTAAAATGCAAAAGAACATTTAGTCTTGAACAAGCACACAGACTGTAAAGCTTGTTTTACATGATCATGCAGTAAGAATGCAGCATAAAGACAGCTCTCCTGACTGTATTGTAATGCTTGTTTTCATATAGGCTATAGCAAAGCAGTGCCTCTGGTTGTGCCCTCAAACAGTGGTAGCGAGGTTAAGATTTGTTAGAGGGTTTCACCAAAGATTTTTTTCGGGGGGGGGGAATTTCCATAAAAGGAGACTGGGTTCCACTACTATATTTTTGCCACAGGAGTCTGTAAAATTGCTTAAGGGGTGGAGTAAGTTTGGGGGTGTAGTACCCAGCTCTACTCGGGTTAGATTTTTTTACTCCCATATGGCATACCCTTTGAACAGTAGAATGGAAGAGAAGAGCTGCTAGTCCATCTGCTAGTGGTTGTGTTGGAGGATAGCCCACACCAGTCAGTATTCTGTTATGAATCTACCTGTTTCAGTGATGTTTTGTTGGCTGAAGGTCGCTCAAGTCCCAGGCAGACTTTCTGGAAGACAGAGGTGGAGAAATTCGTCTTCATAAATAATAACCCAGGGGGCTGGACACTCAACTGTGATACAGGGAAATCCTATTTCTAATTCCTGGTGGTTGAAACTCTAACTGCATCCTACCTGTCCTCATTCCTGAAGATTACAGGGGCCATTATTGGTGGCAGAAGGGGATGGTTCCCAGTTCTGGTGCAGAATAAAGAAATTCCTCAGTAAGAAATTTTCACAGGAGAAAAACTCCTACTTCTTTCCGAGTTCTAGTGGATTTTGTAAGTCTTTGTGTTGAGTGAAACGTGTATTAGCTGTTCCAATGAATGGCTTCTTTTAGGTGGTGTAACTACTAATGCACTCTTGTTTACTGTTTGGAAACAGATACATAGATTTGTGTAAACTAAATGCAGCTAGCTTGATGCCTGGATTCTTCTTTAGGCAGTCACCAGCACTTTGAGCTACAAAGGGTAAAATTTCTAGCACTGGTCTGATGTAGAGTCAGGCTAGTTTAATATACTGTACAGCATGTATTGATCATGATGACAGCCAAAGCATTAAGCTTCCTTGTATCTTCTTTGATATGCAAATGGTGCTCTGCAATATTCCACATGCTATGCCTTGAAATCTCTAGGAGATGTAATAGAGAAATAAGCTCCGTGCTTTAAGGATATCTGTAAATATCCTCATCATTTTATATTGCCCATTAAAAAAAAATATCTGCTAGTGATTCAAAAGGCAAGGCAGCTCTGACAAGAAGGATGAAGTAGTTCCTGGGAAAAGTTGAAAATAAAGGACTGTAGCAGTATGCAAAATAATAGGAAAAGCACAAGATGCAAAGTCACTATGAGGTCTTTAGTCTGTTGTCCCCCTACACTGTATAATGGGGAACTGTAGAGAGTTGGCAAAACTTCTTCATTTGGGCTGTTAGCTCCTTCTCAAAGTTGTGCAAGTAGAGAGGTTAAGCAATGCCTGGAGGAGTAGACCTTACCCAAGTAGCTGAGATCTGTAATTGTTTTCCAGTCCTGCTATAGACCTGTTTGTTTCTCATGTATTTTGCTGTACAGTAAATCTGGCCTCTTACTGTCATGTAGCCCTTTCTCCTTGGCATGTAACTCATCTTGCTAAAACTAGTATTTTAGCCTGGGTTTTGTGGGAGGAGACAATAAATGTTAAAACCTGGGCTCAGTTTTCAGGGGGCATGGGACATTTGGTTGCAAAGATACAATAGTAATGTTTGAAATAATTCACCGTCATAAGGGGTACTCTGTCCACCATGGTCACAGTCTAAGACAAGCTCTCTCTGTGAGATCACTGCTGTAACTCAAAGCAAGAACTGTATTGTAAATGTAGGGGTGTACTAACAGGTAAAGTCTCCTGGCTCAAATGATACCAATGGGGGTGAAAGAACTGTGGACTGAGAGGAAGCACTGAGAGACAGGGTAGAAGACTGGTGCAGAGAGATGCCTGGAATCTCAAAAGAGCTGAGAGAAGCAGACCTGACATGGCAGATGGCCCAAGCAAAGGGAGCAAGGCACAGATGTTGCAGCTTGTGCATTCAAGAGTGCAACCATCCTGTGTTAGATGACAGATTCTTCTCCCCACCCCCTGGACCAGAAGTCATGTCTTTGTGTTTAGTAACTCTGAATGGATTCTTTCACAAGTTTGTGTGGTTGCTTTGTGAAACTCATCCCAGCCACCATAGCTTAATCTACTTAGTGTACCTGCCTAGTTCCACTTTCTGTGTTCCAAGGATACCCAACATGCACAAGACTTAGTTCTAGCCACACATTGCAAATCGCATTGTTCCAAGATACAGATGTGACTCCTGAAAGTTGCTTGGCCATGTGAGTGTGACATTGTTGCTGGTGTAAATTAGCCCTATCTTTCAACTCAATAAGTAGCTTCTGCAGCACATCACAGTGTTGTAACCCTAATGCTTGCAGCTTGGTTTTTAGCTAGCTCAAGGCTCTCCTCCTTATGTTGCTTTTTGCAGTGTAGACAGGCTTGTGGATCTTGCTGTTAGCTCAGAAGAAAAGGTGAGAGTGTCGTGGCCCAAGTACCGTGCTTTTCAACAGGAAAAGCTGCATGTACAGAACAAGCCTTATGTCATTAAACCTAATCAATAGAGGGAAGATAGCAAAATCGCAAAATGTCTGTCCCTAAGGCATTACCACCACCTCTTTCCCTGGGGAGACATGGTTTTCTGCCAGAACAAGTTCAATAAGCTTTCACTAGCTTGTGGTTTGTTTGTACTGTAGAATTGTAAGCAGATGCTATGTGTTCTTAATGGTTTGAACTGCCACCTTTTGTTCCAATTACAGAGTTCCGTTCAAAACACTGTGGGGTTTTTTTCCTTTTGTTTTAAGGGTGAGAGGAAAGTGCAGAAGGAAGTAGCTATTCAAGGATACTCAAAACAGCTATGGCAAAAAAATAATAACTCTGTGGTTCAGGCTGTTAAGCTAGGTCATCCTGTGCTATTTGCAGCATATGTGTATGTAAAGTGTAAAGTCATAATATGCTGCTGAGCAAATTCTTCTGTTTAGCTTGTGTTTTCATTTGTATGGGTTAGACACACTTAAGCACTAGGAAAATATTGAGTTGTTTGGAAGCTCGTACAATTTCTGAGTAACTGTTAGCGTGTGTTGACACTTTCTGGAGTTTCTTCAAATTGCCTGAATGTGACCAGTGAACATAGAGAGTCTTGCAGGCCAGCTCTGGAGCTTTCTCAGAATAGTGATGTTGCACTAGCATCTAGCTAGTAGAGTTTATGGAGAGGAAAAAAGTGTAGTAGAAAAATGCTCATTTTGACTTTCTGCAAATATACATACTGATAGTTTCCCATCCTCTACCTGTCAACTACTACTGTAACTATGTTTGTTGCACAATGAGTGGTGGATATGCTTCCTTAAGTATTCCTCATGATGTGGATTCTGCACCTCTATACTGTTGTACCTTGAGCTGATTGTGACACTTCGGCTCTAGCTGTGCTGAAACTTAATTCTGGCAGTAATAAGGCCCCTGACTGCAATGTGCAGGCAGTGGCTTTCTCATTCTGTTCAAATTGCTAATTGCTGACGGCTGGTTATGTGTGAAGAGCAGCTGGTGCAATTGGGAAGATTGGCAGCTTTTAAAGCATTTCTCTTTGTGGGAGGCATAATGCAGCTGGACTAGATGTCTCCATGATATAATGGAGCTCATTGCTCTGGTTTGTAGTTGGTGTTGCAATGCAACTTAAAGCAGCAGAGTTCTGTGTACTTAATGCATGATACTATGGTCATCTCAGTGTGACCATCATGAGGTTCCCACTTATAAACCAGTCTTGTTGGTTTCTTCATCCACTTGCAGACACAACCTGGTCTGTTTTCTCTGAAATTCTGAAGTCAACTTCTTTTGGTTTGGTTTGGCTTTTCCTCCTTTTTCAGGTCACTTTTTTTATAAACAGGATGAAGCTACTTGCAGCCATCCATTTGTATTGATAGCTTAGGGAACAAACATGCAAAGTTGCCCCATGCTGGTTTTGGCACAGTCTTCTGGGGGGTAGGAATCACACCTTGCATCCACTCCTGTACTGGGTTTGCTGTGATGCACTCAGAAAAACCAACAGTTGCTACTCTGTCTCTACTAAAAAAAAAAGTTAATATTCAACCACTAACATGAATGGTGGTAACCCTAAATAGTTCTGCTAGCTTATGCTTTCAAGACTTTGAATTTGTACCCCTCTTATATTTGACACCACCATCAAATTCCTTCTGCAGTAATCTTAAAAAATGATGTGAATCCTCTATTTTTCTAGTTTTTAAGAACAACTTGCTTATTCTCCAAAATCTATAGGCAAGGAGAGGCTATTGGTCTCTTGTCATATCCTGTCAGGGGATGCAACGGGTCTGCGGAATGCCTGACAATTCGAGCACAGCGTGACCTTGAGCAGCTTGTAGTGTATCCTTGAAAGTCTGGAAAGTTCTGAGAAGAGCGGTGCAAAAACAAGATAATGATAAGAAGAACCGTCCTGATGACTCACCAATCATGAACCGTTAGTTACTAACTAAACCAATCATATATGAACACATACTCTGAAGAAGGGGATAAAAAGGTGTGTTAGAACAATAAAGTAGCCATTTTGCATGATCTATTACTTGTCGTGTCCGTTTCTACCACAACAAATGGTGACCCTGATGTATTTGGGCTAACAGATCATTTAAAGGCGATAAATCTGGCACTAGCAAGAAGTATTCTGGCGGCGATGAGAGCTGTGGAAGAGTATACTAGCGGTGAGAAGAGCTGTGGAGACAGAGCCCGGTGAAGCTGAGAGCAGTAGGAATCTGCTTGGTCAGGACCTGAGCCTTGACACCTAAAAAGGTGAGCCACCGGGGACAAAACTGTTAGAATGGGGCAGCAATTAACAAAAGAAAAGGAGATGATTTTGTCTACCTGGAAAGCCCTATTAAAAAGAAAAGGAGTTAAAACCCCAAAACAAAGCCTGAAAAGGATTTTGATATGGTGTAAGATGCAAGGCTTTGCAGCCACAACAGTTACTGCATTCAGTGTGGGTGCATGGCAAGCAGTGGGATGGAAAATGTTTGATGAGATCTCTAAAGGACAGAAAGAGCTGTGTAAGTTCGCAATCGTATGGCGTCTATTACGCTAGCCCCTGAAGGAATGTAAAGCAGAATGTGATGCGAATGATCAGCAAAAGAAAGATGAGAAACCAGAAAATGTTAGGAAGGAAAAAGATTCTGACCAAGGAACAACTGAAGCCGATGCTGCAGTATCAGCAGTAGCAGGCAGAAAACCCCTCACAGGCAAAATCAGATCATGCCCTTATCCACCTCCTCCTATGCCATTAAATACTTTACTGGGTGATGAGGGGCCCTCCTCACCTACTGGTGCAGCAGCGGAAGGGGTGACTCCATCAGCCCCCCCCGGAGGAGGAAAATACAGCAAATCCAGAGAATAACACCGAGCCAGAAAGTGAGAGCCAAAATGAAAGTGAGCCAGAAGAAGCTCTAATTGACGCTATGCAATCTCTGCATCTCGCAGATAAAACTATAACGAAAGAACCCCTGCCATGGACTTCCCCCCCCCATCCACAATAACTGTAGTCCCAAGATCCCCAGATCAATTTTGGGAGGGAGTTAAGAGATATGCTGCTGAGACTGGCAACTGGGATCTAGTAGAACGCCTCAGCCCGTGCTCTCTAACACCAGCATTTCTAAAGCCTCTAGATAAAGCAGCAGAGGCTCCTGCTACATTTCCTGTTTTCAAAGCTACTGCAGGCACAAAACCATCATGATGAGCACAATCCAATTGGCTGGAAAATGGTGCAGGATTTGCAGAATAAAGTACAAAAATTTGGAATCAATTCTCCTGAGGTGATGCAACTTATTCAAATAATCAGCACAGATCTGCTGTGTCTATATGACATTATGCATCTCGCACAAGTGCTGTTTCAGCCTGTACAATTGCAAGTGTTTCAATCTACTTGGAGGCAGATGGCACGCACAGCAGCACAGAATAATTTACGACTGCCACAGGGTGACCCAAGATTAGGCCTTGGAGAGTATGCTTTGTTTGGTGAAGGGCTGTTTAGTAACCCTCAGCTGCAGGCTACATGGCCTCCGATTGTTCTCGAACAAGCACAAAATTTAAGGCTTATGGCATTAAAGCGAACCACGGAAATGGCAGCTCCGAAGCAAAAATACATCGCTATCCACCAAGGCCCCAGAGAACCCTTTGTACAGTTTGTAGAAAAAAAATCTGCCACACTGGAAAAACAGGTAGAAGTTGAGGTGTTGAGACAAATGCTATGCAAACAGTTAGCAAAAGATAATGCTAATGAGGACTGTCAAAAGATAATACAGCCTTCACCAGGAGATCCTTCTGTTCTCGACATGGTGGCTACATGTTCTATGGTTGGGACAGTGGAACACACGGCGGCCATCCACTTGGCAGCGCACGTGGCTGCCCTAGCCAATGCTATCAGAAATTCAGGGAAATTCTTTGGGTGTGGCAGAGAAGGGCACATAAAGGTAACTTGTCCACACAAAACATCACCAGGTAAACAACCGGTGAACAACCCACCGGAGATTAATTGCAACAAATGCGGAAAATCAGGACATTTTGCAAAACAGTGTCGTTCCAAATTTCATATTAACGGGCAGCTGCTACAGGGACACCACAAAAAGAGTGCGAGAGTGCACACGAGGACAACAAACCCCATCCCAACAGCTGGCCAACTCCCCTCTGCGAACAATTGTCAGCCGCAACAGCTGGCTCAGCAGGGTTGGATGTATCCACCGCCGACACAGTCACTCTAGTCACAAAAGACATTGTTAAGGTCCCTCTTAAGGCAAGGGGTCCTATAGGACTAGGACTGAGTGCATTGCTACTGGGAAGATCAAGTAGCATGTTAAATGGACTAATTGTGCATGTAGGAGTTATTGATGCTGATTTTACAGGTCAAATTTGTAAGATGGTTTCAACCCCCTACCCACCAGTAACAATCCCAAAAGGTACTCGCATTGCTCAACTTATTCTTTTTTCGAGTTGTATTTCAAAAGCAGAACAGTGATTCTGATGCAATGGAGGCTTCAGCTCTATGGGACCCCCTCAGGTCTGCTGGTCTCAGACTGTTTCATCATCCTGACCACATATGACATGCACGCTGTCGAATCACAGAAGATCGCCGACTACAGTAAGGCTTGCAGGGCTCCTGGACACCGGAGCCAATGTGACTATTATTGCTGATTATCTGTGGCCGTCCACCTGGCCAACAGAGGAGGCTGGTATGGGAGTAGTGGGGCTGGGAGGATCCGTGCGAGCAAAGATAGCAGCCACACCAGTTCTGATTACCAATCCTGAGGGCCAACAAGCAGTCATTAAACCATATGTGACGGCAGCTCCCTTCAATTTATGGGGGAGGGATTGGTTGTCACAGTGGGGGGTGAGAATTACCACGGATTTTTAACGGAGGCCACTGTGCTGCAGGGTGTTAGACAACCCACGCTTGTTTTAACCTGGTTAAAAAATAACCCTGTGTGGGTGGATCAGTGGCCCCTACCAATTGAAAAATTAAAGGCCCTGCAAGAATTGGTAGCAGAACAACTAGCTGCCGGACACGTTGAACCATCTCAGAGTCCATGGAATATTCCAGTGTTTGTAATAAAAAAGAAATCAGGAAAATGGTGATTTTTGCATGACCTGCGGCAAGTCAATGCTGTCATGGCCATGATGGGGTCTCTGCAACCAGACATGCCTTCACCTGCCATGATCCCTCAAGATTGGGAAATCATTGTCATGGACCTTAAGGATTGGTTTTTTATGATTCCATTAGCTTCCCAAGACAAAGAAAAATTTGCATTTTCTGTGCCTTCTATCAATCATGCAGAACTGGCAAAAAGATATCAATGGAGAGTTCTGTCGCAGGGCATGAAAAATCACCAACAATTTGCCAATGGTTTGTAGCACAAGCTCTGTCACCTGTAAGGGAAAAATTCCCTACTAGTTATTGTTATCATTATATGGATGACATTCTGTTAGCATCAGACAACAAGGAGCAGTTGAATGACATGGAAAATTTGGCCACGAATTCGTTACAACAATATGGGTTAGTTATTGCCCCTGAAAAAGTGCCAAAATTAGAACCCTGGAAATATTTGGGAATGACAATTACAAGCAAGCAGGTTGTGCCCCAACCTGTGAAACTCAGCCTTGCAGTTAAGACACTCAATGATGTACAGAAACTGAAGGGATTCTTGAACTTGATCAGGCCCTATCTTGGACTGACCAATTCGCCGTTACAACCTTTACTGGAATTATTAAAAAATTCCAATGATCCCACAGAACCCAGAATATTAAATAAGGAAGCGTTAAATGCAATTCACATGGTGGAACAATGTATATGCAAGAAATTTGTTTCTCGAATAGATCTGTCTCAATTGGTATAATTCTTTGTACTAATTGACAAAACTGTGCCATTTGGTGGTTTGGTGCAGTGGAATTCTGAGTGGGATGACTGATTACATATTTTAGAATGGATGTTTTTGTCATTCCAGCCACGAAAAACTGCTCCTGGCTTGTTTGAACTTATTGCTGATGTAATCATAAAAGCCAGAAAATGATGTGTAGAACTAACAGGACGTGATCCAGCTACGATTGTTTTACCTGTTCAAAATTGGTATTTTGAATGGTGTCTGGCAGCTGCAAGTGGCTATGGCGGGTTTTCAAGGGCAAATATCGTATCATCTACCATCACACCCGCTCCTGAAATTTGCTTGAGAAATACCATTTGGTCAGAAAAACTTAAGCCAGCCGGAACCTGTGAAAGGCCCCACTGTCTTCACAGATGGTTCTGGAAAAAACATGTAAAGCAGAGTAGTATGGTATGAAAACAACAACTGGAACAGCAAAGTAGTATATCAAAATGGTTCCCCACAAGTAGTAGAGCTGCGTGCACATGGCACGTTGAAGCGGCAGTTTCAAACCCAAAGAGGGGTGTCGCGCTTTCCCATTGTGACAATCTAGGAGAAACGACGCATCACCAGGGACTCGCCCTGGGGAGAAACGGACCAACACAGCTACTGTGGATCAAGCGATTTCTCCGTTTAATTGCTGCGTAACACTTGGTTATATACCACAGCCATGCGCAAGCCACCTACTGATTGGTTAACATGTGCTGTTCACGCGCCTAAAGCAATAGTTTGATTGGATAAGGTCTTCTGATCACGCAAATGATTCCTCCTGTCTGTGTCTTGCTTGATGTCCTGCTTTCAGTCACGTAGGCTCAACTTGTTCAGCTTCTTGTGCTTATTTCATCAAACTTTGTAGCAACAGTTAGCCTTCGCTGCGTCCTTGAGGCCTGCTGCTTGCAGAGGCCTCTGGCTCACAGATTGAACAGTCCCATTGTGTCTCTTGTTCACTATGTGTCTATTTTTCTAATTATCCCACAATTCCCCCTCCCTAAGCCCAACTGAATTAGACTTCATTTGCAACAGGTGAGTACAATACGTAGGCTTGCATAGTTTGCTTAACTATTCTATCTAGCATATTTTTCAAAAGCGCTAGAGCACAGGGAATGATCATACAGATAACAGCCAAAACACACAGACCTCCGACTATGGAAAGACCCCGTTTTTTCAACCAGCTAAACCAATCCCCAGGAACACCTGGAAGGCCTACTACCTTTATGGCATCTTGGAGTTGTTGAATGATCTCGGCTTTCATCTGATGGTTCTCAGCGTGTCAGTGTTGTTTTTAAAATCTAAACAACAAAATTCTGGAAAAATGGTGTTGTTCTGCTTACACCCTACATCAAATTGGGCCAATAAGAAATCTATGGGTGGAGTTAATACCTGTAGTTGATTCATAGTCATTTCTTGAAGATTTGCTAATTCATCAATGGCTCGAGCAGTGGCGTTTCCTTGTTTTAAAATCAGGCAGGCTAAAGCTTGTATGTTCATTCTGTTTACCCAAGGTCCTACTGGAGTAAGTGATGAAATTGTCAAATATAGAAAATCGGTGGGTAGATGAACTGTGGGTGCCCAGGCTTTCAGTCGCCCTATGGAACATAGTCCTCCTCGCAATGACATGCAGATATCTTAGTCCTTATTGGTTCCTTGTACATCCGGTCGGATCCATTTGGCTGGTACCTATCTGGCTCCACTGTCTGTCTGGACACATGTGTATCCTCGCCCCCACTGTAAAATGGGTACTGGTCCTTGCCACTCCATTGTGACCGGATCTCAGTACTGAACTGGCACTCCTACCGCGGTCAGACAACGATGTAGCAGAAAAATGTCATTGTGCTGCAGTGTGATGCTGAGATGGGTCTGATTTACCCCGTGGCATATGATTTAATACCACGCAGGCCTTGGCTAACAGTTCATTTTGGTAGCTTACAGGTACCTTCTCCCCCTCCCTAAGGCGATCTAACTGCATCTTCAGGGTTTGATGGGTTTGCTCAACTATTGCTTGACCTGTAGAATTGTAGGGTATTCTGGTTGTATGTGTGATGCCCCATTTGTTCAGAAATTCGCAAACTTGAGAACTGACATAGTTGGGACCATTATCTGTTTCTATCTCTTGAGGGATTCCCAGAACACTGATTGCTTGACAAATATGTCGTATGGTGGCCGTTGCATTACTCTTAGTTTCAGTAGTGGGACAGATATAACCGCTATAGGTATCTACAGTGGCATGTAAATACTTCTGGGGTTTAAAAGGTTCGTAGATAGTAATGTCTTGTTGCCAAATTTGATTTGGTTGTAGACCTCGAGGGTTAATTCCCCATGTCTAGGAGTTAGTTTGACGACAGTGTGGACAAGAAGCAACCACTGCTCGAGCATCAGACAAGGGTAGCCAAAATTTCTTTGCTAGTGCCCTTGCCCCTTGGTGAAAAAAATCATGAGAAAGTTTGGCTTGTTGTATAATGGGAATACCTACTGATTGAATGAGGGTTCCTGCTGCTTTGTCTGCATGAGCATTTCCCTCCGTTAAGGCACCCGGTATCTGTGTGTGACTATTAATGTGTGCAAAAAATACAAGGCTTTGTTTTTTTCTAAAACTGACAAGAGTTCCTGAGCAGGCCCAGTCCCTCCTGGCAAACTTTGTTTACATCGTTGTGTTAATCTATATACATATTCGCTGTCTGTGACAATGTTTTAAAGGGGTGATGGGCCAAGTAGTTAAAGCAGTTAATACTGCATGTAGTTCTAAAATTTGTACTGATCCTTGACTTTTCCAAGTTCTGGTATGCCATCGGTTGTCAGAAAACCAGGCCATAGCTGCCTGTTGGGTTGCTCCAGAGGCACCAGTGAACACTGTAAGGCCTTGGAGTGGTTTTTCTGAAATGGGTGTTTGTGGTTTAAAGGTCAACAATAAAAGGCTTTTAATGAGAGGGTCACCCCTAGCTGGGATAATTTGTCCCATAAAATCTGCTAAGGCTGCTTGCAAATACATATCAAACATTATTAATTGTTCAAAATTATGGGGACTGACAGATGTTGAAATAAATTTACGATCTCTCCCAGATAACTGCTGCATTCACCGTCGTTCTCGAGAGATCGCATCTGCTAATGCCACTAAAAATTGTGGTGCAGCTTGTTTTGGATAACTGGTACATAGCCACAACAGAGGGCATACCCATGAATCAATAAATTGATATATCAGTCCATTTGCTCTTCCTTGTTGCATGGTTATATGTAATTCTAGTGGGACTTCTGGGGTATAATGGTTGAGATTCCTGTGAGCTAATTTAGTAGCTATTTGCTGTAACACAGCTTTTTGTGTATTAGTCAATGTTCAAGGAGCTGCAACATCTGGGGTTCCTGCTAGATCTGCTAACGAGAGTTGTAGTTCCATGTGTGTAATAGGAATAAACTGTCTTAACCATTGCAGATTACCAACCAGCACTTGTAGGTCGTGTAGGGTTGATACTTGGTGTTCAATTGGCGGTTTTTGAGGCTGGACCGCCAGCCTCTGAATGAGTGTACCCAAATATTTCACTGGAGCAGTTTTCTGTACCTTTTCAGGTGCTATTTCTAGACCATGTTCTTTAAGAACTTGAATCAAGTGTTTTAAGGTTGTGTTAGTGTCTCCCTCCCCACATAACAAAATATCATCCATATAATGGTACAGGACCCAATTCTAATGTGTATCTCAAAACTGACACAACATGCTAGAAACAAACCACTGACACAGAGTTGGGGAATTTTTCATCCCCTGTGGTAACACCGTTCAATGATAGCGTTGTACTGGTGCTTGATTGTTGATCATCAGGATCGTCATCGCGAATCTGGGTTGATCATGCGGATGGAGTGGAATAGAAAAGAAACAATCTTTTATGTCAATTACCGTGACTGGCCAGTCTTGGGGTAACATGGACAGCTAAGGCAGGCTGTCCTGGGTTCAGCTGGGATAGAGTTAATTTTTACAGGAACCTGGGAGGTGGGGGCATAGCCGGGGCAGCTGACCTGGACTAGCCAAGGAGCTACTCCATACCATGTGACATCATGCTCAGTATATAAATGGGGAGTGGGCCGGGGGGTGGTCTCTGTTTTCGGTGGGGGAAGTGGCGGAGCGTCGGGTCCCGGGTGGTGAGCAGTTGCACTGTGCATCACTCTTTTTGTATACTTTTTCATTAGTGCCATTGTTGTTGTTGTTGTAGTCTCTTTGTGTTTGTCCCAGTAAACTGCCTTTATCTCAACCCTTGAGGTTCCAGTTTCTTTTTCTTTTTTCCCTCCTCTGTCTCCTCCCCATCCCAACGGAGGGGGGTGGAGGAGTGAGCGAGCGGCTGCATGGTCCTTTGTTACCGGCCGGGCTGAAACCATGACACAGGCCTGGCTGCAAAGGTCCCATGTCCTCAAGAACAGCATTGACTGCCCTAAGGTCATGCAAAAGACGCCAGGCACCTGACTTCTTTTGGACGACAAAACCAGGACAATTCTATGGACTGGTGGTCGGGACTAAATGTCCTTTTTCTACTTCATGCTGTACTAATAACCGTAGCTGAGACAATTTCTCTTGAGGAAGGGGCCACTGGTCAATCCACACCGGCTGTTATTTGTTCGACTGCGCAGTACAGCTGCAACCGCTGCAACCACAGGTGTCGCTGCGGTTTGAGACTCTGCTTCCAATACTCGTTTAATCATATCTGCTACTGAGGCTTTTGCTGGCAACTGCATTAAAATTTGCTTTGTTTGGTCATTTGCTTGAGTGCGAGCTAGCTCTTTTGCAAGAATCAGTTTAACCTCATCTGGTACATCCGCCACCTCAACCGCCTTTTGCAAACATTCTAAAAAATCCTGATATGGTTCATGAACTCTCTGAATAACCTTTGTATATGGCAGTCTTTTCTTTTCAAACTTCCTTACCTTTGCAAACGCATTCCTGTCACAAGTTGAAGAAGCCACTATCACCCGACCTCGCAATCCAGCCTGATTCTGAGGCGCCGCATTCTGTCCGGTCCCTACTAACTGCTCCATAGTGACTCCTGCTAAATTGTGTCCTGGAGTAAGAGCATCTAACACAACTGCTTCTGCCTCCTCTTTAAATGCCTGCTCCCAAAGGCACATCTAAGGTGCCATGAGTGCTGCACGCGCCAACTGTCTCGAGTCAAATGGTAACAATGGCTGAGCATAAATTATATCTAGCAGAGCTCGCGTCCTTGGGCCATTCAATCCATCATTTCTACAACTTATCTGCCATTCTTTCAGTAACTTATAGTCTAATGGTTGCCATCTCGGTCCATTGGGAGTAATTAACAACGGGCACACTAACGCTCCCCCTTCATCTGAAGGTTTGAAGTCAACACCCTCTAAGATACACTTCTTTGCTATTAATTTCCAATCCGTAAACACTGGAGGTTGTGCTGCACAATCTACAACACCTTGAGCATGCTGCACTGTCTGTTCAATATTTGCTGCTAAATTTCTAAATTTCGTCAAAACCTCCTCCACCTCTGTGATCTGGTTCTGTCCTGGTTTCGACACGACCTCCTCATCCGAGTCTGGCAATGGAACTACATCCGCTTGTAACTTCCCTCTAACGCGACTTTCTTTTTCATTCGGATCTACCTCCATCAAAGACATCAGCGGTGCACTAGGACCTGTGATTATACCACTCACTGGTGGGGGGGCCACCGCCGCTGCTGCCACCCATGCCGCTACCGCCGCTTTCTGCGGAGGAGCTGTCGCCACCGCCATCGGTGGGACATGATCAAGCGGGTCCTCCGCCTCATACAAAACCAACCCTAGTGGGGGAAGGGGTGGATATCCAAAAGGAATATCCCACACTTGCCCACGAGAAATTGGAAACACCAATGCATCCAAAATACCCTCCGCCTTTCCCAGCCTCTCCCCCTGCTCCTTCGACACTTCCTCTGACACCTCCTGTTCACTTTCATTTTCCTTATCAGCTTGTAAATCTACTGAATTGACCTCATAACGCCGCTGTAGCCACCAGCCAAACCGCCTTCGCCTCCCTTCCTTTCCTCAACACTGTTAACACTGAACCCAGAGCCACGAGCTTATCTGCAGCTCCTTTTTTCCCACTCAGACACTCTTCCACTAACTCCTCACACGCAGCCTGCAGCCGTGACGCATCAAATAACTCTCCCGACTTTACTATGAAGCCCCGTTGCGTCATCCATTGGATGAGGTTGGTGACTGGAGCCGTATGCACTCCACAGTTCACCTCCCTGCCTACCGCCTTTAATACCTGAATAATTGTTCCGAGGGATGCCATCATCACTGGCAGGGTCACCCTGCAGGCAATCTTCTATCCGACTGGCTAGTCAAAACACCTCGCGCACCTCGCACACTCAGCGCCTGCAATCACGTCAGGGTCACCACTTGTTGCACTTTCCTGTTGTGACAATCTAGGAGAAACGACGCATCGCCAGGGACTCGCCCTGGGGAGAAACGGACCAACACAGCTACTGTGGATCAAGCGATTTCTCCGTTTAATTGCTGCGTAACACTTGGTTATATACCACAGCCATGCGCAAGCCACCTACTGATTGGTTAACATGTGCTGTTCACGCGCCTAAAGCAATAGTTTGATTGGATAAGGTCTTCTGATCACGCAAATGATTCCTCCTGTCTGTGTCTTGCTTGATGTCCTGCTTTCAGTCACGTAGGCTCAACTTGTTCAGCTTCTTGTGCTTATTTCATCAAACTTTGTAGCAACAGTTAGCCTTCGCTGCGTCCTTGAGGCCTGCTGCTTGCAGAGGCCTCTGGCTCACAGATTGAACAGTCCCATTGTGTCTCTTGTTCACTACGTGTCTCTTCTTCTAATTATCCCACAAGGGAGAGTAGGGAATCTCTCTCCACAAGAAGAGTTAGCTAAAGCCAAAATTAGGGGTAAGGTCATGGTTTTAGTTGAGAATCTAGAAACAGGGCAATGGGAAGGTCCATTTCCACTAATAATCTGGGGGCGAGATTATGCTTGTGTTTCCACAGATACAGGCCCACAATGCACTCCCGCTTGATTTGTACGACCATCATCATCTGCAACATCCTAGATGGTGCGTCAATATGAATACCACCTCAGCCAAAAACTAACGTGTAGGACACCTTGTCCAACATAACAGGTCAAGATTCTCTGTGCATTGCAACCACATCACAAAGCCCATGAACCAATAGACAGGATGGCTATGACTCGTGCAGCGCGCCTGGCCAGCGAGTGCATGTGTCATAGATTGCAACTGAGGTGGATTTTGGCACCCGCTGGCCATGTGTGGTGAAATCCGTTCCTCTGCAAATGTATAAATACCAGGATTTTCCGAAGAGCATCAGGCTGGTGTACGGCAAGGCCATTGTTGCCTCCATGGGGACGCCCACGCAAAGCTGGCACCTACCAATTGCTGGGCTGAGTTCGCGGAGCAAGATGGCACAGGAATGTACAGATGGCTCATCTTCCTCACAGTCCTCGGATGGACGTAGTCATGGATACTGCCGCAAACCAAAGAAAACATCTGGATGACCCTGGCTGACGTGACTGGACAAGATTGCTTATACCTCGGTACAGCAACACCAAGCAATCCCTTTTTCACAGGTTTAATAGAGGGTTACACTGACATCAACAAAGTTTAAGAACTTATTGATGGGGACCCCTGTGCAGCAGGTCATGGACTCAATGGATGGGAATGCCTGGTTTCCACAGATCGGGCATTCACCCTCATTGTCACCCCAGGAATCACAAATTCTGGGGTCCCTGAATGCAGACTGGTGTAGTATTAACTGATTTACTGTTAGACATTGATAGTGTCAGACATGCTATGCTAAAAAATAGAGCTGCAATTGATTTCTTGCTTTTAGCACAAGGACATGGCTGTGATGAGTTTGAAGGGACGTGTTGTATGAATCTATCCGATCACTCAGAATCCATTTTCAGTAGTATTCAACAATTAACAAAAGGAGTCAGGAAGCTGACAGAAAGCGATTAATTAGATTGGCTGACAAAGATGTTCGAAGGTTGGGGATTGTCTGGATGGTTGATATCTCTGCTCAAGACTGTGGGGGTAGTGGTCTTGGTTGTGATAACTATGCTCCTAATGTTGCCCTGTCTTTTCAGCCTTATGCAAAGGGCCCTGCAGAGGGCACCTGGAACAATATTTTTAGCACAAATACAAAAAGGGGGAATTGTCAGGGGATGCAATGGGTCTGCGGAATGCCTGACAATTCAAGAACAGCGTGACCTTGAGCAGCTTATAGTGTATGCTTGAAACTCTGGAAAGTCCTGAGAAGAGCGGTGCAAAACCAAGATAATAATAAGAACTGTCCTGACGACTCATGAATCATGAACTGTTACTAACTAAACCAATCATATATGAACACATACTCTGAAGAAGGGGATAAAAAGGTGTGTTAGAACAATAAAGTAGCCATTTTGCATGATCTATTACTTGTCGTGTCCATCTCTACCGCGACAATACCCCATTGCAGTTTCTTCACTGAAGCACTACGGAGATTCACAGAACCATCCTCAGTCCCCTTGCCATGCAAAGAACTGGCTTTCTTCAAGGTATGGCTTGTTCCACATATACCATGAACGCTTTTCCTACCAACCCCTTCTTTGTCAGCATGGGTATCCACCCACCGGCATCTCACAGAAGTACAGACTGCAGAACCTACAGAAATACAATCCACCATGTTTTCCAGCGCAAAACGTATTGTCAAATAGATTTAACTTTTTTCTACTGCTGGCATTTTCTCCAAACTAGAAGTGCCAAGGTGTATACTAGAAGTGCTAGGATGGATTTGTACATAAGCTGACCTCTTCTTCTTTTCTCAAACCACTGCAGGGAAGAGTGTCTAAGTGATTGTACCACCAAATAGAAAACTAAATTCCTTTGCAGAGCTGGTTGCAAGCCCAAATGTTAGCAAGCTTTGACAGGTAGTGTCAGCTACCCCCTCTTAATTTTTGAGGAGAATGCTTTTGTTTCAATCCTGCCAGGCACCTTTTTTTAATAAATTGCTCTTTCTTTTCTTTCTGATCTTAACTGATGAAGGAAGAAGAACTGTTTGAGGGTAAAAGTTATTAATCCTTCAGGAGGAAAAAAGTCTACTTCGTCCATTTTGAAATGGCTTTTTTCTATGTATCAGACAGCATGGCTGAACAGAAGGAGCGAATAGGCTGTTCTGTGTGGAGGCATGGATGATGCCTCATGATCCTCTTACTGAGACTGCACTATGAACTGCTAATCCAGTCCTTCAGAGACTAAGCTTTGGAGTAGCCTTAGTCACTACTTAAAGAGTATAGGATGTGCCTTTGGGGCAGCTGTTCCTCATATTCTTTGAGGAAAATGGGTAGGGAACCCAACCTGTGCAAACCTCCTTCTCAGTCTGTCAGTTACCACTGGGTAACTCACTGGGTTGCGAGTAATAATCAAGAGAAGATTTTTGGTTGCTGGTGATGAAAACGGGTTGTTTTGGAGGCCTCAGTCTTGAGGGAAGCTCAATCCAGAAATATATTTTTTTGTGATCTGTTCTGTGACAGATGATGCCACCCTATCCAGCTGTGAACTAGTTGTTCCCACTGTCACAAGCTACATAGTTACAAAGATAATACTTTATTTTGCTCAGATAAAGGCAAGATGTCTCAGCCATGCTGCCTGCACTCCACCCCCTACAGCGTAACACTGTGTTACACCTTTAGAAGTCACCTTTGGATATCAGATCAGCTCTAATTAGAGTAGCTGGATTCAGTACTTGCCTTGTACTCTAGGTGTCCTTGCTGTTAAAGTTTAGAGGTTTTAAGTATCTTTGTGGTGCTAATGAAGGTCTGAGCCTTGTAGACTTACTACAGGTGATAGTGCAGTAATTATCATCTTAGTTTGAATAACCAACTCAAATGCTTTTGGAAAATGCTGATGGCACACTGGGTTTGTTTTGTAAATCCAAATGA
Source organism: Astur gentilis (assembly GCF_929443795.1). Taxonomy (NCBI): domain Eukaryota; kingdom Metazoa; phylum Chordata; class Aves; order Accipitriformes; family Accipitridae; genus Astur; species Astur gentilis. The sequence goes on from NC_064884.1 coordinate 17,714,333, forward strand.
TGTTTCATTGACTGAGTTGCACTGTTGAGGCACTCCCATTTTAAATTCTTCAGGAGTCAGAATTGATTATGTGAACTTTTGAAACTACAGTTTATAAATTTGAGTAAGTATGGCCCAAGCACAGGGAAAGTTTGCAATGCAACTGATAGTTCACTCAGGTTGCTGACTCACGGATTCCTGATTGCAAAGACTGGGAATCTGCAGATATAGGGCAACTGATCACATTTGGTTTTTCTGTGTATTAGGCAAGGCCAGACCCACCACTCTTAAATGTTATCCGTTTTCATCATTCTTGCCATTGGTCTGACATTCATGTTTCAAAGATCTGTCAAAGGCTGGCTATGTTAAGGGTAACTGAAGATTTCCCAGGAGATGTGCTGCCAAGAGCTGCAATAAAGGCCTGCAGCATCATCACAGAGCTGTGTTGGTAATCTGAATCTCACAGTGACTTGTTGATATCTGCAGCTTAAAATCTCTTCCTGGAGGCTTTCCTATAACTTGCTTCCCACTAGGCTTATACAGTTCCTAGGTTCAGTAGAATTTCATGGAGCTGAGAAATTGCAGTGGCTGTTGCTGAAGACTTCTGAGACAATGGAACACATTTCTGAACTGATATTTGAGAACAGAGACAAGATTTCTTTGGACACAACACCCAACAACCTAGCAAAGTGGTTTTGTTTGTTGTTTTTTTAACCTTACAGTAGGCAGGCTGCTGAAGATTCATACTTCCTTTGCTTTAACCTGTGGGTGCTCAAGAAAGGCACTTTGCGGGCTATTGTAATGTTAATGGATCCATAATTCTTAGCATCTGGTGCACCAGTCTACTGCTAGTAAAACTCAGTCTATTTCATTCATGTGCTGGTCTGCCTCCTCTGGCATAATGGGAAGGGTCTGGGGAGTGTGTGCCTGGAGATTTTCAGTTTAAAGGAATTGACCTAGGGTATGTTCAACTTTCTTTTATATTCTGGCTGTACTTGTCTTGTGAACTTTTTTTCCCTTTTCAGCCTATACTTCCCTTTCAGCCTGTATCTATTATGTCATAGCATCAGTCTCAGTTGCAGTATGGATTTAATTCAAGGAGATTAATTTGGGCTCTGCAGTATTACAAGCTGATAAGCTTCTTATAGATGGAAAGATCTCTTAACAATCCTTCTATCAAATACCTGATAAAGAGGAAAGAAAGTTTCTTGGGTGATAGAGCAAAATAACAGCTTGTATTGGTTTTGTTTGGCAAGGTTTTGGTAGCGGGGGGGGGGGGGGTTACAGGGGTGGCTTCTGTAAGAAGCTGCTGGAAGCTTCCCCTGTGTTCGAGAGAGAGCGAGCCCATACTAGCTGGCTCTAAGACGGACCCGCCGCCGGCCAAGGCCGAGCCAATCAGTGATAGTGGTAACGCCTCTGTGATAACATTTTTTAAGAAGGAAAAAAAGTTGGGACGGAGAGAAACTGCCGCCGGAGTGAGGAGTGAGAACATGTAAGAGAAACAAGCCTGCGGACACCAAGGTCAGTGAAGAAGGAGGGGGAGGAGATGCTCCAGGCGCCGGAGCGAAGATTCCCCTGCAGCCCGTGGTGAAGACCCTGGTGAGGCAGGCTGTCCCCCTGCAGTCCAGGGAGGTCCACGGTGGAGCAGATATCCACCTGTAGCCCGTGGAGGACCCCACGCCGGAGCAGGTGGGTTCCCGAAGGAGGCTGTGACCCCGTGGGAACCCCGCGCTGGAGCAGGTTCCTGGCAGGACCTGCGGATCTGTGGAGAGAGGAGCCCACGGAGCAGGCTTTCTGGCAGGACTTGTGACCCCGTGGGGGACCCGCGCTGGAGCAGTGTGCTCCTGAAGGACTGCACACCGTGGAATGGACCCATGCTGGAGCAGTTCGTGAAGAACTGCAGCCCGTGGGAATGGCCCACGTTGGAGGAGTTCGTGGAGGACTGTCTCCCGTGGGTGGGACCCCACGCTGGAGCAGGGGAAGAGTGTGATCAGCCCTCGTCCTGAGGAGGTGAAGCGGCAGAAAATAACGTGTGATGACCATAAACCCCATCCCTGTCCCCCTGTGCCGCTGGGGGGGCTTGGTGGTGAAATCCGGGAGGGTAGTTGTGCCCGGGAAGAACGGAGGGGTGGTGGGAAGGTGTTCTGAGATTTCATTTTACTTCTCATTACCATGCTCTGGTTGATTTGTAATAAATTGAGTTAATTTTGCAAATTGAGTCTGTTTTGCCCGTGACGGTAATAGTGAATGATCTCTCCTGTCCTTATCTCGACCCGCGAGCCTTTTGTTATATTTTCTCTCCCCTATCCAGCTGAGGATGGGGGAGTGATAGAACGGCTTTGGTGGGCACCTGGTGTTCAGCCAGGGTTAACCCATCACACAGCTGCATCCATTTGGGCACCCTTTCATAAAACAATGTACTTGCCTGTGACCAGCCCTGTGCAGCCCCATTCCTGGCTCATTTGGTGGAGTGTGGGACTGACTGGGTTTAGACCTCTGTGAGCTGGGGCCCCTTCAGAATAAGAGAAATAGCTGTTTAGCATAAACCAACAGGTGATAGAACTGGATATTGGTCTCACTGCTCAGTTTCTCTTTTCTGTAAAAGGGAAGGAGAGGGGAATGAAAACTATGAATGCTCCATTGACTGGTCGGAGCAGCTGGGGATGTTGCTGGGGGGTTGGGTAGGAGACTGGTAAATCCTGATGAAGAGCTCTGGTCTTGTAAGGCTTGAGCGAAACTCTAGATATTTGTTTTGTTTTTGTTATCCTAAAGGCATGGAATGTCTTCACTTCGGTTTACCTCCTCTCTGCCTATATAACTGAAATTAAAGAAATTGTTGTTAAGGGCTATTTGCATTTGCTTTAGCAAAACAAGGAAGTATTGGAGGATGAAGAGCCAGCTGCTTTTTTGCTAATACACATCATCTTATTAAATCATTCTTTGTAATGATCTGCATCTCTTGTGTCATGTTTTTATGTAGTATTTCTTCTTTTGATGAGGTTTCTATCTCAGAATTGGTGGTCATATATCAAAATCCTTTTCTATTTCATTTGTAGTTATTTGAGATTCCGCATACACAAGCAACATTATTTTTGTTGCTGTTGTTGCATGTCAGTTAAATGGAAATTGTTTGCCTAAGGGATGGTCTGTAGATGCTGGGGAACTAAAGTGAATGAGGAAAAATTGCTGAAGTAATTTTACAAATTGCTCACATCCTGTTTTTAGAAGGCTCCAATTTAAAATTCAGTAATGGATAGCTTATATTCACAGATCTTCATATGTACACTTAATCCTAGATTACATTGTATTCAGATTTTTTTTGAAAAAATCAAGATTTTAATGCATTATTGTGTACCAGCTACAATGATTGAAAGAACTATGTCTTTACCTGCCCTTCCTGTTGAAAATTAATCAGGGTAATAGCAGATTAAAAGTGCTCATTTAGCACTTTGGGGGCGGCAGGGGAAGATGGCTTGCAAGAAAGAGCAATTATTAAGCCTGGCTCAGGGGAAGATGCAGTGAAAGGGAAACACAGAAGGAAGTTTGTAAGGTCGGAGAAATGCAGGGAAACAAAACTGAAGATAATAAAAGGAGACCAACAAATGGAAAGAGAATAGATTCTTTTGAATTAGCAGGTGCCATGAAGAAAAGATGTATTACGAAAGGAAACCCTCCCTTTGCTTCTTTATTAATTAATAATAGTTTTGGTGGTTTTAATGCTGGAGCTTGAAATTCAAAAAGAGGCTTTAAAGTTGTGCTTTTCAAAGCACATAGCAATTGTATCTGGAGAAGTAACACTGCACTGTAGTTCTGTAGGAAGAGAGACTGATCTTGGTGTTAAAGTCCTAAGAATGCAGGCAGAGAAGACAGTATTTCTTTCATAGAAGTTCTAGGCTTGGCTGGTTTGTTTGTAATCTAAGCTATAATTTGGAGTAACACATTGAAAGGGTTGGTTTTTTATTTTACATGGTACAAAATATTTACAGTTAAGGGAAATAATACTAAGATTTTGGTTGATTGTATGTTTTTTTGCTTTTCTGAGAACACATTGGCCGAATTATTACAATATACTGATAAGCAGTTGTGCTGCTGGACAGCTTGAGCTGCTTAAGCAGCCGAGGTGGGCCCTCTAGTGCTGGGTATGTCGAGGCGAGGGTGTTCTGGTCTTGCAAAGAATCACTGAAGATAGAGCTGGCACTTAAAAGTCCCAAGTGTGCCTGTGTGAAGCTACACTAGTCTCGAGCAGTTAAGATTTACAAAGCACCTTTTGCCACACTAGGAGTGCCACAATGGAAATAATCTTTTAAGTAAGAATCAGCAAAAAGTCCTAGATGTCCTTGGCTTTATTAAAACTCTTGTTCTTCAGACTCTTTTTCTTTTAACTGCATGTGGCAGTGTCACCAAGCAGCATTACTTCCTCTTTAAATGCAAGCTTAATGGCATTATAATTTCCAAAGAGAACAGTAATTCTGTTGGAAGACATGTGTATAGAAGGCTAATTCTATAATTATATGAGTGAAAATGGCAAATTTTTTGGTTTATGACACTGGAGAAACTAAAGTACAGTTGTTTGTGGTGTGTTGAAGTTTGCTGACTTATTTTTAAAAGTATTCAACAGCAAGTTTAACAGCATGCGCCCTAGGGTAGAGTGAAAGATTGGGGTTTTTTTCCTACTTTTGTTTTTTTTAATCTATGGCTAGGTTTTTAGATCTGTTTTGCCTGACATCTATTCTTAAGGTTTGCTAGCTGTGACAGGCAATGTTTTTTCAAGTCGGACCTGCTGTTGTGCACTTATGCTACAACTTGCAGTTTTCAATGGGCAGTCCATGTGCTATCTGCATGATTTGTAGATAACAAAATACAGTGAAAAGATGATTGCTATCTTGCAAGTCTTTTCAACGCCTCTTGTCTTTATTTTGTTCAACCTCAGAGGCTGAGATACAGCTTTTTTTTGTTGTTGCTTGACTGCCTTTATGGAGTCCTTTGGAAGAAGCTTTGCTTGATTTGTTTGCCAAATAAAATATCACTGTGAATGTGCAAGCATAACATTTTGTGTTCACCACTTAAGAGAAACTGGGTACAGTGCCTTTTATTTTTCTGCTCTGTGCTTTTAAAAGCTTTTTTTGGTGAAGTTACTGGTTTCCATTTTCTTCCATGGGTGGACTACAGACATTCCTATAAAGAAGTCTCTCGTCACCAAAGAAAATCCTAGGGATTCACCCAAAATGGGAGGAGTGCAGCTGGACTATCTGGCAACAATAAATAGGCAAGTGCTTTGAACAGAAGGGCTGCAATACCTCCTTGTACCCTCTTTTCCTCCTTTCTCAATTTGAAAAAGGTTTGTTTGTACCTTCTCTCCTTCTCCACCCCGCCACCTACTGCCCAATTTCTTAAGGTTACCACCACCAGGGAATAGCAGCAAAGGGGATAAGGTAAAAAAGCAGAAGTTTGGGGAGTTTTTGGCTTAGACTTTACCACCTGGGAAGGAGAAGAAAGAGGCTGGACTCTGTCCCTGTCTCTCTTCTGTGTGAAGTGTGCACCATATTGTATGGAGAGTTGTATGGGTTCCTGGGCTGTGAGCTGGATGCACGCTTTGTTACTGCCTGCTCCCATTCTGGTGACTTAACAAGGTTTTGCTGTCTGTTGACTTTGACACAATTAATTACTGAGTCTCTAGAATGCTGGACTTGTTTTCAGGGAAGAGCTTGTTTTGCTCAGTCTAATTCATCACTTGTCAGTAGTGCACTAGATAGAAGAGGCCTTATAATAAACTCAAGTTCATCTCTACAGTGACTCAGCTGAAACTGGTAATTGTATCTGGGGGAAGAACTTTATTTTGCAGCTGCAGAGTATCTATTGTTGTATTGGAAGAGCTTCTTTGTCTTGTACCTCTGCAGATATTTTCCATGTAACATTGCAAGATGCTGCCCTTCAATGCTGAAATACCTCAGCCATGTACCCAGGAGCCTTTGCTGAAAGGGAGTGATTTATCTTGGACTTAATGTTCTACCAATCATATGGGTGTAGAAACAAGCAATGTCAACAGTTGTGAATAAAACTCCGTAGATATTTGAAGGTGGAGGAAGTGTTGGGCTGTCTCATTTTCTACACAAACAGTTAAAACGGTCCTTGTGAGCTAAAACATGAAACTGGGGAGATGAGGCAAAACTTGCTGCTGCTTTGTCTTGAGAATTTTTTTCCTGAGTTGCTTCTTGCATGGGGGGGGGGGGGGGGGGCGGGGGGAGGGCTCCTGCCTCTAGGGCTGTCAAAGATTGCTAGGTGAGGCAATGTCAAATAAGTCAGCAATGTGGAGTGCAGTGGGTGGCTGGTTCCTTTCCATCCAGTGCTGATGGGCCTTGACAGGTCATATAGTCTTATGTAAACAAACCTGACAATTAAAATGTGCTCATTGATCTAGTTGACAGAAATGCAGTGTAAGTTTTCCTGAAGTCTGAAACAACAGTTCCTTATATGAATTCTTTTCCTGGAGATGGGTCTATGCTCCCCACTTTCTAAACAAGAGAGGCTAAAGCAGTAATTATTGATGCAGAGAATTCTTACTTGCCTGACAGCCTGGTTAATGGACCAGTTCTTTTTACTTCACGATTGATTTTATTTTTTCTCTCACCAAAGTATCCACTCATCTTTAAGGTGTAGATGTGACTACAGATCCTAACTGAGCAGCATTGTCTTAACTGGGTTGAACAGTTGGGAAGGGAAAAAGGGGAGAGTTACTTTGTGAATGGAGCCTAAAACTGGGCATAATGTACAGTTTTCAGTGGACCAGGAGAAGATAATCTTATGCTACAGAATATCAGCAGCCTTTAGGGGAGATGAAAAATTCCTCGTACCTGCTCACATTTTACAGTTGAAAAATCAAGAAGGCAAAGCAAGGTATTGATAAAATGTAGTACGTATCACTTGGGTAGCTTGGGAACAGGGCTGAGCCCAGAGACCAGGTCACCCAGTAACTGTTACATCTCATAAGAACGGTTTCTTGAGGCTTCAAAAGATGGTTCTTCAAGTATATACTGTAGCTACTCAAGATGAATTGCAGTCAGCAAAAGTACCTGTTTTCTAGTGACTTGGCCCTCCCCAGAATTTCAAAGTAGATTTCTACTTGTATCTTCTCAGTGGGCCTTGGGAAGATAGAAGCAGTTCAACCAATACTAACAACAACAAAAATAAAATAAAATAAAATAAAAAATTAATGTGTCAAGGGTGGGAAGTAGGAATTTGAAACTGGGGACACAAGGAAGCTGGTGGAAGGGATTCTAAGATCAGTGTAACTAGAAGTGAGGCGGGGGGGGGAAGGTCAGTATGGTGGGGTTTTTTTCTTTTGTTAATTAAGAAGATGAAAACACCAAAGAATAGGGCCTATTGCAAAAATGCTTCTGTTTATAGACTAATTTCTGGTTTTAGTTCAGTGGCCATGAAAACCTTCACTGAAACAAAACCATTCTCACTGTAAGAGAAATTGCAAGTTGTAGGTTTGATTTGATTAGGCTTTGAACAAATAGCTTGGCTTCAAGGTTAGGCACTGTCCCAATGGCAGAAATAATTAAGCTACTTTTATTTCACAGTATTAACCTTATTTTGGTGAAGAGACTGAGGCCTTCTGAAACCTTCTGAAATACAGAGCAACTATGTCTATTATCACTAAATGCATTGTCTTCATGTAGTTCCTAATACATCCTAGTCCTACATCATGATGTTAGTTTGCTGGTGCTTGGATGAGATAAGTTTGTTATTTTCTTAAAACAGCACTCCCCAAAACTGCGTGTCTTTTCAGCAGAATGGTAGCCATATTCTTGGCCTTAAGTATTCTTGCTCTCGAAGCCAAGCTCACTCTATTCAGTGCCAGTATCTTGCACCTTCTGAAAGTAGGTAAAAATAGGAAGGGGAGATGCATAGAAAATGAGAAAAAGAAATTAAGTTCTCTTGCACTTTGTTTGCCATCAGAGTAACTATTGTTCCTGTGTCCATGGGAATGGGAATATCCCTGCAATCTTTTGTATAAAATTGAGCAATTGACCACACACTGGATTTAGTCAGACTATTTTCCAGTACATGTACACACTAAGCTTGCCTGCTAAACATGGGTACATGAGTTACACACATGGAGAGCATGGAGTTAATGGGGTTGATATGTATATTACAGCTACTTTGTGCTATGTAATTTTCTTCTGTTGGAACTTGGCTACTTTGCACAGCTAAATAAGTGCTAATCTGTGTATAACTGAAATGCATATCTGGTTTGAAAATACAGGCTTTAAAAATGACATGAAAAATTATAGAGTACCTGACTGATATTTTTTTTTCCTGTGGGCTGGTTTAGAAAGCCCAGTCTGCAGTAGAAAAACAGCTTTTATATATATAGTTACAAAATTTACCAGTATGTAAAGGAATTGGTAAGGAATAGAACCTTCTTTCTAACTTGGGAGTTCCTGCATATGGATTAGATGATGGCAGATGACTTGATGTGCTAGCTCTTCTCTGCCTCACTATTTGTGAATTGCAGCAGCTCATGTCACTTGCAGATCCAAGAGTCAGGGTAGCTTTCGCACAACAAAATTGCTGGCCCCTTATTTCTCCCCTGTTTCTTTGCTACTCATTAGGTTTTAGATAGATTGACTTTTCATCCATGAAGCAGTAATTTAATTTTCAGCACTACATATATGTATTTTACTGCCAATTTGCAGTGTGCTAATTTAGAGTGGAGCTTTTCCCTATTTCCACTTTCAAGAACCCTGTAGGTCTATTATGAATGCAGCTACTTAGCAGAAAATGTTTAGAATACAATGTGAAAGGTCAAGTGTACAAGGGTTTCCCGAGAGCATTTCAGGAAGGATGAGTTTTATTTGGAGGGGTACAGAAAGGGATGGAACTTAAAAAGGAGTCTTTAAATGCTGAGTTTACAACCACAGCTTGTAGAACACTCATGTAGAACAAGAACAGGCTGGATAGGAAGGCTGCAGTTATAATACATCTGTACAAGCAGTTACTGCAAAGCATTAAATGTATCGGCTAGATTACTGTTTTCTGTCAGAAGGTATGCTCACCAAACAATCTACATAAGTCAAGGTCATCTGTACTGATAGTCCTAACAATTGGTTACTTAGAGCCGGAGTTTTTCTACTTGCAAAAGCACTTCACTGACAGAAAAGGTATTATCTGTTGTGATCTGGGAGAGGTCAAAGAGAATAAAGAACAATCAAATTAAAATAAAATCAATATGGTGCATATCTATAGAGCCTTATTTGAGATGATTAGAATGCAGTATAAGTTAAGGCTGGGATAAAGGTGGTGCTTCAAGTACTAGTTAGGAATATTCTGCTAGAGAAGAACAAGAATAATTTTCCTTCAAATTCTTTGTACCTCAAAAATCTGACTCACTTCCAGTCACTTCTGGTTGCAAGTAACACCTTCTAATGCTTTTGACAAAAAAAAAAAAAAAAAAAAAAAAAAAAAAAAAAAAGGCCAAACCCAGGAGTTCAAGACTTCAGTAGCTTCGGACTCTTGCCACACTGGAAAAAAGAGTTTTAAGTCCTTGCTTTGCTTGCTTCAGGATTAAAACATATGGGGGGGAAACAGTCCTGGTGATTATGTTGAAGTCTATTCTTATTCCTTCAGATTTTAACTAGAATTTCCATCTTCATCATGAGAGAAGTTTTCACTGCAACTTGATAGTTTTTTGATGAAAGCTTTTTTGTTTCAGGTGAAAGAACATCAGAACCCCGCCAGAAGTGCTTATTGCCTTTTACAGGTATGCCGAGAATACCAGGCCTTGGCTTTCTGCTGTCGTAGTCAGCAGAACTCCATTGATTTGACTCTAGTGCCTAGCAAAATTATGTTTACCCTGCAGAGCTTAATTGAAGGAGAAACGGTTGACAGGCTGCAGGACAGAGAGGAAGCCACTGGGTGGCAGATGAGACTAAGCTACACAACATCTCAGCAAGTGGCATTGTCTTGTGCTCACAACAGGTACAGGGAAAGAGACCTGACAAAATGTACCCAGGCTCCTTGCTGGTATCTTCTAGCGGATTTGTCAGGAACTGGAAAAGCAGAGAGGAAGGAAAAGGTTACTGTAGACCTAGTAATAGACCTAAGTATTCTGTGGTTCAGCTTGAATTGCTACACAAGAATTGCATTGAGAGTCAACATAATCTAATGTACCATTGGCTACTTTAAAGAAGGTGAAATGGGAAAAGAGCTCTGATTATTTTTCCTTCTCTGGTCTACTGACAACTTAAATACTTGTATTTTTCTTCGGTAAGGTAGTAGCTTATTCCCATTTTCTTGTGGTGTGTAGGGTCTCTTATATTCTGAACTCTACTGCCTCTCCCTTCACTGTTATATCTGTGACAAGGTTATGTCGGCACATCAGGATTATAGCTTTAAAAAAAAAAAAAAAAAAAAATTCCAAGTTGCAGTGGGGTTTCCTCTGATGGGACAGCTCTCCATTCACATCATACTTAGTTTGCTAGATTGATTTCATTTAGGTTTTCCTTGATTTATGGTCCCTGATGTTTGGGCTGTAGTCAACTCTTCAGCTTATTACTTGAGGTCTCTGCAGCAGTCTAGCGCCAGTGCATTCCCAGGTAGCAGCTCAGCTGCCCACCATGAACCAGGGAGATGTGAGATGTGTGGCTGCAGCCTTGTGGGGGACCTGGATGAGGGCCACATGTTGGTGGAGGAGCAGTGTTGTCCCTTCTCTTGGTCTCCCTGTGTGCCATGGGGTGGACTGGAGCACCTAGCATACCACTCGAGTTCTGTTAAAGCTGCCCCTTTAACTTAAAACCTCTTCAGCACATTCTCTGTGAACCTGTTAGTATCTAAAAAAACCACAACCCAGAGCAGCATCTGGTAGGTGAGCAGCAGACAGCTTGTTATAATGCCAGTAATAAAGTCCAGTTATTCTTTTCCTAGTATCAATGAATAATCTAATTTCCTCCTATACTGAGGGATACTGTTAATTGGCTAAAACTAAAGTATGGGGACTATGTGGCTGGTTAACAAGAGCTGCCTGGAGACTTGAGGCTTTGCAGGTTTGGGAGAAATAACACCTTTTTTAAGACCACATGGATTCCTAGATGACAGCATACAGAAATCAAATAGCAGGGGAAACATAGGCAGTGCTAGTCACTGAAAAAGGAAGGTGTTGCAAAACAATTCTTTGCTTGGTATTTTGAAACTGTTTGTTTCTGGTGTAAACTTCTTTTGTAAAGCAACCAAGTGGGGGACAGTATCAATGACCCTATGTTCTCCTTTGCAGATAGAGCCTGGGATGTGCATGGATTCTTATTGTTCTGGAAAAGTAATTTACAGCTGAGTCTGTTCTCTGATTCATAAAGAGCATGGAAATCATTCACCTAGGGCCTGAATGCTCTGCCATGGGATTCCTTTCATGTTTAGAGTAAAGCTTATCTGCCATGTGCTAACCCTTCTCTCCATGCTGCAAATTAAACTAATTAGCAAACAAAAGCCAGCTTGTAGAATTTCCATCGAAGCTGCAAAAGTACAAACAGACAAAGAAGCATCAAGGCACTCTTTCCTTCTTGTTTAAACATCACAAATGTCATTGATCATTTTTCAGAATTAATCTTGGAAAGTTAAAAAAAATCTAATAGATAGTGTGAAAGGCTAGGCAGTGAAAAACCATTAAGGTGAATGTTAATGCAACTACTCTGGCTGTTACTGGTAGTGATTCAAGCAAACAAGACACTTTGCTGTAGCTTGACTGAAGAATATTTCTATGATACAGAGAAATGAAGGGTGTAGCATAGTAAATGCACTCTGAAGAGCCATTTCCTGGAAGCCATTTTAATTTGTGTTGTAGCCCATCATTAAACAAATCATGGCTGCCCCTTCTGTGCTTTTGTGCTGGGACTTTCCTTTCTTTGCTGTGAGCTGCAGCAATGTGGGGTTCCTGCTGGGAGAGGAAACTTTCCAGGAAGGTGTAGATGCTAAAGAAAGCAAAGGCTTGCTTCTTAGCTTATGCAGACTTTTGCTTGAAATAACAGCTCAGAAAACAGATTGTGATTGCTCCTCCAGTGATGATTTAGGCTCAAATTTGTCTGGGAGAACAACTCAGTGACTGATTTTTCCCATTGTGAGTTGAGAGGTTTGTGGATGGCTTTTTGTGGTAGATCAAAATCTGACAGGTTGTTTAAAGGTACTTCTCTTTCACAGTGACTTGTTTTCCTTGCTTTAATGCATTATGGGCATCAATTTTTTATAATTTTTTTACTTATTTTCTTTTAGTGCCTCTTGTTCTTGGTTGGATTTAAAGGCTCTGATGCTCAGCCGTGCTGAGCTCCTGCATCAAGTTACAATGAGCAGATACTGCAGAACTTATGGGCTACCTTACTACCAGGAGATCTACCTAGATGGTCAGCTCACCTGCACTATCTCTGTGTTGGTCAGAGCAGGTTGTAGGAAACAGTCCAAGTGAAGAGAGTGTGCTGACACCATGTGCTGTTACACCCCTCTTCTGAATTCTCCTGTGTTGTGCTGTAAAGATGGATCTGTCTGTGAAGGCCCTGTTATTTGGCTCATGACAGGCTGACTCATGAGCACCACAAGCTTGGATAAATGGCAAGATTCACAAATGTAAATCAATCATCAGTGGGCCTGAAGATTGGGCTTCTCTCAAGATAGTGCGTGTTGCCATTTCCTTCAGTGCAAACAGTACTGATTAAGCTCTGAAAAACTGAGTATGGAAAGAATATAGTACTAGTGCTTTCTCCATGAATAAAACATGTTTTTAGGCAACAACTCTTTTTATGCCTCAGCTGGGGTTGAACTTTGCACAGGTCAGACTCTTACAAATGTCACAAACATGGAAATTTTTGCACAATTTATATATAACTATGTAAATAACCTAATTACCAGTCCAGATTTTGCCACTTTCTTTTGACATTAAAGACAGCTATGAAATACAACTATTTTTTAGTGAAAAAAATGTATTATATTTGTACTTGATGTTAAATGAGTCATGCAGTGAGGCAGTGGATAAAAAAGTTTGAGAGAAGGAGGTAAAACTATTTCTCTACGGTGTCATCCCAATCTTCATTGTATGAGTCATGACAAAAAAAAATAAATATGAAACTGACTCCAGCTCTGCAGCAGGAGTTCTTCACTGGGAATAAAGATGTAGAAAACAATCCTACCCCACCAAGTTATATTCCAAATATGCTATGTATGTAAATATTTTAAAATCTTCCTTTCCTGAGTTGAAGCTCAAACAATCTGTGCTCTAGCAATGATTTTTCAAACCCATGTCTGCTGATGAAATTTGCAGGACTTTGGATATACCCAACCTCTTGTTCAATGATGTTTTTTTTGTGGGTTTTTTTTGGTTACTGAGTTATTACTATTTGATGGGAGATACTGAGAATAAAGTGTTGAGATTAAAACCAAAAGTGAAAGTCAAAATATTTTTTAGGCAGTTTAAACTGCCTTATCTCCCTCTCCTAAGGATTGCTTCAAACCCAGGGTACTATGCTGCTTCTCTAATCCTTACAGCTGATCAGCAAAGGCTGCAGTGTCTTAGAAGCCAGGATGCATCAGGACAGCAAGAATTTGTGGAGGTTAAGAAGAGTTAGAATGATAACCTTGGCTGTGAGGAAAAGGAAGACATGTAATTAAAGCTATTACAGGCAAAGTGGAAATAAAACTGCAATAAGATCACAGTTTGGGGAGGGCAAAGGAAACAACAACAAAAAAAAGCCCTTTCTGAAATGCATAAGGTAGCTTTGACAGGGAAGCTCACTTCAGAATTGTACCTGAGGTGTCTGTCTCAGTGGTAGCTGGTCTGATCTCACAGGGAGACTGTTCAGCCTCTGACCCCACTGTCCATTCTCCCATCAGTCCTCCTGAGGCTGTTTAGAGGTAAGTGATGTCTTGTGCACCACATGCTCTCAACTTATCTTCTCCTTTCCCTCTTTGCTACACACCTTCTGACTACCCTTGCCGGTATATTGGAGCATGCTGCAAGAACAGCTCTGCTTCGGGATGTTGCTGCAGCCCCTGGACATAGAATGCTCTTCCTGCCACCTGGTCATAGCTCACCCTTGGTCCCAAAAAGAAATACAGGAAGAAATCTGGTTTTGTGTTCCTGTCTTTTAGCCTAGTAAATATGATGTCACTAACTGCATTTCATAAAGGGAAACTGTACTAGTCCCACTTGCACTGCCAGCTCTGAGATATTTGTTTCTCTTTATTTCTCTATGTATCATTTCGCTATTAAGGAGGTGTGAGGACATCCTTCAAACAAAAAAATTCACACTAGGTGGATTATTAACAGAAGGGGGGGGGGGGGTCCTGGTTTGGGATGCATATTTCCTGACATACCCAGATGTTCTCTGAAATTCTTGTGTAGATTCAGATCTCCTGCTCCCTGGCGTTTCTCATGACCTGAAGCTTAATTAGGATGTTTGTTTTAGCATCGAAATTTTTAGACATGTTGATTTTCCTTGGGCATGGTTTCTTGAAGCCATCTCCTGTCTAGAAGGTAAACAGAAGCACTAATGAAGTGTTAATGATTACTCTAGTATTTAACTTGGCAATAAACAAATAGCTCATTTTGAAATAATGCTACCTTTCCCAGGAGCAGTGTGTGTGAGGGTGAAGGGCTTGGAAAGGGGGAAAGAGGATGATATGAAGCCTTCACTCTATAGATTTTCATCTTACAGGACAGCTTTTTTTTATATATATTTATGATACTTGATGCTAGATGTTACAGATACATGTAGTCTGCATATACATGTGTGAGTAATGTCTGTAACTCATTACTAGCTTGTAGGAAACACTGTCACAATGAGAGCTAACTTCTCAGAGCTGATGGCAGGTTTGTGCTGCTGAGGTGGAATTTGGGGGATATTATGATAGCAGGATGACACAGGAATGGGAAATGGGGGTAAAAACATAGTCTGGATTACTAAAATGAGGTTGTTCCAGAAAACACTGCCACCTCTTTTATGTTTGAATTAAATTCACATATGTCTGGATATCACTTAAATTTGCATGTAAGAAAGGCACTATAGGGGGTTATTACAAGAAGTTGGGGGGTGTAGACAGAAAGAACCAGGAAAGGGAAATCCATTCAGAATTTTCTACTATTGATTGTTAGTTTTAAGAAAATGTATTTCTGTAAGAGAAATACTACAAGAAGACAGACTGTACAAATTAAACCCGTTAGTGAAAAAGTTAAACAAACCAAAAAGTGTCATTGCAGAGAAGTACAGAAAAGTCATGCAAGGGGTCTTGGACTACTCTGAAGACTTGAAAACAAACCTTTGCCTAGTCTAGGGCCATGAAATTAACAGTGCATAATAGGAGCACCTGCCTGGGGCAAGTGTTGTCTTTTTTTCAAAACCGGACATAGTTAAGGAAGAGTGGATGCAGCTTTAATGCCTTTGCAAACAGTGGGGGAAATTCCACTGAATACAAACAGCAACCAGTACAGAGGAGACTCATGGGAATGGAGGAGATAGACCCCAAATTAGACAGAAAGAGCATGTGGAAGCTGGCAGATGGGTTTGAGTGACTAGGGAAGTAAGGAGCCTTGGCCTTCACTGCTTCTTTCAGGAGAACGATAACTTTTTCTATAAATGCAATAACAAGTGTTGGTGCTCAGGGACCCTGTAGGACCTTTCCAATGGCATGCTTTTATTCTATTGCTTTTTGTGACATGGTGCCCTCTTTGGAACAAAATCTCTGCATGAGCTGCTTGCTGCACCTTTCAGACCAGAATATAAGTCTCATAACTTCAGGCAAAAGCACCACTGAATCAGAAACCACAAGTAAGTCCTGCATGGACTGCAAGTGGCTCACTTTTAAAAAGCTCTGAGCTAATGTACAGCCAAGTTAATCAAATACTATGATTACAAATACATAAACATTGTACAGGTTGGGGGAGGGGAGAAACTGCTGACTGAATATTGGCACAAAGCTTTGAAGGGGTGAGGGACAGTGTGTTTCAAACACGGTGCACTAACAAAATGGCAAGTGGAATGATTTAAACTCTTGTTGCTTTTCTTCCTAAGAGTGTTTTCACTGAAATGTATTTCTCTGAGTGCCTGGATGCATTAGGTGATTTGCAGGTGTGGTAGCCTGTGTCTAGATGTCTAAAGTCAGAATTTGGGAGGGTCATCTTGTCTTTTCATCATGAACGAAGTGTAACAATGTGAATGGTCTTTCTGCATTATTTCTTAAAGTCTACTTTTGGTAAAGTATTTTAAATAACACAAAATGTCTTATGATTTGGTATGCAGCAGTGGACAGCTCTTCAAAAAGCTATTCATTTCTAAAGATAGACAATGTGTCTAAAACTCAAGTAGAGTTTCAGCCTTGGCATGTATGGAGATTATACAACATCAGAAGGTAAACGAGTTGAAGATTTCCAGGTATATACTTGCAAGCTGGTGAGCAACAATTTGCTTAGAGGTGCTGGTTTTCCATCAGAGAGCAATAGAGCAGAAATACAGAATGGGTAAATGTTTGCCAGAGGAAAACTTGTTTGTGATGAGTGCTTATCATGAGTTGGGTGGTGAGGGCAGCTAGCATATGTCAGAAAAATATTAGTTCTGTTCCCTCTGTAGTTTATGTACCTATCTTAGCAAAGTGCATCAGAGCCTTAATTCAGATTCAATAACTCTGCCTCACATTGCTTCATGCTGGAAATATAGACTTTTTCCAGTGAACTACGACGAACAGATGCAGTTGCAAATAGCTAGCAGATGTTAGAAGCAAGTGAGCAAGAATCAGCTTGAGGGGCCTGTCTGGGGGGAGCCAGCTCTCCCTGGAGTTAGGAGACAGGGAAGGAACTGAGGAGGTTTTCCCTAAGGAGATGGCAAAGAATGCTGGAATGACATTTTTAGCTTAGTTGAAAAAGTACCCACTAAATTCCAGCAATCTCTTCTATTAAACTCCACTTCCCCCCCTTTTTTTTTAAGACAGTCCAAGCATCTTGTGCTTGTTTGGCAATCCAGGTGAGACTGCTATCTTGGATATATATTTATGGAATAAGAATGGCCCATAATTATTTGCCTTAGTATCCAGGAGTTGTCTAATATCTAAAAAGAAAGTAGTGGCTTTTCTGCTACCTCTTTGCAGAACTGGAGAGAATAGGAGAAAAAGATAAATAGGAATAGGCCATGTGAAAAAGACAGTGGCAAGAAAAGCACGATTAGTCCCAACTTCTTTCACTGCAGCTCTGAACGAGCCGACTGTCCCTACCTACCAGTTTTGTGGAAGGTTTCAGCAATCTCTGCAAAGGGGTGGGCTACTGGATTAAAAGCTGAAAATTACTGTTGTGGGCAAGATGCTTCCAATGATGGAGGTTACCTAGTTTGTTATTTTATATAAGGTTTTACACATGGAGCATTAAGAAAGTTGTTAATTTACAGAAATCTATTTTTAATCTGATTGTGAGACCATGCTGTGCTGTTGTGCTGCTCTGTTTCTTGGAAGCAAGATGTTATGAAGAATCAGTTACTCTTGTGGTTGTTTTTTTTTTAAAAAACAACAAAGAAACCCCCAAACAAACAGAAAACACCAAAACCAAACAAACAAAAACCAAAAAAAAACCCCAAACTAAGCAAGACAAAAAACATAGATCCTCATTATTAATCAGGAAAATCTGACTGTGTAAAGTGCAGGTGCACAATGGACTTCAAAGCAGGTAGTTTGCCTCTGTGCTATTAAATACGGATGGATTGGGGAGTGGGTAGAAAAGGCATTGTCATTCAACCTGGGAGCCAAGGCTCCTGATGTTGTTAAAGGAGAAGGTGGTAAAACTCTGCTGATTGCAGCAGAAATCACAGAATAACTGAGGTTGGAAAACACCTCTGTAGAACTAGTCCAATCCCCTCCCCCCAAGCAAGGTCAATTAGAGGTTTTTTAGGGCTGTGTCCAGTTGGATATTGTCCATCTCCAAGGGCAGAGATTTCACAGCCTCACTGGACCACCTGTTCCAGGTTCTGTTAACCTTAAAGGTTTGGGGTTTTTTTACTGTTTCTTGATTAATACAGAATTTCCTGTTTTTCAGTTTGTGGCCATCTTGTCCTGACACTGGGCACCACTGAGAAGAATCTGGCTCCCTCTTTACTAACAATTCTGTCTGCCCCCCTGCCTTGTTTTTATATACACTGATTCCCCTGACCCTTCTTTTTTTTGAAATCCTCATTTCTGATGCTCCAAGCCCTTCCTAATTGTAGCCATTAGCTGGCCTCACTCCAGTATGTCCATGTCTTTCAGGACTAGCCCTGGCACTGAGGTTGTTTTACCAGTGCTGAACAGAGAGGAAGGATCACCTACCTTGACCTCCTGGTGAGTCTAAAGAGAAATATATGCAATGATATAGCGTGGGTGAAGTCTTTTTCCACACTACCAGATTCTTGCCCCAGCTTGGACGAGCATGGTGCCTGAATGCTTCTTGGGTCTCTGTGTAAATATGAATGCCAGGTGAAGCAGATCTGGTTTTGCAGCTCCCAAAAAGATACATCCTCTCTAGAAAGAGATATTGTTTAGGGTACTTCATTTCATCAAGTTTTTTTACAGCCTGTGCTGACCTTCTCCTGAGTGCTGGCTTTTGTGAAGTACCTGGACTTCCATGCATGTTGTATAGGAAGGGAGTCTAAATGAGGGCTGAGTGCCCCTCTTTTGGGACCTAGGCATGCCTGCACCCTTGTAGGGGAAGGGACCCATCTTAGTTTCCCACCTCTAAAGAAGTGCAGTATCCTTTCTATATATTGCAGCATTCTTTTGAAGGAATGTTCATTAAATGAGCTCAGAGGAGAGAATAATGGCCACCATTTAAGTATATATTAGATAGGATAAAGGATCAAATAAAAAATATAAAACAATATCAATCAGACATCTACCACAGCCCTTGCTGGGGCTGAGAATCTTCTAGTGAGTGAGCACTTCTATAAATGGTAGTATGGTATTTGACCAGAGGTTAGTTATTGTAAATGGAGAAGGAAAGAGAGGCTGATAATCAATATTATGCTTGCCATCAGTTAAAACCAGTCAGCTGAAATAGAGGAGAGTGCTACCTGATGGCAGCTTTACTTTATTTTTAAAATAGGAGAAGTGTTAAATGTAGAGACCACTTTGGTATTATATTAATGAGGTGGGGAAATTATTCCTGCAGCAGGATCTAACATGAACCTAGCTTCAGTACTAGTGTTTCATTTACAGCCAAAAAGCTATTGTATGTCTTCTGAGTGACTGAACTGACACTACTGGTCCTTGCTACTGAAAAAATCCTGTACAAACCTCTTGGGGAGAACCTATTAACAGTTTGGCATTAAATCTATACTGAGTCTAGCCCAGCTGCCCTGCTTTGACTTGTAGTTGTGGCTGATGTAAAGCTATTTAGTAGGGTTTTTACTGCTACTTTACTGTAGTTGTTGTTACAAATTTCTGATCCCATGCTACTTAATGCTGTCTGTAACAGTACCTTGATCCAATATGATCTCTGAAGTCCAGATGATTTTCTTGAGATTGCCTATACTCTTAAAAGCAGAGAGTAGTTTCCAGAGCAAAATTAAATACAATTATTCTCTTCTAGGAGTTATGCCTCTTGGCATGACTGGTTACTGGTTACTGGTAGATCAAGACTTTACAACCTCTTAAGAAGGTAGAGGTTTGTTGGAGCGGCGGAGGAATGCACATAAGTCGACCCAATATGAGTGATAGAAGTGATACAACTGTATTTGCACGGATAGCTCATATTTATACAGTTTGCGATAATTATGCCTACTAGTCCTAATATGATTGGTACATTTCTAATGTTTATTCATTACTAAAACACACCCACTTGTGATTTGCAGCTATGCGTGTTCCGTAACTTTCTCATGGGAACTTCTTCAAAAGTTACTTGTGAAGTTATGCCAAGGTCACACCATCCCTGTCTTTCTCCTGATAACAGCGAGACCAGCTGTTGGTTTTCTCCCAATATCAGTAAAGCCAGCTATTTTCAGCCAAGGCCTAGTCTTGTTGCTCAAACTGACATTCCTTCACACAGAACTCTGCTCGCACAACTTTTCCATAGACCCATGTCCTTTTTCAGCAAGCCAATTCCCAACAGAGGTTGGGTCTGCCACACTGTCTGCACCCCACTGTAAATACTGTCCCTTGTGGGTTGGTAAGAAGGGGCATGGAGGTGGGAGATGCTACCACTTCCTTTGAGTCACCATTGAAAGATCCATGCAACCTTTCTGACAGAGCAATTTCCTTCACTTAGGAGCAGACCTCTGTTCTGTTTCCCTACCACCAGTCTAGGGTGTTTTCCCTGCTATAATAGGCAATGCAGCATTTTTTGAGTGAGGCTTTCTTATGGCATTTACAATTCAAGCACAGAATTGTTTTCTTCCAGAGCTCTTACTTTCTGTAACTAGCTTTGCGGGCTGCAGTGAAGTGGTACTTTGTGGAGGGTAGCATCTTTGTTTGGGGGATGATAGCAGTTTTATGCACTTAGCTTTGCAGCAACGTAGAAAACTTGTTGTCTCTAGTACCTGAGTGACAAAGCAAATGGTACACAAAAATAGCTAATCCTGCACCCTCTTTTCCTAATGGTCCCGAAGAGTGATTCCTTTTAATAAAGTTCAGTTCAAACATTTAACTCCTAAAGGTAGAAATTGTTGAATACACTGTCTTTGTCTGCAATGGAATACAAAATCATCTGTCTGTTAATCCAAGTGGAAGACTATAACCTGGCATATGGATAGGTTCAGTATGTGACTTGATTTCCAAGTGTATGAGCAGAAACCTGTAACTAAATGTTTTCAGAGTTCTGCACTGTGTGTTCAGACAAGACTTGCATGCTGGCTCTGTGCTATATTGGTTACCATAAGCTGTGGAAGGAAAAAATGATTTGATCACTGATTGTATGTAGTAATATACCATGCATTCCCAATAGCGCAGATTTGCCTTGTGTAAAACTGCCAAATCTTCGTATGGTCAGCTTCTGTACTTCTGGACTTTGACGGAACACTTAAGGAGTCACAAACAATTGAATTAAAATCCACAGAAAATCCAGGTTTTATGTTTCTGTCTGATCTTAACCATGTTATTGCAAGATTGGTGAACGCACATGTATTTCGTATATCTATGTGTAATTCTTGTCTCCAGCTGTTAAGATATACCTTTGGGGAAAATCAAATATCCAAAATACTATTCTCACCTTTTCATTTTATCTGGTATCTATTGGTGACTCTTATTAGTATGAAAAGTGTCTGACAGTGCTGTCATCACAGTGTCCTGACCAAAAATGAGCTATTACAACACATATGTGAGTGTGATAAAGTATGCTTATTAAATGAGCAGATGCTGTGAAACTGGGGGAAAAAACATTGTGTTTACTGTCCATAACAGATCTGAGTAATGCCAGTCATTCATTTCCTTGGTTACACTGATTCAAATGTGAGCCCTTCCTGAAACATAATCTGTGAAATGATCAGGCTTAAAAAAAATAAAAATAAAAATCAAACCAAGCAAATATTCCTCCCCATATTCCAAAGGAAAGCTATTCAAAGACTGTTTTGATTTGTTTTTCATAATGTATGTGCCATAAATATGTTCATACAAAAATCAACATATAGCCTAGACTAGGTATATGTGGTTTAAAAAATTAGCTATATTCTTCTGAAGGCAGATCTGCCAATGTGGTAACTCTTGGTAGGGCACAAGGATGATGCTGGGAAAAGAACTGTCAGCTGATGTCGGTGATAACTTACAGCAGTTCCACTGCTGACAAAACAATTTATGTAACCTTGGTACATAAAGGTACATATTGATACCAAGGGTATGCCCTTGGTATCAATAAGGCTGCATTTAAAAAAAACCAAACCAAACACCACATCCCCACACCCCAACAAAAAAAACCAAACAAACAAACAAAACAACCCACTGTAGGCCAGCTGAAAACTTCCTTCCAGGTAGGGAGGTCTTTTGGATATTTGGTATCCCTGGGATCTTCAGGTGAATGAAGTCTTCCCATCTAGGAAAGAAAGGATTAAGGGTCATTGTAGTTGGTTGAATGTAGAACAACAGATGGGGTCCTCTAACCTTGTGCGGAGACTAAAGTAGCTCTTAACAGTTTTGGGTGTCAGCTAACTATACAAGTGCCTGACTTTCACCACCTCCTATTTTGGTCTCTCACTAAGGAGATGAGGCTGAAAGACTGAGCGCTGGGGACAAACATTTTTAATACAGGATGTGTTGTTAGGATTGGATTTTGTTTCGTACAGATGCAGTGGCTTTCACTTTTGAGAGTACAGGCTGATGTAAAAATATATGAAGAAACAATGAAAATAGATGTCTGTATAGCTAATCTGGCTTCAAGTTCATTCTTTATCTAATGCTAGTGCGAATCTGAGGCTCTTGTCCTTTCAGAGGAGAGAGAAGAAAAAAAAAAATTAGAGGTAGTCATTAGAGATCCTCCCTTCTGATTTTTTAGTTTTGTTTTATCTCACAATATACTAGTATCAGGTTGCCTGTCATTTCTAGAAAAATTGAACCTTTTTGTCTTCTTTACATCTGTAATGTAAAGGAAATTGAAGAAAAATCAAACTCTAAAGGAAATGGAGTTTATGCTTTTATGAGGCAATTTTCTGGCCCTTATTTAATTTTAAATTACATTTGATAGATAGAATAAATTGTGATTTGTGTTTCTTCTTTCCTGTATAAGAACAAAAATCTGGTACTAGTATTTAACATTTAGCTATGTTCTATGAGTAAATATTGCCTGTCATTCTGCAATTAGGAAAGGTAACAAACACAGAAAGAAGCACAGAAACTGAATTCAGAGAGATGAAGGAAAATATTGGTGAAAGCTTCAAGCATTTTAAAGATGAGTATTTTGATGCACTGTGAAACAAAGGCACTTTCCTGTGAACAAAAGAGAAGGGTCAAGAAACTGGAGAGTAAATAAGTCTTTGCAGTGAATTTCCAAAGAGACTTGACAATTTATCTTATTTTTTGCCTTCATAAGTCTAACATCGGTGGCCAGGAAGTAGTCAATTAAGACGATTAAATCCTGGACTTAATATCTCCAGTAGCCTTTCCCAGTGGCTGTAGTGGAGTCAAGATCCTAACTGTGTTCCTACAGAACTTTTCCTAAAATGGGTTAAAGCACATGGAGTGTGGATTATCAATAAAATAACATACTATCAACTCACTCTGGTTTGTCTAGTTATTGATAAGCATTTAACTGAACATCAGTGATTGTTTTACAGTTGATAGTGCTTTTTGTGGTCTTATGGAGATTCTCATGCATTGTCTGACTATGAAGTCTAGGTAGGAATCCTAATTTTCCAGGTGTTATCAATTAATATGTATAATATGATTTAAATAACCAGGGAGCTGTTAAAGTCCTGTGTACAACCACCATTAGTTATTATTTAAAACAGGGAAACAATAACTACACATGATATAGGGTTTAGGAACTAACTACTAGACAATGGGGCTTTATGTCTGTCAGAAAAAGTAATGGATTGTGGTCTGGTCAATAAACCTTGAAGAACCACTTGGAACTGCCAAGATTAGGGAAGAAGTAGGTAAAAAGTAATTCTTAGAGGGGGAGATTGTGACCACTGACTCATTGACTACCTACTTAAGTGATACCACCCACTCAAAAGAAGACAATGAAGGAAGAAGACAGAGTCTGCACACTAATTTAAATGAGGGGTGAAGAAGAAAGAATCAATCATTAAGGAAAATAACAATGAGTCTGTATTATTTAAGTGTATAAATGTGAGGATTTTTGAGACAAGAGTGTGCTGTCTTGAGACAGGCACCCATTCATTCGTATCAATGAAATTAATTTGAAAATACCTCAACTCTGTGTTATTGGCTTGCACACTGGGTGAATGAAACCTGTTTGTGGGACAACAAAATTATTGATCTTAGGTGGTAGCTTGGGAGATCTCAGACTAAACAAAGGCATTGAATTACTTAAGCATAATTACTATGTAGAATAAGTTTTCATTGTCTGTAAACTTAAAGCTTTATAAATTATCTATGTACTGCCTTATAAGAATAGATGAGTTGGAATTGCATTAATACTTCTTAAATCTAAAAGTCCTGACCAGAGAAATGCTGGGACATTTGTCTGCTGTACAGTCATGATGCTTGTTACAGAAATACAAAACCTTATTGTCAAAAGCTGTAAAACTTCTTTAATGGGAATTCTGGTATATTTTGAAGAACAGTTTTCCAGCATTCTTAAGACTTGTAATACTATTAAAAATACGTATGTAACCTATATCTGGTGTACCTTTAAAAACAACAGTGTCTACTTCCAGCATGCTCTGCATGAGGATGAGAAAGTCTAGCGAGTAATAAAGGGTATCTACCTGCTTAAGTTTGGAACTCCAAGAGAAACAGATGCATTTATTTTGGGCAAAATGCCACCTGATGCCCTTGTTTAGCACTCTGAATGCAATCTGGCCAGAGGATTGGATTGATGCTCCTGAGAAGTTTGAGTACCAAAGTAAAACAGCAGTGTTTCTCAAGAGCAGGAAGATAACGTTCCATAATTACAGATTTAGTCTTACTTTGGATTCTCAAAGCTGTTAATACTGTATAGCTGTGGCCAAGGGAAAAAACAATTCAGTGTGCTGCTATAGGTTTCTTCTACTGATTATATTCTCACTTCACTAAAACTGTCTCCTCCTTGATGTTTTTTGCCTTGTGCTTTCCTTTTTTATTGTGGCTTCATTAAGACCAATTGGCACAATGCAAAAATACCCTTTGGTTATAATCAAATTATTGTTTGGTGGAGCTGAGTCTAAATCAGTAACACTGCATTTATGTAGATGTAGCCTTGCTCTCCTGAGCTTCAAGGAGTGCTGAAATTCAATGGCTTAATAAGAGTGCTTTTATCTTATTGTCTTATTAAACTTGTGGCAATGTGTGAGCCTTTAAAAAGAGCTAAAAGGGTTTCTCTTTGCTACTGTGAGAGAGATGTCATCATTAGTCAAAGCTGAGTGCTTTTGAGTTGAACTTTAAGCATTCATTCCATAAAAGACTTCCCTGACACAGTAATTTCTATTAAAAATGCTAACCAGAGGGGTGGATTTTGTGTTTTCCCAATGCAGCATATTTTGTGCACAGTAGTAAATTACAGAGAGTGTAATATAAATTCATTACATAACATCATTACAGGGACAATTCTAGAAAGTTATGATGATATTTGGCCCTTTGAACTGCAAAGTCTGATCTCAAGTTTAAGAATCAGCAATTTCTGGCCTGGTGTCATGAGCAGCAAGCTCATGAGGGTACAAACAACCTGTAAGGAGCAGGTTTTTGTTTTCCTGGCAACTAGTTTGAGACTCATAAGGGTTTTTAAGAGACTTGTTGGATATAGCTTTTAGGTAAAACAGGAAATGGACACTATCCAAATTGAGATCTCAGCGGAGGACTATGTCACTTATAAGAAATGTTGGGTCAGAATCTGGTTATGGTCAGTATCAAAGATAGCTGAAAAATAAAAACAACATATTAACCCCATGTGTGTTTCTGACATGTCCCCTGTAACAGGGCCCAGGAACAGGAAATGAGAAGGAGGTTCAGTAGAAAATATGGGTCTAACTGCATTAGCTTATTTTCCTGGAGGATTATGGAGCCATGTGGATCGATGTAGCAGTGAATAAATAGCAGGACATTTCCTGGGAGTTTTTCTTTGTTTAAATTAATTTTAAGTAGATTGAAGTGTTCCTGACTTTGCTTCTACACATTGTGTGTAACTCAATGCTGTATTTAGATCTTATCATAGTGCGTCTTGGCTTTTCTTTACCCAGTACATGGGCTCTGAGCTGGATATTACTGGCTTTGCATCTCTGGTTTATCTGGAGTTCAGCTAAAGCTCACTTGACACCCAAGTGCTCTAAGTAGGGAGACACTGTTACAGGGGATTGGAAATCTCTGCTAAGGTGTTTTTTTTTTTAAGAGTTGGGATTTTTCTGTAAATGGAGAGCGGTCATCTGCACCACTTTGCTAATTGTAGATTATACTGTGATTAAAAGGATCAAGAAGGAGAAACTGGAAATGAAATGAAGCTTAAAACCAAAACAAGAACAAAAAGCCCATTGGGCTCCCTAGCAACAGGGATTTATAGAATTTTCTAGTGTGAGACTGCTTTTCGAGAATTTGCCCAAAAAACAGAATCAATGCTCTGCTTTCCACTTGGGGGGCATAGGAAAGGTAAGTAAATGAATTCACTGGCTCTGGGCATGATGATGATTGGAAGTCCAAGAGAGATGCTCTCTAGGGATCATTTACTTTAGAACTCTGCTTTTGATTCTTCAAATGACTGTCTGGAAATGTGTTCAGCTCTTAATTATGTTTTATTATATATTGTCTTGTTTATTCTGCCTTTTTCCCTTCTCAGAATTTTGTTCTAAAACTGAGGTCAGGCTAACCAACTTATCAAGCTCGGATCATCCTCTCCTTCTGCCCACTCCTGCGGTTCAAATGTGATGTTGCTTACTCAGTGACACAACCCATTGCATTGCAGGCATAATATGAAACCCTTCCTACCATTTCTGGGAATTCATTTTATTTTCAGAAAATCAGAAGAAAATACTTAAGTTGTATAAATTTTTTTCTGTGTAATAATTTCAATTTCCAACTACTTACTAGCCACTCAGTCCTTGTTAATATGTTTCACTTTATCCTCTTCCATGGCTAAGGGTTTGCTTTGTTTTGTGGCTGTCCTTTGAGTAATTCTTCTTCCCGTCTTCCCTCAGTGGTGCAATGAGCCAATTATAAACAAATAATGAGCTACTGTGGGGCAAGTGAAAATACTCACAGTATTGAGCTCAGCCAAATGCCTTCTCACTTGTTATAGATGGTTGCTGTTGCTGAGCTTATATTGTCCCACAGCTCCTGTCATGTCAGTCTTGAAAAGACATGGCAGCTCATGTAATCTTACAGAAGTTCCAGAGGAAAAAAGGTTCCCTAATGTTTACAGGATTTGGATTTCCAGTTCCAGGGTTTGTTTTGTACTACTGAGATTAATTTTTTACAGTGCAAGATACAAGTTTGGTTGGATCTCTAGCTTAAAACTTATCTGCTTCCCTTGAGCAGTAGAATAAGGCAGCTGGGTTTTCAGGAGTGTGTTTTAAAGGCTTTGCTCCTGATCTTTTGTGTAGGTGCCTCAAGAAGAACTGTGTTCTTCCAGTTGTACATACATGGAAGTCCTTAGCATCCCTATGAGGCTTATCAACAAATCCTTCCATTACAAAATGGCAGTTAAAGGAAAAAATGATCAGAGGTTTGTTGAGAGGTATAAATAATGTTTTTCCAACCCTGTGGCATTGCAAAAACACCTCCTTATATAAATTGCCTTGGTACACACTGTGCACCTCTCCTTCTGCTCTAGATATGAGAGGCAGCCTGTGACTGCACTTGGTTTAGCTGGCAGCACTGAATGCTGACCTAAATTAAAACTTCATATGCATAGGGACAGTGCCACATTAAGATTTAGTTCATGTGACTGTGTAAGATAATGGGTTGCTATGGTAAAAATTGCAGTGATGACAGGCCATGTGACGTCAAGCTAATGTAACATGGTTTTAGCAAAATGAAGAAAATACATTGAGAGAAATATTAGGCAGATATTTTGGATGAATAATGCTCTTTATAGTTAATGAAAGGAAATACTATTCTACCTGCATTACTTCTCTTTGGCCAGTGAATCCAAACCAGATGGGGCTCATGTAAACATCTGGCCATTTGTTCTGATCATTGTGCTCAGAAAAAATGGTATCTGACAGAGAAGCATTGTCATTTCATTTCATGCAGGCAATTTATAAATTTCCTAAGATTAAGCTGAATCACAGATGCTCCTGTGAGTGGAATAATAGCATGTTTAGAGGAAAAAACAAGTATGTCCAGGGAGATGTGCTGGTACTCATTATTGTTATCCAACTTTCTTAAATCTCCTATTGCTACTCTCTTGAGATGTATGAGGTAGTATGTCCATCAGTTTTCAAGATTTGCAGAAGTTCAGTGAAGCCTAGTGGTTTCACACTAGGCTTTATTAGACATTAAGCTGTAACGAAAGGGGCATATATGGGTCCTAAATACATTGTTCAAGTGAGCTAAGATGAGCCTTATTTTTACTGTGGGATCTTCTGGTGCCTGATTGTTCATGTAGTAGCAATTTTTAGAAAATGTCATACTATCGTACGTAGCTACCCTTATCACTGCTCATTTCATCATGTTTACAAAGTAAAGTTTTGAGAATATTTTTTTTAGCTAATTTTTCTCATTCAATACAGCTGTGAGTAAACGGCAAGAGATGCTGCAGTAAATGAAAACAATTACTGGGTTTTTAGTTCTGAGGAATGAAGATATTAGGAGATGTTATTATCAATTAATCAAGTCACAACATAAAACTTAGAAATACACTAAGGAATTAGTAAAGTACCTATTGAGGGGGCACCATGACATGAGTTCTTTATATTTGAATTTGACTTGAAGTTTTTACTCACAGATCTTAAGCCATTTTCTATAAAGAGGTTGCTAAAATGTTCTTCATGGCCTGGCAATGGGCAATTTATAAAGTAATAAATTAACATCCATAAAATGGTTATGTGGACTTCAAAAGTGGTAAATCTACTAGTTGTCTAAGGTGGTCAGCAGAAAATGGGTATGAAACTTGCTTGAGTCTGTAAGAGAAGCTTATTGGCATGGATAAAATAGAGAAAGAGCAATCTAGCATTTAAAGAATATTTATTATAATTGTAATTTACCTGTTAATCCCTTTTTTCTGAAGATAGCTACCCATAAGCTCAAAGTATGATATCACTTTTTTGTATTTTCTTTTTAAAAGATGAAGAAATCTTGCACTTGGCAGTTTGTTTACAGTCTGAGCTGATTTCCTGTCTTATGACTCTTAGACTGCTGGGCTGAGAGAAATGGTTGCAGGTTTCCTTTAACACTTGACTTTATGCCCTTCCATTCATCACATTTTATTGTTGGTGTCATCTTCATCCAGAAGAAGCTATTTTCAAAACATTCAGCTTTTCTTCCTCTGGTTTCTAAAGTTTTTTTCCTGAATGGGTTTTTCTCAAATCTGCTGCATGTTGGTTGAGGAATTTATCTATTAAATCCATAATATATAGACGGCTGCTGGGTTGCCTCTTCTCAAAGCAGTATGGAAGAACAAAAGTGCTGGTGGTGGTAGTGAACAACTGCTAGGAACATCTCGCTGATACTTACTAGTGCCTACTTATTCTTTGATGTTATGCTTGTCCTTCCATAGTCTTGTCTGGGTCCTGAGGTTGGCTCAGGCTAGGGTTTATAGGGAGTTATGACTGTCATCACTGGGAGGAACACAGTGTATTTTTTAAAATGTTTTCTAACAAGCTTTTATACCTTGGCTTTTTCTTGACTGTCTGCATCTCCACATTACATCCAAATTTACTAAATGTATGGTGTGTATTTAATTTGTTGGGTAATTGTTTTTTGTTTTCTGTTAATCCTAAAATTATTTTTACACAGCTCCTGGCTTTGCATTTATTTTTATCTGCCCAGTAGAGAGTTCTTTATAGTTTTGATGTCAGTGTCAGCCATATCACCCCATGCCTGCATGCCTTATACACCAGGGGATGTTCATGTGGGTGGTTTTTGTTTGGGGTTTTTTGTGTGTGATGGTGTGGGTTGTTGGGTTTTTTCTTGGGGTTTTTTTGGTGGGTTTTTTTGGGGGTTTGGTTTTGTTTTTTTTAAAGAATGAGTAGTCTCTTTTGGGATGTCTAGGATGTCTTCAGCTAAAGGGTGATGTGTGGTCTTTGCAGAGCAGCTGCTGGGATGAGCCAGCAAATCTTCGAGTGCTTGGCCTTCCCAGTCCTGACCCCAAATGGTCCCAGTGGATGCCTGGAGCTCCTTTTGAGTCATTCCATGCAGAAGAGACCTTATACCCCTTGGTGAAATCATGTGGCAGGTACCACAATGGGGATAGCAAAATATCAGCTAGTACCATTGAAGGAGGTCATAGTTTAAGTCTCTTTGACTATATGAAAAACCTTTATGGGCCCTAATAGGCCAGAGGGCTACTTTTTTAGTTCCTCTCTTCTAAGATATTAAGAACTCTGAGTGGCTTACAAAAACCACTAATAATGGAGGCTAAGGCACAAAATCTACTTCTCTATTCATGTTATGATGGCAGCTTTAAAAAAAAAAGCTGTATCTATATTCTTCCCATGTCAAAACAAAACAATGCTCTCTCTGCCCAACTGCAACACCAAAAATACCTTCAGTAGAATTTTAACACAGAATTTAACAGATTGAATTAGGGGAGAATTCGGCTATCAAGCAAACTGACAGATGGCTTTTCTACAAAGAAAGCAGTTAAGTCTGGAATATTGTGCCAGCGTCTAGCTATTGAAATACCATTGATTGGATTTCCTTTCCTTTCTTTACCTCCTGTCTTCCCGCCCAGGCTGCCAGGTTAGTTCCCTGGATACACACATCCTGGGCTGCTGCCTTCAAAGTCTGAGAAGCTGGTTGGTGCCAGATGGGGTTCAGTGCCCAGATATGTAGGGACAAGTAATGGCTTTTTGAGTCATGATCTGGTATAGTTTTCATAACTGCTGCAGTACCCTGGTCTGTGAGAGGGTTTCCTTCTGCCAGCTTGCCCCTACAGAGCCAGCAGTGTCAGCTGCAGTTGCACCAAGCAGTGTTTGAAACCAGTCCAGTGCTCAGTGTACCTTGCCCTTTTCTTGTCTCTTGCGTTTACTGCTGCCACGGTCTCCTCCTGCCCCACCTTCCATCTTCTCCACTTTCTGCCATCAGCTGCTCTTTTCCTATCCCTCATAATCACCTTCTTATTCTCATCCTATTCCAATCAACAGGCTGTATTTATAATGCTGAGAAGAGCAAGAACAAATTGAGAGGAGATGAGTATGAGAATGAAGACTCAACAGTGTTTTCTTGATCAGGATTTAGATGCATCATTGGAAATACAAAAAAAGACCATTCGTTGCACTATGTATTCTTTTCGTACAACCTTGTCTTCATTGTGATAAGATGAGTTAGTGGAAAAAACAGAGGGTTTTTTTCTGCCCTCTGAAACCACTCAATGAGGCCAAGTTCCCTAAGGAAGCTTGGAAGTAAAGGTGGGGTTTGGTTTACCTATTCATTTCTCATCTTTTGCAAGTTTATGTGGAGCAGAGGTGCAGATTTCTGCAGTGGTGGGTGCTTTTATCGAATAAAAATACTACAATCCAGTCTCCTTCTGATGAGCAAAATAAATGGATTTCTCTATTCAGCCAGCATCATGTTGCATTTTGAGGACTTCATAAACAGTATTGTCTGCCAAATCTCAGGTCTTAAAATTGTTGGAAACTAGAATATTGCTCTTAAGTCAGAGTGAAATACGTGCATCTTAAATTTGTGCATCATCCAAGTGTTTCATGGGGAGCTGAATTCATTCTTGTTTGTAGACTGCAATGTTTTAAATTTGTTTTCAGAATTTTATTTTAAAGTTATTTTAAGGTCCAGTACAAAATTGTTTCTTTATCACTGCTGTGCTTCATTTACATTTCTAAGAGAGAATACCTCCTTAGCTTTTACCTCTTCTTATCAGAAATGTGACCTGCTGTTCACGTTTTCCAAGATCTAAACTCCTAGTTTAGTACGTTTCCTAGTAATCTATTCAAACGGTCTCCCTTAGCAGTGGTTTGAGGAAACGGACAATTCCAGGTAAGTTGGTGTCATGGCTAATAGCTCACATCTGTTTCTGTTATTAAAAGAAAACAAAGAAGAGAAAATGAGACCTGCTAAATCTTGACCTTGTGTTGACAGACCTCTGATGAGTGACAGTATTTCAAAGCTGAATGTCACAGCTAATCCGTTCCAGTTGCTTCGGAGAAAAAGACAAGAGGAAGTGGCCTCACAAAGAACAGTCTTATTTGCGTGGTTGGGGGAAGGTGTAAATGGACCAGAGAACTTGTGACTCAGTCACCTAGGCACTGTTTTGAAGGCTGCAAATAAAGATAGCTTCTGAAAAGTCAGTGTTTGCCAGTAATTTAGTGAGAAAGCTCAGGTACATGCAGAGAAGCAAACACTTTCAAGTGGAGGTCAAAACTTGAACGTGGCTTTTGGTTTAGTTAATTTTCTTTTTTTCAGCTTGCTTCAGCAGTCCAGGTAGACATCACTTCCCAAGTGGGAGGTGCATCTGAAGCCTGGAAGTAAATGATGCATGTCCATGGTGGCAGATACTGTACTACCATGATTATCGACGATTGTAGGTCCAGCCTGGTGCTCAATGAAATAAGGGGTCTCCCTTGGACTTCAGTGAACTCTTGCCCTATTGAGGGAGAAGGGAATACATCTTCCTGCCTCTGATTTGACTCAGGAAGTCTTATATGTTAAATGCCTAGCTATGTTTCTGTGCACAGGCCTGTATTCGTAAGTGCCCTTTCCAATGATAGCTTATATTTTTATATATTTCTGTGCAAGTGCAAAACTGGAGTGAAAAGAAAGGTTTAGGTGAAGAGTGGTTGCATGTATATGTAGTATTGCACACTAGATTCTTTCAACCCACTGGAGATTTCTGTATTTTTTTCCCTCAGCATTTCTCCTATGGGTGCTTTTTGCCCTCACTATTGAGTGTTTTGTTTTGGTTCTCCACCCTCACTCCCCAAATTTTTATTTATTTTTATTGTTTTTTGTTCATACTACATTAAATACTTTTGAGCTTGCTTAGATCTAGAAGACATTACCATAATCAGAATTTGCACTGGAAATAGATGCAGACAATAGATGTTTTAAGTGGATGTTTTTGTTTTCTCTACTGAAGTCCCTTTTTCCCCATATGACCTGACATGAGAATGAATGTTAGCAGTCAAAATGATATGAACCAATGTGTGTCTAACCTGAAATACAGAAATCTCATACTCTTTTTTT
Source organism: Astur gentilis (assembly GCF_929443795.1). Taxonomy (NCBI): domain Eukaryota; kingdom Metazoa; phylum Chordata; class Aves; order Accipitriformes; family Accipitridae; genus Astur; species Astur gentilis. The sequence goes on from NC_064884.1 coordinate 17,747,237, forward strand.
CTTTTCTGTCCAGGGCCAATAATCTAGTTCTAGGTTGCATTTATTTAATAAGACTTTTTAATTTATTTTTTTTTTATCTCTAATATTAAAAATAAAGTACTGTCAGTAAAGCAAACAGACTAGGCGAAGTTTGTATGATTTGGCAATTTATCAAGTGTGGCTGCCAGGGAATGGGACTCAACACTTTCATCAGCTGCTTTGAAAAAAATTGTGTTTGCTTTTATAATGGAGCTAGAGTGTAGCTGAGTGCATGAGGTAGGGAGCTAGCTTATCTCTTCACACAGAAAATGTTCTTAAGAAAACATGCTGATATGTGCACAATCATAATTAGTAATTATGGCAGTTTCTGAAAGAGGAAAGTCAAATGTAACTGAAAGGACTGCAATTTTTCCCCCTTCCTGTTGAAAGCACTACCTCAGACCAAAGCTAGTAGGGAAGAAGAGAAAACTAGCAGAAACAAGTGAGTTGAGGCAACAGATTTTCTTTAACACCCTAAGTTACTTTCAGTTCTAGTATGAAAAATGTTAGACTTCAGTCTCTTGCTAATATGAAATGTTTTAGCTCCTGTTCTGACCTTCTCTGTGGACTGTGTCAAATTTTTACCACAGGAGAATCTGACCTAATATAAAAAGCAAAAAGCTTGTTCGTATGACATTAGGACTTCTTGTGCCAGAGTCGTCAAACACCATGTAAATGCAAATTTGTAACGTGGAAGTGATTAAGGACACCATAAATCTGTCATTCAACCTATTTCAAGAAGTAAAACTATTTTCTGAAAATGCAGGTTCTCAGACTGAAAAGTGGCATAGTAGTGTATGTACTGTTCTGGGAAGGTGCTAGCATTGGTAGAATGGTTACTAAATATCAAATTAACAGCACCTGCAGAGATTATTAATGCTTTTCTTGCTGCTCTTTCTTCCCTGTAATTCATATCCCATCTTACATGGGGCTCTTATTTTGCGAATAGTTGTTTGTGGTGAAGCTGCATGTAAGTAGCTCTCTTTTATGCTACACTGCAGAAATTGGGGGCAAATATGTGTTTGAGTCTTTCCTGAACTTGGCATTTACAGACATTGCTCTGCTCTCTATATTTTTAGTGTCATGCCATGAAAAGTTTTGTAACAAGATACATCATCTCTGCCCGTTCCTGTCCCTTTCAGTTGATGGTCCTTAGTGAAGGAGTGTACTTTGAGGCACAAAGATGCAGCCTTTGCCTGGAAGACACTTGAAGCTTGCCTGTGTATAAGAGTCTGTGATATTCATAAGGGGTTTTTGGTTGGGAAACCTGTGTGTGAGTGGGAGGGGTTTGAGGGGAGTGTAGATTTTTTTTTCTTAATTTTTTTTGTGGCAGATATGTTGTCTAGAAAAACTTCTTCCTGTTTAATACCAACATTTGATCCTCTGAGTGAGTATCTGCAGTGGAATCTTGACTATCAAAATGTAGTGATAAGGATAGACAAAAAAATAGTTTCCATAAATAATGCTATCTATCTTTTATTTCAATTTTTGATTGTACTGTAAAACTTTTGAAAAGCAAAAGGTAGAACTAAGGTGTCAAAAAAAAAGCTTAACTCTCTCTCTTCAATAAAAGTCTGCATCTGCTCCATTCTGCTTTTTTATTTTAGTGTAAATATAGAACAGGATTTTGTCCCTCTAGCCCCTAACTGAGGCCTCTTAAACTTAGTCATGCCACAAATATTCCCTTTACTTGAAAGCAAATCTTAGACAAAGTTCATCTTTATAGCATTCAAATGTCTGTTTATGGTTCTTCTTTTGCAAAACTGAAGCTACAGGTCATTATGACACAGCATGCAAATACTGTATTATTCTTACTGAAGTTAAGGAGTTATGAAGTGTTTTTGGCTTTTTCCAGAATAGCTGCAGTTAAGCTGTCTGAAAGATCAAATCTGGATGGGAGCTGCAGTACCATAAGATGAGTAGGAAGTAAAAAATAGAGATTTTATGTTGTGACGTTTTAAAGATTTACAGAAGCTTTGATATCCAATATGCTGATTTTGGAGTAGATATCCATTTTACCAACCCCAAACAACACCTGTTTAGCTAATTTTGAAATTACTCAGCGTCATCTACCAGTATAGATTATTATATACCAAAATCTGGTACCCTAGCTTTATGTTGGCTCAAGTACCACTTGCAAGATGCATTGCTTTTATTTTGGAAGGCAAGTTCTTGAGACAAATCAAGTCTTCAGTCACTTTTGACTGTATTGATTAATGCAACCTCTGTACTTGCCTGTAGTATGGAAAGGTGCTGGTTATGGGCTTTAAGCTCAACACTCTAATGAAAACAGCTAACTAATTTGCTATGGAAAAGCTATTATATTAACATTTGGTTTCAGCTGTGATTTGCTGTCAGTTATTTTGTTAGACTGAGTTTTCTGTCCCAAGAAAATATTTATTACCATGTGTTTGGTTTTTGGCATAAGATAGTCACCTCACCTTCTTTCTCCCACACTACAGCATCAGTATTCAGAGCTCAACACTGCAAGACTGGAAATTCAGAGTTGAAAGTGAATTTACTGTAAACATTGTTGTCCCCTTCCAGAGGTGTTGCTGCATCATATGTGAACTTTGCCATTTTGTTGTGATTGCTGGTACCCATCAGAAGTACAGCAAGTGGTGGCAGCGGCAGATGCCTCTGTATTGCCCTGCTGATCAAGCTCATAGCTGGATGCTGAGTGATACTGCCTTGTGCTGTGTAATCAAAGTCACTGAAACAGACTGGTGAGGGTATTGCTACATTTTCAATCTACAGTCTATTGACTGCACACCCAGGCACTTTGCTTCCTTTAAAAATACAGATATTGAAAAAAGTCTTATTTACTCTTCATACAACTAGTAATAAAGGCAAGAGAGTCACTGGGATTTGAGGAGGGAGAAGACCACAAGATGTCCTTCTAATGGAAGATAGGTGAGAGATTAGATGTAGCAGAGCTATGGGAGTAAAGGGGGCTCTGACATAAACCTCCCTTGTCTTAGCTTTGCTGAGTTGCAGGCAACTGAAGAAATACACTGCAAACTTTGCATAGTAAAACGTGATAACTCTGGTAACAGTGAATAAGACATGAATTCCTGTTTGGGGCACACATGCTCTTCATGTGGAAGTGAAGCATTGCTTTGTACAAATAAAAAATTTGCAGAATGTTACGTAAAACTCATCAGCTTTATAATACTTAGCATTATTTCCATCAGTAGTAACTTGGAGAAGGTGTCATGACCCAGGAACTACTCTGTGCATGTTGGACCCCAGGGCAGTGTGTCGTGGTTTAACCCCAGCCAGCAACTAAGCTCACTCAGTCCACCCCACTCCCAGTGGCCTGGGGAGAAAAATCTGGAAAAGAAGTAAAACTTGTGGGTTGAGATAAGAACGGTTTAATAGAACCGAAAAGAAGAAACTAATAATGATAACACTAATAAAATGATAACAGTAGTAATAAAAGGATTGGAGTGGTACAAATGATGCGCAGGGCAATTGCTCACCACCTGCCGACCGACACCCAGCCAGTCCCTGAGCCGCGATTCCCTGCCCCCACTTCCCAGTTCCTATACTAGATGGGATGTCCCATGGTATGGAATACACCGTTGGCCAGTTTGGGTCAGCTGCCCTGGCTCTGTCCTGTGCCAGCTTCTTGTGCCCCTCCAGCTTTCTCGCTGGCTGGGCATGAGAAGATGAAAAATCTTTGACTTTAGTCTAAACGCTACTGAGCACCAACTGAAAACATCAGTGTTATCAACATTCTTTGCATACTGAACTCAAAACTGTACCAGCTACTAGGAAGACCATTAACTCTATCCCAGCTGAAACCAGGACACAGGGCTATGTCCTCTTCTGCCTGTCTACATGTAAAAACAGAAACATGCACTATGTATGACGGCTTCACATACTTTACATAAAAACGGACACTGGAAGGTTTCTCTATTTACCCTTTTGTGTGGCTGTGAACCCCCTACTAATACAGGAAAAGAGGAATGAGAACTTGGGCACTAGTACGAGTGAAGAAATAGTACGTGGAGATACGCTTTGGCAATTTCAAAGCAATGATTGTATCTTGCTTTGACAGTTTTGTTGTATCAGTGGGACCTTAGCATAGCTATTAATACCACTGTGGTTTATTGTGATATGACATTTTAAATTTGAACTGGTCACAGTTAAAATATCTCCATCCTCTCAAGCCCACTGAGGCTTTCCTCATCTAATTGTTCATTTTGTCTAGAAAAATACAAGCATGTCCCCAAAGGCCTCTCTGCCTTCCCAGCTACACATGGGAATCCTGCAGGTAGAAAGAAGGCAGAAAGCTGTGCATGCCTAAGTACTCCTTTTGTGAGCACGCTGATGAGCACAGGGAGAGATGCGTGCCTGGGATATGGGGCCTAGAGGCACAGGGTGGATGAACTGAAAGCTCTTAAGATGACTGTTGCCGTGGAAACCACCGTCTTTCCTCTGTCTGTGCAGAAGTATGTTGGAGGCTTACCTCTTGTGAAGTCAAGCTCATATCTCAAATCTGTGACGCAGGAGTGCCTCAGAGGTCCCTAGGGCTGCGCCTGCAGGAAACCAGCACTGCCTGGATACAGCTGCTGCCATCTCTGCAGGTGAGGATTTGGCCTGCAGTTTGGTGGTCTAATCAGTATCTGCCTAAGCTCTCATACTTTGTTGTGAGAGGAAGCAAGTGTAGTGCCTTGTCAGGCCTGCTCTGATCCCTGCTAAGTTAAAAAAAGCATGACTTAGCCTTATGGGACAGGGAATCTGTACCCTGTTTTCAACCCTGGACCCAAGTTTCCTTCTGTGCCTTGATTTATCCATCCGTAAAATAGCACGGAATAATTACGCCAACTACATTTGTGATCCAAACTGATAAGAAACCCTCCATAAAAAGCTCTAAGTTAATCAAAGTATAGGCACAACACTTGAATTTACTCTATATCCTAAGAGGCATCTGGTATCTCCTTCTGTGTCCCTGCAGCCAAGGAAGGTTTGCATGGCAGGATTCCTCTTGTAAACCAGGTGCTAGCTTATTTGCTAAAGATATCTCAAAATTCCTACCCGCTCTATGCAGATGTTTTGATTCCTTTTTTGTCTTGCAACTACAAGACACAGGGGGTATGTGTAAGAAGGCACTGGAAGCTGAGGTAAAGAACGCCTGGGTGGATCGCCAGTCACAAACATCCCTCCTGGAGATGTCCAGGCCTTGTGACAGAGCAGGTCAGTGAGGCATAGAGCTGAGCAGAGAGCACCTGTGCCCCACCTCAAAGGGGCAAGGAAGAGGCGGGGACTTGAGTTCACATTTATGTCCTACAGGACATCTGCTGAAGTGTGATTAATATTATACCTGTAGCTCTTTAGCCAGACTTCCACCTCCTATTTTGTTAATTTTGTAGGTGTTGGAGGGTGGACTGTATTTATGAACTGATGTCTGTTGGGTTCAGGCATGTATATGTACCTGAAAAATTCTCCCGGGGTTCATTTGTTCTACATATACAGTTACTATATGCAATCTTTGTGTTTTGCTTTCCTTAATTTTCCTTTGAATTTTTTTAAAATGATTGATCATTTTTTCTTGTTGAGGTTTCAGTCTTGTTCTTTTTTCTCTTCCTTCTTTTAAAGAAAATATCAGAATGACCAAATCAATGGTTCTATCTACAAAGCTGGAATAGCACTTGAACTTTTCTAATGTTTTATGGAATGCCTCCTTCATTTTCACCTGATGCAGACTGAAAACAGGATTAACTGTTGTGATCATACTTAACTTTCTGTTTACTGAGCCTTCAGAGTTGTCCCTTTTTAAGACTTCTATTCTGTAGAGAAAATGAAAGCTGGGAGTCAGAGAGAAGAATTGGCCTCCAAGAGCTGGAGAAACTTTGGTTCTTTGATGCAGGTCTTGTTAGTGTACCGGATCTACAACTCTTTACAAATTCTACAAAGAATCACTCCTTTTGGAATGTATTTCTTGGTCTCTGCTCCTTGTGTTCATGAAATGGAGATCTTGTGCCTTTCTTTCATCATGCTAGATGCAGTCAGCCTCTGGGTAGGATAAGGAAAGGATGTTTCTAATTGCTGTTTGCTTCACGCTAATGCTGTTTTCAAATGTTGCTAATGATACAGCAACAGTTTAAAAACCATCCTTTTGGTGTTTTGTGACCTTGTGTGCTTCCTTATTGCTTCTGCAGTTAGTTTATTGCATTTAAAGATACAGGGAAAACAAGAGACCAGAATCCATTGATTTTTTTTTAAACACTCAGATTGCTCTAGGAGTAAAGCAGTTGGTGACTGACATTTAGAATAAGCCCCAATATATGAGTCTTAAAGTTCTCCCAGCTCAGAGTAGGTGTAAATGAGGGAGGCATGACGACTGAGATAATTTAGTCTGTTGGCACCCTTCTGTGATTACGTGAAAACTGTTACAATATCTTCTAGCTGAATTTATATTAAAAAGTGGGGCTGTGGATGTAAATTCAGAGAGTCTGCGTGCAGATATTTAGGACCCATGTATTCCTTTAATAGGCATCATACCATTTATGGATTGCCCTTGGGAAGACTCTGAAAAAGAGTAATAATTGCTCACTGTTCCTGTATAATAAGGGATGTTTAATCTCCTTTATGCACTGTATATTACGTCATTGTAGCAAATCTTTCAGAAAGCTAGTATTTTTAGATGGATTCATGGTAGTGAGGGTACAAAACTGTAATTAGCATGTGTCGACTTAATTGTTCTGGAGTTGTGATAGGGTTCAGATGGGAACTTCAGTTGTTGCTGCTTGAAACTGTTTATTTTGGAGAAGTATGAAGCCTGCAAGACTGGATATTTAACACCAAGGTTTTCATTGTCTGGGGAGAAAGAAGGTTATTATGAAAAGTGAATTTGCTGAGGACAATAAAGCAGTTAGTGTGCTACCGTTGTGAAATGCAGAGGTGTTTTTTAATAGAGGAAGCAGAAAACAACTACCTTTTATCAGGGTGGATGTTGCTGAGAGTTGTAGACGATGGCAGAGGCAGGGTTTTTGTGTTCCAGCTCGATGATGCAATGCGGGAAAGCGAGTGCTAAATCAGAGCTACTCTGTAATCATTCATCAGGGTCAGAAGGGTGTTCTCTGCAGTGGGAACATGCTGTGCCCAAGATCCAGGGATGGTTACCAGCCAATATATGAGTGTTCTTCCAGGACTACCCTGTGAAAGAAACAGGAAGAAGGGTAAACAATTTGCTGCTCTTGGGGCTTGGGTTCCTGCTGAGAGAGATTTGAAAGAGACCATTTCATTGCACAAATGTCTGTCTTCCCAGTGCAACTTGTTTACTTTACCACACTGACAAATACATATAAATAAAGATGCTGAAGCAATATGTAGGTTATTCCCTTTTCCTAAGAATTCCAGACAGTGCGTAACTTTGAGGAAGCACTTTAGTTCTCAATAAACTTCATGGATTGAAAATCTAGACGCATTAAAAAACCTGGGCTGTGGCATCACACCTGGCCTGCCACAGGCCCTTGGTGGTATTTGTCATCATTAAGAAAAAAAGGAATGCAAATTTATTTAAGTTCAAGTGTAGTAGCAATAGCTAAGAAAAATAAACTGGGATAAATTTTACATGAAGGAAAAAAAAATTGGCCAAAAAAATACTCTACTATTAGAAGTAACAAAGAAGGATTGAAGCTGGTACTTTAAAGTCTTTGGAGTAGGGTCTAGAAAAAGGAAACCATGCTGGCTCTGACAATGAATTGTTCTGTGATGTTGGGTGAGTCTCAGTAAACACAGAAAAAATTGCAAAGACATTTGGATCACTCAGATTTTTCAAAGAGATTGGATGGCTATAACTAACCTTAGAAGTTCCCACTGATGTCTCGCCAAAGGAAAAACAGAGGATTTAGCACTCCTGTATTTTGAAGAAATGTAATTAGGAAAATTAACGCTTGAGCTTGGCTCTCTGAAGAGTTGCCTGTGGAGAATGACTAGATCCACCAAGTAAATCACATGGGAAATCAAGAGGTTAATGACTTGCTGCCATTTGCAGAAGAAAACACTCAGCAATTGTTTTCTCTGTGGTAGAATTTCTTCCAAGTCAAGAATGCTTTTCTGTAATTGCTCCATTTATCTGAATTTAAGAGTATGATCTGAAGGCTTATGCTAGTCCAAAATACAGTATTTGCCAGGTGATTTTGTGGGGTTATCTTCACATTGTAGTATGAATCTTTCATTGCAGTAAAGGAGCATGTGACTGGGGTGAGCTGAATACAGTGAAGGGCCATGGTATTTTGTGGAGCTCTCCTTGCCTGTTGTGCAGAGAGGGAGACTTGGGGAATATTATGCTCCTATAAATGAACCTGGGTTCAGTGATTTTGGCACTGCTGTACTGATTCTGCATTAGTCAAGAGGTAGGGCTGGGCATTTGTTCTGAAGAGACCTGAATTTGTATTCCGGGGGAGGATAGGCGGTAACACAGAATATTTTTTGGAGTGAGGGACCACAACCCAAGACTTCCTAGCAAAGGTCCTGTGGTCTCCTTCTCTACGTGTAAAGCCTTGCAGACTGACACATATCCTAAGAGATCAGAAACATGGGGTCAAACCTCCCCAGGAGGAGCAGGGATTTGAACTGGGACTGCCTGTCGCCCTGATGAATGAGAGCAGGAAACATGAGCAGACATGTACCTTGGTGCTAGGTGTCATGTCACTGACCAATCCTTCTCTCTATTGGCACTGTAAAGAAGCAGCATAGTAGTGTATTATAGGTAAAAGGAACTATTAACCCCAGGCACTATTAACTATTACTACCTGCCAGTGTCCTATTAGCTAGCTGTGCTAACAGTAAAAATGCATCATGGAGTTGACTTAAACATCATCTGGGGATAGTTTCATAACAAGAGGACAGGCAGAAGATAAAGTTTCTCTAGCTGTAAGGAATATTCAACAGAAGATTAGTGAATAGCTTGCTAAAATCCTTGTGACATCCTAAATACATTTGAGGGCAGAAGTACAGTGGGTTGTGGCTAAAAAGCAGCATTCCATGCAACACGTAAAACTTGATATCAGTTAAAAAACCTTTTTAAGAGTTTGTCCCATGTCAGAAAGGCTAGGCTAAAACCTGTCTGGAAGCAAGTTGTAGGGCTCAGTCAGATTTATCCAAGGAATAATAGTGTTTAGGAACACTAAGGAAATAAAGAACTACAGTAATTCAGCCCCCAGAAGAATACAGAAACAGGGAGGAGGAAGAAGAAATGAAAAAGACAGCATTTACTAGTAGCTCGACGTCCTTTCTCTTGAGGGGTGATTCTTCCAGGCAGTGTCATGAAGATGATAAATGTATGCTTTACAAATTGTTCTAGAGATCATTGTCCCTTTAAAGAGATCCCATTCCAGGCATTTCCTTCCACATAAGTACAGCTTGTGCAAATGAAGAAATCTTTCCTTTTTTTTAGTGGAACCTGGGGAGCCTGTTTTGTAATTGGAACAAATGCAGGAGGGAAACACTAATGCTCACTACACCACTTATTCAGTGTAGCACTTTCTCTGTTACCAAAATATCCATGTCTGACCATTTGTGAATCTTGGGGAAGGAGCTGAGCATCTGCTCAGCACTGGTGAGAAGAGAGATCCTGACGGTAGGGTTGTATATGGTTGTGCCAGTCTGGAACGCGGTTCTGCTTCTGTGGTAGGTTTCTAATATGACTTGAGGCAGGTTAATTGGTGCTCTCTTATTTACCCTAATGCCAAACAGCAGTGATAAAACCACTTTCCTCACAAGGGTACTGTAATGACTAATGCTTTCTGAAGTATTTCAATATGATAAAGGTGAGGAGTAGCAAAGAAGAATAGATGCTGGTTTGAAATGTATTGCATACAATCTGTGCTTATATAGCTGTGGTAAATGAGCTGTAGCATATAATAGAGAAGACCTGAAACTAGATCTTTTTCAGCATTAAAGGTATGTATTTCTGGCATTTCCCCTATCCTTCTAATATGCTGTTGTTATGGCAACAGTGTTTCTAGCCAGAGATTCATATGAACTACTAAATCCTCCTTGCACTTTTACCTGTTTAGGCACGCTCAATATACTTAAATGCATTTGTTCTTGAGTTGACTTTTTTTTTTTAACCAGGAGAAATTTAATAATTTTGAGCAGAACTTCACTTGCTCAAAGAGGGCTTTGACAAAATAATCATATCTACTGTTAAGTACTAGGGGTTTTTTTTAACACAACCTATATTAAAAAAATGTAATGTCGTATTTCCTATTCAATGTCCTAGAGTTGGACAAAGAGGCCTCCACAGCAACTTTCTTGCAACTTTTTATAATCATGGATGAGAGGAACTGGTATTATGAAATTCACACATAATTTATTACAAAGGATTGCTTTTCATTTTACTTTCGCACACCTCAGTTTATGAGCTCCTGTGTTTCTGTGGAGGGAGGAGATGTCTCGGATATCAGAAGATGTGCAGCTACAGGCATAGCAATGTTGGAGCTAGCTGTTCATCCCACCATAATAAACAATAACAGCAAAGTGGCACTCTGAAAGGATCATGAAGTCGTCATAAGGAATCCCAAAATAACGCATGGCAGGAAAGTGTTATTGGGTCTCCTAACCAAAAGGAATGGAGGGGTGTGATATTACAAGCTTCCAGATGGCAGAATATGGAAAAGACAGCTTCATAATATGCTCTTATGAATCCTAACCACTGCATGTCACTGATAGAGTAGAAGTTTATACACAGTTCTTTTGTTCACGTGCTATGTGTATTCAGTTATTTTCCTTAATTGTTCCTCAAATCTTAGTTTTTATTGCCCTGAACATACAAGTAATTTATTACCTTCCTGTAAAAATGTCTAGAGAGCACCGCATGAACAAATAGGAAACAAACCACGATCAAAACCTGACAAATCTTAGTAACACTGTATACTGAGTTGTACCTTTAACTTTCTTGTGTTTGTTTTGGGGAACATTCCTCGAGATGGATTTCTTTGAAACAACATTTCAGGTGTGACAGTCCCAGGGGGCTGTGACTGGAAATCCTAATCTTCCTACTAATTAATGCTTACTACAATGGGTCTTGGGTAGTATCTGCTTCTAGGATATGAAAAATATAAACTAGATCCTGATGTTGGATAAATATTTATTTTTATTATATTGGTATTAACATAAATCTTAATGAAAGAATAGTCTTGGGCTGCCTTTGTTGCATATTGCTTGAAACAGAGTTTGCAGTTGTAGCGTCCTAGGTGTGCTGGAACATTCATATGTGTGTTTGGGGTTTGGAGCAGAAATGAGGGCCTGTTGATATTTGGTTCAATTAAAAATTTGCTACTACTCTAAGCAAATGCATCTGAAGATATTTACCTGCTTGTTGTTTTATGAGCTGCATAATTTTTAGTCTTTACATTGGCTTTTGCAGCTAGCAAGCTTTTACTAGCACTGGTCTCAATAACCAGCTTCTATGTGACTTTCGTGTATAATTTCAACCTGCAGGAGGCCCTCTGAGAGAACTTATTTTCTTTGTCTGTTGCTCTTAGGCTATATCTTTATATGCTACTGATTTGGTGCACTAGCAGTGAGCCAATAGATTAAAATAGTTGGTGCTGCAGCCCTTACCTCTACGTTGTATGTTGCTTGTGAGGTTTGTTTGGGACTAGATTTAGCCTGGCCTTCTGGACTGAGTGCTGCCATCAAGTGGGCTTCAAAGCTGGCTGAAAGGTCAATCATTGATTCAGACTCTTCTCTATCAGTAAGAATGGGAATGCAGTCACTGAGTGTTTTTAGAAGTACTGCTGTTATTGCCCTTATGCTCTATAGGATTCTGGGCAGTTCTGCAGGTCTGAGATGGAAGCAGTGGCCTTCAAGGCAAAATTTGGTGCAAATATTCTCAACTTATGTTTATCAAATGTTCAGTATCTATGGATGATTGCTATGAGGGAGATGAGAAGGTGATTAATCTTGGTAGTGTTTCTAATTCTTAGTGCGTTCTCATGCTGAGTTATTTGCACTTAGGTGCTTGAATGGTAAGCTCTTCACCTGATTGCTTATTCAGTTGGGGTTTTTTTTGTTTGTTTGGTGTTTTTTTTCTCCTCTGTCCCCTACCTTTCTGTCTCCACTGAGCTACTTTGTACTTTATGCTGCCACCTTGTACCCTGTGCTTTTGTCGTCCATCACAACTCTGTGGAAGAACCCTCATAAATACATCAAACATAAAAATGGGGAAAGACAGGAAGGTGGAGAAAGGAAGATGAGTTAGTTTTTCTTTCACTCATCATTGGCCTGCCTATTACTGTGTTGAAATGCCACAGGAAAATTCCTTTTCACCACAGTGATATCTTTTTTTTAAAATAAATATGAACAAGCTGCAGCTGACTGTAGTGTATTTTGCCCAGCTTCCACATCTCTTTAACCACATTTTCTAAGTTTGTTTCTTTGTTGGGTAAGCTAATGCTTGTTTATATAAAAGGAAATACAAAGATTATAATCTGCTGTGGGCTCCCCCCCGTCCCGTTCTGGTCTTTTTACATTAGAAAAATCTTTATAGTGTGCAATAAGTACTTAGCAAAAAAATTAATCTTTTTTAAAGCAATTAAGTACAATTCTGTCACTAATGGTGTACATCATTCATTGACATTCATTAGCTGACCCAGTTGGTTTGCATTGCAAATTAATTTTCCATGCATGGCTATAAATGTCTAAAAAGGTACATTATTCATATGTAAATATTCTTTTGATTTAATCCATCTTCACTTGCTAATGCCCTAAAATGCTTTGATGTTTATTCCTCTACAAGCTTATGGACCAGGATTTCCACCATGCTGCACTTTTTCAGTAGTTTACGTCTGCTCCCACAAAGTCTTTTCACTCATTAAAAGTGACTATTGCAATGCTTCCTGTGACTAGGAAAATTGGTTCCCTATATATCTCAGTTCATCATCTGTTTGATCAAAAATGCTGTTCTGGTGGATTTCTTAAAATTAATTGAAATACTTCTTCAAAAACTTTTTTTTCTAGGTTTAAAGTGAGATGAAGACAATAACTTCTGAATTCTGGCAAGAGACCTTTTTTTACATTCTTACATGCTGGTCCCAAGCCTCTCATTAGTGGGCTGTCAGTTTTATTGCCAGCTATTGGGTAGCTTCCACCCAAAAGAAAACTGTGGGAATTCTGTTTGAAACTATCATGCTAGTTTTATTTCTCTAGCTAGTGATTATAAAGATGAACTTTCATGTTAAGCAGTATGAATGACTTAGAGGTTGATTGCCATCCGTTTACAAAAGCCTTTTAATTTCCTACTGCTTTCAAGATCTAGTTTTTAAAAGCTGGCCTAAAGAATGACATCCTCGTGAATAGGCTTCCTTTCATAGCAACATTGCTGTGTGCCATGTCATCTGCGACCAAGCCATAGTTTAGATGCTAGTCATTGTGCTAGTGATTCAGGGACTAAAATCAATTGTCACTGTCAATGTCTATTGGGTCTTGCCCTGTATCTTAATCAAAGAGGCTGGTTCATCTTGGATCCTAGTGGCAATGTGATACAGACAGACAAAGTGTCTCAGCTCCTACGGCAAAAGGGCATGCATGCTTTTATGTAATAGATCATCAGAAGGCATAAAGGTGAAGAACATAATTCTTCTGATCTTGGAAGAAAAATCATCCTGACTTATATCCATGTAACTGAGAACAAAATCAGACTCTGAATGTCTTAGGAGACATTATCTAATTAGAGAAAAGGTCAGGTTTGCACATTTACCTTCTATAACAGAATTTCTCTTCCTCAGTTACTGTTGGTCAGACCTGTGTGTGAAATGCAAATGGGCGTTTGGGGAGTGAGAGAGAATGTCATCTCATAGAGCAAATTTGAGACAGAATAGAAAGCTTCCACAGAGAATATATTCAGAGGGAATATGCCCATTAGTCACCTCTATTGCTTTTCCAGCTGTCTTTTATCTCTTCACTTGCATCTCCTAAACATTTTTCCCTTATGTGTGTAGTTGTAAGAAGGATTAACTTAGGCTATCAGTAATGCCTTGTTGAGAAGACCAACACTTATTCAGAATTAAACCATGATTCTAAAAAAGGAAGCAGCAATAAATGTGCTATTTTTTTGTCTGAGAGATGGATATAGCTATGCAGTAATGGATCTGTTTTTATTAAGAGACACTTACTGTGATGGTTTATCTTGTGAAGGCACAAGGAACATAGTCTAGATATAATTATCTCTCCAAGTTGTCTTTTATAGAGTAACAGGTAGAGCAATTTTAATCTTCCTGTAGACATTTCCAGCTCAAGCTCTTCCCAGGCAAAGAAATTAAGAAATTGTGTGTAAAGTCCTAGATATGCCAATTAATAGTGTTTTTACACAACGTAATATGACTTAAGTTAGTAAAACCGGAACAGACTTGTAAAGAACTTATATTTTACAGCATAAGAAACTGTGTAGAATAATGGCAAATGAAGCTAGGATTTCCATGGCAGTGTAATTTAAGCGCTGTGACAAAGACTCTTGGTAGAAAGGGTGCAAAGCTAGCAGTGTCCCCCCTGCTACTAGCACTACCCAATGTCTATGATTGCAGCTATGTGATAAAGAGAAAACTCCTTCCACTCCCCCCACCCCGCCTCCCCACCCTTGCCTCTTCATATTGTCTCCCTGACTATACCAAGACTGTAGGAAGCCTGAGTAAAATGAGCCTTGCATATATGCAAGGGTCTAATCTGACTGGAAAAAAAAGCCTTGCAGGTAATTAGGAATAGCTAAGTACAAGTGTAAAGGGAAAATTGTTTTTAGTAGAAGTTTTATATGGCTAAATCTGGAAAGCAGTTTGCTTTTTAAGTTATTAATCAAGGACATGTATCTGGGACAATAACATTAGGTGGAGCCTTCTTTTTGAGCAGTTATTCCAGTTATGGTCCATTAAAGGAGTTTCTTTATTATCTAAACTCTCGGATCAGGACTATAGTGTGATGTTTGACTAGATGAAGCACTCAGCTGAAGTTTTATATTACCTTGGATATGTGCTACTCAGTGCAATGCAGTGCTTCTTTAGAAATTCCATTAGCCTAGCTTTAGTTCTGATGTTATCACTCTGTCATGTAAATATATCTGAGGTACATAAACCAGTCTACTACAAATGACAATGACATAGATGCTCCATTTCCTGAAGTCCCATGGCCAGTGGTTTCACTCTGGTGTTGGTGGAGGGTGTTAGCAGCTGGAATCCTTCACCGGGAAGATTAGGATTTTCCTGTTGATAGTTGTTTCTTCCTTGCTCTAGGATATACTTGTTAACCTAGGTTATACTGTTCTGTATCCATGCTACATTCAAATGTATTATATATGGCCATTTCTCTTATGTTAGACACAATTTCTTTTTTCCTTTGTTTGGCCTAAACCAAGTTTTTTTCCAGGTTTATACTGCAGTTCTTTAACTGACCATTGGTGAGTTGTTCATAGCTGTGGGAGTTCCCAGTGCCAAGCTGTGCCCCATCTCCTTATCACCCCCATGCCTGTAATTCTATACTGCATCCTGTGTCTACACTTCCCCAGATCTCTGATGTCGTATCAGGTGGCATTTCTCTGTACCACAGTATGCTAGTCATAGAACAGTGGTAGTACCTTACAAAGATACACAGAATTGAAATGAATTAGCCTTAGACACCTAGAAAAATTCCTGTTACAGCTAAATGAAGCTAAAACTGAGTTGCAGGCAGGTCAAGATAAGTTCAAATAAAGCAAGCTTGAAAAGTCTCAGTCCTGAGGCCCTGCAAAATCAGTACAAAGATTATGGGCTGTTACTAGCAATGGCAATACAATATCACAGGGCTAGTCTGTTACGTACTACATTGTGAATATATCCAGTGATGACTGGCTAGGCTAAACTAAGACAATTGTTCAAAAGCTATTTTGAGTAATATTTGTTCTTACAAATGAAAACAGCTATGGGAAGATAACTGTTAGTATTTTCAGTTATTCGATAACGTATTAGTTTAAATCTGTAAAACTCCTGATTACTCATCTGATCACCATGGGCTCCTAAAACAGGTATGTTCCTAAGAAAAATAATTCATCAAAGAAATTAAAGCAGTTTATGCAACACACCTGTCAATTTTTTTATGCAGTATGCAGAGCCTAAGGTGTTGCAGGCAGCTGACACCGGAAGGTGATGTGTGTAGGTGTAGCAGTGTATAGCTGGGCATGTGGTTTGGGAATTTTGTGCTCTTGTACCAGCCTTTTGTTGCCAGGTCCCTACCGAAAAGACATCTGTAGTGAAAAATGGGAACAATATTTTAGTTATTCTCCTGCTTGGCCCACTGAAATAGTGGAAAACCAGGAGTGTTGATTAGGAAGTATAATCTTATGCAGTCACAGCAACTGGTACATCCTACCTTTATGGACCTGTTGTCAAAGTCTTAGAAAGACATCAGAAAAGGGGCAAGAGATCTCAGTCGAACCGTACTGTCGACATTAAGATAGGCTCCTTTCAGTTTCTTTTTCTGCTTCCCATTTCTCTTGTGCTGTCTGTAAAAGTGAAGAAAATTTCCAAATAATCCTTTCCAAAGCAGGCTAGGAAAGGTTTAGAGGGCTAATTCTCTTTTGCCCATAACTGATAACTTTTTTCCTAGGACTGCTTCTCTCACTGCTGGCTGCTGCTGCTGCACGTTGTTGGAAAGAACACTCCAAAAGCAGGCTTTTTTTCTGTAAATGTCCAAAGCAAATACTCCTAGATCCATTTCTTTTGAGAAATATTAGGGTTTCCTCCATAAGCAATATCTGAAGTATAAGATTATAGGAGAGGAAATATGGGGATATGGTGTTCAAAAGTATACTTTCTTCAAACTTGGAGGTCTTGAAATATTTTTCCTTATATAGTGGCTTACCTACTGAAGCAATGACCTCTGTAGCTACTTTGAAAGTAGAAAGTCTCTCTCTCTCTCAGGCTGTGTTTAAAACTTATCAAAAAGAAAGAGGAAGACCCAGCCAGTTGAAAAGCAGAATTAAAAAAAAACAAACAACACCCACTAAAACAACTACAGCCTTACTACTGCCTTCATGGGGATCAACTAGTACTACCATTTGGTTTGTCTGGGGCCAAACCAGCAAAGTTGGAGGGGGAGATTTTCCCATGTTCAGCAGTTTCTAGGGGTCTGCTACGAGAAAGATAGGCTTTTTTCTACTCTTTTTGACCCTATCTAAGCTATGTGAGAACAGTGCCTAAGAAAATCCTTGATACCCATGTAACATTAGCTGACCTGATGAGCAGCTTTTAAGTATAGAGTTCACATGGGTTTTGGGGCATGATAGATGGAAAACTCTGAAGAATTTTCTTTGTTTTGAATTAGTTTTACAGCTGAATGTATAGGACAATAAAATCTGGCAGCATCCTAGGTATCTGTTCCCTGTAGCCTTGTTGTAAACAAGAACACATGTGTTAGGTCAGTGAAGCTAGCATCTCAACATAAGATGTGAAAGTGACCATTTAGGACATCCTGTTGAAGGAGAGAAGATTATTCAACTTATCCAAATTGTGTGTGGAGTCTGAAATTGCCACTCTGATCATTTGAAAGATCTTAAATGGCAAGGACTGTGTTACAGACGATTCTGAGCAAGCTTCAGCTTCTGGTAAACCTGTCTTCTGCAACAAGTTCTGCAATAACCATGTATCAGCGAAAAAGGGAGGTTACTGTTCTGTCTCACTGTCACAGCATCTTAAATTTGTAGGAGCTCTCCCAAAGGATCCCATGTGGCATGGCTAAGACTTTTGGAAAAGCAAGCTGGTCTCTACCTATATGTCTCTTACTATTATTTTTAAGGCAATTTCATGCCCTACATGTCCTTCTTCTGTTTTGATAGGTAAAACAAAATGGTACTTAAATTTTTTCTCTTCCTCTCAGGCTGGTGTGTATTCATGTGATCAGGAAAACATAGCAACGTATGTATAATTAGGTAGATTTCTTACTTTTGTCTCGTCTTACTGCAGCCAAGTACTAAATCTATTAGTCTATTTTTCCTCTACTTATTCCCCCCCACCCAAGCAAAGTGAAAATATCTTGGTATTAATTCCTGATAAAGAAATGGAATAGGTGAGTATCATACACTGGAATGAATATAATATAAAACTTTTTTTGCCAACTCTGTACCCCCAGTGACTGATGATTTTGTTTAGAAATGGCTGGGACTCTAGCTAATATTTCAAAACCTTAAACAGAGCTTTGGAAAGGGGGGGATGTTAGAAGATGCCGTTTTAGCTGTGGGAAAAAATCAGTATTGAACTTCAACATTATAGAAGTGCATTGAAGGAACATTATTTGTAACAAATGTCCTTAAGAGGGCGCTTATTCACCACTGCATTTGTTTTGAACATCATCTGTTATAATGATGCGATTTAAAAATCATTTTCTACAGCACTAGGTTAACATTTGACTGCAACGTGTTTGGGCCAGTTATGGTTGGTGACATCAATAGGTACAAAGTATACAACAGTATTGCATAGAGGAGGCTTAGTTTGTATAATAGTTCTGTCAATTTACAGGAGTGCAATTTCCAGCCAAAACAGCAGATGCAACGCAGTTCCCCACCTCTTAAAAGAAACAGCTTTCCATTATGCAGCTGGATTCTGATTTGAATTGGGCTTTTCTTTGGTTCTCCTGTGCTTTTCAGTAACAGTCATCAGCTGTAATTAACTTCCATGCTTCATCCTCTGCAGTCATCTTCTTTTGAGTAAACTATCATGTAACTAGGTATGTGGTAAAACACTGTGAAGGATACAGAACAGCGCTGGTAACAAAATTGTGCTATTTTTTTCTAAACCAACTGCTGAGAAATTATATTCTCTTTTCTTAGAAAGGATCTTTCTGATAAGAAGTTCTGCCATAAAGTGCTTGTTTGTAATGATTGTGACAGCTGGACGGAGGTGCCAATGGTGCTATCTGATAATTTTCTGCCATGTTTCTTGAGTCTTCAATTTCAGTTCAGCTAAAGTAGCTAAGGTTCCTTTTCATCCATCTTGATGCTCTTCCCATAAGAGAGAGCTGTCAGCAGTAACTTGGGTAAATTTCTCTTGGTAGAGTGCCACCCACTGCCTACAGGGAATGCTGACCACATTATGTCTTACCCCTTTAACACAGCATAAATCAGTACTGAATAGATGTGACAAATCTCTCTACACTGAATTGCTTATGTATGAACATGGCTCCATCTTCATAGCCCCTCTCATCTTTTCAATTTCTGTAGCTGTCTGTTCAGAGTGTAGAACACATGAGAGGAGACAAGCTACAGAATATGATCCATGTCCTGTGTTTAGAAAGACAGGACTGGCAGTGTGTATTAATGCAAAGCTCTAGGGAATTGATCTCTGCTTTAGGTTACCTGGAGAGACAAAGACCATCACTCTAAATGTCCCCCATTCTTTCTCCCCCCAGATTTCTATACTGATCATGAAATCATATGGTATAGACATAATCCTTTGGTCAGCTGTCTCGGCTGTGTCCCCTCCCAACTTCTTCTGCACCCCCAGCTTACTCATGGGTGGAGTGGGGAGCAGAAAAGGCCTTGACTCAGTAAGGACTGCTCAGCAAAAATGAAAACATACCTGTGTCATCAACACTGTTTTCAGCACAAATCCAAAACATAGCCCCATACTAGCTATTATGAAGAAAATTAAGTCCATCCCAGCAAAACCAGCACACTGCATCACTTAATGCTTTTTCAGAAATAAATTGGGTTTTGCCAAAAGATCTCCATTTGTCTGGACCTTCATCTTTGCATCACAGTTTGCTTCTTTCCACATAGAACACTGGAAAATGAAAGTGGTTGCTATGAACTTGGCATTGCTATAGTGGAAATTACTGCTAGTGTTATATGTCATAATCCAAAGTAAATACATATGTAATTTTTCTATCACATAAATAAACACAAAATTTACTTATGGCATTGTCTGGCTGGAATGAAAGGAGAGCTGATTTCCACACACCCTACCCTCCTTTCAGACTTGGCAGTTTTATGTGGACTTGAAAGGTTTCTTAACTGGAGATAGCTAAGCTGTATCACCATAGCCAGCTTTTCCATGCCAGTTGAAGAGCTGACCACTTGCTTCAATTCTAAAGCCTTCATTTTCCATCTATGATTAATTCCTTTCATGTGAACCTGATGGAGTCAGAACATATCTCTGTTCCCTGTGCATAAACATTAAGATTGTCTATAGGCCATGGAGTAAATAACCAGATAATCACCTTGCAGATTCAATTCCTTAGCAACACGGGATCTTATGGTGATGGACACCCAAACTTCACATCATGAATTCATAAAGGCATCACTGACTATCTTTCCAAAATATGCTCCATGTGTGATTTCAAAGCTTTGTGGTCGTACAGCTGTACAAGTAAAGAGTTACTTTTATAACTTCGTCATAAGTGAAATGTAGTCTGGACATTTGTTTCTCACAGATTTCTGTGTGGCGTTCTTCAGCTGAAACCAGCTAATTTATTCCAGCAGTGTATAGGGGGATCTTGCTTTTTCATAGCTTTCCATACTTTGTTGGCCTTTGTTTAATATTTGACTAGACAGACACCAGTGATATTAAGCAGCACTTTTAATTTTTTCTATCACTGAACAGGACATAGCTTCTGATATTGGAATAATATCTTCTTTCTGGAGATCATGAACTATTGCTTTGCACCTATATCAACAGTTAAAATTGAGTCTTGTGAAATAAACACTACATCTTTTGCCTGAGGCTATCTGAGGATGACATTTAATTACTTTTCCATAGATCTGTAGGACTGCTGTGCCTTTTTTAGGCCTTAACCAGCTTATTGAATGCTTTGGTACTGAAGCTGATGAGAGCAATTCCTTTTTTCTTTCACTAGAATATAAAATAATCTGATTTAATATAGAAACCAGACTTTATTATAACTTTTCTGCTTCATTTATTCTGACTTGGTAAAGGGGGACTCTTAAGCGTTTACAAGCTTATGAAAATGTTTTGACGTCAATGTCTTTCAGAAGAGGTGGTTCTAGAGGGTTTGGCGTGAAGCAGCTTCTGCATCCCTTGTCTTTGTGTTTTGTTGCTAGTGCTGCAGAGATCTTGGGTCTTCAGGCATTCTGGGTGTCATTGTCTTAAGTTCTTACAGTCCATTGAGTGGGACTAGTGTAATAGGTACTTGATGAACAATTGTGACAAAGCTGCTCCCTTCGTGCTGCTATAAAAAAAAAAGTCTGTTTAGGAAACGACAGCTTTTCTTAGTGCACTGAGCTGAGACAACTTATTTAATACCTGAGCAATTCCTTCACTGGCTTAAGTGACTGTGTTAGTGTCCTAAGGTGAACATTTAGACCTATTGCCTCTGTGCCATAGCTGACATGGAAAAACAAAAGAACTGTTTCAAAGGGTGGCAGTGGAGACACTTGCCCTGAGACCACTGTTGTTTTGTAATTTTTTTTATTATTGGCTAATTTTTTTACTGCTTACATTGAAATTTACTGTTACTTTCAGTGGTGTCTTAGGGGGATTATTTCAGCCAAAATGATGCTGCTGGTCACAACTGGAATCCCTTCTAAAAGGAAAATAGGTTGGCTGTGTCATACGGTCTTGGTAAATATGAAATGGTCCAGGCAGAGATGGTCCTGAAGAAAGGTGCTGTAATTACCACTGGCAAGCATGAACTCCCATCACAACTCTACTGCTAGAATATTTTCTACCCATTTTAGCTGCTTTTGTTGTTAAAAGGCAAAACCAACATCCTTTTAGGCTGACAAACTAATATCTGAACCTGACCTTCTAGATCACATGTTGTGTCTCGCATGAGGCACATGAGGCACTTGAACGAGAGGTTTTTTTCAAAACTCTGGAATAATGCGTGTTTCAGCTTATGCAAATTTTATCTTTGAAGACTACGTTGAAGAGTTTAGCAATACAGGGCATAAATAAATAACGTAATGATACTAATAATAGAGTTGTTCAGACATCGATTACAGCTTCATTAAGTGAGATTACTCACTGTGATCACTGCACTACAAATTAGGTTTTGCTAATTTGACCTATTCTCCATTGTAATATAGTGAATTAGAAAAATAAATTGCTCAGGCAGAACACTTAGAAAAGAAAAATATTTTTCTAACACTTTGTAAAATGTTTATTTTAAATTGTAAAAATTAAACATGTCTCTGTTTATTCAGGATAGGCATGATCATGTAAAATATTTTTAAATGTAAGATTTTTATATTAAAAGCTTTGGGAGCCTTAATTTTTTTTCACTTTTAATTCCCTAGTCATGAGAAATCTCTTCAAATCACAGGGATTTTTTTTACAGAGTACATCAACAATGTTTTGATGTGATAAACTTCTAGCTAATCTTTCTTCTATGCATGTTAGGGAGTTGTAATGCAGTCTGGTGGTAATTAGCTCTGGAATTATTTCTGAGGAACTCTATGCTTATAGAAATCTGTTTGCACATAGAATCAGAGATGACATATCTCTTGGATCAGCAAATGCAGAAGTGGAATTTGCCTGCATGTGGTCTAAAACTTTGTGGTCTGCAGTATAATCCAGAAATGTGACCAGAAAGTCAGCATTAGTTAAACTAATTCAGTTTAACTAAAAAGGTGTAATGAAGTCTTTGTCCACCTTCTGTGAGATTTTGTGCTCAAGTGGTGCAAAGGAATGAGCTGTAAGTATTATGCTTTGATGTTATAGTAACCGGACCAGCATTCCACAGGGCTCAGCTTTCTAAAAGATATATGTCTTGTTGCAAATGATGGAGCTAATTTTCAGAGTGCCTCTGAGAAAACTGTATTGTGGTGATGCATTTGTTTTCTACCTTTTATTTTGCTGTGATCCAAATGTTAACTTCTCTTGTGTAGTTAAGCTCCTTAAGGGTTTCATCTGAATAGAGTTTTCTGACATGAGTCTGAAAGGTTTATTGTAATAATTTTTACAATTAATTAAAATATGTTGATTAATATGGTTACCATTAACACTGAGGAGTGCTTAAAATGGATCTTGAACTTAATATAATTCTCTCAAGTTAGAGTTTTCAGGCTGTTCTGTACCTCAAACTAGCTAGTATCTTTTCCCTATTCTCCTTTCCCCATAGATAAGGATGTCTTTAGGATGGCTCCAAAGAAATTTACACAGGATTCTCCTCCTTCCAAATAGGATGCACATTTCTTAGATGTTTAAACACGAACTAGATTCCTAGTCTATTACTGTATAGACAAAACTATCAATCTTCAATTATATAATTGACTAAATTATACCCATATGACATTTGAAAGCTGTAGGAATAAAATATGGCACAAAGTAGGATCCTGCATCTCAATTTTACATTCTTCCCAGATCCAGTTATTAAATACATGGCCTTGAATAACTTGTAGAAATTTAACTTGTATTTTTGTATGCTTAGTTCAACTTGTTTTAACATAGATGTCTGCTGCTGCAGCAGTCGGAAAAAACCATCCTTTCTCAGTGAGAGAGGATTCACAGTGTCAGTCAAATGCCCTTACTCTGAGCTGGTCTTTATTCATAGTATTCTGTTTGGTTTTCCATTGTATCTGCTCCCAGTGTGTCAGCTGTGTATCAAACTGCTGAATTAATAGAAAAATTGTAGTAAAAAATACTAGCACAAAGCTGATAAATACCTCCACACAAATTACCTTCAGCAGTAATCACTTCAGCTTTGTGAGAAAGAACACACTGAAATGTTCCTGAAATAACCTTACTCTGCCTTCAGCTTTTTAAAAATAGCCCCCAAAGCCTGCATAAACATCACATGCTGTGAAACAGACCTCCCCTGCCAACTGTTTGTAGCTCTAATTAACACAGATTTACACAGTTAGGGAATTTGAATGCCTGGTACTACTATACTATATGTATTCCTTATCAGTGTGTGTTATCAGATGTATATTGATAAACCTTTTTCTCATAGTATCAGCATTTCTCCTTTTTCAACTTCTATGACAGAAGTGGAAATTTTCATTATGTTAGATTCATTACAACAGACTAAGCCATAAGGTTTCAGGGCAAATACATCACTTTTAACAATAACTGGTGGTGTGCCTGTTTACAACCACCAGAATAGAGGTTTTTTAGTCTCAAGATGATGGGGAATCCTTCAGAAAATTCATTTATCTTTTTCAGAGATCTGATCCACTGGCCTATATCATTCCTTTTCCCTCTTGCAGAAGTACCTATTTCACAAGAAATCAGAGACACTGTCTTGGCATATGTGGATGGGGCCCATGCGCAGTGTCTAAAGGATGAATGAAAGATACTTGAGTCCAGGCCAAGCTGGCTTTCTGTGTTATACCAATGACGGTGAATTTGCTTCTAGAGAATATCTGAGCCAGAAGCATGGTACCAAGAGCTATGGAGTTTGCAGCTTCTCCAATCCCAACACTGGTGGGCTGTCACCAAAATTATGTCTATGGTTCCCTTCATCTGTCCTGCAGGTTACAGGCATTTCTTTTTCTTTGGCCCCACAGGTTACACTTGGGGTTTGCCTGACTTCAGAGCTTTTCCTTGCAAGAGACAATCTGAAATTCTTACACTGTGTTTTGTCTCGAGGAGTTTGTTCTTGAAATCAAGCACCAAGTATTGCAAGATATACATTGAAAAACCTCAAATCTTGCAGTGCAAATAGCTTTTATATACCCTCTCATATTTAGCTCAGCTTTATGTTAACGGTAACCATATCTGTCTCCCAGAATCCCTAATTTATATAAATATTTTTTTTTCCCCTCCCTGCCTTTTAACCCAGGTCATTTTTTTTCTTTCAAATGTTTCTAGCCTAATAGTTTATGCAATTTTGTGGCTAGATGTAGATTCATACATTTTGGTATGTAGTAGGATTCTCCAGCTTCCTTAACCTATGTACCATGACAAATCTAGCCTCTGTGCTGAGTTTCTTCAATGTTGCTAAATTCAGAGCTGATCAGCTAATTGGTACTTTAACGAACCCAGTGGTGCAGAAGACTTTTGGTCGTTGAAGTGAAGCCAAACTATCATGGAATGCATTATTTACCAGCTTTTGGGAGTTTGTCACATCAGTCTGTGATGGCCTGGACTGCCTGGTGTTACCTTCTTGTGCCAGGAGACATATCAGCTAAGATCTTTTCCTCTCTTATTCTATATCTGAAGTAATGGCTAAAGTTGCAAACCTAGCCCAAGGGTGCTATTCTCAGAGTGGTACTGCAGAAGCAGCGAATATGTCAGGTACCCAAAGCTCCTGTAACAGCGTATAATGTCGCTTGTTCCCTCGCTGTCATTCGGAGGTTGTCAGTCTCTTGCAATGCTGACCTACGCCCCCTTGGAGACAGCGTCATACTGCTCAAAGTCTTTCCCTTGTGCCTTGTCACTGAACAGTCAGCCCAGTAAAGGCTTTGAATTGGCTTGGGTTTCGAGGTCGAAAGCTTCTTCTCTTTATTGATTTGTTTGTATAATAGCAGCAGGGATGTAATAAGTACCCACTTTCCCATTTGGCCTTCTCACAGCTGCTTGCAGCTCGGCAGGACTTGGTGGGATGCGGACTACCTATTCTCAGTCCAGCTCCTGCCTGGAGTGGTGCTGTAGTGAGTGCTTGTTTTGCACTGCCCCGCTACAGCCAGCAATAATAGCAGTGAGTCCCTCACATGCTTAGCAAATGATGCCTTTAACCATTCAAAGCTATGTGAAGAGCTGTTAAGTGGAAACCATTTTGCAGCATGCTGTCATGATTTATTTTTTTTTTTTTTTTTGGTGCAGCAAAGCCATAGGACTCCATCTTTGAAAGCTACCTAGTAGAGTTTACCTGTGTCCTAGTTTCAGCTGGGATAGAGTTAACTGTCTTCCTAGTAGCTGGTACAGTGCTGTGTTTTGAGTTCAGTATGCGAAGAATGTTGATAACGCTGATGTTTTCAGTTGGTGCTCAGTATTGTTTAGACTAAAGTCAAGGATTTTTCAGCTTCTCATGCCCAGCCAGGGCACAAGAAGTTGGCACAGGACACAGCCAGGGCACCTGACCCAAACTGGCCAACGGTGTATTCCATACCATGGGACATCCCATCTAGTATAGGAACTGGGAAGTGGGGGCAGGGAATCGCCGCTCGGGGACTGGCTGGGTGTCGGTCGGCGGGTGGTGAGCTATTGCCCTGCGCATCATTTGTACATTCCAATCCTTTTATTACAGCTGTTGTCATTTTATTAGTGTTATCTTTATCATTATTAGTTTCTTCTTTTCGGTTCTATTAAACCGTTCTTATCTCAACCCAGGAGTTTTACTTCTTTTTCCCGATTTTCTCCCCAGGCCACTGGGAGTGGGGTGGAGTGACTGAGCGTGTGCGTGGTGCTTAGTTGCTGGCTGGGGTTAAACCATGACAACCTGTTTGCCTCTAGTGACATAGCAGTCCCCCAGAACACTTACCAAAGGCAAGAGACATACCCTGCAACAAGTAAACTAGGCAAAAAGTAGCATTGTTCTCCTGTAACACCTGGAAAATCCATACAGGGAGAATAAGCTACTAAATCTAGATGCCACGTATCTGCCAGAAACAGAGCTCAAACAGAGACTTATTCTGTTTTCAGGTCCAGGCTAATGTCTACTAAAAGATATACTCTCCTTTCTTGTTAGATTATATAATGGATTGCATGAACTTGCTCACTTTCTTTCTAGCTTGCATTATTGAGAGGTGATGAATTAATAGGAATATTCCCATTTATATTGGTTAAAGTTTTAAATTGAGATATTACTGGCAGTGAAATATAGATTTATTTTTTTTAACTTGCTTTCTACAAGTGGCTGCACCAGTCCCCAGCATTTTAAGAGACAGACTATATTTGGATGTCATATAACAGGACTTTCCTCTAAGAACTGAAATGATGCTCGTGTTTTGCTTACAAACTAATCAGAACTGCAGCAGACAATGTTTAAAAATTACATTTATTATGACGTTGTGCTAAACAGCAGATGTGTTTTTGCTCAAGCATGTAAATGTCAAGGAGCAGAGCACCTAGCAACCAGTTTGCAAGATATTTTCAAGCATGCAAAGAAGGTTCATGGAGCCTGTTGGCAGATACAGTTTCCTTAGTGCTCAATAACTGTCACAGCTGCAGCCTCAGGTAGATAGGCTGCCTTCCTCACCTTTTTTTTAATTAGCAATCTACTTAAGGAAACAATATTGCAGCATGTTAGGTGTGCTCCAACTAGATGTTTTCTAGCTAGCCCAGGTCTCAAACCAGTCCAGAGACTTTTATGCAGGGAGGGTGGTGGGCTAAAAACCCTTCAATATTAAATTCTCATATCATAAGATAAGAAAAGGCCTGATGGTCATTCAGTCCATTCTCCTCTTCAAAGGCAGGATTTGTCACCTGTGACACGAGTTTCTTTTGAAAAAACTTCCTTCCTTTTCTCTGTGTTTTCTCAGAGCAATCAGTTAGAAGAATCACTATCCTTATTGGTAGGGAGACGTTTGATTCTTCTTTTCTTTGTAACTAACCTGAATTTTCCTTTGCGTAGATTTAAGCCTAATGATACTGTCTTCTATTTGCCATGTGTGTGGAGAACACATAGGACTGCAAAAGCTGCTTTTGTGGTCCGGAGCAAAGGGCTGTCTAACACCACAGTCTGCCTCCAACAGCATTCACAGCAAAATGCCTGAGGAGTAGGAACAGGATAAGCTTAAGTGATACTGTCATCTTACAAAAGCGTGACAAGATCCATTTTGGCTTACAGAATTTTGAGCCTGTTGTGGCTTCTCCACATAGTAACATGAAGTGGGTTGCTTTTCCAAATTCTCAATTTGATTTTTTTTACCTGTCCTTGTGACAGTTTTTTGTATTTTTGAAAGCTTTTACATCTTGACCTTTTTCAGATGACTCCCCTTTAGACTGAACTTTCATTTCATCTCTCGTAGGTCATGTCTTCTAGACTTGTGATCATTTTCTAATTAATCTATGCGTTTCTTATGGCATAGTTTTTTTTACACTGGCCATATTATATCAGCCAAGCCTTCACCTCTGCGAATTATGTACCTTCTTTATGTCCCACTAATCTTATTGTTCTCATTAACGTGCTGTGTTTTCTGGGAAGCGTATTTTGTTACAGATAGCATAATCAGGATTCTGGGCTGTGATTTAAACAGTATGTGTGACTTGTTTTTGAAGATGCTTCCATTCTTATTGAACTAAATGGGCCATGAAGGCACTTGCTCTTCAGATGGCTGTAACCATGGAGAATATTTATATATCTCCTTCTCCATCTGTGACCCATTCTCATTCTCACTGAGGTTATCGTTAGCAAGCCCTGACAATGTTTGCAGTAGTCTTAACTTATGCTGAAAATCACCTTTTCTTTTGGACTAAGCAAAAGGTTTTTCTTATCCACAAATTCCAGCCTGTCCCTGCAAGTTTGGAAGGGATGCTCTTCTCTTCCTTCTTATGTAAAAGGAAGAGCTTGTGCCTTCCCACCCTGCTGGCAATTAAGTGGTGTGGTCCTTGCAAGTGGCAGGTCCAACAGATGAGTGCCACTAAATGACAGTGCCTTGCAATGCATTTAGTATTGTGGCTAAAATAGGAGAAGGTAATCTCTAAAAAAATACTTCCTCTTCACTTTTTTATGTGTTTTGTTGTGGGGGACATTCTGAGTCTCCAAGTGAGTGAATGATTGTACTCATAACAATACTTAAATTTCTAACTCCTGCTTAGTTTCCTAAGCTTCCACTGAGTAAATACCTGTCAGACTTCTTTGTTGTAATGGATAGAGACGTCAAAGTATCTTTTAGATACGCTTGCAATCGTACGAGGGCTAATGCTGAAAATCGTAATTGTGCATGGACACTGGCCAAGTAAAGATTTAAAGGGGAAATGCAAATGACTGCAACATTTCAAAGAAAGGTAAGTCTAGCTGAGCCATGGGAGCCCCAAAAGGTGTGTGGGACTGTTTCCCCTTTCTCTAAAGGAGCTCTGCTGTTCTTTGCAGGAGTATTGAGAAGCAACACACAAGTCTGGCTCTCTGTGCAACAATGGGAAGGATGGAGTGATGTAGGCAACAGAAAATGGGCTTAATCTTGCATGTTGTGGTGTGGTCTTTGTTGCTGAGACTGAGATATGAACGAGTCCATAGGATTTCTCCGATATCTGAGTGTTGTTCAGGATTGGGATAGTTATCAGTAACTCAAAGGATAGGTATCCCACTGAATATTTGTGACTGAAAAAGTTCTGTCTCAGAGGAATGCAGTGAGGTGAAAGCAGTCAGAGCCAGGTGTCCTTGTTCTAACTTGCCACATAATTTAGTGGTATGTTGCCTGTGCTGCTTTCTCAACAGCTGCCTGGCTTAAGGCCATATTTTTTAGAGCTGTGTACAGATTGTCTAGTCATATGTATCTCACAGGGATATTTTTTTTTTAAAGAAGGATTACATTTATGGAAGAAAAAAATGCTGTTTCCTTTTGAAACACTCTTCTTCCTCCTGCCAAAATGAAACTGTGTCTTGGTACCAGTTAGAAAACATCCACACCGTTCTGAATGCTGGCAAAATCTTGCTTTTTCAGCGAGCTGAAGCATTTTCTTTCCCTACTACAAACCAGATGGTAGGAAAGAAGGTAAAAGATCTGAAAATTTTGTCAGTCCTGCTCCTTAGCAAGTACTCTATCCTGGCTCTTACAGCTGTCCCAGCAGCTGAGAGTCTGTCCTAGATATTAAAAATGCTTTATCACTGCTCCTTTCAATCCAAATTTTATTAGCTTTCATTTGTAGAGAGGTTGCCCTGACACGGCAAAGATCATGAGCTGTATTTTTCAGATGCTTTTACTGCATAGCAGCTGAGTTGGCCAATGTATCTTTAATTTCCTTTTGGCATCCAGCCCAAGGGAACATGCAATGAACAATTTCCTCAAACACAGTATCAGTAGGAAATTCATCTTGTGCTGAGCCAGCTACGTGATCTAAGCAGGGGACAGTATGATTTTCAGCTTTGATACTCTGAAACAGAAATTGGAATATGAAATCATGCATAGTACTTGGATATCTATACTTCCCCAGCGGGCATTTCAAGTGACACAACTAATTCCTTTTCCTGACATTTTCTTAGCATTTCCTTATACTGTAGCTATCTGTGGGTTTTTTACAGAATACTGTATAGTCTACCAAACCTATGATAATATTTTATTTCATGGTAAGGAAAGAGAGTTTAGAAAACAAAACAAACCCAGGCAGGATGGTACTGTATTTTTGAGTGTTTAGAATCAGGTCCTCCATTATTAATTGACTTCCTTAATTTCTAATCCTGATCTCTAGAAAACCACACCTATTATTCCAACATTTATTTTATCTGTCACTAAATTTTAGTGTCATTATCTGATTCTTATATTTACTTCTCTTTATCATCCCAGTTGCTAGATGGTTGAAATATCTCAACTTTCTAAACCATTCCTCACCCTCAATTCTTCCCAATTAATTTTTTGATGTGATGGAAAGATACATATGCATTACTTGGGGTGCATTGCACAGATTGTTTTTCAAGAGTTCTTCTGAGCTAAAGGTTTTTGTACCGCCTTCCACTCCACCTGCATAACTGTATTTCATAGTTCCCATGGAATTTTTTTTGTCTGATACCTGCTACAATTGTATTGCTATACTCTGTGAGCTCAGGTATAGGGTTTGCTTTACTGTAAGGAGTTTGCAGTAAATGCTACTACAGTTTAGCTGACTTTTCAGACCTCCTCTATCCATTTCTTTCCTTTCAGATTTGATCTTTGGGGCTGAGACTTGCTGCCCAGGTGAATTCTTGAACCTGTTATGTGCCAGAGACAGGAATGCAGGTCATTATGATAAAAAAATTATCACTTTTCTGATTTAATCTGTGTCCTGGGTTCAGCTGGGATAGTTAATTTTTACAGGAACCTGGGAGGTGGGGGACATAGCCGGGGCAGCTGACCTGAACTAGCCAAGGAGCTATTCCATACCATGTGACATCATGCGCAGTATATAAATGGGGAGCGGGCCGGGGGGGTGGTCTTGACTTTCGGTGGGGGAAGTGGCGGAGCGTTGGGTCCCGGGTGGTGAGCAGTTGCACTGTGCATCACTTTTTGTATACTCTTTCATTAGTACTGTTGTTGTTGTTGTTGTAAGTTTTTTTGTGTTGTCCCAGTAAACTGCCTTTATCTCAACCCTCAAGGTTCCAGGGTTTTTTCCTTTTCTCTCCTCTGTCTCCTCCCCATCCCACCGGAGCTGGGCGGAGGAGTGAGCGAGCGGCTGCGTGGTCCTTTGTTACCGGCCGGGCTGAAACCACGACAGTCCTTTTTGGTGCCCAACGTGGGGCTCGAAGGGTTGAGATAACGACAGATCTGGCCAGAGTGTGTTGAAACAGATTTGTCATACGCATTTCTTATACTAGATAAATAGATGTTAGTCACAATGTTGTTTCATTTGTTTACATGGTGGCGTTTTGTAAGCTCTTATATGGTCTATGTATTGCCTGTAGTTGCGTATCTCATTTCTGGGAGAGTGATTGGGATTATCATTTTGCTGTACTGGGCAATGTCGACTTGTGAAATGATTACATCACTGGTCATGAGGTTAAGCTGGTATCTGTATGAGGCAGTGATATCATTTCCATACTTTGGGCACCTTCTGTCGGATTTTATTGGTAATTACACCCCATCCATGGGGAAGTAAGGGGGGGATCCTTCCCCCCATCCGTTTGCTTCCCTTTTCTCCTTCCGACTAATTACAACAGCTTTCGAGAATTTTTAATATCCTTGGGATGCGCAAGCCAGTGTGCTGTTAGTGCTATGCCTCCTGAATATGTTTCAGGTCTTATTTAGGGCTACAAAAAGGCTCTTCAAGAGTACCACCCAGAGACCTGCCCCAAAGCTGGATATTCATGGGTGGCATGGCATGTGGGAGGATGTGGGCAGGTATCTGAGAACTTCTCACCTCCAGTGACTTGGAAGTTCACTCCCAAACAACTACAGAACCCTCATGAAGTGATAGAATATTTGAAAAAAAAATGCTGTGGCTATCCCAGAGACACACAACTCACTACATTGTGCTGGGCCCTGGCCAGTATCTACCAAACACTGCTTGATATTATGCAGCACCCTCAGGGGGAAAACAGGACAACATGCACCGTGGCTACCCAAATCCTGACAACAGACACCTTGGCCGCCCCTACCCCGACAACAAGCACCGTGGCTGCCCCTACCCCGACAACAGGTACCATGGCTGCCCCTACCCCAGTGACAGATACTGCAGCTAAACCAGAGAACCAACCTGTGCCAGTATCAGTCGCCCCTGTACAGAAAAAGAAACACACAAAGAAATCAGTTCGCTTAGTGAGAGATGAAGATGAACCAGGGTCATCGCGAGAACAGGAGGAAGAGGCAGAACCTGAAATAATTACCCAATCTCTATCCATGAGTGAGTTGCGTGACATGCGAAAAGATTTTAGCCGCCAGCCAGGTGAGCACGTTGTTACCTGGCTGCTCCAATGCTGGGATAACGGGGCTAGTAGTGTGGAATTAGAGGGTAAGGAAGCCAAGCAGTTGGGATCTCTGTCTAGGGAAGGGGGCATCGACAAGGCGATTGGGAGAAAAACACAAGTCCTCAGCCTCTGGAGGCGACTTCTGTTAGGTGTAAAGGAAAGATACCCCTTCAAGGATGAAGTTACATGTCACCAAGGCAAGTGGACCACCATGGAGAGAGGTATACAGTACCTGAGAGAATTAGCCGTGCTGGAGGTGATTTATAATGATCCAGAAAATGCGTAGTCACCCACAGATCCAGATGAAGTCCAATGCACACAACCCACGTGGCGGAAGTTTCTACGAAGTGCACCACCAGCCTATGCCAACTCATTGGCAGTAATGCCCTGGAAAGAAGGCTATGGACAAACGGTGGACGAATTGGCTGTCCAACTCCGGCAAGACAAAGGAATTCTCTCTTCCTCCCTATGGGCCTGTGTCTCAGCTGTAGAGGAGTTGTCCCGAGAGTTCCAGCAATTCAAAGTAGATCTGTCCTCCTCCTCACCTGTACAGGCCTGCATCACAGTTATTGGTAGTAAGCGTTCCTCTGCCCAAGAGAGAAGAGAGAGAAAGTACACACGACGAGCTAACCTGTGGTTTTACCTGCATGACCATGGAGAGGACATGAGGAAGTGGGATGGAAAACCTACCTCAGTCTTGGAAGCACGGGTACAGGAGTTGCAAGAAAAAGCAACCAGAAAAGAGAATTCTTCTTGGAAAACTGCTGCTCCAGTTTCCCGTGAGCAGTCCCCCAGACGCAGTAGATGGGCTGATGTCATTTCTGATCCCCTTGAAGGGACTTCTGATTCACGTGTGCAGAAAGTGAGTAACGGATATTCTAACCAGGATTAGAGGGGCCCTGCCTCCAGCCAGGTGGAGGAGAGGGACAACTGATTCTACTGAACAGTGTGGATTCGATGGCCTGGCACATCAGACCCACAGGAATATAAGGCTCTAGTGGACACTGGTGCACAATGTACCCTAATGCCATCAAGTTATAAAGGGACAGAACCCATCTGTATCTCTGGTGTGACAGGGGGATCCCAAGAGCTAACCGTATTGGAAGCTGAAATGAGTCTAACCAGGAATGAGTGGCATAAACACCCCATTGCGACTGGCCCAGAGGCCCCGTGCATCCTTGGTATAGATTATCTCAGGAGGGGGTATTTCAAGGACCCAAAAGGGTACCGTTGGGCCTTTGGTATAGCTGCATTGGAGACGGAGGAGATTGAGCAGCTGTCTACCCTGCCGGGTCTCTCCCAAGACCCTTCGGTTGTGGGGTTGCTGAAGGTTGAAGAACAACAGGTGCCAATTGCTACCACGACGGTGCACTGGTGGCAATATTGCACCAGCCGAGACTCCCTGATCCCCATCCATAAGCTGATTTGCCAATTGGAGAGCCAAGGAGTGATCAGCAAGACTCACTCACCCTTTAATAGTCCCATATGGCCCGTGTGGAAATCTAATGGGGAATGGAGACTAACAGTAGATTATCGTGGGCTGAATGAAGTCATGCCACCGCTGTGCACTGCTGTACCAGATACGTTAGAGCTTCAATATGAACTGGAATCAAAGGCAGCTAAGTAGTATGCCACAATTGACATTGCTAATGCATTTTTCTCCATTCCTTTGGCAACGGAGTGCAGGCCTCAGTTTGCTTTCACTTGGAGTGTCGTCCAGTACACCTGGAATCGATTGCCCCAGGGGTGGAAACACAGCCCCACCATTTGCCATGGACTGATCCAGGCTGCACTAGAAAAAGGTGAAGCTCCGGAACACCTGCAATATATTGATGACATCATCATATGGGACAACATGGCAGAAGAAGTTTTTGAGAAAGGGAAAAAAATTATCCAAATCCTTCTGAAAGCCGGTTTTGCCATAAAAGAAAGTAAGGTCAAGGGACCTGCACAGGAGATCCAGTTCTCAGGAGTAAAATGACAAGATGGGTGTCGTCAGATCCCTGCAGATGTGATCAACAAAATAACAGCTATATCCTCACCGACTAATAAAAAGGAAACACAGGCTTTCTTAGGTGTTGTGGGTTTTTAGAGAATGCATATTCCAAATTACAGTCAAATTGTAAGCCCTCTCTACCAAGTTACTCGGAAGAAGAACGATTTTAAATGGGGGCCTGAACAACGACAAGCCTTTGAACAAATTAAGCGGGAGATTGTTCATGCAGTAGCTCTTGGGCCAGTCCGGACAGGACAAGATATTAAAAATGTGCTCTACACTGCAGCTGGGGAGAATGGCCCTACCTGGCGCCTCTGGCAGAAAGCACCTGAGGAAACCCGAGGCTGACCCCTGGGGTTTTGGAGTCGAGGATATTGAGGATCCGAGGCTCACTATACCCCAACTGAAAAAGAGATACTGGCAGCATATGAAGGAGTTCGAGCCGCCTCAGAAGTGGTTGGTACTGAGACACAGCTCTTCTTAGCACCCCGACTGCCAGTGCTGGGCTGGATGTTCAAAGGGAGGGTCTCCTCTACACATCACGCGACTGACACCACGTGGAGTAAGTGGATCGCACTGATCACACAGCGGGCTCACATAGGAAACCCCAGTCACCCAGGAATGTTAGAAGTGATCACAGACTGGCCAGAAGGCAAAGATTTTGGAATGTCACTAGAGGAAGCGGTGACACGGGCTGAAGAGGCCCTGTTGTATAATAAACTGCCAAAAAATGAGAGGCAATATGCCCTGTTCACTGATGGATCCTGCCGCATTGTGGGAAAACATCGGAGGTGGAAGGCTGCTGTATGGAGTCCTACACGACTAGTCGCAGAAACTGCTGAAGGAAAAGGTGAATCGAGTCAGTTTGCAGAGGTGAAAGCCATCCAGCTAGCGTTAGACATTGCTGAAAGAGAGAAGTGGCCAGTGCTCTATCTCTATACTGACTCATGGATGGTGGCAAATGCCCTATGGGGGTGGCTACAACAATGGAAGAAAGGCAACTGGCAGCGCAGGGATAAACCCATCTGGGCTGCCGCACTGTGGCAAGATATCGCTGTTCGGATAGAGAAGCTAGTGGTAAAAGTACGTCACGTAGATGCTCATGTACCCAAGAGTCGGGCCACTGAAGAACATCAAAACAATCAGCAGGCAGATCAAGCCGCCAAGATTGAAGTGTCTCAGGTAGATCTGGACTGGCAACGTAGGGGTGAGCTATTTATGGCTCAGTGGGCCCACGATACCTCAGGCCATCAGGGAAGAGATGCAACATATAGATGGGCTCGAGATTGAGGGGTGGACTTGACCATGGACACTATCGCACAGGTCATCCATGAATGTGAAACATGTGCTGCAATTAAGCAAGCGGCAAAAACCACTGTCACATGGAGGGTGATGGCTGAAATATAAACAGTGGGAGGCCTGGCAGATTGACTATATCACACTCCCACGAACACGCCAAGGCAAGTGCCATGTGCTTAAAATGGTGGAAGCAACCACTGGATGGCTGGAAACATATCCTGTGTCCCATGCCACTGCCCAGAACACTATCCTGGGCCTTGAAGAGAAAATTTTATGGCAACACGGCACCCCAGAAAGAATCGAGTCGGACAACGGGACTCACTTCTGAAACAACCTCATAGACACCTGGGCCAAAGAACATGGCATTGAATGGGTATATCACATCCCTTATCACACACCGGCCTCCGGAAAAATTGGACGATATAACGGACTGCTGAAAACTACATTGAGAGCGATGGGGGGTGGAACTTTCAAACATTGGGATACACATTTAACAAAAGCCACCTGGTTAGTTAATACTAGAAGATCCGCCAATCGGGCTGGCCCCGCCCAACCAAGAGTTCCACATACTGTAGAAGGGGATAAAGTCCCTGTAGTGTGCATGAGGAGTATGTTAGGAAAGGCAGTCTGGGTTAATCCTCCCTCAAGCAGAGGCAAACCCATTCAAGGGGCTGTTTTTGCTCAAGGACCTGGGTACACCTGGTGGGTGATGCTGAAGGATGGGGAAGTTCTATGTGTACCTCAGGGAGATTTGATTTTGGGAGAGAATAGCCAGTGAATTGGGCTGCATGATATTTAACTGCTAAATAACCTGCCAATGCATGTCATTGTATCTATAGTGTCTATATGTCATATCAAGGGTATTATTGTAAGAAATATCCAAATGACTACAGGATGGACTTTTGAAACTGAGCCAAGTACAACAGCGATAGAACTTGAGCTGGCACCCAGCAATTTCCTCAAGATCAACATCTTCGACCTGCAGACCAAGGGCATGAGTTGCACCAAATGTACTAGCCACAAGTTCCAGAGGCAGCGTACAACAACCCAACATCTCACACCATCTCTCTCTTATCCTGAAGAACTGTTACAACAGATAGAGCCCCCAAATCGATGGACACATTAGAGGGATAGCCCATAGGCTAAAGGAACACCATGTGTGTGTGTGTGCGAGGTCGGGGGGTGGAGTCCATATACTTATATATAAGACAAGGAAAGTAGTAGTGGTTGATTGGGAAAAAATGTAAGATCTGGGCATGATGTAGATGGTATAGAATAAGGGGTGGATAATGTCCTGGGTTCAGCTGGGATAGAGTTAATTTTTACAGGAACCTGGGAGGTGGGGGTATAGCCGGGGCAGCTGACCTGAACTAGCCAAGGAGCTATTCCATACCATGTGACATCATGCTCAGTGTATAAATGAGGAGGGGCCCGGGGGGGTGGTCTCGGTTTTCAGTGGGAGATGTGGAGAAGCGTCGGGTCCCAGGTGGTGAGCAGTTGCACTGTGCATCACTCTTTTTGTATACTTTTTCATTAGTGCCGTTGTTGTTGTTGTAATTTCTTTGTGTTTGTCCCAGTAAATTGCCTTTATCTCAACCCTCGAGGTTCCAGTTTCTTTTTCTTTTCTCTCCTCTGTCTCCTCCCCATCCCACCGGAGGTGGGGGGAGGAGTGAGCGAGCGGCTGCGTGGTCCTTTGTTACCAGCTGGGCTGAAACCACGACAATCTGATTTCTATTTTAATGACTGAGAGCTGCTCAGTACATCAGTCCTCAGTTCCTCTCAGCTGGAGTCTTTTGACTGTCCATAATGCACAGAATGTTTGGGATACAGAGGCTTCAGTGTTAGATTACTTGGCTCTTCCACCTCCTCTCTTCTCCTCTGGTGGGTTCCCCTCTGTGGTGGCAGTTTCTTGGGGGTTTGAAGCAAGTTTCTTGCTTCTTTGTCATTGCTTGGGCAACCCACCTAGCTTTCAGTTAGGATAAGTACCATTGCCTTTGCTTGCTTTGCATAAACGCATTTTGCTTTTCTTGGTAATCATAGAATGGTTTGGGTTGGAAGGGACCTTAAAGATCATCTAGTTCCAACTCCCCTGCCATGGGCAGGGACAGCTTCCACTAGACCAGCTTGCTTAAAGCCTCATCCAGCCTGGCCTTGAACACTTCCAGGGATGGGGCATCCATAACCTCTCTGGGCAACCTGTTCCAGTGCCTCACCACCCCCACAGTGAGGAACTTCTTTACATCTAATCTAAATCTACCTTCTTTCAGTTTAAAACTCTTACTCCTTGTTCTATCATTACACTCCCTGATAAAGAGTCCCTTCCCATCTTTCCTTTAGGCCCCCTTTAAGTGCTGGAAGGCTGCTATAAGGTCTCCCTGGAGCCTTCTCTTCTCCAGGCTAAACAACCTCAACTCTCTCAGCCTGTGTTCATAGGGGAGGTGCTCCAGCCCTCTGATCACCTTTATGGCCCTCCTCTGGACTTGCTCAAGCAGGTCCATGTCCTCCTTATGTTGGGGCCCCAGAGCTGAAAACAGTACTCCAGGTGGGGTCTCACGAGAGCAGAGTAGAGGGGCAGAATCACCTCCCTCGACTTGCTGGTCACGCTTCTTTTGATGCAGCCCAGGATACGGTTGGCTTTCTGGGTTGCAAGTACTTGCTGGGTCATGTTGAGCTTCTTGTCAACCAACACCTCCAAGTCCTTCTCAGCAGGGCTATTCTCAATCCATTCTCCACCCAGCCTGTATTTGTGTGTGGGATTGCCCCAACCCATGTGCAGGACCTTGCACTTGGCTTTGTTGAACTTCATGAGGTTTGCATGGGCCCACCTCTCAAGCCTGTCAAGGTCGCTCTGGACGGCATCCCTTCTCTCCAGCGTGTTGAACGCACCACACAGCTTGGTGTCATTGGCAAACTTGCTGAGGGTGCACTCAATCCTACCGTCCATGCTGCTGACAAAGGTATTAGACAGCGCCAGTCCCAATACCAATCCTTGAGAAATGCTACTCATCACTGCTCTCCACTTGGACATCAAGCCATTGACCGCCACTCTTTGAGTGTGACCATCCAGCCAATTTCTTATCCACCGAGTGGTCCATCCATCAAATCCATGTCTCTCTAATGTAGAGACAAGGATGTCATGTGAGACAGTATCAAACACTTTGCACAAGTCCAGGTAGGTGATGTCAGTTGCTCTTCCCTTATCCACAAACGCTACCGAATTTGTCAGGCATGATTTGCCCTTAGTGAAGCCACGTTGGCTGTCACCAATCACCTCCTTATTTTCCATGTGCCTTAGCATTGTTTCCAGGAGGATCTGCTCTGTGCTTGCCAGGCACAGAGATGAGACTGACTGGCCCGTAGTTCCCTGGCTCTTCCTCTTTTCTCTTTGTAAAAGTGGGGGTTATGTTTCACCTTTTTCCAGTCAGTGGGAGCTTCCCTGGACTGCCACAACTTCTCAAGTGCAATGGATAGTGGCTTAGCCACTTCATCTGCCACTTCCCTCAGGACCCGTAGATGTATCTCATCAGGTCCCATGGACTTGTGCACCTTCATGTTCTTTAGATGGTCTTGAACCTATCTTTCCTACAGTGGGCGGTTCTTCATTCTCCCAGTCCCTGCCTTTGCCTTCTGCATCTTGGGCTGTGCGGCCAGGGCACTTGCTGCTGAAGACTGGGGCAAAAAAGTTGTTGAATACAGTTGAGTAGTCAGCTTTAATCATTAAAGTCTCAGTCCTTCATGACTTCCTCTGCTCTTCTCTTATCATATGTTAGTTCTGATGGTGCTTTCAGTTCCTGTTTTTTTTTAAACAATTTTCTGAGCTCTTGTTTGACTTCCCAAGGCATCTTCCAATTGCAGTTACACAGTGACTGTAAGTGCATGTGGATGTTGTAGTCTGTCCTCTGTTTCCCTGATGATTTTTGAGTCAGTGAACTTCAGCTACATTTGATGGAAATAATTGAGGAGCTGGACATCTACAAAGAGCATGTCAATGTATTTCCTGCAGAAAGGGAAACCATCTCATGCCAGATATTTTTGTTCCATCTTGATTCAGCAATACAGGTCATACTTGTCTATCTAGTGCTTATCATATTTTCCCCTGCATTATTTTACTTTTTGGGAAGTTATTAATGCTACTTTTTCTTCTTAATGTTACTTTTGATGGGCCAAAGCCAGTTGTATGAGGTTTAACAAGGCCAAGTGCCGGGTCCTGCACTTGGTTCACAGCAACCCCATGCAGTGCTATGGGCTTGGGGAAGGGTGGCTGGAAAGCTGCCCAGGAGAGAAAGACCTGGGGGTGCTGGTTGACAGCCAGCTGAATGTGAGCCAGCAGCATGCCCAGGTGGTCAAGAAGGCCGACGGCATCCTGGCCTGTATCAGAAATAGTGCGGCCAGCAAGAGCAGGGACATGATTGTTCCCCTGTACTTGGCACTGGTGAGGCCGCACCTCGAGTCCTGTGTTCAGTTTTGGGCCCCTCCCTACAGGAAAGACATTGAGGTGCTGGAGCATGTCCAGAGAAGGGCAACCAAGTTGGTGAGGGGCCTGGAGCACAAGTCTTATGAGGAGCAGCTGAGGGAACTGGGGCTGTTTAGTCTGGAGAAAAGGAGGCTGAGGGGAGACCTTATCACTCTCTACAACTACCTGAAAGGAGGCTGTAGTGAGGTGGGTGCTGGTCTCTTCCGTCAGGTGGCTGGAGATAGGACAAGAGGAAATGGCCTCAAGTTGCGCCAAGGGAGGTTTAGATTGGATATTAGGAAAAATTTCTTTACTGAAAGGGTTGTCAGGCATTGGAACAGGCTGCCCAGGGAAGTGGTTGAGTCACCATCCCTGGAGGTATTCAAAAAGTGTGTAGACAAGACACTTCAAGAACATGATTTAGCGGGCATGGTTAATGGTTGGACTTGATGATCTTGAAGGTCTTTATCAACCCAAATGATTCTATGATTCTATGAGTTTTATATTTGTACTTGTAGCAACTGTAAATGTTTTGTCTTTAGTTTTTTAACCATTAGTTCCCTCTTAAGGAAGGTAGGGTTTTTATTTTTTCCTCCCTCTTCCTTTGAAGCAGCTGACCTGATTCTTCCATAGTTATTTTATATTCTGTGTATATTTTCCAACCCAGAGAAAAACCCACATGTTTTTTTTCATACCTCTTTTTACAATTTTTGCAAGATTCTAGTTATTCTTCATGATTGTCTCTGAATGTTGTATTATTTTTTTTTGAGAAGGGATGTCTAAGTTAAACCAGAACTCAAGGTGGGGCAGGCAACTTATATTCATTCCCTTTCTTTCATTGTAGCAGCTGGACAGTTTTTTTCTTAACATTTTCCTCTCTACCTACTATCAAGACAGTTTTTTGCCATCTGTTTGGCTGTCCTTGCTTTGTTTTGTTCTGTTAGTAGTTTGGAAATAGCACCAGGTATTTTAGTTGTTGTTAATAATTTTGCTTCTTCAAAAGAGAGCATGAACTCAGTAAGCATGCAGTCAGGACTTCTCTCCATTTAGGATATGGTAGCTACTGACAATAAAGAGCTGTCACTGTGAAAATAAACACAAAAAAAATCATTCCGTCTTTTGAGATTAATTTCAGTAGGTGTGGCACCTCTTCAGGACAAGGGAAACCTATCTCCCAGCATGACCGTAATCACAAACCATGAGGGAATGGGGACTAATAAGGGGGTTTGTGCTGACAGTGTCCTTTAAATTCAGCTACTATTTTAACTACAAATATAGAGACTGAGAAGCACACTCGTACAAATTCTCCGAGGAATGGAGTAATTGTTTGTTTCCACTCTTGCAACACAGTTGTGAGCAAGCTTATCAACGTTTGCTTGATTCCCAAGCAGGAATATCACATTGCATGTACCTCTTTTACTGAGCTACTTCTAGTCTATAGAACTTACTTGTTGAGGGCAGCACATAGTATTTTATGGCTTTTGCTATTAATATAATGCTAGATAGAGCATATGCCTTATCTCTTTTCTCTCAGAATTTCTGGGGTTTGACATGGACCAGGACAAAAATACCAGAAAACGTAGGTGCCACAAAAATTGTTCAGGAAGCAGAAAATCTGAGGCTTGGGAAGATTTCAGTCCATATTGCAATAGCCCAGACTTTGGACACATAGTTCAGTCTTTTAACATTAGAGGCTTGCACGGTTGCTTGAGTTTGACAGACATCTTCAAACATTTTTGAAGCATACCATGTTACAAAGATGATGTTTAAAGAACATTTTGTAAAATGGTATTGGAAAATTATAAGATTTCATTGAGTTAATTATAAGAATTAAATCAATGACTGATGTTTAAACTTTGTTACAAAATTAACTCTAAGTCTCAGGTAATAGTTACTCATTATTTTGAATACGATACAGAACTCTGCTAATTTGTAGCCCTCAGTGCTGACGTGTAGTGTTGTTCAGACTAAGCTGTCCAAGATGATCTAGCTGGAAACTGATCACCCTGTTTATATATATGTGGGACAGGTTGAGTGTTTGTAAATAAAACAGTTGTCTACACCATCTCTGTCTGCATCGGTTAGCTTAATTCACCACTGCCTGTTTCATCTCCTCAGGAATATAGCAATACTCACTATGGGAGAAAATTATATTTCTTATAAATGCTATGTGTTGTGATTATTTTTTTTTACTTTTTCTTTCCTCCTTATTGGCATACAATTTTCTTGAAATGCCACTGACTTTTTAATACCACTGTAATTTCACTTTGTAAATTTTAGTGTCCTTCAGTCACTTAATGGAAAAAGTCATTTGGTTTTTCAGCAAGGCCTTGTGTTATGTATTGATATTGCTCTTGTTTACTGGATTCTGTTTGGCAGAATTATTGTCAACAAGTTTTCCTCATCCTCTGCCTTGCTGAGTTGAGAGGTTTTTGTCATCGTACTTCCCGGTGCACAGGCACAGGGTGGTCTCCATACACTCTTTTGAATATTTACCTTATTCATCTAACTTGTATTAAATCCAGCTAATATTTGCCTTCCATGTCGTCACTTGTATTACTGCTTTTTATATTATTTGCCTTCTCTGTTCTTGATATTTTCCGATGCATTTTTTTTTTATTAATTTTGTTCGTAGTCTGTGCTTTTTCTACTGTTCCCCTAAGGCTGTTCTTATTTGCTTGTTTACTGTATCAGAACAAGCCTGTCTGACCATACAGGAGAATGTCTGTGCTATATGCAGAGCTGCAGAAGAAACAGGCCGTGCTTTTGTTACTCTAATTTTACTAGCAAAAAGTGAGCTTTGAAAAAAAGAAAAATACTTTTCTTGAAAAATCTCCATTTTGTTTGAAAAGTCAGATCAACTGTCAAATTCAAATGCAGTTATTTAAAAATGGAT
Organism: Astur gentilis; assembly: GCF_929443795.1. Lineage (NCBI taxonomy): Eukaryota > Metazoa > Chordata > Aves > Accipitriformes > Accipitridae > Astur > Astur gentilis. The sequence goes on from NC_064884.1 coordinate 17,790,314, forward strand.
TGTTGGCACTCTTTATGGCAACAGCTTTGCTTTTCTGGGACATGAAGCATTTTCCATGTAAGATTGCTGTGAGGATTGGTTCCTTACCATGTAGAGCACTGTTTGTAGGTGAATGGACAGGAGATTTCATACTTTCAAGAAAGATATGAAATTTTGTGTAGACTAACTGGGTGATAAGTAAGAGTACAGAACTGTTATTCGTAAAGTGAGGTGGACTCTTAACAGCTTGCAGACCTGTTGATTTGTGTTTCTGGGGATGCCTGTTTCTGCTGTTTCCAACTACAGTGATCCAAGTCAAGCTCCCATTCAAGTCTGAGCATTCAAGTCAGATCCTGAGCTGATGGAAATGGAGGCATGTCAATGGAGACAACATCTCTACCTGACCTGAGGATTTAGATTCAGGCTTTTTGTCAATGTTTTGCATTGAAGCAGAGTTATAAGATACTTTAAACCCGTGGTCTCTCATCTTGGATGCTGGAGATAGGTGATACTGCAATACACACCCCAATTGAAAAGCAGTTTGAGTTTTATCTCCTTTGCAATTTGATGATGATTTCAGAAGTGCAGCAGAAGATATGCAATGTCATAAGGAAAGACTGTTCTTCCAACTGTAGTTCCTTTAACTGCAGTTAAGATAGGTGGCCAAAGGTAAATCTCGAAGGCCTGCTAAAAAAGCATGTTGCTCTTCTGGGATGTAATAGAAAGCAGCTCACCCATTTCCTGGTGAAAGTTTTGCATTTGGTGCTTCAGTGCAAACCTTGCATCATCTCTGCACTGCATATGAATTTATGATAGATACTTTTCTTTGTGCCACCTCTGTCTTCCTGTTTAATTTTGTTTTTCATTAGATCAGAAAAGACTGTTATGAAGGATGGGATAACTTAAATGACCATGGGTTTTATGATTCCACCATAAAATATATAGAAATTTTCAGTGCAAACATCACAATTTTTATTACAGTTTTATTGGATTTCAGTTCACATATTTTGTGGTCAAATTTTGGAAAACAAATGAAACTGGAATTATTTTAGAGATCTTAGTTCTTTTTCTATGTTAGAGCCATTATGATTGCTCTTCCGATCAGTCCAGAAGTTGATCCAGCATAGTTACAGGTTGAGACCATTTACTACTTGGGGAAAAAAACTCATGAAAAGACTATGTGAAACAATGTGTGCCTAAAATATATTGCCACATGTATTTCTTTTCAGCCTTTGGTAATCTGCTGAGTACTGGTTTTTGCAGACTGGGCAACTGATAGACAGTACATATTCTGTGTGTTTCTCTCTAAGGAATGGCGGCTTACAAGAGCATGTCTCAAGAAAAATTGCATGCAGTGGGTCATTGATGTAGTGTTTGGACACAGCCATTTGACTACAGTTGCTACTGTAACAGAGCATAGTAAGACAGAGAACCCAATTAACAATCCACCAGGAGCAGTGATGATGGTCTTTGCGTTACTGCCAGGGGGAACTTATGTCAGGATTTAGTTGTGCTGGAGGCTACTGCGTTTACTGAATATTTCCCCTTGGCGGCAAGAGACACTGGCTTTATTCCTTTGGGAGGAAGCAACATGAAAACCAAAAGGAAGGATGACTGAAGGTTGCTAACAGCAAAAGAAAATGGAAAGGCTCAATTCAGTTAGTTTTGCTTGACAATTTACTTTATAATTACAGATCTTTTTTACCTGAACCCCAGATGACTCTGGGAAGTATGGTACTAATTAAAACAAACAAACAAAAAAACCCAACTGACAAACTTCACAGTACCTTGGGATGACTCAGTTCTGCTGTTTCCAGATGCCCTTGAAGTCAGAAATATCTAGTAAGGAAAAATACATTCTTTTCTGTTAAGATATATTTACATACTTTCCTGAATTGAGGTCTTGATACAGTTAGTTCACACAGATGTAGAAATTTACATTTGTTTGTCTACCTTCTTACTGATAATTTTCAATCAAGATTTTATTTGCTAAGCAAGAAATTATTCAGAAAATCATCTTCCTAAAATGACTTATTTCAAGAGAGATGGGCAGCTCTCAGTAATACTGAATTAGTTTTCAGCATGGAGTAGAGCTATATGTTTGGGAACAGTCATGCTGGTGATGATTTTGGAAAGTCAGGCAACTCAGTATTTAAAGAAGTAGGGTGTGTATGTTCTGGACTCTCTGCTGTTTGTTACTTGTCAGAGATGTGTTATTTTATGCCTACCATTATTAGGGGATGTAACAACAATCACTCCTTCCACTCAAACTGGCTTTGGTAGATTTTGACCTTCCCACTAGCAGATTTCATTGAGTTCATATGACCTTCTTGCTTGCTGCAGCATTGTCAAGACTGTATAAGTAACAAAGCTTTTTTCATGATAGGGCAAGCTGTTCAAAGTGGAATGGACAATTTCATTGTCTTGAGCAGGACTTGTGTTCACTGTGGAAATACCTCTATGGCTGACATGGCATTTCCCAAACTACTGTTTGTTTCATCCTTGTCAGCTGTAGGGATTCTCAGCATCATAGATGGAGAAGCGAAAAACATTTAGTTTAGGTATAGGCAGACAAAGACTGATAAAGAACATTGGTGCCCCATTTCACCTTGGGAATGCATGCAAGCCTGGTCCTCTCCTCCATGCAGAACTGCATAGAAGTCCTGCTGTAGAATTGGGAATGAAACCTTGAATTAACTAGAAAGTTACCCTTCCCCTTGCATCTTCAATTTGCTGATTTTACACTCTCTGCCATTGTTCTGATAAACCCGAGCCCAGCTTTATCTTAGAAAATGCAGATATTAAGGCTCTAAGTTGAAAGTGTAACTTTTAAAAAGCCAAAATAAAACTGCTTTTGCAATTTTGATAGTTTGACAAAGTTGTAAGCAACTGAAAACTGCATCTTATACTGGGAATGTTGGTGAATTCTAGTTGCAATAATTATTAACTGAAGTGTATATGGTCCCTTGTAAGAATAACAGTAATGGGATCAAAGAACAAATCTACAACAGTCTCTTTTTATGGTGATTGAAAAATCCTTCTAACTTCATGAATTATGTTAGCTTACCTGCGGAGTAAAACACCAGAATTGGCAATCTCATCCTTTTCTCATTTTCATGATTTCTCTTACCTACAGCAATGTTTAATGTAGCTGCTTTCTGACTCTTGTTGGACAGGCTCATTCTATTTGCCGTGCCCTGGAATTTTCAGCATTGTTCTACATGAGCTTTATTTAATTAGGTTTTTTTCTTTTTTTGGCAGCCAATTTTCCATTGTTAAATCCTGAGCACTCTGGCACTCTCAGTCACTTCAGTGTAATTTATTCATGTCCTCCACGGAAAATTAAAAGATGCTCTCACTAACATGTCCATTACCCTCTGAAATTGTCCCATAAACCTCCTGTCCCACTGGGACCTCTGGTACAGCCACATCCAAGGGATAGTTGCTTACTTCAGTTTTATTGCTCTCCTGTAAAGTTATTCTTTCTGTAAGTAGTGCTCTCATTCAGATTGCAGAAATATTGCTTGTGTTTTCCTTTTTGCTAAGTATCTTTGAAAACATTGTGTTTAGCAAATATTTTGCATCCTCTAGCAATACACAAAATGCTGCCACTTTCATGCAACAGCTCCTCTTCTTCTAGACAGTGAGATTTAGATGCTCAAATTGTTACAGGACTTTGTTAGAGCTTCAACCTGTATTGGATCTGTTCCTTTTTACGTGACCCTAAAAGAGCCAGCTGCAGCTGTCCGTCCTGTGGGATTTGGCAGCTTTGCAGGTTCCCCCCAAAGCATGAAAATTCGTACAAATATCTGAAGGAGTTGCCTTGGTAACAAAACCTCTGAGCCTTCATTTAATTTCAGAAGAGCAGAAGGTCATATGCCCAGTCAGCAGAACTGTGTGTCAGGTACTAATGGTGGGGGGAGAGTTAGGAAGGCCAAAGGTACTTTTGTTTTTAAATATCAAAAAAAATTTTAAAACCATTGGAGAACCAAATGATAAATTTCATTGTTGAAGATAATGGCTGAAGCAAGTGCTTTGCTTTTATGAGGAAGAGGAGGCAGTTTGCTAGGAAACTGCCCTGTCTGCACCTGTTTAATCATCACAGGTAACATTATCATCAGTGTAGTTATGGAGATAGGCTCTAGTGGCCCTAACAACAAATGTACGAGACACAGCCTCAGCCACCACCAGCCCAGTGTAGCTCTGGAGAATGACATTGAGATCAAGGAACAGCCACAAAAATTGGACCAGACCTTTGGCTGGTCTTAACATTTCTGCTCCACAAAATGTGATAAATCTACCCCACAGTTCAGGATGGAGATCTGTAACCTCACTTCCATAAACTATTTTCCTGCTTTTTAGTGATTTATTTTGTGTATCTGATGGCAAGTGAGATTTTAAAATCCTGCTCAATTAAACACAGCTGCTTAGAAGTTGAACATACAATTATTGCATAGAGCAAATACAGAGATCATGTCAAAAAGAGCCCTGATGGCTGAGGAGCAGGTGGTCAGATCGGTGTTGATGGTGTGATGAAGTAGGCATCTCTTCCTTGTTACGGCACAGGATCGTGCTTGCAACTGCCTCTATGTAGAGGCACACTACACTCTATGTAGTGGCAGTGGCAAGCGCAAGTGGACACCATAACTGTTTGAGCTTGGTCTGTATGGGTTGGAAGCACTCAGCCACACAGCAGCATTGTGCAAAGAGTGAAAAGCCCAGCTCTCCGCCATCCTTTTTTATGCCTTCTTCTGAAGTTCTGCTGTAGCTTGTACTGTTCTTAAAGGAGAATTAGTGAGAAGTGATTTGGAGGCCACAACTAAGCTGTACATGCAGAGATAAACCTGCAAACACTAGAGGAGAAAGGTAGTAAGGAGGAGTGTGCTCTGCATGTCTTGTCTCAGTCTGCTTGCTCACATCTACCTGTCTAGTTGAACTAGAGCATTGACATTGCACTTCAATCATTGTTTTCCAAAATCCAGACAGCTTGTGTGTCTCCCTGGCCAGACCAGAGAAATAGAGAAGAAAGGACAGACTGACCTGGAGCCATTTGTGTATGAGTATAGACGTATTTTGTTTGGCCATCACCTTCATATCGCCACAGCCCTCAGCCCTTTGGCTCTGGCTGCTTTATGATATCTGTTGTCCTGCTTCACAGAAGGAAGTGTGGTTACCATTTAACCTGTCACTGTTCATCTGACACCATTTCTGATGAAGAGTCATTTCCTTCCCTATAAGTTCCTGGCTCTCCCACATGGATTGCCGAGTATAAACACAGATTTTTGAAGAAGGCAAGCAAACTTCAAACCACCTTAAGAGCAGCCAGTTAAGTTAAGTTGTAGATAACAGTGTGTGCTAAACAAAGTCCTCAACAAATACGATGGTTCTTACCACCTAACAACTCTGTCACCTTTACATCACGGGTTGATGGAGCTGTTTGAATCTGGGCAGAGCGTTTAATTCAAAAATATTTTGCTATGAAACTGATAGTTTTATAGGTCGTGTTATCCCTGAGGGCTAAATGATGAGATGAAATAATGGTGTCGATGAGAAAATAGGCAGAGACCATCTGTTAATGCTAACTTTTCTAAGGGTGACTGCATATTCATTCTCCTGGCACTGGCTCTTGACTCAGTTGTGACATTTAAAATAGAGAACCAGAAAATCCTGAGACGGAATGGCAGTCATAACCACTTTAGATATGGTACAAAGAGGACTGGAAGAAGTCAATATGTTGTTCTGTTACTCTGATGTTATAGCTAATTCAAAGAAGAGGGTATCAAGTGTTTCTGGTTGCTCAAAGCCCTGGTTTACTGCCCTACCAGCTGCTCTGATCTGCCTCCCTTCTTTCTTGATATAACCATAACTGAAGAAGCAAATTTCCCCATGAAGAATGTGTGCAAGTGGTCGCTCTGGTCATGAGGATCTGGGAAGTTCTGCTGCGTCTCAGTTCTGTAATGAGAATAAAAAGCCTCTTGTGATTCCTTCTCTCACACTGTGTCTTCCAGTTGTTTTGTGTAAATCCATGATGGTCTTGACTGTCTTTGCAGCTCAGAACAATCCTGCCTGTCAGGTTCGGTGTGCTGGTTTTGGCTGGGATAGAGTTAGTTTTCTTTATAGTAGCTATTATTGGGCTATGTTTTGGATTTGTGATGAAAACAGTGTTGATAATGCCGAGATGTTTTCATCATTGCTGAGCAGTGCTTACACAGAGCCAAGGCCTTTTCTGCTTCTCACCCCACCCCACCAGTGAGAAGGCTGGAGGTGCACAAGAAGTTGGGAGGGGACACAGCCGGGACAGCTGACCCCAGCTGACCAAAGGGATGTTCAGACCATATGATGTCATGGTCAGCAGTATGAACCTGGGGGAAGGAGGAGGAAGCGGGGGACATTCGGAGTTACAGCATTTGTCTTCCCAAGTAACTGTTAAACATGATGGAGCCCTGCTTTCCTGGAGACGGCTGAACACCCGCCTGCTGATGGGAAGTAGCGAATGAATTCCTTGTTTTGCTTTGCTTGCATGCGCGGCTTTTGCTTTACCTATTAAACTGTCTTTATCTCAACCCACGAGTTTTCTCACTTTTAGTCTTCTTCCTCTGTCCCCCATCCCACTGACAGCAAGCAGCTGCGTTGTGCTTAGTTCCCAGCTGGTATTAAACCATGAGAGAAGGTTTTGCCTTTTCCTCTACAGCCATTGTGTGACTGCTCTCAGGAACCCTGCATGCAAAACCCTTCTTGGCATGAACGACAGGTGGCTTTGAGGAACTCATTCCATTTGAATAGGCAATGGACTTCAGCAATGTGTAAACTGACATGCTGGATACTTTCATAGAGTCTTGCTAGCCTCACTATGCTGACAAAGAAATGAAAAGGAGCCTTAGAATAACTGTGTACTATGTTCCCTTAACTAGGAAATGAAAAACCTGTTTGTACAGAGCAGTGTTTCAGATCACAAAGGTTTGCAAAACTACCACACATCGTCATAATCAGGTTGAGGTTAAGTGGGAGACATGGAAGAAAATTTTTCCTGGAGGTGATAATAATTTATAATCCCTTAGGTGCTGTTGTCAAAACAGTCCTATTAGGCAGCTATTGTACATAAGAGGGGTCACTTTCTGCCACTTTGAGACCTTGAACTATAAGCAGTGCTGCTGTGTTAGGGGTATGAGACACTTCTGCAAAGCCAGCTTGAGGCCTTATTATTTCTTGTAAGTTCTGCTTTGGAGGTTCCAGACAAATGTACTGAATCCTGATTACCATGTTCTTTCATTTTTAAAAACAAGGAAAGTGAGAGTAAGAACAGTCTGCCTCGTTCTCAGAAAGTAGTATCAGAACTATTTTAATTCACAGTTGCAAGGTTGTTCTTTTCCTCTCTTCCCAATTTTTAATAAGACAAGCTTATATTGCACAAAATTTTACTTGGAAAGCATTTTAATTCAGCTTGATTGGAGTATCATGAAGATCTTAAACCTATATATGTAGACAGAACTGGAAGCAAGAATTATCTAGTAGCATTATGTTTTAATGGCTCTTTCTATTTTTGTCCTGAATTCATTTGCTTAGAATAATAGCTAAAGTCTTACATTGTATATGGAGAAAGCATCACTGATGGTTCAGTTAGCAGACAAAAGGATAAATATGTTTAATTTCATGGAAACTTTGTTAGATGAATATGTTTAATGCCAAATCAACGTTTTGTTTTTAGCTAAAAATAATTAAGCAGGATTGATGGCTAACAAATTACCAACAGGCTAAAATAATTCATTGGCAGAATAGATGAGTTCATGCTGAACAAAGCAGTAAGGTCACTGTTAAGTATCTTGACTATCTCAAGATAATTATTCATCATCTGAGGTATTCTTCTGCTTTTCAGAGCTTAAATCTTTTAGAGACGGCAGCAGTTTAGGCTGAATACTCATGGTAGTAAGGACAAGGAACTAAAACCTCTTTCTATAGGATGCATTGAAAAGAGATTTTTTTGTTGTTGCTTATCGAATATGTATACAGTTAGGGATATTGCATTTTTATTGCCTTTCAGTATATTCAGAGTTGTTTGTTTTCTTTTTCTCTCTGCAGTTAACTCTATATCTGATGTATGAAATTTGGGCAGTCTTTTAAAAGGTTTGGGCTAAATACCTCATTCTAGAAACTACAAGGTAAGATCTGTCTTCTAGTGCTCTGGGGTGCATTTTACATTGTCTCATAAAACAAGTGCTGTCTGTATGTGCAGCTAAAATAAGATCTTCAGTTAGGATTTTCATTGGTCAGGTATACTATTTGATGTTCTGAAGATGAGCTCCAAAGATTCATTTCTTTCCATCCCCTGCACCTCACACAGAGACCCATTTTTTTATTATTTATCCATCACAGTCTTCATGTTATTTGTAATGCAGCTGCTGGTGTTTGCTCCATCATGAAACCAATTGTCTTCTGAAGGTAAGCGCCATGAGGCCCTGTGCTGGTTATTTTTATAATGGCAGTTTTTCCTGTGAAAATAGCAGCACACTTATACTCAAGTTCATAAATGCATACTATTCAAAGCTTCATACTATATAGTCATTTGCAAAGAAAAAAGAATAAAACCAGACCAAGCAAAGCTGTTCTGCTCACAAGCAGTGAGCAGAGCTGATTCATGTAATTATACCACTGAAATTATACTACTGAAAACTGCATCGTGTGTAACTAGCTGCCGTTTCCAAATGTCATAGAATTCTTTGCCCTTAGAGAGGGACAGCAAAGCCTAGATCAGATTAGCTTTAAACTTAATATGGTTTGCTCTTGTGGTGTATCCAGGCTTAAAGTTGAGAGAAGGGGAATGGATTTTGATTCTGTAAGTCAGTTTTCAATTAATCTTGCAAGAGTGTTAATGATCTGGGTAAATTTTTTAATATACGTTTGCATATTTTTCAGCCTTTATACTTTAGTAGTTCTTACTTTTCTTAATAGATTAATGAATAGCTACTGAACTAACTTCAATAATGTGGGCACTGAATTCATCTGAGATATTGATTTACCATTTTGTGTCATGTCAAGAAATGAGCTAGTTTTAAAAGAAGAGGTATGTTTTGTGAAAAGATGTAAAAAGAGATCTATTAGAAGCAGATAGGGCATGTCAAGTTTGGAGATGGGTTTGGCACGGAGGGCCCTGAGAATAAAAACATGGGATCAGACAAGGAGATGGAAATTAAATTAACCCTCTAAGTTACCTTTGTCAGTTACTCTTTCAACAAGTCCTCAATTCCATTAATTCCTTCCCTCACTAAAATATAAAATGTAAATATCTTTAGCTTGTTGAACAAAAACTATTTACAAATCAACTGCAGCTGGCCAGCGTTGAACCTTCCCACTGTTTTCTGCATCACAACACCAAAAATTATTCCACGGTTTTCCATCTAAAAAGTGCAGTAACACAGACATCCTCCTGTGATTAACATATTAAACAAAGATGTGCCACTTTCTCTTTGCATTGGCATTCTCAACAAACTAATAAGCACCTCCAGTAGTGTATATTTTTAGATAGATGTAAAGACACAGATATGGATACAGATGCATGTAATAATCTAATATGCATCTTCTCTGGTATCTGCATAACAGAGGCCTTTTCTTAATGATTTACCCTATTCCAAGGGATTTCCAATGGCTATGTAAGGCAAACTGAGCAAAGTGTTCATGTTAGTTTATCAGTATAGGAGGCAATGTTATGTGATGTGTGGGCTTGGACAGTGTACTATTTCCTGGATAAAGGTTTTTATTAAATAAAAGGTTTTGCTGAGCTCTGTTTCCCCTTGGAGAACTTCAGAAAAGAGGCAAAGTGTTTCTAAATCTGTTTTACGTTCATCTGAGGGACTGCAGATTGCTGCCTGGCTGCATTGGGCCTGCCTCAACAGAGACCGTGAGGAGCTGGTCCTTTGCTTCTCTTCATTCTTTCAACTTGTTGAGTTGTTTCTGTATATTGAAGAAGAATGAAAAATCGTATTTTACAGGATGATTTTTTGTTCTTATGTAGGATTAATTGGGAAAGAAGTTCCCCAGTGGAAAACCTACCTGGAGATCAAACCAGCCCTTCTCCTTTAGAGATTTCTCATAATATTGCTTGAAGAGACCCTTTTTGTTTGGATTTGGATAGTTTGTGCAGGAATATAATCTTTCATTTAGATTAAATGTGCTTTAATGGGTTATTTTATAGGTGATTGGGTCTCTGTTTTAAATAAAAGAAGGCTCCAAATTGTGGAATGGGCTTTGACTCCTACTGCCCCTGATCCCCCTTCAGTCAGGTCTGCTTTGGCCAACATAGCAAGAAGGGAGGCTACATGTGGAAAAGCTGTTCTTGTGAATCGTTGCAGGAATGACGTCTCTGACCCAATGTGTGAAGTGGCCGCCCAAACAAACATCGTTTTGATAACATAATGCTTTTTTTTAGCACACTGCACTTTTTAGTCTTGCCCAGAATCAGGGTGCCAATTTGCAAGCACAGAAGGCATTTTCATCTAAGTTGATAGAGCAGGCAAAGGTATAGGAAAGGAAACAGGGAGGTAAAGTGTCTTTTTCTGTGCATGGACAGAGACAGGAATAAAATTCCCTTGTCCTCAATCCTAGCCCTGTGTTCTGCCTCAAGACCTGCTCTGCTGGAATCAGCTCCCTTGAGATATCCCAGATGTCATAAATTTCAAATCTGACTGACCTTCTGCCTCATTCCCTCTCTCCTTTCTTGGGCTGGCCGAGGCGCACAGCCTGTGAGTTAACTATTTGTATTGGGTTTGAGTGGCAACGTTATGGTAGCGGCGGGGGGGGGGTTACGGGGTGGTTTCTGTAAGAAGCTGCTGGAAGCTTCCCCTGTGTCCGACAGAGCCAATACCAGCCGGCTCTAAGACGGGCCCACCGCTGGCCAAGGCCGAGCCCATCAGAGATAGCAGTAACGCCTCTGTGATAACATTTTCAAGAAGGAAAAAAGTTGCTGAGACGGAAAACGGCAGCCAGAGAGAGGAGTGAGAACACGTAAGAGAAACAACCCTGCAGACACCAAGGTCAGTGAAGAAGGAGGGGGAGGAGGTGCTCCAGGCACAGGAGCAGAGATTCTCCTGCAGCCCGTGGAGGACCCCATGCTGGAGCAGGTTCCCGGAGGAGGCTGTGACCCCGTGGGAAGCCCACGCTGGAGCAGGCTCCTGGCAGGACCTGTGGATCTGTGGAGAGAGGAGCCCACGGAGCAGGTTTTCTGGCAGGACTTGTGACCCCGTGGCGGACCCACACTGGAGCAGTGTGCTCCTGAAGGACTGCACACCGTGGAAAGGACCCATGCTGGAGCAGTTTGTGAAGAACTGCAGCCCGTGGGAAGGACCCATGTTGGAGAAGTTTGTGGAGCACTGTCTCCTGTGGGAGGGAACCCATGTTGGAGCAGGGGAAGAATGTGATGAGTCCTGCCCTGAGGATGAAGTGGCAGAAAATAACGTGTGATGAACTGACTCCCTAGATGCTCATTCCTGACCAATAACAATGTCACCGATTCTAGGGCTTTTCTGCTCATTCTCTAATTCTTTTTAATCATATGGGGCAGTGTGAGACTGCATTGAGCATTTTGGTTTGTTTTTCATGTTAGCCTTCCATGCTTGATTCAGATATTTTGAAGTTATGCGGAGACCTCAAATGTTTTGATGACTCTGAGAGTAAGACGTGCAATTACATGTAACAAACCCATTCCTATGACAGAGGACCTGTTAGTTTGCACAGCCAGGAACTGTAATTCAAGCAGCACAACAAATTAATATTTCATTGATGGCTTTTCTGGTCTGGGGGCATAGTAACTAAAAGTTATTGTGCATGTCAACACAAAAAAGTATATTTTCATCGAATAGCAGAGAGTTTGCAGAGTTGATGTTAGAGGCCAGTAATTGAAACATAAATACTGAAGTACAGTCATCCACTCCTGGGAGGAATGTCTGTAAGAAGGGACACTCAAGTAACTCTTACCCAAGAACATTTCAGACTAGATTAGGAAAAGGCAGTAGAATGCTGCAGGAAATATATAGAAATAGTACTGCTTGGCACCTTCCCCAGGGCAGAAACAGGGCACAAGAAAAATTTTGATTGTTTTTCTTTACCATTTAAAGGGAGATATGACCCTGTATTTGGCCTTTGACAATTTTTTGTTGAATCCAATTTTGATATATGTGAATTCTGGCTCTATGGGGATGGTCCAGCAGCTGCAGTATGGTGGGGTTAAAAGATGATGCTTTCTAGATGTTCAGCTCCAGGACAGAGTAGCTCTTTCAACCTCTCTGATTTCAGGAAAGCACTGCTAATTCTGAAAGAGATTTGGCCCAAGGCCGAGGATCAAAATGTTTTCTGGTTGGGGAGAGTTCATTGGTGTCAGTACTACTAATTGTTTATTAGAGAGTGGGGACTCTGTGAGCCCCATGTTGCTGTTCTTCCTGGAATTCTTCTGGGTGTTTCCTGTAGCTGCTCAGTATGTCGTCCAGTTTTCCATTCTGTTTAATAGGCTATAGGCTCCATGGGAATGATTTCCCTTTGGAAATATTGCATGTTGTTATTTATGGGGCACAGGGGGCGTGGAACCCAAAAAAAACCAAACTTCTTTGATCTTCCAATTTTGTGAAGAATTTTTTATTTTTTTTTATACTTGTGGCCAGCTGTAACCAAAACTAGAGTTCAGCTTCTTCTCTCCCCAGCTAGACTCTGTATTTTCACGGCTTGGGGGTTTTGATTTTTAATTCTAAATTAGTGCTGCTGTCAAGGAATTAAAATGTGGTGTAGCTGATCACAGATGTCAGGCAGCTGTTATGTCAGTGGGTAATGCAAAAGCAAGGATGATTTCTAACTTTCTGTAAATCACTGAGGGCTAATGACTTCGCTAGTATTTGGCCCTTGAAAAACTGTTGCCTTCAGTCTCTTTGTTATTCTTTTCATCAGACAGTATAAATCAGAAGTGCAAGCACGTTTGCATTCTCCACCATTAGTGGATGATGAATAAGGTGCCAGGTGAGGTTGTTTACTTGGAAAGCAAAATGGAGGGAAGCAACCTTATAAAAGGACTGTCCTCCAGGAGTAAGACAGTTGCTGCAGGAGCACAAAGCTGTTGTTAATTCTTTGCAAAATATTATTTATATGAGTTAGATTTCTGTGACAGAAAAACTTAGATTTAAGTCAGAATATAAAAACATATCGTATACTGGTAATTGGATAAACATTGCAGGGGGAGAAATCTATGAACAATTTTTTTTTCCTGTTTATACTGATCTGTTCTCCATCACAAGGCCTATTGTATTTCTAGAATGGGCAAACTTTCTACGGACTAAGACACAGTGAATCCCATAAACTATTTATTAGTAGGAAGAGATCAAGGAAATATTAAATATGCTGCAGTGCCAGTCTTGTTAATGCAGGAATTTTTCTCCTAAAGCTGGATTGAAACAACTTTCATATAAGAATTAGAGCTGACCTATCGCTTATGCAGAAAATGAAACCTTGAGCTTTCTGTAGATTAAACCTAGAGAGGGTTATATGGTCTTGCTGGTTTGCTAGATTATCCTCTTTTCAAAGTCCAGTCTAGTAATTTAAATGTGGTCTAACTAGAAGTACAGCCCTACCAAAATAAGTGTAAAAGATGAATTTTTTTTTCCCTTTCCAGAACTTTTTGTTTTCCTTGGGCACAACAATAGTCTTCATTTTCCTCTTTGATAATTATGTTGAGTTATGTTTTATTTACTGTTGAAAATGTTTGTGTTCTCCCTGAGCTGGTTGCGTATCCCTGCTTAAAAAACAGATGTTTATGCAAGAACAAAAATTATTTTCTGAATGGTTGATTGAATCATTGCAATTATGTTAGACCAATAGCATACACAGAGAGGTAAAAGTCTCACATTTGCTGGATGTTGTTTCAATGCATGAGCAACAAGAATATCTGAAAACATTTATTATTGCCTGGATAGTTTCAGAGAGCTGTGACTGACAGCTGAAAGTTGCTGAGCTGATTACCTGGAGCATTATATATTGCCATCCCTTAGCCCAACCTTGTTGCTAAGCCAGAAAAGTATTACTGTTTCATAAGATAAACCTCTGATAGCAAAACATTTTGAATACAGATTGAGTAGCAGAGAAATGAGAGAAGTGGTGCAGGTCAGCTCCTCAGCCATCATAAATTGGCCCCATTGGGCCGTGGAGGTGCATTGCATTTTGACATTGTTCTTTTGAGAGCTTCCCACTGGACAGGTGCAGGTGAGGAAAGCAGTTTTCTCAAACTGTAGGCAGCAGATGAAAAACCAGCCAAATGGTCCCCTTACTTATTTTTAGGGCAAAGGCCTGGGAAGTCAAGCTGGTTGGTGCGGCTCCCAGGTGCAGAACTGCTTGTTTGGTGTGGGAGATAAATGTAACTGCACCCCACCTCTCCAATTCCATCTGAAGCAGCCCACTAAGGTTTGGTGTCTCTGTCTCAGCCCTTCTTCTTTCCTCTGGCTGTTAATTCCTGTGACAGAAGTAGCCTAGCACAGCCTGGCCTCTGTAACACTTCAACACTTGATGAGAGGAAAGCTACATCCAAAGCTGCCTGCTTACATAAATGCGGGAATGATTTGGGGGTCCTTTCAGACACTCTGTAGAAATGCAACAGCAGGCCCAATGTGTCTAAACCCATGATGACCCCCCCCCTTTTCATCTCCATGGCTTTCTTTTCATAGCAGATATGCTTTCAGTCATCTTTGAATCACTAACACAAGCTCAAAAGGCAGTGTGAATGACAGGGAGCTGCTTCAACATATTTCACCCTTAATAGAAAAGATATTGAAGTCTTTTACCATTCAGGAGATTATCTGTACCTCATAGAGACCAGCATTGTGCCTTACCTAAGCTCTTCCAGACAGAAAGTGAACAAAACCCGCTGTGCTCGTTGCCTGAACCTAACCCTAACAGGAACAGCTCTATCGTTGATAAAGGGCTATGCAGCCTAAACCTTATCAAGAAACATATAGTTTTTGTAAATATTAATCCATTTCACTCAGAGGCAAGAAGTTCTGGTGCTTTATAACTTTTAGAATAAAATATTTTAAATCCTGTGGTGCAGGCTAAACAGGAAACCAATTTTGAAGCAGAACTTAGCAGTGAAAGAGGCACCCATTTCCTACTTTTAAATTAGATGCTGGGTAACTAGAAGAGAGGCAGAAAATGTAATATTTTTCCCTGTAATTCTTATCCCTTGTAACTGAAATACACCTTGCTGTAGCATATGTTTCCATAACTGCCAAGAAGGCAAAAATGAGATTTTCAGAATGGATTAGAGAGACAAGGCAGGCTGAAAGGCACCTGGGCAAATTGCACTGAGGACAAAGTAGGTGCTGAACTCTTACTGAAAATCAAAAGGAGCAAGGCTTTTACTTCTATTTTTGCCAAAGAAAATCCTTCTAATGATATATTCAGTCTTCAGGTCTTATTCACACATAGCTGGGTGGGTTTTTTTCCTTACATGTTGAGGTTTTAAACATACTTCTCCCAAAGGAAGACTCCTGGGTTGAATAAGGGGTGCACATTACTTCACACTGCATCAGGCAAGGGACTTGGGTAATGAGAAGTTGGCCTGGCAGCCTTCTGACATGCTTAGGTGGAACCCATATCCTGTAAAGGGCATGGGGAGAGCCTGGTGTTTGAGAAAGAACTGCTAATCCAAACCAGATGATAATATTTAAAAAGAGGTGCCATGAATTGCCGATCTGTTTCAGATTAAAAATAAAATCTCTCTTATGACACCCTTTCTTGATAGCTATTTTAACTCTGTTCGGCTGAATGCTCTTTTCTTGCTACCCCCACTTTGTCAGCAAAAGCAAAATGTACCTAACTAACCTGCAGATTTAGGATGAAAACAGTTTGCAGCTGATCAAGGATGGTGTGCCTGGCAATTTCTTGCTAATCTCTCTCATTGTGCCCTTTGTAAAAATGACAGTCATGGTATAAATCAACACCTGCAAGTGCTAATCTCTGAAGAGGAAAATGTCAAATACCTCCTGCTGTGTGCAAGGATTCAAATTGTATGGCATCAAAAGTTAAAGACTACCTAAACTGTTTACCTTTTTTCCTTTGCCCAATCCTTTGCACTTCCTTTTCTAGCATTCCTTATGTCATTAACAATTCTCACATACAGTGCCTTAATGGTGGTAGGTGTCATGAGTTGGCTTACAGTGCAACATTGTCATTTCTCACCCTGTGGTGGAGCCACCCATGGTCCTAGTTCTCTCACAGGCGTAATGTCTTGGGCAGCGCCTTGAGCTCTGGAGTCAGCCGTCTTCCTTACTCATAGGACCTCTTCTGAGAAATGTTTCTAAAAGGTCTGAGCGTTAGTTGCACATTTATGTGCAATGTAGCACTTGGGGTGACCAGTGCTAGGAATCATGGAGCCACAATCAGTAGTAAATTTGGTCTCTGTTTTGGGACTCTAAACGCTTATGGTCAGCATTCTATCCCATGCCCATGGATGCTTTTTTTGCTGATTAACATTAGGACAAAGCCTGCTCTTTGCTCAAAAGTGCCAAAGGGATAAAGCAAATAAGTAGACTGTAAGAAGTCTTTGCCTCCCTACTCTGCATCTGTTCCATCTCTGCAGAAGTATGTGCTCTGTTTTTTTAAAATTAAAATTATTGGTTAGAGCATATTAGCTTATAAAAATATTTCAGAAAGTAGAGAGAATTTCTGCTTTCACTGACATCCCTGGTCCTCTTGAGAGACAAGCTGCTTGTGTCACTGAGGCTACCTCAGCCTAAGGAAGTGCCCAGCAATACTGTGTCACTAGCATCTTCAGGTATGTCTAAGTGTTCTGTTTCTTAGTTTCAGACAGCTGCTTCTGAAACATGTTCTAGAAGCTCTTAAAATATAAGCAGCAGAGAGTGTGTCAGGCAGCAGTAGAGCTGGGGGATCCTTGTAATCTTGAGAAACAAATTAACAAAGCATTAACAGATCAGTTTTTACAGCTACACTGGATGAAAGGCTTCCAAGGAACACACACACCTGAGTCTTCGTTGTATTCCCTTAGCCGTGGAACAGCATGAGAGAGGGATGACAGCTCCAAGATGGGCACGGTATTTCCAAATGGACGTTTGCAGATACCCTTGGAATGACCAGGTTTGTGGAATTGTTTACAGCGTTTTTGTTGGGTGGGGAGAGCTCCTCTTAAAGGAGAAGCTCTGTTCTAAGGATTTTTCTGTGCATTTTCCAACAAAAGCTGCTTTCAACTGTCATCTTTGACAGTTGCCCTTGGATTGTGCGTTCTCACACCAGTTTCCTTCTGTAAAAATACAATCAGAAAGTATATATCTAACAGCCATCATCTTTTCACAGCTCTGCAGCTGAGAGGACTGCTACTTTTCTATCATTTCACAAAAAAGCTGTAGTTTCTTTCTGTTTTATGGCAACTGTTGGAAACCAGGAGCAAATGAGTGTTGGAGAAATAACACAGGCTTATGAGGAGTGAAGTTGCACCTTTATACCTAAGACAGCTAGTGCCAAATTCTGTTCACATAAATGGTCCTGCTGGGGAACACCAGGTTTGGGTGATACCATACCTTGGGGACTCCTTTAGAGATGTTTACTACCAAATAAAAAACAGTGTGGAATTGCAATCCGTTCTGCTTCCATTGATTTGGGGAAATTACTGTTGACCTCAGTAGGAGTTGCATTGCCTAATGAGGCTGAAGCAGCACCTTTCCTTTTCCTGGAACGAGGTGATTTAATTCATTTTAAGGGCGGGAAACATCTTGCACCTCAATGTTTCCATGTTGCAATAAAGATTAAATGTAGTTCAAGTCACCTCTCAGGAATTTGTGTGGTGAATCTAGTAAGTGGATTGAACCTTACTGTGGCTCCAGGGCACTGCATGATAAATCAACAACTCTTCACCAGTTAGATTTGTTTGCAGAGGCTTAAAGTCATAGTGTAATGGTGCTTGTCGGAAAAGGTGCTGCATTGCAGCCCTTACAGATGTGCAGAGACTGCACTAGCTGATTATTTAGAGATGGGTTTTAGATGCTTTGCAAGATGCAACGTCAAATATTAGAATCAATCAATATAGAGATGAACTTTAGGCTACTGGACAGCTGTACCAGAAACGCAAGCTGTTGCAGGGAAGACACGTGGAAGGAGGCAGACAGGAGGCAGTGGATTTGCCATGACAAAGAGAAGTACGTGTCATTCACACATCCACTCAGCTTTCTTATTTCCCATAGCAGTTTCTCATACTGTTCTGGTTGGGCTTTGCATGTGTTTTGACCCCATTTCTTCTTATATGTCTTTTCTTTCATGCCATCTTTCTTTTGTATATTGTCTTTGTTTTATCTAACTTTTCACTTCTTTTCTTCCTCCTCTGCATTCCCATTGACGTCTCTCCTTGCTTTTCCTTTCCCTCAGTCTCTTTGTCTTCAGCCCCTCCTTACTTTGCCACTCTTTCTATGTTACATCGATCTCTACATTTTCCTGGGCTGCCTGCAAGGGCCAACTGGTAGGGTGTAATCACCCTGGCTATATCCAAATGGGAGCAGGGCTGCAGCTTCCTGAGGCCTTAAAACCATTGCATCCTCCAGGTACCCCTTGGCTCTGAGAAAGGAAAGGACCAGCATATGGCTCCTCCTGTGCTAACTGATCCAGATAGTGTTGTGCAGGGCAGCTCAGAAGGAGAGCAGTTTCAGTTTCTTCTTCAGGGAAGTTCTGATACTGTCATCCCATCCCAATGAGGCCCTCAAGGTACAATAAGGACCCCCAACTGTCATACTCAGATCAAGGCCTCACTACGACCATTTAGGTCTCCTGTACTGTTTTGTAGAGGAGCTCAAGACATACCCCATATTTTGGGGTCTTTGCCCCCAGTCATCCTTGGTCAGAAGTGATAAATTTCATTATGAAATGTACAGGTGTTATCCTGCCAGAGGGATATGTACTACAGTACATGCCTTAGGAACAAAGGGGTAGTTCATGGTGTTGGAAACTGTTGCTGCCTTTGGAGAGTTTCTGTAGTCTCAAACAATCCACTGCCATGTTTGACATTTGCTTAATCCACAGAACTTGATTATTGTCTATCATGGGCTTGTAACTTTTCGATTAGCTGCCAAGCCCTCCCTGCTGATAAACTTTTCAGAAATGGGTCAACCTTTGATAAAATGCTTAGTCTTAGCTCTTTGCCTTTCTTCACAGCAGATGTTTTAATTGTAATAGGGGAAAACAAAGTTTAACAAATTTCTTTGTATATCAACAAGGGGAAATGAAAATTCTATGCAGATTACTTCATGTGTATGTTTCTTGAAAAAAATTGCCTTATGTGAGCCCTGCCTTTTTTTTTTTCTTTTTTTTTTTTTTTTTTTTTTTATTTTAAAAGAAGCTTGGTGGAAAGAACTGGGAGTATTCTACCAGGTTAGCAATTCCAACCCCTTGCTGAATGAACCACATCACAGCCTTTTCTATAAACTTAGCAAGCTATATCTTAAAACCTATTTCCCAGCTATAAGACCTCACTCTAATGTTTTTCTTTGAGTGCTTAATCTTTTGACTTTCAGTATGGATTATTAATACCCATTTACCTGGTCTCAAGTGTCCCTTCCTTGTCAGTGCTTTCCCTTAAATGTACTTTTGTGATTGTGTAATTGTGATTTTTTCAAAGCAGCCCTATCCCTTCTCTTCTGTTGCTTTGGTTGAAAAAAAACAGCTGGACTTTGCAGCATATGGGCCGACTCCTGGTTCCCATGACTGTCCTCACTGGTTTTTTTGATGTCTGCAGCAGTTTCTGTCTTTCCTGAATCTGAGCGACCAGGATTGTTCACATTATTCCAAATATTTCCAGTGTAGCTCATCAAATTCTTGAATAAAGAGAGACCTTGCTTTTGTCAGAAATGTTAGGTAACTAATAATTACCAATGCCTATCAGCAGAAAGATACCTAAAATACTTCAATCTCAGATGCTCTTTCACTTTAACCTTGCAGCAAATACTGATTTTAAGGTACAATTTCCCCTAGATATGCATGAGTGGTTCCTATGATGTTATATTATGTCTTCTTTCCAAAAGGGATTCTCCCTTCTAGCATTTGCCTGACTTTATTTTTTATGTTCAATAAAAGAAATTCAGATCTGACATCTTGGCCAAATCCTCAGAGGTCAAGAAAACTGCAATTAGCCCGTGTGCCTGTAGCCACAAAGCCATCCTTATCTCCTGCTGTCACGAGTGCCAGCTCACAGCCCACTCCTGCTTTGATTTCCTGGTGACCTTTTGTTTCAGTGTTCAGCCCTGTTGAGACTCTCATGAGGGATGCTACAGAAATAAATGGAATTGCTTCCTGAGCAGAGAAATGCCAGACCTTACACAGGCAGCCAGGCAGGGCAAAGGGTAAATGACTCAAAAATGGTCTGTTCTTGAGAAGGAAAAGCTTGTTTCTCTGCCAAAAAGTTAAAGTCCCTGTAGACTTCAATCACTTGCTTCTGGAGGGAGCAAACATGGGGTTTTGTGTAGGAGTCAATTATATGGAACTTAGTGACTGGGCCTGACTGCTCACGGTCGCAAGAGCATTCCAGACACCTTTAGAAGGCCTTGAACAGAATAAACAAGAAGACAGAAAAAGAAAGATCCCAATTAGAAAAACACAGGTGCACATTCCACGATAAAGGGAACTTGGCACAAACAACCTCAATTCGGCAGTTTATCTTGACCAATTAGACTGAGACAAGTTTCGCATGTCTTAGTTAATATAGCCAATTATGTCCTATGTTTATGCGCGTGTACAGAGTTAGTATAACCAACTATACCTTATATTTGTATGCGTGTACAGTGTTGATATAACCAATCACATTTTATGCTTGTACACGTGGACACTAAATGCTTGCGTGTAGCAGCCAATCAAAGCTTCTTAGGAACTTAGAGAATTGTATAAGAATGATCAGCTAGGCTCAATAAACTGGCAACTTTGATCATCATATTGGTGTCCTGTCGTCCATCCCCGCATGGAATTTCGCAACAGTTTTGCATTTCCTTATAATCTTTCATGTGAACGTTCCAATACTGGATGCCTGATTAAATTAGATATGCCCAATTTATATAAATGCCCCCATTTTGTAGGTAAGTGCAACACGAAGTGAGTGGCAGACTTGAAAGGGAATTCAGTCTCTGAATTCACATATTTGAACGACAGACCTCACTTCTCTTTGAGAGCATGCTATCATCACACAGGTTTTCCTTTTTATATCCTATTGTCAGCATCATCTATCATGTATATGTGGGTAGTTTTATTAAGATGACTAATATATTAATAGCAATCACCGTTCATTTTTAAGATTATTAACAGACTACTTAATTATTCCTTAATGGCATAATGTGTACACTCAGCCTGTGTCTATACAGTAGTGTCAAGCTGTGATAGTCACCTGTTAACCATGGTGATTCAGTGTGTGATTTTTTTCAAAGTATGTACAAATGATATTGGTCCATCTGTACTGGGCTATTTCAGGAAGAAATGGCAATTGCAAGGTAGCAGGAGTGGAAATGAAAAGTTAATCAGTGGCTGGCATTTGCTGGTTTGGATGAAAGAGAAAAGAGAAAACACAAACAAAAGAATTCATGGGCTTTCATGAAGGAGAGGCTGTTTTCTGGCTGTACCTGTCAGTGAATTTCTTTCAGAAAAGAAGGGAGAGAAGGAGGACTATTGTATTAGGACATCAGTGGTGTGTCTCAGGCAAGCAGCACTCCAGCGTTGTTTGAAAGCACAGCACACAGCTCTTCCTGCTTGTGCGAAATGTTTCAGAAACTGATTTATAGACACTTTCTTGAGTGCCAGCATAAGGGAGGTTCACTGATTTTATCTAAACTCTTTCTAAACTGATTCAGTTAAACTGCTAAAACTTTTTTTTTTTTTTTTTTCCTCCCAGCATGTATTCAAGGCCTTTGTATGTTAAAGACAATAGTTGCCATTAGTGCTAAGCTGCTTTCATCCCTAGAGCTCAAGTGCTTTGTAAGGATGAATAAATGCTA
The DNA here is from genome assembly GCF_929443795.1 of Astur gentilis. NCBI lineage: Eukaryota > Metazoa > Chordata > Aves > Accipitriformes > Accipitridae > Astur > Astur gentilis. The sequence continues at coordinate 17,812,288 of NC_064884.1, forward strand.
TCAATCTGATTGAACAGTTACACATGCCCAATTACAAAGACTTGAAGCAGTTGTTGGAGAACCTAGTGAAGGAAATGCAGGCTGTATGGGCTCAGGGAGAGGGGAAGTAGTCCTTGATCTACTTCTGTAAGACTGTGTCTTGCTTCTCAGAGCTGAATGATGGTCATGTGTATGTTTATCAGAGAGCACAAATAAGGAAGGGTGTAAAGGAAATAAAGGTTGTTTTATAACAATTTTTGTACTTTTGGAAATTAACTTTGTGTAGTATTGAAAGTGAAAATAACTGTTTGTTGTTTGACTGACTTGGTTTCCTCTACTGAAAAGCACTCTATCTTTGGCCTGAAATGGTTTAAAAGGAGCCGGAATGGCCATGTTATTCCTGCTAAAACTGAGTGGTGTGACTGTTACAAATCATCTCACTCCTAGTAAAAAAAAAATCTGTTGAACGGGAGCACTGTTGGTCATAGAGCTCTTCTGATCTCTTGGTGTTGATCTGAGATCAGGAGAACGGGAAGGGTCATGGCTGCTGACTTAATGAAATTGATTTGTTGAAACAGAGGCAAATACAAATCAGCTTGTCAAATCAGTGAAGCAGACAGTGCCATCCAGGCCACAGAGTACATTTTGTTAAAGCGTCTGTCTTGGAAAGGTAGGAAAAAATATCTAGCAATGGATCTGAGCCTGTAGCTGTTAAGATAGTAAACATGCAGGGATTTCTTGTGTGAGGGGCTGAATGTCCTCACTTGTTATTTCTTGAAGATGTTGACATGGAAGGATCATGATTTCTTAGCTGGTGCCCAGGGCCCTCAGCTAAGAGTGAGAAATTCCAGGTTCTAGTCCCTTTTCCAAGACCTTGCTGTATTTCTTACCCAGCGACTCCTGAATATAAAGTGCATAAACAGTCTTTTTGCCATGTCTGTGCTTTGGGTAATTACAGGCTAGAGGATTTCAGGATTGCATTTCTGGACATGGCTAAACTTTACCTCCTTGAAGCTTTAAACCCTGTTTGGGATATGGTACCATTGCAAATTGGGTCATAAGCCTTGGATACAATACATGGGATTCAGTTACTGGAGTCAGAATGAGATTTTAGTAGTTTGAGTTCTTGTATCACTTCTACAGTGTTGAAAACTTTATGCAGGTTTAGCGATAATATGAATGTTCATGCTTTTTTACTCCTCTATTTCATGCTGTTGGACTTTTCATTAACAGCTGTCACAGACAATTCAACAGTTCAAGTAAAAAAAAAAAAAAAAAAAAGAAAATAACTTTTTAATGGGGGGAGGGAAGGTTGGTTTGGTTTGGTTTGGTTTTCCCCAGATTCCATGGGTCAATGAGTCAACCCAGTGGTGCAGTGAATTGGCAAAAAGCCCTGGCTTTACAGCTGTTATGCAATATATGAACATGAGCTATAACCAACTGTGCTGTCCCTGGTGGAAAGATTTGTGAAGGTGAATTGTGGAAGGGGGGAACCATCAGAGGGGACTGGAGTTGTTTTATAAACACTTCTGATAGGCCGAGGCTTTTGGTTGGAGTAATTGAACATCTGGTTACGGACAGTGTTTATTTCTATAGTAGTAAACAAAAGAGTTAAGGCCAAAGTTAGAATAAAATATCTCTTACCATATAGATTTGCTGAAGTGTTGTACACATATTTTGAGCAGCATGGCTGGCACCACCTCAGTGAAACCTGTGTGTTTCACCAGCTCTTAGAATATTACCCATACAGTAAAGAGCTCAGAAGAGAGGCACTGAAAGATTTAGAGCAATGCCATCTAGTGATAGAATACAATCTCCTGAAATAACTCAATTTTAATTTTACAGTCTTTAAGATGCTTATTCCCTTACTGTACTCTTTGGCAATTCCACTTGTTAGCATTGAACTTGGACATCAAAAATGCCTTGAGGCATAGTAAGAGCTTTTGGTCAGCACCAGCTTGGATTTGTAGGTATGGCTCATATCCCACTGAGAGCAATGGGCAGAGCTGACCAGGAGGAGCCTTCTTGCCTCACTTCTTTTCTCCTGGCTTATACCGGTTAGTGACTGAATGCTGATACCACTGCTTAGCAGGAGGGAGTGCATCTGAATCTGACCATTTTTAGCCTTTGATGCCTGATAGTGAATCACACTTCCTCCCCCCCCCCCCAACAGCTGCTTGAATAAGGTGACCATCTGTTCCTTATTAAAAAAAATAAAATCCTTTATTTAGTGCTTAATGTTGTGCAGAGTATATCAATTGAATATAAGATGTACTTTGTCCCACATTTCAACAATAATCACACAGAGGAGTCTATACAAAGATACAATGGTGTGATTTGATAAGATCCATGACTGTTGCATTACAAATGCAAGGCTTTTCTTTCCTTTTTCCAGCATTCATTTTTTCTGTTTTTCATGTTTCTTTTCATTATATTATTTCCTGGTAATGCAAAGAGTTATTCAATATCCACCACGCATGACTGTGACACTTTAATAGCCAAAATTATTTGGACTGTTCTATATTATGCACTTCTATAAGAAGATTGAATTGATATGTTTCCCACTGAGATTATTTTTGTCTTGTGATGCCCTTAATGATGCTGGTGATCCTGCTGCTTAATTTCCTCATGCAAGGTATCACCATGGTTCAAAGGGATGGCTCCTGAGAGTAACCTGAACAGGATATGGCTAAAAGAACCTGCCAAAAACAAATCTTTGGGCAAAACAGCAATGTCCGTTTGGGGAGCCAGATGCTTTTTGTTTTTAATGTTTTCAGAATAGTGGTCCGTGGCTCCAAGAAGACCAGTGTCCTATCGTATATAATAATAAACGTATGAAAGCAAACCTGTGGTAAAGACAAGACCTTTTATTTCCTTTACCATCTAAATTCCTTTGTCTTGAATTTGAAACTTGATTTCAAATGATGTATCAGCCTCTCTTCTTTCTTTGGTATTGTTGTACTCTCTTCTTTCAACTGACATTCAAATGGAAAATTTGTGGAATCCCAAGTGCTCCCATTGGATGCTGATGCAGGTCTGCTCCCTTTGAAAGTAAGGTTGCAAAGAGCTAGCAAGTTATTGAGAAGTCTCTTGAAGGCCTGCTCCGCCCCTCCCCCTTAAGCCAGCATGGTAGTTCTGATGGAAAATAGGTTCTTACTCTTTAAAATCTGATTGTGTAGTAAAGTAAAAACAAAACCAAAATCAGACCCAAACCAAAACCCCAAAGAAACTAAACTTCTATTTTGCCATACCAAGATGTCTATTGACTACTTGAACTCTCATCTGCTCCTCATAGCTTCTTTATTTTCTACAAGTAAAATTAAGATGTAGCCAAACACCAGGTTTTTGCAGTGGTTTAGAAGTGAGCTCTTGAGCAGAGCCTGTGCACATTTTTGTGATGTTCGTTATAGTTATTTCACAGTGGAAGTAGTAACAGGTAATGCATTTCTTTATGAAGAGAACGATGATATGAGAGCAGTTTAGGGGACAAGTGATGTGTTTTTCATGATTATTTATTTGCTTATATTTTTCCTTTTTTTCTTACACTGTCAGAATTGACTTTTTTTTTTAAATTATGAATGTGCAGTGGCTTTTTGGTGAGTTGTTTAGGAAGGCCTGATACTACTTAGTGTGACAATATGTGTATATATGCTTCATAACGATTTGGAAAAGGACAGCACTAGAGAAAAGAAGGTGTAGGAACAGATGTGTGTATTTTCATGCCAAAAATCCAGTCAAAATTATTTTTCTAGAGGAGAATTTCAAATAACAGATAGGCTCTGGCATCCATCTCCCAAGGTCCCATCTACTGAATTTCAGTAGGCTTTGTATGGCCTGCCTTTTAGAAAATCCTCCATTTTTCTTTACAAAAGGCTGTTTATTGTTGTCTACAGCACTTCTGAACCTCAGACTGGTATGAGGTTTCATTGTGTGAACAGTCTTAGTAATCATTATGCAAGGTGCACGTGAGATGGAGGGAAAAATTCAAGTTTTCATTTCTCCCTATGCCTTTCCCATTGCTAACCTGCCTTTTCTGCACCAGCTGTGGCCTTTATCGAACAGTTCTTTGTGACATGATTGGTAACAGAGGGTTGAGCTGTTGGGTGGTGGCAGCTGCACTCAGTGCCACCATGTTGGCATGTGGTACACTCTGACACTCCTGATGCCCAAGCTGATATCTGCAGAAGACTGTCTGCAGCATCCTCTGAGCTTTGTGCCCCAGTTTTTATCCTGTGTGAGCATCCCAGCTCCAGCGCCTCTCTACCAGGAGTGTGAGAAGATCACTGGTTGCAAGAGAAAAGATTTTTAGGCAGGGCCTGGAAACGAGACAGCTGAATGTGACAAAAAAAAAATCTAAAGGTAACTATGCAAAGATCCTGAAGAAAATGAACCTTAACAAGGGTAAATAGCTATTAACTTAAAACTGTTATTCTGGAATGATGCTACACGATATTTGGGGGATTTTCTTTTCTATTTTTTTATAGTGATGACTTTTTTAATTCATGACGACATGAAGGAAAAACTGCTGGTCTGCAAGCCTTTTCCAGAGAGGGGGGTGAACTGCAGGCCTGTCAGATTGGTACAAGAAGGAGCACAGACAAATTCATCTCAGTCATGTACCAGGCTACTTAACTCTGGCAGTGCTTGGCAGCTGAATTATGAGAAAAGTGATCAAAGCAGCCCACCAGAAATGGTGGAGATTTTTTTTTTCCTCTCTTTGCCTCTACTTTTCAGTGGGTTGCAAGGCTTTAATATGAAATGGAAAATACAGAAATTTTGTAAGTAAGTTCCATCACAAGGATATTTATACAATGAAGTCTGGAAATGTTTATTTTCCTTATTGCTTTTTTTGGTGGACAGGTCTTTTGTCCCATGTTTCGGCCATTCACAATCAGTGTTCCACCAAAGCTGAAAAGCTCATTATTAGTTGTGCCACACCAGTATGTTGTCACCCATTTCTCTTTATCAAAGAGATGAACAATTACAAGGGCTCAAAGTTGAACTGCAATTACTGCTCTCTCCCCTATCTTCCCTGAGCCTTTCTGTAATTCATTTGGGACACAGTTGGGAGCTTCCTGAGGCAAACAGATTTGTTAGTAATTCATGAAAGCTGTATCACCCATGTGAACGGATTTCCTGGAGACCATCTTGCTGGATATTTTGATGTTCTGTTTTCAGTCTTTCTTCTGATATATGATCTCTGTCCCTAACTCCACCTATCCAGCCATTTTCTTTTGGCCCAGTCATTCCCATGGTTCCAGACATCTTTTTACCTTGACCTTGTTTTTGTCCTTTTTCCTTAAGTCTGCTGCTGTTGTTGGGTTTTGGTTTTGGTTTTGGTTTTTTACACTAGTATTTCCAGGTCTTGCTTAGGAGCTTTCTTTCACCCATTGTTATCTTCTAAAATGTCAGTGAGACCATCTGCTCCAAACTGACTGTGCTGAGCAATTCTAGTTCTCTAATATAATTTGCACAGACCTGTTTTCCAGCCAGACATGGTCTTCCGCAAAGAACTCAGAAGCATAAAACCCAAACAAGCCTATTAAATGTGACAAGCATATGCTTTTAATACAAATGAACCACATATTTTTATTACTTTTAGTACCTCTCTGCCATGCCATGGCTGCCTAAGTTGAACGTTTGTTCACGTGGACATTAAGCAGTGGCTAAGAGTCAGATTCAGGAAACTACTTCAGCACATGAGTAATCATATTCCCATTTAGCAGACACGTACATGCTGTAGTCCCAGTGAAATCCATGAGGCTTTCAGTATGGGCCTAAACTTAAGAACACTCAAATGCTTGGTTAAATTCTCTCTTCTTTCAAGGGCTTTATTCTTCTGGCTTGTGAACATGTATTTTACATGTAAGCTATTTCTTTCTGTCCATTTCGGATTGTAAACTTGTAAAGTAAGCATGGGAGATTGCTTTCACCGTTTATAACAACAGTTTCCACCTCCTGCCTGTCAGACACCACATTGCTTACCAGCCCCTCTATTGTTCCTTACGTCTGGAGGTAATAAATGACAGAAAACCAAAACTGATTGAGGAGGAAACTACACCTTTCCTTCTCCCATCCTCCTTGCTTGGCTCAGCTGGCCTGCAGTTAATGGATGCTAAAAACCAGTTATACTTTTCCTTACAGTTTCCAGTATCATGTCACTGAATTAGCGCATACAGTTCTTGTTCACTCTGACACTTGGCAGTATAACACTTGTATAGTTAAACATGCATTGAGAGGATTCTGCCTGCAACTTAAAGTCTAAATAACCAGAAATTGTGGATTAGGCTTCTAGTCTTCAAGTGTCCTTTGTGCTTGAAAGGTCCGTGCAGTCCCACACAGTGATGACACGAAACATTTCATCTTAGTTCTTAATTCCTGTGCTTTGTAACTGTCAACCTTCTTGGGTTCACATATCTTAGATACAAAGTAGTGCCTGCTGTAGCCCTCTCTCTTCACTAACAGCTTTTAACATATATAGCAGATCGGGAGCTGTATGCCTGTAAATAATGCTGCCATTGTTAATACATTTGTAACAATAATAAAATATTGCAATAGTATAAAGCAATGAAAATGTTCAGATGAGTATTTGTAAATGGGGTAAGTGATCCTGAAGTCATCTAAGATAACTGTATCCCAAGCTCTTTAATCTAGAACCTCTGCACAGAAACACTGGTTTTATTTGGCTTCATCAGTTTGCTACAGTAACTCATACATCCATCTTTTCACTGTTGTGCTCAAATGGCCCAGATGTGTTTTATGAAAACCCCCTTTAAGACAGTCATGGCTTATTTGGCAACCAGCCCAAAGTGGAGCAATGTAGCTGTGCTCTCCCTGAATTCATTTACTGTGGTTTCTGCTTTGCTTTCCTCATACTTGTGCTGCTCAGTATCAAAACAAACCAGTTGAAAGCTTGTTCTTAAGATGATCCACACAGCAAGGCTGATAAATACATGTACCTTTAGAGTGCTTGTTCTGGAATCTTTCTGAAGTGACTTTTACCCTGTAGCTGAAGTGGGCCAACTCATAGCAGTGAATTGGTCTGCTCGGCCAAGTCATAGCAGTGAGTTGGTCCACTCAACTGCTGTGGCAGTTCCTGAAAGCATTTCACTCTATCCTTTTCATACTGTACATTCAACTACACGGGTTCCCTGGTGTTCTTGACATGCAGAGAATATAAGGCTCTACTCCTTGTTTTTCTTCATATAGGTTTGTTCATTCCCTGTCCTAGTAACTTCTAAACAAGACTGTCAAACAATACTGTTTCACTTTCAACTGTGAGCTTTTTAACTATGCATCCAATTCTCTTCTTTTGAAATCTCTTCTCATGCCTTTTTAGTCCCATTTCTGTTGCTCCAAATGTAGGTATTATCTTTGAGACTGCTCCAGAGTCCACTTAAAGCATGGTTGTATGCTCACTTCACAGCTTCAGAAAGATAGGTTTAAGAGAGACTCAGACTTTTGCAGAGGGATGTTCATATGTTTCACTCTCTCGTAATATGTGAAATTTGATGACTGCAATATTCTGTTTCCAGCTCTTCAGAATGCTGCTGCTCGCACATCTGCTAGGATGAACAATTAAAGATGAAAGCAATGTAAATCTTGTAAGCAGGACTTGGTTGACTTCCACAGCAAGGATGTGAGTTCTTACAACTTCCTCTGACATACTGGTCTCTTGGCATGGTACCATCCTGTGCGATCGCCAGGGAAAGAAACATCTCCTGTGCATCTTAGTACTTTGTTGACCTCCTACTGAACGCCAACTATTTGTAAAATAATTGTAGTAATTTAGTGGTTGTTTAAAAATGTAGTCAGTAATCCACTTGGGAACTGGAGTTGTTAAACTAGTGTTATATCATTTTTTAAACACTGTTGTAGTTTTGATTGGTAAAACTAGTAGTGTTGTTTATTTGCATTCTGTTAGATGAGTCAAAATTTATGGGGAACCTTGATCTCTTTTACTGGACCAACTGATGAAGTTGGGGGGGGGGGGGGAAAAAAAAAAAAAAAAAAAAAAGCAGGTTTTTTGATCCATCATGTCTATGACATTGCTTGTGTCCAGGAGACCCATGATATCGCATGACATGTCAATGAATAAATTGGATACAAAATCAAGATGGCCTTTATGAAACAGACTAAAAACTGATTAAATGCTAGATTCTTAAGAACGATTACAAAGTAGGAATCATTGCTGAAGTTGATTTGTTTCTGCGGAGGTTCTGGAGAACTGGGGCCAAGAAACGATCTCTCTAAGATCTGGCTAAATCCAGTACATCAATGTAAATTCATTACTGATGAAGTGAGGAGGTTAAAAAAGGAATTCGTAAACTATGAGAGGACTGCCGAGTGATCTGGATTGTTTGGAAAGCTGCATGAAAATGATGTGTATTTCAATAAAGTAGGATAATATATACATAGTGACAAAGATCATTGGCCATGCTGGATATAACAACCAGCCCTAGAGAGCAGCAGTCCTGGAGAGGGCTTGAGGGAGATGAGGTGTACAAGCCAGCATGGCTACTCTGCTGCACTGCAGGGAGACTCAGTGGTAAGGAGACTGAATGAAATCCTGGGCTGGTAAAACACTGGGTACCCAGTAAGAAAAGAAATGTGATGTAATATTGATTTAGCACTGGCCTGTCCTCTGCTGAAAAAAATATCTGATGCAGCTATGGTTCACAATTCAAGGAATAAAAAGATTTAATGGGAATGGTTGTAGGGATGGAAAATATGCCTTACACAGAGACTCAAAGAGTGCTATCTAAGTTGTCTTTACCATCACAACCTTAAAGCTACCATCTGGGGAGGAAGAGTTCATTAGTTCTATGGACAAATTTGTAATAAAAACAACACCGAGAAGTCAATGCAGAACCAATCAGTATTTTAAAGACAGGCAGAGTTACAGTTTTTTACAAATGGCTATAAGCAATCATTGGAACTCTCCACAATAGCTGTAATAGATCAGCCTTGATTCTTAACTCAAGATTGGTACACTAAGGAAAAAAAAAAGGACTACGAACCAGAAGCAAGAATTAATACAGATAAACACTACAGCTTACATAAAGTGCTAGGTTAGAAATCCCAGTGGTCTAGTCTGGTCTTTAACTTTTATAATCATCAACTCCTAATCACCATTTTTCTTTAAATGGCCTCTTTCAACTGAGTTTTCACTTCTTCTTGTTATTTTAACCCCAATGTAATCTCTTTTTTCTTTTTTTTTTTTTTTTAAAAAATCATCACCTAGACAAAAACATCAAAGCTCTATATTGTAGAGTTTATAAGCTAGAGGCAGTTGGTGCTATCTCCTCAGCATTGCAATGTCCCTGCCATATAGTTCTTCAGTGGCCCTGACTTGCAGAGTGGTACTGTCAGCTGGCAGTTGGGGATGTCAGAAGATATGCAGTAAAAGATTGTCACACTCCTCACCCAGACCTGTCATATGGTCCTGGTTTCTGATTGTGTGCAGGATCTTGTCTTGCTGATTTGAGGGAGCCAGGAGGGCTGCTCCATTGCCTTTGTTATTGATGTTCCTCCTTCTATGGACTGGCAACAAAATGGAAAGAGGCATGTCAACCAAGGGAAGACCTCTGGGGGAAGAAAGGCATATATATGTATTTTCATAGACAGGAATTTAAAGTAGAGAAAATCCCTTTCCCCTGCTTTTTTATTTTCCTTTAGTTCTGATCCTGAGAAACAGCTGTGGATGGAAACCAGTAGGGCCTCCATCAGCTGTTGAGCAGGCACCAGCAGGTATTACTGACCTGAGAGTCTCACGGAAACACGTCATGCAGCAGGATCTTCTTTAATATGCAGAAAGATATTGTAAGGAGAGGTGTTGCTGAGTATTGATGAAAACACGTAACTTGGCTTAAAGAAATAACATATAAAGTTGTTTTTAATAACTGTCTATGCTTAGAACAGGCAACTAGAAGCTGAATTGTATTGGCATAGTCTCTTAATGAGGCTGCAAAGATGTTTTCCTTCTCTACTGTGCTGTTTCTAATGTTTTACCTTTCCCTTGCGTTTGATTTTTTTTTCGACATCAGTCGCTCATTTACAGCACTTCTGTTGATTTAAATGGGCTTTAGATCAGGGTCCAAGTTACCATTTCCCTTCTGTTTGAATAGGGATTTTCTTTTTCCAGAGGAAGGAAATCAATAATTTCTCATGACAAACCAATGCTCATTTGGATTCACAATCATGCAGTGAGCTCTTCTGTGATTTTCTAAAGCATTTCAGGATAATGGAAGAGTCTCACTTGTGATCTTTGCTGTTTTCCTTTGTTTTCCCAGATTGATTTAAGTTCTGTACTCCATTTGACCATTTCTTGAATAGATTACAGTAAATCTATCATTTTGTTTGTTTTAAAGGCAGTACTAACCTTCCACGCTCTCTGTGCTCCGAGTCTTTCCCAGGGAACTGTTCAGGGATCCATCAAAGTATTAACCTTTGGCATGACAAGTTAACAAACACATCTGTAGGAACAAGCTAAACTATACCTCGACATAAACTTGCCTATCGTGTACTGTTCATGTCCACTTGGAGTTTTGGAGATGGCAGATTATTTTTTACAGAACTGAGTTCCCATCCTCTTAGGTGCTGCCACCTCTGAAATTCCACCAGCACCCTGAATGCTTCCTGTCCTTGGCCGTCTCATCACAGGGCATGCCTACGTGCTTTCCGGCCAGCGATTTCCCTGCAAACTCATGCTTGGGGACTGCTCAGGGAGCCAGGACTCCTGCATGTCCCTGCACAGCTGAGCCGCTTGGCAGCGTGGGCTAGTGCTCCGAGCGGAGTGGGGGGCCCTGGGCCTGACTTTGTCCTAGGTCTGCCTGACCACCTCCCTGGGCTTTGGCTTCTGCAAAAAGAGGCATGGCAACGTGTTGCCGATCGCCCCATGAGTGGCTGGTGCAGGGTGCAAGCTAGATACAGGTGTGCTGTGGGCGCTCCCAGCCACTTTGTGTTTGCTGGGCCCAAAGGAGAAGCCACCCGGGGGGGTGCTGGCCCTGGCTGCGTGGGCTTTACCACAGCGCTTAGCCCTCCTGCCCCTACAGTCACCTGCATATCAGCTCCTGCTCTGTGAGGGGCGGGTGTCTGGCTCCACTCGGGGTTCCCCCCTCCCCCCCAGCCCCACGGGAAGAAGAGCTGGAGCGATTGGGGCAGGCTGGGGATATGGGGGGGGGGGGGGGGGGGGGCTGCTGTGGGTGCTGAACTCGGGCTGGTGTGTGGTGTACGGGTGTAAATGGAGGGGGGGGGGAGGGAGGGGGGGGCTCTGACCGGGGCGGGGGGGTTGTGAAAGGTGTGCGAGGTGTGGGTGGGGTACGTAGAGGGGGGAGCGCGGGGTCTAGGGGAGGCGTTAGGGGTGTTGCGAGGGCCGTGGGGCAGGCGGGAGGTTGTGTGGGAGATGCGTGCTGGAGGGGGCAGAAGCGATCCTCCTCGCCCATGATTGGCAGCGCGGCAATCTCTCCTCCCGGCTGGTGCTTTCCCTCCGGCCGCCGCTGAATGAGAGACGAGGAGGGGCTGGGAATGCAGAGCTAGCAGCGCGCACACACACGCTCTCTCGCACACACCCGCCGGCACCCCGGAGCAGCCCCCCGCAGGCCGGCCGGTCCCCGCCACCCAGCTCCCCTCCTGCCTCCGCCGCTTTAATCTTGATATTAATTTCTCCCCCCCCCCCCCCCCCCCCGCCAAATCTTTTGGGCGCTTCCCCGCCTCGCCCGGCCGGCGCCCTCCCCGCGGCGCGGCGGGCTGCCTCCGCGGGCGCGCAGCGCGGGGCCATGCCGGCGGGGCCGCCGCTGCTGCGAGGCGCCCTCCTCCTCCTCCTCCTCCTCTTCCTCGGCGCCCCGGCCCGGGGAGCCGTCTACACCAACCATTTCTTGGTGGAGCTGCGCGGCGGGGGCCAGGCGGAGGCCGAGCGGGTGGCGGCGGAGCACGGCTTCGGCGGGGTGCGGAAGGTAAGCCCCCGCGCAGGCTGGCGGCGATGGGGAGGTGCGCGGAGGCGGTTGGTGGCGGCGGCGCCGTGCCGTGCCGTGCCCTTCCCGTTGGGCTGAGGGCACGCGGCGTCCGCCCCTGAGCATCCATCCCGGCGGCGCGGGGGTGGCCCCCGGCAGGGTCCTGCCCGCGACTTACCTGGGGAGAAGGGACGGAGCGGGTCGCGTCCTTGCTGCCGCCGCGTTAATAACTCCCCTTTCCGAGGGGATTTTGGGAGTAGCGGCGCCCCGAGCCGTTGCGAGTGCACTTCGGTAGTGGCCCAAAAGGGTGATTTTCTTGGGCTGGAAAGCAGAGGAGTTTCCCACATGGCAGCTCGGTGCCTTTTGACTTAACTGTGTAAACAGCCTCCAATTGAGCTCCCATCCTGCGGGCGCAGGAGCGGCTGGGGCCGCCCAGGGGCTTCCTGTGCGCGGCTGTAATTGAAACCGCTCGGAGCACTTAAAAAATAATTAAAGCCGTATCTCTATGCGGAAGCTGGCACGCAATTTGAATGGAAGATTTCGTAGGGGTTTTGACACTCAAGTTTGTGAGGCTGGTGGCTTCTTAATATCCCCGTTATTCTCCTTGAGAAACAGGATGCCTCCAGACTGAAGAAGCTGCTTAATATTAAGCATGATAGGCAATCTGTGCTTGTCGCTAATGAACGTTAAGTTGGGAAACTTCCAAGTGCCGTTGGAGGTTGTTTTCTGTCCTGAGGTCCCAGGAAATCCGAGGTAGCCACAGTGGCAAGGAGTCTCTTCCTGGCTCCTGCACTAGAAATCTCTCCTGTTCAAATAATAATTAGACCACTAACTATTTCAGGGTACAGTCAGATCTGGGGTGAAGACAGGGAGAGGCTAGTAGTGTCCTGGTCAATACAGTTCCTGGCAGACTTAATGCCCCGGCAGCACTTGGCTGGGAGGAGTGTGGAGGGAAAAGCAAGCTGTGAGCGTTGCTGCTGCTGCTTGTTTGGTTTTATTTTTTTCTTTCCCTGGTAGTTATGCAATGAGAGCCTGATTCTATTTCTAAGGAAATGAATGAGAATGGTACCCTGGCCTTGGATGGGTGAAGTGGCTTAAGACTTCGTTTGCAAAAAAAACCCAAACCCCAAAAACATATGAAGTGAGACTCCCGCCCTCGGGCTGCCTTGTCTCAACTCCGGTGGGAACTCATTAGAGAAACGAGGTCAAGATCATCGTTGCTTTGACCACAGCCAACTCCTGCTGCTGCTAAGATGCTTTTGTTTTGGGCTCACAGCCTTGTCTTGATAGTGACATAGCTGGGCTGCTGATGCCCTTGGGAAAGGATCCATTATGGGGATTAGGTATTATTACATGAAATTTAGATGCGGCTCTTTGGTCAACAGTTTTCCCTTTTTATTCCTTTACTGTTTGTTCTCCCTCCCTAGTATCCTGGGGATATCTGACAGATAAGCCCTTATGAGGAAGGCAGGGTACTTTTCTGCGTAGCTGAATTTCTTATTACTTTTGTTAGATGCTTTCATATGATCCTGTGACCCACGTGAGGAAGAGACAGGGAGAGAGTGGATTTTGTAGGATGAAGAAATGTAGGCTTCAGGGCTGCTAGAATCCTCTCCCCTCCGCCATGCCTTTCCCCAGGGTGCTTTGGGCACATTAGGAGACATACAGATTCTTCATGGAACTAAGTCTTGTAGCTCATCTCAGCAGAGAGCTGGAGGGAAGTCCCCCAGGCGTGCGAGGGGAGACTATCTGCTTTCCGGCACACGCCACGGGGGGGGGGCTGTTCCCGTGGACTCGAGTGTCTCTAGGAATGAAGCCTAGCAGAGCTGTGGCGTGATGTGCGTGTGCTTGCAGGGGCCGGGGGGGCAGATGGCGGCGGTGGCTCCTGTACTGAGCACATGCTGTCCCAAGAGGTTTCTGGGTTACATCATCCCAGTCCCTGAAAAGCTAGAAAGCCTCCCACCCCTCCTCCACAAATGCATGAGGAAATAGCACTCTACTATCTGCAAGGCAGTAATTTTAGGGAATAGAGAAGTTCGTAGGGTTTGGTATTTAGCTGTCTATGTCAGAGGATAATCCATGAGAAGCTGATAGCAATCTCCGTTCTGCAGGGGAAATCTGTCACGGGGCTCGCGTGGCAATAGTCAGCTGTTAATAAAACTTGTGCCATCTACTCCAGTGTCTCTTCAGTATTGCTGAACTGAAGAGTCTCCTAATCTGTTTTGCTATCATCAGGCTTGTCTAGCATCTCTGCTTACAGTCTGCAGACTCAGCTTTCATGGCAATAACAACAGTGCAGAAAGTTGAACATGGCTGTGTGTGTGTATAGAAACAGAGCTGTTAGTGGTAAACTCTTGGGGGAAAGTACGATGTGTAGATATGCTGTCTAATGAAATATTAAAAAAATACCAAAAAAACACCCCAAATTATACCACAAGGAGAAGTGATCTTTGCGTACTTCAACCACACATATTGTTTGGATAATATAATGAGTTATTTACTTAAACCCAATCCAGTTACCTTTACCCATATTGGAGAAGAGCCGTTGTCTGGAAATAGTCGCCTTTATTTCAACACAGAGACTTTTCCTAGTAGGACTACAAGGGCATTCAGCTTTCTTCTGTGTGTGGATTTAAGACGTATATGAGTATGATTTCTTTTATGTGTGCTATGTATCACAGATCTCTCTTAACATGACTTTATGGGAGCTGATTTTTAAATTACATATTTTTAGTGCATGTTTTTTTTCGTAATAACAAACAATCTCTGAGCAAGTGCATATTACATTTACTGAACAGCAGATTTCTGAAGAAATACAAGAGAAAGTACTGCCTTGAAGATTAATGTTATGAACTGTGCAATGCACTTCCTAATTGATTCTCTGGCCATGCTTCCTACCATCATTCTGAAACCACTACAAGACTTCAGGTGGGCTAAAATGTGTACTTTAAATTCAGTGCTTGATGATTTGATTAAGAAGGGCTTGGTACTTATGTAAACAGGTGCCTGTGTTTAGATCTAGGATCCTAACATGTAACAGAGTCTCAAAAACACTGGTCAAGTTTTCTTTAACTTTCCCTGAATTAATCCCAAATACAGACCTCTTTGTAACTCCAATTGTGCTCTTTGACTTTTTTTTTTTTTTAACATTTGCAATTTTTCAATCCATTTGTACCTGCTAAAATTGATTCTATGTACTCCTGGTAAAAAAGATACTGTGATAAAGCATATTCTTTTCTTAAAATGGTTAGCCTTACCACCTTCAAGCATTCAGGAGTCATGAGGATGCCCCCCTAATAGCTACATGTTAAGTTGTGAGAACTGCAAAAGGAACAGCTTTTTCTTTTCCCCTCTTCATTTTATTTGCCTCCTGGCATGGTTGCCACCAGAATACCTATCTTAATGCAGGCTGAAAAAAGCTGCTTTCTAACCTTGCCTTGCAATTCTTAATTCATTTCAAACAAGGGGAGTTGGAAGAAGCATTTGGAAAGGTCTCCTAATTGGAGATCAGAGTTTAGACATCTCTTTCCATTTCATCAGCAACAATGAGACCGAGACAATCTACAAAATGCCATAGCTAAATATCCCACTTCTGGTAGCACTGAAGTGAAGGGTTTTAAACAGTTAGCATTCAGTGGCCTCAGCTTTTAAAATAAGAACCAAACATAGGTTTCAAAACATGGAGAGTTTTGTGTTCCACAAAGCTGGTCTGTTTTTTCCTTGATGTATCACCTGATCACCTCTCCCTCTAAATCTTGCAAAACCCAAGGTACCTCTTACAGCTGTGACTTTTCTGCTTCCCATTTTTGCTTAGGAGGCTGCTGGTTGAGGACCAAGCTTTCTGGAGCTGGCCAGGAATTTCTGGATGAAATGTTGGGAGCTTGGTTGTGTTTTGGTTTTTTTTTTTACATTGCATAAATATGGACTTATCAAAAGCAAAACTTAACATACAAAGAAGCCAGACTTCTTACTGCAGCAGCCCAGTTCTGCATCTAAGGTGCTGGGACCCTGTGAGCTGGGACTTGATGTGGTGTCGAAGGCAGACCAGGAGGCAGAATAATGGGTTTGCAGCTTTGGGAGCTCTTTGCTGGGATCTTCTTCAGGGATCCTGAAAATTTCATCTTGGGGTCTATATGCTAAAGCCCCGAAAATCCCTTCCTGTGTAGATCAGCCCCTAAATCTGGAGAAGAGGTGTTTGCCTAGCTGGATATTTAAGGTGTCAGGATATGCTTCTGCGTGGCCAGAATGCACTGTGATAGACAGATGGGATTCTGTGCATGTAAAAAATGCTGGTTGTGGTTGTGGGCCTGCATGTGTGTTTATATACATACATACATATCTTTCTTGTTTCTTTTCCCCTCATAGTTATGTAGATAGCAAAGACAAAGAAAGAAGGGTGAATTCTTAGCCAGGCTCCTCGCAGAGCCTGTGTGCACATATTTATTAACCAGCCAATTTGTGCACATACGTGGTGGTCCATGCTTTGCAGATAAACAAGCCTGTGTTGCCTGCACATGTGCTGCTAACCCAGGCGCTCATGGAAATGTTAGTTCTGGCTAGCTGAAGGCAGCATGGAGGGTGCAGACGTGTTTCAGTGTGGAAACAGATGCTGAAGCTGTGGAGCACCCCATGCAAAGGAGAGGAAGAGAGCCAGGGTCTCCCTGCATGGACCCACTGGAGTTCAAGGACTTGAGATCAAGCCTCAGGCTGCAGTGTTTCCATGCACTAATACATGTTTAATAATTAATTAGCTTTGTGTTTTGTGCTGGCCTAGAGGAAAGGATGTTAGTTTGCAAAAGTAATCCTTTATTATGGAAATAGAAAAACCTCTTAGAAATGGAAGGTACAATGTAAGTTTTTTGAGGAAACCAAGAGCTTCAATTTTCTAGATTTCACTCTTGCAATTTTCTATTACTAAGATAAGAAAAAGTAAATTCCATGCAAATGCTAATTGTGCAACTACTGAGATTTCAATAGGTCATCTCACCACAACAGCAAATGCTTCAGTTTCCAAGAGATAGTCTGAGCTGATGTGTTTAAAGTGGGGGGAAGAAGCAATTAAGTAGCAGGAAGAGTTTGATCCTGCTGTGGGAAGGCTCACTGCTGGGTGGTGATGGAGAGCTCCCTTTTCCAGAAAAGCCCTGGAAGAAAGTAACTGGGGAGACACAGGGAGAGCAGCCATCTGCGTTTGGCAGGACCCTTGTCAGCATTGTGCAGGTGGAATCCAGGCGTACCACTGGGCACATTCTAGGAAGTCCCATTTGCTCCTATTTACTCTCAAGAGAAATGTTAGTGGAATTTAATATGAGTTTTGCTGTGCTAGGAGAGCATTTGCCTCAGATATTTTTTTTTTCAAAATGATGCTTTTTTTGTGGTTTTTTTTTGTTGTTGTTGTTGTTGTTTTTTTATTTTTTTTTATTTTGCATTCTGTCTTGGATGCAGAAGTAGCCTCAGGAGCAAATGCTATAACTGGCTAACTCAAAACAACAAAAAAATCTGTTACTTAAATGTAGTTGCTTATGCATGTGAAAGCTGTAAACTATAAACAAGAAGAATAATGTAAACCACAGGCTCAAGTACCTCCCTAATCCAGTTTCTGTAGAGCTGCTTCTCTACCAGAGATTCAAACCGACTGCTTGTTGGCAGTGAGTGTTCTGTTTGAGGTATAAAATAATTACCATGTCAGATTTTCATAGCATTTATTATTTGAATGTAAAACAAGAAGGTCAGACTCCCCTACTATAAATCTTTGCTGTAATTGCTCTATTACTGTTTTGAATACATCATGTAGTTCTGTTTCTTGACAAAACATGCATATTAAACCTTACCTTTACAGATAAGTTTTGTTTGCTGAGCTACAGCTCAATAAACACAAAGATACAAAATTCTAGCTATTTATAAAGATGCCTGCATTTATAATTATGTTTATTCCATATTGCTTGAACTTAATGGCGAAATTGAACATGTGGTAGACACCCAGGAAATGTGCTGCGAGAGTAAATCTTTTTTCACTTGTTTTTTTGATGCTGCAGCCCAACTGGGTATGTGCAGTTATTTGTTTTCATTTAAATTATATTTAGTTTGCTGGTGTGAAGGAGAAAAGTAGAAAACATACAAAGAAGTGAACAGCATTTGCAGGATGCTGTGATCCCATCCACATCAGAACTGAACATGGTGTGTACTAGCCTATCTCCTGCAGTCTAGCCCTGAGTACCTGCCTGATGAAGGCTTGTTGCGGTGTGGTATGAAGCTACCAGGGACAGCTTTCTGCTCCAAGAAGTAGTTCCAGGTCTGAGGGGCTTAAGCAGCTGAGGAGCATCAGTGCTCAAAGCGTGGGTGCTGGCGGGTGCCGCCTGCTCCTTTCTCCACCTTGCCAAAACTAGTGGAGTGGGAACAGCTCACACAGGCTCCTCTCTGCCAGAGGCTGCCAGCACACCACCAGCCTAGACTGGAGCCAGCCTCCCTGGCCAGCAGTTTTAGGATGGCATGACACCAGGGAAACCAGAAGTGGCCCCCTGACCTGTTTGCTAGAGCCCCTGCTCCGGAGAGTACTTGAGAGGTGGGGGAACCACCAGCAGAGCAGCCACAAGTACTTTGTTGACATTTCATGGCAGGAAACCGCTTGTGGCGCTGTACCATGTCTCCTAACCCTGTTGGTGCTCCTTTTCCTACTCTTCTGAAATCCCTTCAAAGTATTGCATGTAGTGACTTCAGCTCCCCCAGTTATTTCTCTCCTTTGTACGCCTCTGCGTAGAAGAATCATGATGCTGTGTGGAGATTTCTGTGCCGTGCAAATGAGGTTCAGGATTTGTGCCAGGAGAGGCAGGATTAATGTATAGGAAACAGATATCTGGCTTTGTTTCCTTCACTTCAAGTCTGGCAGTTCCTTAGCTATTTATGACCTGCGCTATGGGATTTATAGTCAAAGTTGATTTTAATATCAGCACTAGGTAAACAAAGTTCATTAGTATGGTATCACCATCCTGCTGTCAGTCTGGGATCTCCTGCCCAGATAGCTTTCTTGTAGATGACTTTCAGGCTATTTCTGGACTCTGCAACATACGGATAGATTAATTGCCTGTATGTGTTTGAACTTTGGGTTCCCATATGTTGTGGCTCTGTGTGGGGCCCTATTTGAAGCTCTCATTCCTCTGAGTAGGTTTTCCGTGTGTTGAGAGCAGTCTGAGAGCCATTTCTAAGAGCCAGTATGGATATCTGTTGCTACTACCTGGAGCAAAGTTGAATTTGTCCCCAGACCTGAGGTTGCAGAGCTGTGTAGCAAAAGGATAATTGTTTTTGTAACAGTACCTTGTCTTGAAGACTTGGGTTTTGGTATCAGGCCAGATGGACAGATCCTATTGCCGTGCCTACAACCAGACCCAGATGGTTTAGGTTACTACGAATGAGGTAGAGCATTTTGTTTCTAGCTTGAGAATCAAATCCAGATTAAAACTCTAGACCAACATAAATTGTCAATTCACTCCCAGCTCAAAGTGCTTCCATTTGAGAACCTGTGGCATCGTTGGCATTTATTAGCAGGCAAATGGTGCCAGAGACTTACTGTGCTGCTAGGCTTGGCTCCTTCAGAAAAGCACTGAGGTGCATTGTGGGGTGCTTGAATTTGTTATCTTTTAGAAGAATCAGCCTTTGTGTGAAGGTGGAAGATAGCCTTCTATCCTTCTTACAGAATATGACAGGTGACAAGACCCTACCCACTCTTAGAAAACTTTTACTGCTGTAACTGTACCGTTGTAGTTAAAATGGGAATACAAACCCAATTATAGTGCTGTTACTATCAGTGTAGGAGTGCTAACATCTTTAACTCATTCCACATCAGAACAGTATTAGTAGAAATTTTGCTTAAACTAGAGCTTTTACCAGTAAGACCACGCTGATCTAAAGAACCCCACCCACAAACAAAACCAAACCAACAACAAAAGGGGGGGGCAGGGAAGCATCAGACTTCCTGGAATAGTTATACTGGTAATACTTTATAGTGTAGCTAAGGAGAAGTTTGCATGGGACCCTTTCCCTCACCCATCTATGGAATTATTCCAATTAAAATTAATCCATGCAACTCAAGTTTCAAATGCTTGTAGTAAAGTACTTACAAAGTAGTTGCTGAAACATATGTAAAATTTATTTGTTAGATAGTTTCAATTAAAGTCCTGAGAAACATCAGTGCTCATGGAAAATGCTGTGAGCTGGAAATCAAGCCAAAATGCTAAAATGAATGATAAATTCTGCCAGCTCTTATTAAAATACTATGCCT
Organism: Astur gentilis; assembly: GCF_929443795.1. Taxonomy (NCBI): domain Eukaryota; kingdom Metazoa; phylum Chordata; class Aves; order Accipitriformes; family Accipitridae; genus Astur; species Astur gentilis. The sequence continues at coordinate 17,832,490 of NC_064884.1, forward strand.
GGGAAACTCTCCTGTGCAGTTCCAGTCCATAGCATGGGTAGCTAGTTTCTGCAAGAGCTGTAGTAACAAGTTCAGTGCCGTGGATCTAAAATTTACCTTTGTCCTGTAATGCTATCCTTGTTGTCAGAAACCCTGTTCTTTTTTGAGGTTTTCTTTCAACTTTTTCAAATAATTAAATGGGTCAGGTCTCTACAGGGTGCTGGCTGCATAGCAGTTATAAATACTGCAGTGAGCAGCCCAGAGCTTCCATCCATCACTGGCCTCTGGTGGGAGGAAGCCGAACTGCTCGACAATTTGTCAAAGACAGGATTTCTCTAAGTAACCTGAAGCGGTCTGGTGTGTTGCTCTTGTTGTAAATCAAGGCGAGCTCTACATTTAACTCTCAAGTTCATTGAAAAAGCTAACCCTATACTACTGAAATGGAGATTTAATTTCAGCTCAGTGGTCCTGGGCCATGCTTTGGGACAGAGAGCGCTGTCTGAGAGCGAGCTGAATTCAGTGTTGTGTTGTGTGAAATTCTGCATGGACACCACACACAGTTTATCAGCCAGCATGAAATCCGATTTGGTGATTGGTTTATGACAGTAGCTCAGCAGTCTAACTCAACTGAACATTGGCTGTGTTCAGCTAGTAGCAGGAGCTTGGACCTAAAAAAGGAAACTACAAGCTAGCCCAGTCTTACCATTTATACAGTGGGATTATAAACAAATAAATTAGGTAATGATAGCTCTAGTTTGCTCACTCAAGGAATGAACTGGGATGTAATGTTCTTTGTCATGTATTACCTACCTTCTCAAACAAAACTTTTGTGTAAATGTTACATTCTTAACTTCTTTGTCCACAGAAAGCAAATGGAAAGAGCGACCTCAGTGTTTACATCAAACCAGTGGGCAAGTGTGTCCCAGATACTCATGACTGAACTAGATTATTTGCTTACCTGATGAGTAAAACGGTAGTATGTCAGAGCTGCTTTCTCCTGGAGTATACAACCAAAATGTAAAAACCTGAAACCCAACAAATATGTATTTAATTATTAAGTAGAGAAACTGGTACTGATATATCAAACTAGAGCCAAACAGGTGAATCTCTTCTATGGGTACTAAAAGAGGCGGGATGTAGCCTCCCTTCTCCTGATGACAGAGGATCCTCCTTTCTGCCTACTCATTCTTTCTGAAACCTCAGTGAAACAAAGGAGTGTGATTCTGACATCCACTCTATGGGTGAGCACTGTCTTTGCCACCTGCTGTGCAACACTGAGTGCAGCAGAAGCTTCTGTTTAAGGTTTTTAGCTGCAGCCACCGTGACTGGTGGTTTCCCATCGGTCCCCCAGGGACCTTATGCTTCCCTGTGTCAATTAATTTTACAACTGTGTTTCAACTGAATTTAGTGATTTAGAAGTTACGCTGAACGAGTTGTAAAGTGGAACTGTCGATTCTGAATTTGGGTGAGGTAGTATCAAAAATCATAACTGGAACACATTTGCAGTTTTGGAGAAGTTGGTTGTTAATGTTGGTGGAATGATGTTTGTGGATCAGGACATCATCTGAAGTTTGGTCTTCACGCCATTTCCATCTGTTAATTTTTACATTACTGTTTAAACCCCAAAACTTGAGGGGCATATGTACTTTTCTTCTCTTAACTGTAAAACCATTCCATTTCTCCTACAACTTAGATATAGTTCAGAATAAAACCCAGACAGAACAGCAAGTGGATTTTTTTCTTCTTTCTTCTGATGGGGATTAAAGCATTCAATTTCATTCTGTAAAATCCCTTTTTTCCCCTTCTAACTGAACATATTTTATTCATGTTAAATACATTGTACTTTGGTAGGGAAACCAGTATTCCAGGCTCTAAAGGCTGAAACATGCTGAGTGATTAATTAAAAACCTTCATTTGCCTTGCTTGACAGATGTAATAAAAGCAAGATAACTTGTCAGCACACACTGGATTGGCCACAATTTCTGCCAGCAATAAACTTCTGCCATTTATTAATTGGTAGTAACAAACAGTAAAAAGACTTATTTCACAGCTGCCTGAAAGGTCAATGAGGTAGACCCTGGGAGGAAGGGGAAGAGGTGGTGGTGCTATTTTCTTTTCTTTCTCATCATTATTGCTACCATTGAGGCAGATTTGGGTCATCCTTTTTCTTCCATCTAATACGGAGCTCTTGAACCCACTCAGAGTAGTTAGTCTCTGTTGTGAAGTGACACTCGTACTGTTGTGTACTAGAGCCAACAGGAGCTGTCTCCCATTCATGATGGTGTAAGTAATGGCAGAATTTGCCTCTAACCTGGTCTTGTAATAGTGGGGATTAAAGTCCATGACCTTCTCTTAGCAGTCAAGCAACTTTACAAAAATAAGTAAAACAGCAGTGTCCCAATCTCTTTTCCTTGGCTCCACTGAAAATGTTTTTCTTAAAGCTTTCTTGCCCTGCTCATCTCAAGCCTACTGTCTTAAGTTTAGAAAAAAAAGGAGGGGGGGGCAACAGTGTGCCCCCCTGTACATTAATGTCACAGTTATGTTTCTAATTGTTACCCATCAGCGTCTCTTCCATAAAGCACATATTTTTCTGGGAATTGACTGCTTCTCTTGGAACTGGAAGACTTGTTCAGTGTGGTCTAATAACAGAAACATCCCTGTGAAGCACTTTATGTCAATCGGCTATTGCTTGGCAGCCTAGCATTAAACAGACATGGAGAAAAAAGGAAAGAATAAAGGTTTTGAATAGAAAGAGAGCTACAAATCTCCCTTAAGTGTTGGTAGCATCTTTGCCTTAGTGCCATTCACCTTTTCTGTGCTTTCTTGAGTAGCTCTTGTCAGTAACCAACTAATTTTGGTCTGAGCTGCTTTTATAACACTACTTCATTAGAGCTTGAGTTCATGATGTTGCTTTTAGGCGCTACATTAGCTGAACACTTGCACACATGTTTATGTCCTACGCACTTTGCTACACGGACGTAGATTTTAAAAATAATGCTGAAGTGCTCTGCTGAAATGTCAATGAGTAGCCATGTCTTGCCCCCTCTCCAACCTTGAAATATAAGGACCAGTAATTTGTGACTGGGGCACGCTACTTCTTAATGCTGTTTTAAAAATAGCAAACTTTATCTCATGGCTTTTATCTCGGTGTTTTTAAAGATGATGCGACACCAGGTTCCTGTGTGACAATAGTAGTCAACCTGTTTGGTTATGTGCTTAAAAGGAGGGATGGGTTGTAGATCAGGAGTGAGGCAAAGCAGCCTTTGTTAGCAGCGCTAGTTGCTGTTGGCAGTATTGATCCAGCTCAGTTAGAAATATACCATGGTCACTTAAATTTGCAGACTCTTAACTAAATCAAGCTATTTCTTATAATATGAGTTTTCCCTAAGGCAAATGTACTGATGTGAAGATGAGATTTCCATCATGTATTATTTAAACATATTAAAATATTTACCAAATATTTGTTGCTAAAGAGGTAGGTACCTGATTGCATACATACGTATTATATGTGTAATACACCCGTTAATATATGTTTACAGTGGCACTTGGCATTTCATAGTTATAGTTTTATAGCACAGTCTATAGTGCTGTGCAAACATTAATTAAATGAATCCCATCAATAAATAAAATAAGTGAACAAGTACTTATTAGACTATGCCATTTTACATGCAAGGCAACTGAAACAAGAATATAACAGCTGTAATTGCCTGAGGTTCTCCTCATATTAGGAGGCACTGGGGTTACCCAGCATCTCTGAAGAACAAACTCTCAGATCATTGGCCAGGGCTAAGCTGCAAATATTATTTAGGATACAGCTGAAACTCATGTCCTGTGAGTTTTAGTCCTGGCTCTGTCCTACAGCAGAGAGGGAAGGAGCAAATTAAATGGTCCTGGATAGAATGATCTTGGCAAGAAGATTATTTGAGGTGTGAAAACTTTCACAGAGTATTATCATCTTGGGAGATGCTTTGAAAACACGGAAGAATGTTGAAAGAGTGGCAGGATACCCAGAGGAGCCCCATTGTTCCAAGCAGGAGACAGGCACTTACAGCAAAAGTTCTGTTCACCTTTAGTAATAAAATGTAGAACTAGCAAAACCACTTTTGGGGTACCATCCTTTTTTCCCCTGTATTCTTAAATCATTGACTGTCACAGGCTAAATGAACTACAGTGGATTAACTGGGTCAAGTACTGACCATCTTTCTGGCTGTGATGTCATTTACACAGCACAGTTGAGAAGCAATTCCTTAAAGTCGCTACTAACATGAGCAAGTTAGGAAAGTTAGGTCGAGGGGCAAGTACCCCTAAAGAATGTCTGGAGTCTAATTTCTGTTTGTCTTTTCCTGTTTTTTTGGGAGGCTTTGGGGGTTTTCTTGGTTGTGTTTGGTTTGGGTTTTTTTAACAGAATGAGTAAAATTATCCAAAATTGTGGAAAAAATTCATTTTGTGCTACTGATACCTGTTTTAAGAAAATTTAATTGATTCAACTTCTGATGGAATTGTATTTACCTTATTATTCTGAATGATGTGTATGTTTATCTGTTGTGTATGGTTGTTATGGAGCTGTGTAGCTGAATGATTAGAGGGGGCTGTCTCATTTTCCCTGTAGCCATTTGTTGCTGCTAAAAATGACAACATGACTGTTAGATGTTCACAGTGACTTTTCTGGGTGCTGAGCTCCAGGATTACTCAGGGCTTGGCTGAGGTGCTGTTCTTGCAGGATCCTCCACATCTATGTAAGAGGAGATAATGATGATTGCTAAGCCTTCACTTCAGGCTGTCAGCCAAACAGTAACAATCACCTATTCCAGGTAAGGACAATCTGGATTAATCCAGACAGTCCAATGCGAGTGCTAGTGTATAAGCAAGAACATTATCCTCTTCTTCAGATCTGGAAAGTATCCTGCTTTCCAGCAGTGCATGTGGTAGAATTGATAATGGGTTTTATGATTACTGGGGAGTAACAGATGAAACTCCCTAAAATGCACAGATCCATTCACATAAACTAGAATAACATTTAAAAGCCTCAAATGGCTTCTCCAATTCACTGATAGAACTATCAGCAAGTCCACGGTCTTGTCACTGATCACTTACATGACTGTTACCGGCTTGCCCGTCAGTGACAAACTTAACAGCGATATAAATACAGTAAAACATTAAACCTGTATGATTCATTCAATTGCAAATCAAATTCCAAATATTGCAAACTTGAAACCAAACCAATGGAGCAATGTCTTGCAAGCGCTTGGAAGCACTATATGTGATAATGTAAGAACAAAACTGATGAGAAAATGAGAACTAGACATTTAATATCAGAATTGATCTACCTGAATGTGGACAGCAGTGCTCCTCTTACAGTCTTTGGCATGAAAGAGGTGCTCCTGGGGCTCAGCTCTGCTCATTTTAACGTGGCCACCTAAAACAAATTAGATGAATCATGCTCTGGAAGTGTCTCTTTTTTTTCCCATGAATAGTATGGGGAGCTCAGATGAATTCCACATGGACAGACTGGACATGCAAGTGTAACAGCAGTCCACAACTGGTTCCATTTCTTCCATTTACTTCCCTTTATTTACTAAACCCCTCATATGCATCTGTTGGGAAGACTGTTTAACCTTGTGGTTGCTGCATGCAGGAGGGACTAGACAAAAGGCTTTGTTTTATCCTTTTGGATAAAATAAAATCCAAAGGTATATATTCTGCAAAGTCTTTGGAAATCACATTTGACTTTGTTTCTAGAGGAAAAGACACATCACTGTGAAGGTGAGGGAACCTTTCAGAAAACATTGGAAACTACTTCTGCTAGCTTGAGTAAGACTTAATAGAACTTTTTAAGAAAGGTTGCCATGTTCTTACAGGATAACCAATACCCTACATAACAATAACAGATAGCCTTGTTACCATGTGTATTACAATATTTCCATTGACTTCTGGATCTCTCAATCAAGTAGTCACAATCCTTTCTTATTAGCACCACCTGTTGCTGAATCCCTTATGAGGTGGTGGGATGTATATTATGAAACAGAGCTGAAAACATATGTAAGTATCTAAGTCAGGCATTTCTGAATTATTTTGTAGGAGAAATATACTGTGTGTTAATCAGTTGATTTCACAAGAATCATGTTCTGATGATGTTTTAATATGAGATTTGTATTTTGGCAGTGTTAAAGCTATGGCTAACACCTCCACCTGCCAGATTTGCCAAGATAAGCAGATTAGGCTTTGGTGGAGGCAGCTAAATAAGACACAGGTGCAATGAGAAACAAGCCAGGAAGACTGACTCATAACACTGAGACCTGGACCTGGCTGTGCTAGTCTTCAGGGCTGTTTGGAGCTTGTGTGGATCCTTACTCTGAGTCTTCAGAGTAATTGTAGCACACTAATGAGAAAGCGTGAAATCCTTGCTTGGGGCTGTGGGGACACAGTGGACTGGATTTCATGTTGGGTAAGCTCTGGCACAGCTTTAGTTCTCTGTGCTATTTCACATTTCTCCACCAACGTTTGAATTAATCCTTTCTTGTTTGCGCTTTGTTCTGTGTTATTTCAATGCCTGGGGCTGCCTGTGTTTCTAGCTGGCTCTACTTTTACATGGCCCTTGTCGCTATAGTGAGTGAGTGCCTTTGACTGCAGACTTGGCTCCCATCTGTGTATTTAAAAGTAAAACGATTTCTAATGCTAATTGGGGTGAGGGAAAATGAGAGAAAGAGAGTTTAAAAATTCATATTGAATATTTATAAGCATCCTCAGTGCATTTGGTGAAACCAGGATGAAAAGGTTTCTAAAAGGTTTCTAATTTCTGCTGGGAGGCACTTTGTTGTGCTTCAGCTATAATGGCAACTGAAGGAGTGAGGCCTGTGGGGCCCATGAAGGCTCCAAATACATTTGCTTGTGCCAGCTTTAGGTCATATTTTCCGTTGGTGTAATTACTGAGCAGTAATGGGATGAAAGAGCTCACCTGTGCAGATTTATGGCCCCTTTTAAAGTCAGGAGCTGTGCTTGGGCTCTGTGGGGAGAGATGTTTTGTGTTATACTTTAAAAAAAAAAAAAAAAAAACCAAATCCTTTTCTTAATTTGGGGGATGGGTATTGTTTTTTTCCTTGGAGCAGACAAAGGGTTTCTTTAGCACCAGTGTTTGCACCCTCACATGGCTGGCCATGTATTCATACTAAGAAGGAGCCCTGAGGAGGGTCTTTGTCAGCCTGGCTGGATGAGGGCTTTATGTGAATCTCGTTCACTGATGGATCCATTTATGCTGATTTTTGTGACAATCAAAGAAGGCAACCCTGGCATAACTTTTTATAAATCATCTTTTGCTTGTATTTTTAAATGATTTTGCTCAAAAGAAAGTTGTTATGGACTGTTGTCTCAATTGCTAACTTGTGAAAAGAACGTTAACGATAGATTCAAGTAAGTTGGTTTTAGAATATTACAGTATCGGGGAGAAATCAGTGGAAATTATGCACAAAAGCTAGCAGTGTACTGTAGGGATACTGCATTACATGATACAGCATGAAAGGTGGCATGGGAAGACTGGGCAGAGATCATTCCCGTTAAAATAGAATGGGGCAATCCAGTCTGTTCTTAAGCTTTCTATGGGCACCATAATTTGCTTGTGAGATGTATGTAGATAGACCCCTGAAGCGACTCAGTAAAACTTAATGTTGAAGATGAGGAGTCAGTAAAACCTAAGCCTGGGAACCAAGGTTCCTCTTTATTTTTGTGTTGCATTTGTCACCTCTTAAAGCTAGTGATAGGCTGTGAATGCTGGACCTCTCACTAAGAGGCAGGTAAAGTACTGATGCCACTGGCAGCTTTATTCAACTGTTCAAAAATTTATATTTTAGCATTTTTTGCTGCTTTGTAATACCTTTGCTACAGATAGGCTTTTCTGGTCACGATGCTGATGCTTTTATGGTTGTTTTCAATGTTAGCTCTGCCCAAGGTGGTCCCAGTGCTGCTGTTTTAGAATAAGGAACACTGTCTGAATGTAGTCTTTCTGTGGCTTCTTTTCTTTAAACCCTGCACCATTTTGCACCTGATACTGATGTCTTTTTGTCATGGTTTAACCCCAGCCAGCAACTAAACACCACGCAATGACTCATTCGCTCCCCCCCACTCAGTGGGATGGGGGAGAGAATCAGAAGGAAAAAAGGTAAAACTCATGGGTTGAGATAAGAACAGTTTAATAGAACAGAATGGAAGAAACTAATAATGATAATAACAACAATAATAAAATGACAATAGTAATAGAAGGGTTGGAATATACAAAACAAGGGATGCACAATGCAATTGCTCACCACTTGCCAACAGATGCCCAGTTAGTTCCCGAGCAGCGATTTCCCCCCCACACACCCCCCCAGGCCAACTCCCCCCAGTTTATATACTGGACATGACGTCATATGATATGGAATACCCCTTTGGCCAGTTTGGGTCAGCTGCCCTGGCTGTGTCCCCTTCCAGCTTCTCATGCCTCTCCAACCTTCTTGCTGGCTGGGAATGAGAAGCTGAAAAGTCTTTGACTTAGTCTAAACACTACTTAGCAACAACTGAAAACATTGGTGTGTTATCGACATCCTTCTCATACTGAATCCAAGACACAGCACTGTACCAGCTACTAGAAAGAAAATTAACTCTATCCCAGCCAAAACCAGGACACCTTTGCTTTCAGACAGGCAAAACTACATCTGGTGCCACCATGGATATTGTCCAAGGCAAGACCAAAAAAGGACGGTTTGGTTTTTCTCTGTCAAGTAGACAAAATGGGATGGGACCCATCAGCTCTGAGGGAGCCATATGTACTGCCCCATCCTAGATCAGGTGCCTGTGAGGAACAGGCTACCTTATACCTGATTTTTTCCTTCTTGGAGCAGATCAGTAGTTGAGGGCTCAGCAGTGTCTTTTTTTCCTCTTTCTCCCTTTCAATACTGGGGAGTGACCACCCAGAAGCAATGCGTGGCAGGGGAGAATTACAGCTGCCTGCTTACAGCACTTCTTCCTGGGAGTGGCATCTAGGGCAGAACAGAGTAAATTTCTTCCTCTCTTTTCTTTCTGGGGAAACATTGCCAGCTGTAAGAAGGAGAGTCCAGAAAGGCTGGGAACCATGAATTTAACTCACTTACTTTTATTTCAATAATGATTATACCTGCACTTCTCTGGTGGAGCAGTAGTCTGAGAACAGCCAAGATAGCTCAGAGGCGCTAAAAGTGTGCATGATATAAAGTGTTTCCTGCTTCCTTCTATACCGAGCGATACATCCTAGCCATTTTGATTTCTAGAGAAGCTTCTTCCATTTAAAGAGTTTTCCTTTCCTCCATTCAGCTGAACACTGAATTTTTAAAAGTTATTTTCTGGTCCACATCCTTTTCAGGAAGTTAAACAGGATTTCACCTTTAGTATTGTTAATAACCACAAGGAGGTTGCAAATCTGAAGAAAAGGAGGAGGCAGGTGGATATATAAGGTGTTGCTCTACTTGCTGTGTTGTATTTGTGATTCTGGTTTTGCTTGTATGTATTTCTCCCCAGTAATTTTATACAAATATTGCAGGTAACAAAGTGCCTGTAATTCCTGAGATTCTTAGAGTCCTACTTTGTATTGGACCATATTTATACATCAAGGCAACAGTAGACCCTTTTCTAACTCTAAATAATCCTCCTCACTTGAATATTCAAGTGCTTTTCAGTAATTAGTTTTGTTACATAATTGCTAATTTTTCTCTGAGGGCAGGAAGCTTTGCTTCTATCTTACAGAAAGAACCTGAGCCACCAGGCTGAGGGCACGTTACATGCAGAGCCTGCTGCTACTGAAATAGGAATTTTACTCAAATACAATTCCAGCCTTAAAACGAGAATATTACAGAGCAGTACAAGAGCCCTTCTGTTTTCATTTCCCTTCATTACATGCACTGTTCATTTTGCTATTTGCTGTTTTTCTCTAGCTCCAAATCAGAGTAGACCTCCTGGAGAAGCTAATAGCAGGAATGTAAACCCTGCTGGGAGCTACCTGTGTCCTGCCGTTTGGTTGCTGCAGAGGAGTTACTGACTCAGTAGCAGGAGTTCATCAAAACCGGAGCACTTCAGTGGTTGCTTGTGGTATTCATAGATCTCAATGCAAAATCCTCATCAAAGCGTGCAACATTTTAGGCCCTTTGCTGGCATCTGACTTCTCCTGTCTGTACGTTCATTAATTTTAAGGATTTACTGAAGAGTTTAGAATCTTCCCGTAAATTGCTTGATTTCTGCTATTAATTATTCACAATCCATGATGTTTGACGATGTCATATTTGATGTATTGCCTCACTTAGCTGCCTTCCGCTCTGTCCTCCTGCCGAGTTTCGTTGAACAAGTGTGGAAACCATACGAACTGTAAAATATGCGAGTTCCTCAAAGATTACTGGGATATCTGTGGAAGGAGTGGAATAGTCTCAGTCAAACTTATTCATTATTTTGTCCATAAATCTGATCATTGTTGTACTAACTGTAATGGCTTTTGCTTATGGTCAGGCTTTAAAAGTTTACTATATAATATATTGCTTCATTCTACGTGGCACTAGAAACTAACCCTACACGGAAAATGAACAGTGAATACATGTTACATATTTCCAGATAACTTCAAAATTGCTGAGAATCTTCCTTAATGGAAGAACATCAAGATCAATATTTGACTGGAATTGATTTGAATGCTTGATACTGAGATAAAAAGAAGGAAAACAGCCTGATTTCACTGAGAGAATTAGAGGGGTAATTGGACCACAGCTTGCGATGGATGGTAATGGTTAACATGGCGAGATGGATTTCAAGTTGTAACGGATATGACTATTTAGATATTTTTTTTTTTCCCCTGCATATTTTTGAGGTATAGAGTAATGTATCTGACATGGGGGAAGGTCTGTTTCTTGGACAGTCAGATCTATTGCCAAACACTGGATTGTGGAAATACCTGATTACCTAGTTGGTAAAGATGTCAGGTATAGGCTTTATTTAACCATAAATCTGCTGTTTAAAAAATTACCTAAACCCAGACAGAATTTGAGCCTCAAGAGCTGCAGCTCTGAGGATGAATATGAAGCATAGAAGACTCCTGTGGCCACTGTCATGAGCTTTCACAGCCTCATTTCTCCTTCTGCCTGAGCTGTTGTATTCTTTGCATGGGTATGGAGCTGATGCAAAACATTCTGATTATTTGCCCAGAAGAGCTCTCCAGTCAGCCCTGCAAATCAGCTCCAAGGAACCATAATGATTTTGATGAAATCTCCTTAACCTTTTATATACACTTAAGAAGAGGTCTCTTTATCAGAACAGAATGCTTTGATTTTTTTTTTTTTAAGTTACTTTGCATTTATTCATTATGTATCATACACAATGGAATTTAAAAAATGAAAATGAAATGCTTTTATTTCATTGATATTAAATGTTTCAATTAACATAAAAAAGGACTTTGTAGAAGAAAAAATCCCCCAAAACTCACATACTCATTTTTGGAATGTGACCAAATTTTAAACTTTCAGAATTCACTGTGAATCTTCTATTTCCACACTGTTCCACATGTATGCCAAAATATATTTGTAGAACTCCACCAGATATAGTAATAGATTTAATGAAACAGGAGATAATTTCATAGAAGAAAAATTATATTTGTGAACTGTATATACCTGTATACAGGAAAAGAATCTGTTTTATGGCAGCAAGATCCTGCTACCCTTATTCAGCCCAGATTTTCACAATGAATATTCTGTCTAGATGTCTGTCTCAGTTTTTCAGTAAAGAACTTTGAGCTTCTGCTAAGAGGTTTACGTTATCATGTAGTATGGATAATAAAAAGGAGAGGAATGGCACTGTCACGGCTGTTCTGGAATATCTCTTTTAAGTAGTTACTTTACGTGCAGGGTAGTCTAACCTTTGAAGTTGAAATGTTCACAGCATTAACATATAACTTCCCAACAAGAGCCCATTTTTTTTTTTCAACTTTTACAAAGAGAAGCTTAGTTTAAAAATATGCAGTTACTTGCTTGGCTTTAAACATTCAAACAGAATCTCCCTATTAAGTTGGAATGGGGAAAAAACCTGTAGAATTTGAGATGCAAATGGAACTTGCTAATTGACTGCTGGACATGGGATTGCTGTTCTTCTAACGCCATGTCTTTTAGCCTTCTCAAAGCTAAATGTCTACTAGCCTTCTAGTCACTCTTTGGCAATCCTGCAGAGAGAGATGCATTTAATAACAGACATATGTTTTCCTTCCCTGGCACCTGCCTTGGGTGGGGCTGGAAAGCCGTCAGGAGATGTTTTCTTGCTGCCTAAATGTCTTAGTAAAGCTGTACAAGACTGTTCCCACCTGGACACTGTGAGATGACTGTTTTCTTAATATTCTTCGTATGTTCCATTTGGTGGTGTTCAGAAGAAATTCCAAATATTTTTTTCGGAGAGTGGAAATCACTCTGCTTTCTGCCTTACTGCTTATGGCATCAGCTCAGGTGCATTATAATGGCTCAGAAAAGCACTTGTGTAACACCTTATTGTTGAAGGATAGGATGGTTTGTGGTAGTTTCAGATAATTTACAGTTCATTTTGTTCTTTTATTATGGCTTTTTCAGGAAGTAGGAGATAGTCCTGATGTGGTTTGGGAAGCCCTTCAGAAATATTGGCACTGTTGACCTTAAACATAAGGTGAAAATAGTACCAAGTGTATACAAGTGATGTTACGCATTGTAAACCCGTAGCAAATAACTTTAATACTGCTGGGTACACTTTTCGAAAGTAACTTAGAAGTGACATTCTCAAGAGTGATTTGGGCCCTTTGGCGTAGCTCTTAAGTTGTGTTGTGGATTTCTGAGTCACTTCACAGGTAAAAATTTTCCATGTCATCCTTATTAGCAGCCAGTGGCTCCATAATGTTTTTTTTCTTTCTCTCTCTTCCTCAGCTCCCTTTTTTAGATACTGGATACTTCTTTTATCACAATGGCATTGCCAAGGCCAGGAGAAGACGTAGTCTTCAACACAAGCTTCACTTGGAAAAGGATTCCAGGGTAAGTGTTTCATCATTATGTGTACCTAACATTTTCTTTGTGACACACACTATGTTTTATGAGATTGGGGTGATGATCAAATATGTAGTTATGGCTACGTTTTTTTCTCCCGTGCTAGTTTCAAGCTTGGTGACTGCTGTATGCACACACCTCCCAAACAGCCTCATCTTGTATTTTTATTTTACTGCTACAAATACTCTTACATTCTCTGAGATGTATACTCTCTCTAGTAAGACTCAGTGATGCCATAGTCTCCAGGACACTTCAGTGCACTCTTGTCGCTGTACTGTGGGGAGGGGCCATCCAGGGTACATCTCATAATCATCCTCCATGCATCCTGCTAGTCCATAGGTCATCCAGCCCAGAATACCTCGTGGTGTGAATGGTGGCATTTTTTTCTGCAGTCACGCTGCGACTTTTTCTCAGGGAATAGTGTACACACCAGATGCTAAAAGAGTGTATGCTGTCAAACTTCAGTATTTCTTTTAGAGGCTCTTACTCATGGTCTGCAAATGGTGTTCTCAGTTTTCAGAATCATAAACCCCTTAGAGAGGAGGGAAAGGCCCCTTTTGCAGTAGGCTACAAGCTGGCACTAGCAAATTCTTTTTTCTTTTCTTCAGAGTTTTTACACCAGTATAATAGTGGGCTGGAGTGGGTCCAGGTAGCACAAAAAGTGTATTTACTGCCCAAAGAAAGTAGATAAGCCTCAGGAATGATATCATGACAGCAAATAGATTATTTTTTAATCCTTCAGTAGGATTTAAACTCTCTGCACTGTGAGCAAAAAAGAGGGTGGAACAATTTTGTTCCAGACATAATTTTATTGCCAGATATTATATGGTATTGGAACACCTATGAAAATGAAAAATTGAGTAGGAAGAAAAGAAAAATAGGTTAAATAAGATTATAATAGTTGTTGTGACACCAGAACAAGCAAGGTCTGAATTCCCAGCTTAATTTTCCTTCTTCTGCAGAAGTTTGAAGTGGTTCTGGGCCCAGGTCCAACTGGGATGCATATTGTTGGTAGCTCCTGCGGCTGGGAGCCATGTGAGTGAACCACACAGGTTCTAAGTGCTGCCTGCCCCATCACTTCATCCTGAGATGCTGAGATGTGAATGCTGGCAGGTTCCCTGGGGCTGCTGCTGGTCTTCCAGTGCTGTAATGTACCTCTTCCTGGCCCCCTTCTCTAAAGCTGGTACCAGGTACAGGTGAGGGGCTATGAGGAAGAGACCCATTCAGCCTGCCTTGAATAGAAATTATCAGGCTTCCCTCGTTTTGTTTACCAAGCAGGGATCAGAAAGTAAACCACTGAGAAACCATCTACAATTAGTGAGTACTAAGCAAATGTCCTGAGAGATGTGTCTTTCATTTCCCTGAACCACCCAATCTTGTCCAAAGCCATTTCAGAAAAAGCATACAACTAAGCGAGTACGTTGCAAACTAGTGACTGAGTGCAGCCATTGTGCAGGTGACTCTACTGGAAATAAATATTTCTGTGAGCCTCTGAAAATTTCACAATATCTATGATATTTGTATGAATCCATCAACTCTCACTGGAGCCTCGTATTACATGGCTGAGCACTCGTGTACTAATTCCAGACTGGCTCTTGCATTGGCTACCTCTAGACTAGGTGTCTGCAGCGCTATCAGGAACAGCTTAAATGAATATACCTTCTAGTTTGGAGATGTTCTCTTTTGCAGTCATCTGATATTTGTGGTCTCTAGAGTCTTAGTTGGCTTCTGTCACTTGCAATAAAATCTCGTTTTTGCTGTTAATCTCCACTTCTTCCTGGTGCTGCATACCAATGGCTCAGCTCTCCTTGGCTCCCTCTGATCTCAGGGACTAAAGCCCTGTGTTTAAATAACTAAGAATATCTCCCATGTGAGGAAAAGGATGATCCTGGGTGTATCCTGACCTGTATCCTGACCTCATGGGTTACACTGGGGGATGGAAGAGGGGTGGAAGCAACATTTCATTGCCACATGTAACATGATATTTTCTCATCTAGACCTCCTACTTACTCTGTCCTGTTGGGTAGTCCTTGAGCTCTTATGATAGATACCATATATGTTGGTTGCTTTTTGTAATACAGTTTGAGAGCAATTAAAATCATTACTCTTATTTCCCTTCTTTCTTTTATACATGGAGTTTGGAGAAGTCATTAAAATTCCTGTCATATTTGCGTATAAGTGGAAACATGAGTTGTGTTGACAGTACTTCATTTCAAACTCCAAAAATAATTTCTAAATTTAATGGCAGCTTTCTAGACCATTTACATTCAATTTAACTTAGCAACAAATGTCAGCACTGTCATGGTTAATACGTTAGTGCATGAAGCCAAGAATAAAATGTTCCTGTTGTCAGGCTAGCCAGGAAGCACACTTCCACCACAGGGCCTTCCAAATCTCTTGGGAACCATTATGGTAAATGCTGTAGTTGCTTAGCCCTACCCAAATGCTGTGAGAAAGTGGGCTGCAGTTATTCTGTATATGTTTCACTTTTAAGGAGATTACAATTCCTAGCTAATTTTAATTATTAGTTGAAAAACAGCACAGATGTTCACTCAATTAATTAATGTTCTTTAATCAAGTAAATCCCTTGAGGAGCCATGTCAGTTTTTCAAGAGTCTGGGGAGATAGATGGCAGAGCACTATGCAAACAGGTTACCGCATCATTTTCATGCTTTGCATGTCTTTTAACATGCTCGAAAAAGCTTTGTTCTGTAAAATTCACTCAGCGTTTTTACTAAAATAATTTGGAGATACGCTAAACTTATACAGTGGTTCTGTGATAAACATCATCACTGTCAAGGGGGTGGGAATGGAGCATTATTAAGATGCCTTCCTAGAGATCCAGCAAGAACTGAATCTTTGTTCTGAAGAACAACCTCAGATACAATGGATTTGACATTATTTAATACATTAGTGTGGCTGAAGCCTGCAGCAGTGCTGGCAGCAGGTGAAGGCATATGTAATAGTGTCATATAGTGTGTTGTGCTATTGAACTATTCAAGAAAAAAGTGCAGGTGCATGAAGCACCGTGGCTTTTGCTGTCACTACAGTCCTCCCAGGGATCCTCACTGTCAGGATGGTAAATGCCACAGTGAATTGAACTGCTTCAAATGGAGACTGTTTAGTTATTTAAATTACATTCTCTGAGTTACAGAGAACCTTCCAGGAGAGGTTTGCTGAGAAACAACTCTTTTGCGTCAGTTGCAAATTTCCATGATTTCCAGGTGCACTTGTATTTTGTTATTTTACAGTATGTACCTGTCGTGGTGCCAAATAGATTTTGGGGGTGGGGGTGGAAGTCCCTTAAACATTTTTACATCTTAAAGCTGGAATTTTTAATGAGATAAGACATAGCAGCAAGATATCTAGCATCCTCCATGCAAAATTGCATTTTTGTCTGCCTTTATCTGTTAATTGCTTTAGCTGAAATTTCTCAGACCAAAAGGTCAGCTATAGGCTTGTTTGCCTTGGGGAAACTTCACTTTTGCCCCGGAGCTGCAGGCAGGGAGGCAGTGCTTGCCATGATCCATGGGTGCACGCAGCTGGGAGGAGGAAACTGCAGGGTGACAGCAGGGGCAAGGGCCCCGACCGACCAACATAAAGCCAATGAGGGCCAGAGTAGGGTGGGACCAGACATCATCATGAAGGTGTGGAGAGAATAAGTGGGACAGGCTGGAACAAGAGCCCAGAGTCAGAAAAAAGGTTGAGTGATTTGGGCATGGAGCCAGCCCATGAGCTTAGGACACCTGGAGAAGCACAGGGATAGATTGGAGAGACTGGAAACAAGGTGTCCACGTTGACATTAAAGCATGCTGCCTCCTAAGTGCAACTTTAGAGCAAGGTGACCTTTTCCAAGGGAGACTTCCCTGCAAGCAAGGGGAAATACAGCTTCTCTAAGAGCAAACTTCGGTTTTAATTATGAGGAACAGTGGTATATGTTATCAATGTGAGTGCTCTGGCAAAGCAAATCAGAAATACAGAGATACTTCATACTGTTTTGTTTGTTGGGTTTCCTGTCTCTGGAAGTACATTAGATGGGATGGGAAGCGGAGACCTTTCCTGCTCCACCATAGCTAAAACCATGGGATTTGCTTCATTTTGATTTTCAAAACTGACTTGGATTCTGGCCTTCTGTGGAGAGACTCAGCTGTTTTTTTAATAAATGTTTTGAAAAGTGGACAAATAAGGAAAGAAAAAATGCGTGGTCGTTAAGTTATGTTTCAGAGCAATACTTTTGTATTTTTGCTGGTTTTGGGTATTTTCTGTTAGTAAATAGTCTTCCACTGAAGAGCAAGAGTTGAAACACAGTTTATTCTCTCAAAGATTATTTTGCTTTCTTTCAAGTTTTAGATAAAACCATTTTCCTCCCACACAGTCTCTCCTGTCAGACAGCTGCCAAGGTTAATCCCACTCAAGAAAGAGGCTTTAATATACAGAGAAGAGCTGAGTCCCATTACTGATATCTATATGCAAGTGCATCTCTGTTGGTGTCGGGGGAATAAATATATACATGCGGCGGGGGAAGGTGAAATGAGAATCTTCCACTGAGAGTGAGTGAGTTTGACACTTAGATGATGACTTCTTTGGGGATAAACATCCCAATGATGGCAATTGTTATGTTGCAGAAGGGGACTGGAGAGGGAGACTTGGTTGATACCCATACTGGTACAGGAGTCTGGGGAGGGCAGATGCACAGCTTCTTCAAGGTGTAGTCTCTAGGTGCCCATGGTTAACAGTACTCCCAAACTGCTTGTGTCATGGGACAAGGGAAGAAAAGGGGACTGTAAATGGAGAGGATGAAAGCTTTTAATTAAATAAATCAAAATGTTCCACATCCTTCCTTGCCTCAGATCTCTCCCATGCCCCCTTAACATGACTGGCTTGTGGTTGGACTCTTGCAACCTGTGAAGGCAGAAGTGCCCTGTGATGCCAGGCAGGGGGTTGCCAAGTGCTGCTGGAGCCAGGTATTTCATCCATGGTCACCTTTAACAGGGGCAAGGAGGGCCAGTAGCTTGGGAAAACCGCTGCTGCTTAGCAATGGCAGTGCAATGTAAGTC
Organism: Astur gentilis; assembly: GCF_929443795.1. Lineage (NCBI taxonomy): Eukaryota > Metazoa > Chordata > Aves > Accipitriformes > Accipitridae > Astur > Astur gentilis. The sequence goes on from NC_064884.1 coordinate 17,850,560, forward strand.
AACTTGCATACCCTTTCTGGCAGCATTAATGACAGGCTTGAGATGGGTTAGAGTTGGAGTCTTTTGCCTCACTCCCTTAGATGCAAGTTCAGATCTTCCCCTTTGCAAAAATGAAAATCTTCCTGATAAGATCAGGAGTACCCAGTTTTCCAGCGAGTCGAGTGCAGTGACCTGGGGATGTAGGGAGTAGGAGCCATTATAGCTTTCCTTGCAGATTTGGTCAGATCTCTGTAACTGTTGTGGAGACATAACCTGTTCCTCCAGCCTTCTGGTACTGGAGACAGGCAATTCTGTCCCTGGAACGTAGCAATAGGAGCAATTTACAGGTTTGTGTTTGTTTTTTTTTAAATTAAAATGGCTATATTTGGCATCTTTACTCCTGCTCCATGCCCCACATCCTTGATTTCTCGGCTTCCTGACCAGTGCTGGTGACTTTTGTTCCCTGGTAAGTTTTTGATCAAAGCTTGGAAGGTATCCCAAGATGCTTCTTCCCTCTCAGAAGAAAGCTGGCTCGCTCCCAAAAGCGAAGGGGTAGCAATATCAAAGTCCATCCCGTAGGAAAGGGCCTGCACTTGACCTGTGCACTGTTATAATCCTGTTGTCAACTCCCTTTGCAGGTAGAGGGATTAATTTCCATGCAGTTCACCACAGTAGTGACCCCAGATCTATACAAAACTTTAAACTTCTGTGGGAATAAACGTTGTATAAAGTGAATGTAGTGCCTAAGACTTGCTACCCAGTGTCAAATCTTAAAGGGGAGGCTTCAGGTCCCCTGGCCAGTTCTCTGCCATACAGGGAGGTATGGATGTGTGTGTTAGGATAGAGAGACAGGAGAAAATGGCAGGATAAAAAGCCCTCCATGTTTTCAACTGTTTTTTGTAGATTCATGCTGCACGTGGTAGGGGTGACACACTTCCCAGTGAAGCTTATTTACAGTTTTGCCCTAATATATGCTGTCATAGGGCTGGCATGCTGGTAGGATTATGCCCACAAAAAGTTTGGAGCTGCCATGAATTTTATGGGGCTACAGGGCAGCATTACGTGAGCATCGGTGTTATCCTTTTGGAAGGAAATGGAACATTAAGTAATAAAAGCTCAGCTTAAGTACCTGTAATAAATATTTAACAGCCAAGGAAAACTCATTAGAGGAAATGTCTTCTTTCCAATACTGAAAAGAAAAACCAGCCACCCTCAAACCTACACACTGTTGGTTGAAGCTGCATTGCCAGCTTGTCTTCAGTTCTTGCTTGGTGAACGTTTTTGTCGTCAATCATCCTGACAAAATGAAGCATATTGTGCAGAAAACAGGCAGCGTCTTCTGTGAATGGATCCCTGGTTTACCTGTTCATGGTGTAAGTTGTCTTACGTTTTATCCAGTGTATTTGAGGAAGGGGTTTCAAGAGTCTGTTCTGGATCAGAGGGGAGACCTGTTCTTGTATTAATAACTTTTTCAGTTGATACCATCTTGAACTATATTTGTTTTGCTTTCCCGCACAGTTCAGGGCCCTTTTCAAAGATTTTGTATTTCTAATTCATAATGAAGCCAGTTGGCAAGCATTATAAAAAAAAAAAAACCCAAACGATTTTCTTGAGGAAACTCTAGTCAGCTGTGTGTATTAGATCATCTGATAATTGATCTGGTGTATGTCTTATTACTGAGATAATTTAACACTTAAATGAAGCATTTTGCTTTTATGATATTTAGACTGCAGATATTGGTAGATGCTTATTTAAATGTACAGGTTCATGACTGGGTTTATCTGAGAAGATGAAAAGGAAGAAGCAGAGATTACAGCACAGTGTCAGATGTAAAAAAAGTCAGATGCAGTCCGTTCATGGGAAGGGTGAATTCAGCCTGCACTTCAGATGTGGAAAGAGAATGGATCATACAGCTAGTAGGACAAAGATAAGTAATTGTAGGAAATACACTACTTGTGTTGTATGATCTTTGTAGCTCTAAACAAGGTATCAACAGGGCTGCAAAGAGGAGATTTAGGTGTCTGATAAATGAGGAAAAAAGTTTTCCCACTACTTTGCCCTCTTGCACTGCTGACAGAAGTAAGGCAGCGCTGCTGTGCCTCTGGAGTACAGGAGATAAACTAGTCTTTAGGCCATGACATTGTGTTTGTGATAATGTCAAAAGAAAGAAGTTGGAAATTCAGTGAAGTAGCAAGTTTGGTTCATGACTCTACTATACACATAGCATGGCTGTTGTCACTGCAAATAATGATTGCTAAATTCCCTGTGATTGCTTTTTGAAAACTGAATGAGGGAGTCCTCCTATTTCTTATTGTCTCTGGCCTTTGTAGACTCTATACCTGCTCTGTAAGGGTTGATGGAGATTAACTGCTCACAGAAAGCCCTGTCCAGCTATGTTTTACATACTTGAGCAACAGTGACTCCCAACAGTAAAGCGCTTAGCTGCTCCTTAATTGAGATAATCACAATTATTGCATAAGTCAGTTTCTATAACAAGAATAAAAAGAACTCTCTGATATAAAAAATAATGAGGCCTAGAGTCATTCAGATAGTTAAGCTGTCACTTAGGTTGACACAGTAGTCCCCGTCACTTTAGAGTATGTTAAGCATATGCTGAAGAACTTCCCAGTTTCTAAGTTTGAATTCCTGGTGTTAAGTGTGGCATTTCTGGCTTCTATGTGGACTGCGTATGTATATTGTATTTGTGATGTACATTACAGTTCTAATGTAAAATATCACAACACTACTGAGTATGGAATATTAAATATTTCAAACAATTTGCTACTGGAGCAAATGCAGTTATATCCAGCGCAATGTAAAAAGTAAGCCGAATTGATCTATTATTTCTATTTGTAACTAGAAAGATGGATTCAGGGAGCAAAAAACCCCCCACAAACCCAATCCATCAACAGCAGCATTAAAGAATGTTAGAAATCTTATATAGCTATATTATATGAAAGAGCACCATTAGCTGCACATAATAAAATAACAGACTATCAAAATGACATCAAACTTAAACAAACATGTGTCTTTTATGGAAATAGTGTATAACTAAAATTACAGGGTAAGCTAAAACTATTTGTATTAGAAAAAAATATACATTAATGTAGTGGAAAGTAATAGACTGATAAGTGAAGACAATGCTGTGCAGATTCGCATAGAATTTTCAAAAAATAAAAGTACTGACACACTGCAGTCCTGGTGCCACCAGGGGCTGTGGAGTCCACATGGTTAGTGGTTTTAAGACAAGGATAGACAGTGATCATAACTGACGCACGTGTGGCTGATTCCTCCGCGGGCCCCTGGGATGGTTCAGATGACCTCTTGAAGTTGCTTCCAGTCACGTGTTATATAATTCTCATATTGCGGAACGTGATACTTGGGGTAAGGTGGGGTAAGCCAATAAAATCATCTTTATACCTCAAAAATACTTGTAACCATGTGGAAGTTCAGTAATTTTACAAAAACCTGTTGAGATAGCTGACCGCATTCAGCCTGTACCCTGTTACCTGTAAATTGCTGAATTGGCATTAGTTAAGTTTCTGCTTTATTGTTGATGTCTGTTCTCTTGACTGCAATATCGCTCCGCAGTCTCCCTCTGCTTTTTCCTGTCTCTCTCTTGTTTCCTGCCTGATGAATAGAGTCTCTGTTTTGTGGAGCAGGCCTTGCCTTTGTTATTTGTCTGTGCAATTTCCAGCCTTGAATCTCAGTAGGGTCTGTTTAATATTATAATAAAAGCAGTGGCAGTGGTGAGAATATATGGTTTATGGTTTTTGGTTAGTAGGATGTTGAGAAGAATGGACAGTGTGAGCCAGTGACTTTGGATTAACATGGAACCTAGTGTGCTGCACAAGTTTGCTTTGGTGTTGAATAAGAAATGCAGTGCTTTGATGTGCTGAGCTAACAGTCACTGAAGGTCGTGAATATCTTGGCATTCACTGGATCAGGAATCCATGGACGTAATGTTGGTGATAATCATTCCTTTCTCCCTTGGGAAACTCAAGCCAGCTGCAGCCTGCATTGGTGAGATGAAGGAAAGCCTTCTCTGGGCTGTCATCTCCTGGACCCGCGTGGTGACCCTTTCCCTTCCTCCTTCCAGTTCAGGATGGCTGGGGTTGACTTGGAAGAGTCAGTCATAGCCTGGGAGCACTTGTGCTTGATGATGGCAGGATATGTGGGGGTTCAAAAGTGCTCTCCCTTTCCAAGTTAGCAACATTAGAGCTATGATAGAAGCCAGGCTGTTGTGTGTAAGCCCATCTTCAGGGTTAACTTCACTTTCAGTTTAGAAACCATGGGTATTCAGCTATACTTTCTTGTTTTCAATACAAATAAATTGTATGCTAGAGAAACTTCCTCAGGAACAACACAAGACATTTTGGAGTCTGTTTCCTTTTGGCAAATCTCTAAGCCTTACAGAAAATTTGGAGACTGGAAAACTGCCCTTGTGTTAAACCCTTTTGAAAGATTGGAAATATATTGGTTGACATATACTTTGGGAAGAATATAGAATTAGTTAAAATATTGTACCTGATAGTATATGATGCCGGTGTATTTTAGACTGTGACATGGTAGATTTAGAAGGAAACAACATAGAATTATAACAGTTTATTTCTATTCTTTCTTGACTTAAGAAAATCAGCTGTTAAAACAGTGACTACGTTTTTTGTGTGTACAGTTAGATGACCAGAACCATTTACTGTATATGACATTGGCAATAAGTAAAAGGTGGTGCAGCTAACGGTGTACAGTTAAATCAATAAGAACAGAAGACTGGAGCATTTTTTGGTGTAGTTTTCTGGGGTATCTGAGCATGCTGTGCCAGGGCTTGCGCCACAGGGCTGTGACGTTACAAAACTCCACCACCTTTCTACTAGAGACTCAAGCTAAAAGAGTCAAGATAATGGCATATGTTACTATATCATACAATAAATGTATTATGTAGTGCATCCACTCATGCCATTTGACATAGTTTACTGTTGTTTAAAATTTGACGAGTGTTTTCTTTGTCAACAGCATTTTGGTCTATGGGTTTATTGCAATCTGTTCCAAAACACTGTTGCTACAAGCATTCTGTGCTTCAGGATATTCAATGTGCATATGCAATATTTTAAGTATAATATTAATTTTTTTAGCCACCAACTCAACAGCCCAGAAGCCAACAAGGAGTTATAAATACATCTTTTAAATCATTGCTTGTATGCATGATGTGTTCCATGAATACAAAAAGGGGTTTACAAAGGTCAGAGAAAGTTGATTGCAGTATTTGGAGATACAGTGGAAATGAATTAAAGGTTTAATTTTAAATTATTTCTGAATAGTTTTCTGCAGTGATTATTTGATACTGCATTGGAACATGGCTTTGCAGCAAAATGGGTGCCTCTAACAGCTGCGAATAGCCAATAGTAATTAAAATGCTAATATGTAAGTCATGGGTGGGTGAAGTTGAATAATGCTTCTTGGCCTTGCAAACTTCCATACTGAGGGGGAGAACAGGGTTGAGTAGAATAAAACATTGTGGAAAGACTAAGAAATATGTTAACATCTTCATGGTACATATTTTTTCTAATTAGTTATATAGTATCAGTTCCATATGATCATAAATGGACTCTGGTCAGTATTACAGTTTTGCTTATGTGAAGTCATAGCTGAATGGCCACATTTCTGTGAAGTTAACAGCTTTATGTTTTATACTGGTAGCCATCTACTGTGTGAGTGCTGAAAAGAAATATGCTCTTATTATGTGTACAGATTTAGCATTTCATAAATGTAAATAGTCCATCTCCATTCATTTTATCTTTATTGATTCCGAGCATTGTTCTTTCATACAGAGGAATACACAGTAAGGGATCCATGAGCCTTGCAAAGCTGAAGTCTTCACAGAAGAACCAGAATTGCCAGATCTAATTATTATTTTTATACTCCTGGTCTCACAGCAGTATCACTAAGCTAATTACTGCTGGGCTCTAGGTTATGTAACACTGCAGCCCTATGTTCAACATAATAGCTGGTTCTCTTCTTCCTCACCACGTCCGCACACTCTCTCCTGTTCCTTTTCTTTAGAGGAAGTCCAGATGCGTTGGTTGTATCCTCATCAAGAACGTGAAAAATAAAATAAGCTCCTGGGGTGAGGAGATGCCCTGTATTTTGTCTTGGAGTCTGAGCCTGAGTGATTGATTACATTTGTTTCCATCTAACTTGGCTTTGTCATTTGGCAAATATGATAAACTCAATACTGATCCCGTCTTCTGTGTTAGGCTGCTAATTTCCCTGGCGCTCAGCCAGCCGTCCCCCTACAGAGCTACTGCATCACTTTTGTCCAACCTGTGGTTCCACCAAAGCCAGCACTATTGTGCCTGGAGCCATTTTCACCTGGTGAAACAAGGGGCTCAAGGAGCTGGCAGCTCCAGCTGGCAGCTGCTATCCCAGCCCCTCTGCTCTTTGGAAAAGCCGTGTTCTAGTCAGTGTCTGCACGGTGTCTTTAAAAATGCGAGATACCTTTTATAAACCTTACAGGTACCATTATAACTGCTGTTTTTTTCCAACTCGGAACAAACTGAAATCTTCTTGCAATAGCCTCACACGTTTTATGGATCTTATACCATGGGGCAACAAGCGATTTCTGGCAGAGTTTGGACACAAATGCTGGTTCTCTTAGGCCAGGAGATACTGCCCTAATTGAACAGTGCTTGCTTTATTTTCTTTTCTCATCTGTGATGCTCTCCTGGGAAAATATGCATTGGAATCCATTTTGTTTGTTTTGGAACACGAGCTTTTCTTGGAATAATTCCCTTGATAGCTATAGGAAGAGGATTTCTGTTTGGACTATTTATTTTCTGAAAAGAGGAAAGGAAACCTACATGTTAAACTTTTATTTCCTTGTTTCCAGATCTAACCATATTCATATCTCATAAATCTCAGGCGTCCTTCCCCAAGTTGTGCAGGGCATGTTATAAGAAAAGCTTATGAAAATTTTTCCATCAGACAGTCAACTAACTAAAATGATTATTTTCCTAAAGAAAAAAAATGATTTTTAAGACTTCAACTGATTTTATTTTTGATAGCGCAATCACAAAGTAACATAAACAGAATTGACATTTTCATATTTGAAATGCTGAATCAGGGCAAAAATATTTTATTGCATGAAATTATTTAGCAAAAAATAAGTTTAATTTTGTTTGTGTTCCTTGTTGGAACCTTCCTAAGATTTTATTTCATGCTTGTTTCTGACTGTTTTCTTCAGTTTCATTATTTCTTTCTGAATGAACATCCTATTTCCAGACATCCATAGGTCTGACTCCAGTTTCCACAATGTGAAAAGCATGTTTCATGCAAGGAAAAATAGCTAGTGGGAGACAACCTCTGAAACAAGCATCTGATTACCAGCCAGGACTACAGCCTTCTCTGCTCATAGAAATGGGTAACTTGCTGCTCACTTCACTGCTCTTAATTAATTGAATCTAAATGGCTAAGAACAAACTTAAAGGTAGCAGTGCCACTGTGAGGGCTAGGGCTTCTCACAGCTGTGTAAACCTCTTGCTCTCTGATGCCAGTTACCTCTAGCAAACTTCCACTGGGTCTTCGATCCATAGCCCTTTTGAAAAATTGAAGCACAGGGGCTTGGCATGAGCTAACTGTTTCTGTTGCTAATTCAATGAACAATGACAATTTGCTGAACATCTGCATCAAAAGGTTTTTTTTAGTCCCGTTTGGATGTTAGTCTAGGAAGCCATTGTTATGCAAAACTGCCTGAAGAGTTTATCACAAACAAATCCAGGGGAGCTCAACTCGCCCCTCCTTTTCTAAAAACCTATAAAGAGATTGAGATTTCCCTCAGTCAGAGCATACTTAGTGGCTTCTTAAACCCTGTTCTGAGGAGGTAATGGGAGCTGGGTGATGCAGTCCTCCAAGGGAGGAAGCATTTTTTACTCATAGGCTATAATTCACTGAAAGCCCAAAAAACCCCAGTAGTTAACTCGAGAGGTACAGAAGACAAGTTGTTGTTTTTTTACTTCCAGGAAGCCATTTGGAGAAAAACCAGGAAAAGGGGATGTAAATCGTTGGGTTTGGTTAGTTATCTCTAAGGAAGAAAACTTTTTCTGCAGTGAGCAACTTGTCATAGCAAAAAAATGTTTTTGTTTATTTCAGAGTTGCCATATGTAGTCTCAGTAGAATTTGGAGTTTGATTATGAAATGTTTTCACTTTCATGTGTCAGTGAGGTTTGGAAGAAAGTTTGAGTTTATGAAAGAAGTGCAAATTCCAGATTGAGATTGGAAGGTATGAGAAAGGACATTGCTTTTAGGAGTATGAGTCAAACTGACGTCTGCTGGTGTCTTGCCATTCACTGTGGAATACTGAACATTTTTGCATAGAGAAAGGATGTATTTCTGTAAAGACAGCTGTTTACCTGAGAATGCTGTTCGTCAGAAAAATCTACCCATTGTGGTTTTCTTATTAGCACTGTACTTGAGAAGTGTGTGCAAGGTGAATTACCTACCTGACTTGCAAACAATGAATAATTCAGTGTAAGCTAGAAAGTCAAATAAATCTTCCCAGATACTTTCTGTCTGCCTACAAAATAGATGACAGTGAGAAAGGGATTGCTTTGGTGATTTAATACTTGCGGATCTCCCACTGAAATGGCTGTCTGTCCATCTGAAATAATTTGTGGTCTTTTACAGTGTTTAATGAAATAATCTTTAACTACAGGTTTCAAAGCATTTTTCAAATATGGATTATGCCCATTTCACAAATGCCGGAAATAAATTGAGGGGGGCTTCAAATTTTCCAAAAGGTCATACAGCGTAGCAGAGTAAAAGTAGGAGTAGATTCCAGATGCCCAATCTACTGTTCTGGAAGGAGGAAAAAAAAAAAAAAAAAGGTTGGATTACAGCCATTTGTGGTCTTTACAGCACCTGGGCAATAAGAAAACTGAGATGAGAACAGTGGGGAAAAAATAAAACCCAAGAGATTAGCGCAGATCCTCTGAAGCCCAAAAGACTTGGACAAAGGACAGTAACCTTAAACTGTAATTACTGTTGTCATTTAGTGTTTCCACATGCATGATCTGGAGGCTCAGGGGAAATTACTGTCCTAGAGGCTATCTAAGCATAAAATAATAACGGAATTGTATGGAGGCATTTGTCCCTGGGTATAATCCAGTACTAGCGGTCCTGCCTCTGCTCCTGTCTTTGCTTCCCCGTGGCTCATTCCAGCTTTTCCCAGGACAGCAGCAGCAGATGGAGAAAACACATTTACCTCTCTAGCATTAATAGAGATTTGAGTGAGGGGTCTTTGTGCTCAGGAGACTGTAACCTAAGTAACATTTTTTCATTTACTGTTTCATTCTTCGCTGTCCAGTAAGCAAATATTTTTTTGCAAAAACTATGCACAAGTTATTTAACTGAATATGTTGCAGTTTATATATGTAAAATATACAGATGCAGCTTTTCACAGAAGGTAAAATCCAATATCCCCCTGCCTTGGCATTTTCGGATGGAAAGAAGCAGCAAGTCAGGGAATTGTGGTTTTGTGCTACTTTAGACCTAATTTAAACTGTGCTACTGACCCCAAATGCGTGTTCATCAGCTGGGGGGAAAGTATGGTTTCTCAGAGATCTGTCAGTGATTTCTTAGCAATTAGGATTGTGTAGGTGTCACATGGTTTTTATTATAATATTTGCTCGTGGAAATTCGAGCTCTCTTGGGTCTCTGCAGGTAGGAAGCTGACATTTGGCTCCTTTCCTTTCTGCCCCAACTGCCAGGAGTATCAGTAGAACACCAGGACAAGGCACCTTCTTAGCTCTGATCCCAAACTGCAGCATTGCCTCCAGGCTGAGGTGCTGTCATCTTTGAGTGCATTACCCTCAGATGGAGATGTGGAATGGAACTATAAATAGTTTTTTTCCCCTTTGTGAGGTAATTTGAAACCTCTTTTAATATGTTTTGCCTGATTGAAAGAGCAGCTATCTACCCACACTGACTAGAGGAACTAGTGATTTTGATGACAGACACGATGAATGATTTCCTTGAGATTTATGTGGGTTTTTGTCAGGTGCTGAGTTAAATTGAGAGGGGACATATGAGGGGGGAATAGGAGAGAACTTTTCTCTGTTCTTCCTCTGTTTTTTGTTGTGAAGGTTGACAACAGGAAAGGGATTTTTTTTTTTTTTTTTCTTTTCAGCTGTGTTTTCCATAAGGACCTTGGATAAGCTTTTACTGGACAGCACAGTAGCTTTCCAGGACTCTGTTTTTGTTACAGATCTCAAGGAAAACCAAACAAAATAACCATTTGCTTCCTTTGTCCCTGACCAAACCATGACCTCAGTTACACACGTAATGTACAAGGAGCTTGTGCTTTCTTCCTCTCTAAACATTTCCTGCTTTGTGAGTTATGATAAAGGGAAGAAAAAAGCCCCTGGACAGTTTTCATCACCTCTAGGCACCTGTGGAGGAAGAGGGTACCTGGCTTAAATAGGAGGGAGGAGAAGCATGTGACAGAACAACACGTGCCTCAGGTGGTCTCACACTGGGATTTTTGCAGTATTTCTGTACAGTTGCTCAGAAGTGCTTATGCTGACCCCTCCACAAGCTCCACGATAGAAACGCTGGAGATGAGGCACCACTTACAAGGTGCACTAGCAGTGCACCTACACTAGGAGTTCTCCAGGTCATGTCCATCTGGTGTCGCTGCTTGAAGAGCCTGAACATACTGATTCACAAGGCTCTGCATGCTGCTCTGGCTTCATAGTATGCACCTCCTCTGGGCATCCCTGCTTATTCATTCCCGCTCAGTATCTCAGCATCTTTTCCTCACCAGTGGTTTGCGTATTCTTATTTGGTTACTTCTTTGGAAACCGGCATTCTCCCCGGAACCAAATTATAATAATTTGTCCTCGCAAGTTCAGCCCAGCAAGTTTGAACTTGAGTTCAACCAGGGGGAGGCTTTTAACAGTTTTTCTGCTCACAGGGATGGTGTTAAACACAAAAGAGAGATATTTCTCCAATTTGCAGCAGTGAAAATCTGAAGTAATTTCACTGAAATTAATGGAGTGAGTCTATTTACCCTTGGGTAAGAGGAGGTGGAACCTGGGTCTTTGCGTTTCTGGAGAATTGAATCTCAGCCAAGAAGCTGATACCAAATGTACAGTTATTCCACTGTGGTGGTTTCACCTGATGTTTTTCTCAGTGGTGTTCCTGAGTTTAGGTATTCCTACCTCCTCTGTCCTCACTGTTTGTTCCTCTGATACCATTCTCACTTTCTTTGTTGAAGGCGTAGCTGGTGTTGGCATAGGGAATATGACTACATTTAAAAACCTACTCTAAGCTAGAGCATTTCCCTGATCTCATTTGCAGTTCAGTCCAGGGCGGCATGTGGTGAGATGAAACAAGAGGGAATAACTTAAGATGGGTTGGCCCTTCCTGAAGAAGAAGTGAGGAATGATGAGGGGCCCTACCCAGTAGAGAGGATGGTAATTTTCAATCCTTTTCAGGGACCTCAGGGGATTTTTTCAATTTTTTGTTCAGGTTTCCCCATTTTGCAGATACTGTTGTTACCCTCAGTCTCATAAAATGACATTTTGAGCCAAGGCTTTGGTATTTTCATCCCTTATATAATTCTGCTGGACCTTTGGCAGCGCTTCATTGTTCATCATTTTCCTTTCATGATGATCATTCATAGGTATAACGCACCTTGCTCTTAAAGGAAAGGCCCAGAACAAAGAACATCACCTCTGATGTCATTGCGTTGTCAACAGCTTGCCAACTCCATAATTCTGTCATTTAGTACTGGATGTTTTACACTTCTTCAGATTGCAGTGGCACAAGACACATGGGACTTCATATCCCAATGTAGGCATCTATTCAAACTGCCATAAAGTCAATCCTCCACCTGTAGTAGTTTATTTCCCCAGATGTCCCTTTTGTTACTCTGTGAAATACTGGTAGTCTCAAGCCACTTCTTCAGGGCTTGCTGTAACACAGGTTAATGCTGGCTTTTTGGAAATATGAAGAGCCCCTAAATGTGCGTGCAGCAGGCACTGTTAGTATTAACCAGAGATTCATCACCTTTCATACCAAAGAAATGTAATTTCACAAGGGAAGCTTTTCTGTTAAATTTTTATTCTGTGGAAACCATAACATGAATTGGATCTCAAAGTTTGGACACAAAGAGCGATTTCCATAGAATTTGCATGCATCATTTTTGATTGCCTGCTGTGTGAAGCCTGAGCAAATGATTTTTTTCCATGATTTGCTAAACATTTCTCTCAATGGAAATAAACTAGGAAGAGCAAGAAGTATATAAATGAGGACAGCGGTTTACAGGAGTGTGTCGAAATCTTCGGTGATAAGCAAAAGCATATTTAGGGTTTAGTCTTTCACGTTCCCTTGGGCTACAGCCTCCTTTCAATGAATGTGAATAGAGAGGTCCCTATTAATATTAATGCAAGTTATGTATGTGCACTGGGAGGAAAATATACACCAAAGTCTAATTATTTTATGCTAATAACTGAACTGAAAAGATACTCCCTTGTTCCTGGCCAAAAAACCAGCAATAGTTCAAATAATTTGCAGCAGGATGATCATTTTATCACTTCATGTAAACCAGCCTGTGCTCTGACCCAGTGGGGACAAGGGAAAATTCTGGCACCAAAATCCCTCTCAGTCCACATGCAACTCCAATTAATAATGAGTTTTGTAGTCTTTGGGGGCCACTTTTCATTGCTTTTAGGCAGTGGATAGAGGGGCTTGTTACAAATTGGAACCAGTTGGATGTCCTGGTCCCTTGAAATCAAGGCAGAAACCCCTTTGTTTCTAAGATTTTTGAAGATAATTTTAATTGTGCAGATGTACTTTGGAGAGAGGCTTGGTCAACAGCCAGCAGGACAGGCTGCTGGAGAACATGGGCAGGGATGTAAAAAGCCTGTCTGCTAAGGGAGTTGTTGAGAAAACCTGTAAAGAATATTCTGACCACACTTCTGTGCCCTCTGCCCTGTTTCTGTGACAAGCTTGGGATAAACTCTGATCTTATTACGACTTGTCTCAGTTTCACAGGTTTTTCCTTCCCTGTTAATTTTCTGTGTTCTGTTACGCTGGGGCCAGCCCTGTGCCCCAGCATGGTGTGTCTTCCCCGCTTTGTTGACCCCACTACTGCTCTATGTTAGGTCTCCTGCCTACAGTCTCATGCTAGATGTGATCCCTTTGCCAAATTGCTCACGTCCTGTTGACTTTCTTGTCAAGAAAAGAGCTGTAGACTTTGCCTGGGGCAACGTGGGTTCAGTATGCTTCTCAAGCCGGGTACTAGGCAGTTCATGAATTCAGGGGCAGAAGGGTGGTCTTCTGCCACTTGATGGCAGCCAGATTCTGAGATGAGGTAGAAAAAGTGCCCTGATGTAGATATCTATCTGCCTTGGCCGTGCTCTCTGCCACGGTGCTGGGCACCAGTGAGCTCTGCAGGCTCCAAGGCAGTAATTGGAGGAGAACATTTGAATATTAAAAGAAAGGATTCTGATGTACAGCATGTCTTGACAAGAATCAAGGTCAGTCCTTTGAAAGTATCAAGTTAGAAACTCATTTGGGTAAAGGCCAGAACAATAGGACATCAGCCGTTTCTTTCCTTTTTGCAAACCAATCTCTTATTTTCCTGCTTTTCCTACCTTTCCTCTTGATAAGAAATTGTTCTCTAGAAGCAGTTCTGTTTTGATGCTTCCTCTGTGGCAGATGGCCCGTCTCTGGCAGCCATACGCTGCTAACACAATGCTGTACAGCAGTGATACATAAACCTCTGCTGTTTTTATTAATGTGCTTCGTGATGGGGATCCATAAACCTCTGAATCTAAGAGCTGAAGAAGCACAATTGCAACCTTTACAGTATTCATACAGCCCAGTCGATACAAATTGTCAGTTGCTTCCTACTGGGTTGGGAAAGGCACGTATGGGAGCAAGCTCCATTTCTGTCCAGCATATTTATGGTAATAGAATAAAGAAGTAGCTGTGATATAAACAACTACTCTGCTGTTGGGTGCATGAGCAGATACGTGAATGTGAGCAGCAGCATAATTGTGGTTTTCCTTCTGTCATAGGATTGGCTTCTGTTTTGTGTCTGGCTTCCAGTTATGAAATTTCCTGAGAGAAGATGTTGTACAGCCCATGTAATTCCCACCAGGCAGCACTTTAGAAAGATCAGTGGTTTGCAATTCTCTCTCATCTCCACTGAGATAGCATCAGAGCTCTGTAGATGTTAAAAATGGACAAGAAAGGCTCACTAATACATCACTACTGCTCATGCAAACCTTGAAGTTTAAGTATTTGAAATATTAGAATAAGCTTAGACTTTTTGGCAGTTGTTGCTGTATCACTCGAGGCAGGCAGCTTTGTAAAAACAGGCTTTGTTTTTTATTAAAGCTAAACGGGCCTTCTGCAGATGTCATTACCACCTGGCTGGGGAGGTGTTGACAGCACTGGGCAGTAATCAGTGCTGGCAACCTGCCTGCATGGTGCAGTGGGGACCTGAGTCAGAACAGAGACCGCAGGAGATGCCGCAAGAAGAGTAAGTAGCCATTTGTGATGGCCTCTCCTGTTTGCACAGAGGTGCTCCCTTCCACATTAACAGAAAGAGATGCCTCTTCAGGAGATATTGTCCCCAAATTCAAACAGCTTAATTTGCTCACAGAGCAGAATAAATAGGGAAAGGAAAAATTTTTTTGGACAATGACAGTGCAGAATAGGTCACAAAAGAGAAGAATTATATTCTGTAGGGCACTCACAGGGCTGCAGCCAGGAAGAAGAAATCAAAAGGCAATTGTAACCTTTCTGAACCCAGGTTTGGGAAAACCTGGATTCTACATGATGGAGCCAACCTTTTCTTCACTGTTACCCCATGAGTCCAGGTTTTGAGGACCCACAGCTAGTTTTAAGTAACTGTTTTAATTCAGATTTTCTGAAATGAATTTAAATCAAATTGATTTTCAGCTTGGACAACGGCACTGACGTTGCTCTGCCTTCCTTCCCTCCTAGTGCCATGATACCATTTTTATTCTGGGAAGTTGCTCTTCAGCTGAGATTCTGGCAAAACTTTTGTATGAAAATTTTTCACTGCCACTGGATCCAGTGGGCTCCGTCTGCGTGGAAGGGCCATAAACAGCAGAGGAAGCTGAAGTAAACTTTTACTCTAAGCCCCGCTGCATGAGAGAGGAACCTCAAACAGCTCCCACCGCTGTTACCATGACTGAACACTGTCACTGGGCTTGGGGGCAGCTCTATAAAAATGCTTGTTTTTTAGACTTAGAAGCTGTTTAGAAAAGGAGTACACATGGAAAGCAAAATAAATCACCTAAAGGACGGGGCAACATGCAGTTCTTCAATGAGTGTGACATTATGGCATATTCGCAGTTAACGTGGGAAGGGGATAATCTGTGCCAGTAATTCCATGAGAGAAAATGAGAATTGTATTTTTCCAAGCAGATGTCTCAAGGCAAATGATGAGCTATTAGATGAAATTTGAGTGGGAAGAAGGCTGTGGAGGATGAAGTGGAAGTATGACAAGTTATACCACAGGTCAGAAGCCAGCTTTTACGTGCAGAATCATTTTGGAGACTCAGGGTTTATTTTCAGCTTGTGTTGCAGGGTTACTTTAAGATCTCATCCTCTGCTGATTCAATTTCCCTAAATGATGATGCATACTTACACAGGCATATTGCAAGACTCTTCCAGTCTGCATATATGCAGTGCACTTGAACGTAATATCTGTAAAGCAAATTGGCATATTCAGAAAGAAAATGCATGAAGTTAGAGTTAAAGCTGCTACAAATGATGCTTTATGACTGGAAATGTGTTTGGACATTAGCACAAATATTCACATTTACAAGAATTCTCTTCTGCGTCGGGGTGGGTCAAGGATGTCAATTGAGTCTTCCCATAGAAACCAAACTGAACATGTTTTTCTCCGAGTGAGATTTTCTCGCAGTCCACGCTTATCTGGAGACTTGCTGCATGAAATAAATTAACTTAAAATCAACAGCCTTAGAGGAATCTTTAGCCTATGAGCACTTCCCTTCTCTTGGGATGTATCAGATATTCATCACTTGTGTGGAAGCAGCAACCATTAAGATGGAATCTTTAAAAAGGAGGTTATATAAAGGTGGACTCTGTAGTACCTCTCTCCTTGTAGGACCAGTAAGCTATTGGGAAGCAGGAGGAAAGTCCTTTGCTGGATGACTGCCCAGCAATATAAGAAATGGTCCAATGTTATAAATGAACAAATGATGACAAAGAGGGAATTACTAAATTAGAAGATTCAGCATCATGTGAGCACCTCTCTTCTTTGTACTGCATAGATAATATCTAAAAGCTAGTCTCAATGCCAAAAGGTTTGCAATCTTAAAGATGAACTGGGCCAGATTCCTGTTTAAACTAAAACACTTTTATACCACAGAGAAGCTGCAAATATAACGTAGACCCACTTCGGGTATCACCTCAGAGGTTGATGGTGGCCTTTGTAATGAATGAAAATCACTCCATGAAAAGACTTCTACTGTTGAGGAAGAATGAAATGGTGGGGTTATTTTTTTTCAAGCATCATGTTTTAAGAAAGGTATGCCTGCAGTGCTTGGTAAGGGGATGTAAGAGAAGGGAAAACTGGGAGTTGTAGCAACTAATTTTGCAGCTAAGAAAGGAGGATCTGCAGTCGATAGTGCCCTACATGCATGGGGCCCAATTTTCTTTTCTGTCACCAGACATGCTGTTGTTTACACCTGCGCTGAGAGGTGGTTATACTGATTGGGAGAGGCTGATCATTTCTGTGGCCCGATGTAACTGGTGAGACAGTGAAGTGCAAAATTTACCCGCAAGCTGCTGATAAACTGTCCCTGTGCTTTGCAGTCTCTCCAGATCCACTGGAGAGACTAATGCATGAGTTACAGCCTATCTCTGGGGAATTTCTTTCTTACGGAGATGTTTGATTTTGTAACTGAAGTGACTGACCTACCGTCTTGAGATAAGACATTGTTTGAAATATAAATTACTTTGACTTTTCTGTCATTATAGACCATAAAGTGTAATGTCAGCTTCTCCATGTAGAATAAGAAGGAGGTTTTCATTCCTTTGGAAACTTCTTAAGATTTCAGAAATGCTCCTGCTCTCTTTTTGGCTTGTCTATGCAGTGAAAAAATTGGAAATAAGAACAGAGTTCCTAGAATAGCCAGCACCTGTGATAGTGTAGATCCTGATATGGCCCTCGTGCCAAACTGAGGAGAGAGCAGAGGTGTGAAGCAGTTTGCTTGTTCTTGAGGCAGTGCACTGCATATCAAGAGATCCAGGGCTTTTTCTCTGTCTCTGTCTTTCCCCTTAATAAATTCTATCCTAGAGCAAAAAAAGGGCAATATCCTATGGAAATTTCTGTTTTACCAAACGGGCATTTTCCATTGCAGACCATTCGTACTCAGCATTCATTTTACATTGCAGCCTAAACAACTCACTTGCATTTCAAAGTGGAAGCTAGAGGAGCACTATTGATTGCTTAGCTGAGCAGGTTGAATATGATCTGCAGCCTCCTCTTACACATTGATTCCTTGTCTCTTTACTCACTGCTTCCTGAATGTCACTGAACTGTGAGAGGGCTGCTAAATGGACAAAAATATTGATTTCTTTTCCCCTTCTTTTATTTTTGAAAGCTCCTTATTTACCAAGCACTGAACTAGTATCAGGAAAACAAAAGGTCACAAAATAAGGCAGACGCAAGTCAGTTCTTGCCTTTTTTTTTTTTTTTTTAATTTTTTTTTTAATTTTTTTAAAAAATATGAACTTGGGTGAAACATGAGTTCTTTAAATTGTGTTTCCATCAAGAAAGGTTAATTGCCTGGCTGGAACCTTTGAGTGCAGGCTGTTCACCTTCATATTTTACTATTGTCTGATTGATGCTGAATTTCTGGGGCAGTTTCCTAAATGGCCATACCTCTGGTGTTACGATTTTCGGTGATTTTTGCAGAGAAGTTAGTGAGCAGCCCCAACTATGCTGGGATTTGCTGTGCAAGGCAATCAGTAACAGTCTTTTGTCAGAGTTTAATGATGTAGTATTTTGTCCCTGTTTTGTTCTACTGGGAGCGTGACGCTTTGCAATACCATATCCAGAGAGAGGGGGGGAAAAAAGTTCAAAGAGCACAAGCTGGAGTCAAGTAAAACTGACAAGACATCCCAAGAGGGATGGCTGGGGACAGCATAAGCGTCCAGAGGCTTTAGTAGTTGCTGATGGTCTATATAAACTTAGAAGTGTTTGGGCAGGCAAATGAAGCTGGTTCGAGAAAGTGGAAAACTAGAACTGGTCCAGAACTAAGTGTAACAAGTGAAAAAAGCAGCAGGTCCTCGATATCCAATGACGCTGTTTCAACTAGTAACAAAACAAAAAAATAACAGCAAGGTAGAGGGGTGGCTAATAACAATGAAAAATGGACGTATTTTACAGTGGACGTGACTTCTAGAAATCAAAGCAATTCTCATGCTGTCTATGCTTGTCATTATGAAAATAGCGATTTAAAAATATATAAAACAAGAGTGATAAAAGTATTTTGATGGAAAGAGATGCACTTTTACTTTCATGGAATCTTTCAAATTGAAAAAAAATTCTCCCTCTGTCCTTTGCTTAGAAATGGCAGGGAAGATTGAGTTGATAAACTTTAAAGTTTCAAAGGACTTGTGCTTTAACAGCTGCTGTGTCTTTGCTGTAGTGACTCTAACTGTACCTACCAAGGAGTGGCAGGATAGTTTGGAGAAGAGGTCCCTGTACAGAAAACTCCCCAGAGATTAGTGGATATAGGTAGGAGAGGCACCTGGAGACTGTCATGAATAATCTGCCAGAGACAGCTATGGTAAGCAAGAGGGACTCGTTGCTATGTATGGAGAGAGCCATGCAAACCTTTGAAAGTTATTAGCTTGCTTGAGAGGAGCAGTTGTCATTTGATTAATAAATATTGGATGGTCAGTGACACTCACAAGCCCCCGGACATCCCTGCTTATTCTTTCTGGGCCTTGAAACAGCTTCAGAAAGTTTGAAATCAAGCAGATGGATCCAGCTATGTCAAGACAAAAGGCATCACTTTTCTGTATTGCTGTGGCTGGATGGAGTCTAGCAGCGTGTCGTGGTTTAACCCCAGCCAGCAGCTAAGCACCACACAGCCACTCGCTTGCTCCCCCCGCAGTGGGATGGGGGAGACAATCAGAAGGGTAAAAGCGAGAAAACTTGTGGGTTGAGATAAAGACAGTTTAATAGGTAAAGCAAAAGCCGCGCATGCAAGCAAAGCAAAACAAGGAATTCATTCACTACTTCCCATCAGCAGGCGGGTGTTCAGCCGTCTCCAGGAAAGCAGGGCTCCATCATGTTTAACAGTTACTTGGGAAGACAAATGCTGTAACTCCGAATGTCCCCCGCTTCCTCCTCCTTCCCCCAGGTTCATATTGCTGACCATGACATCATATGGTCTGAACATCCCTTTGGTCAGCTGGGGTCAGCTGTCCCGGCTGTGTCCCCTCCCAACTTCTTGTGCCCCCCCCCAGCCTCCTCACTGGTGGGGTGGGGTGAGAAGCAGAAAAGGCCTTGGCTCTGTGTAAGCACTGCTCAGCAATGATGAAAACATCTCGGCATTATCAACACTGTTTCCAGCACAAATCCAAAACACGGCCCCATACTAGCTACTGTGGAGAAAATTAACTCTAACCCAGCCAAAACCAGGACACAGCCTTACCACCCTAGGTTATTGGTTCAATAGCAGAAATGAGCTGTCCCCATTGCCATTTAAAAGTGATTCAGTTTTGGTTCATCTGACTTTAGTTATGGTTCGAGTAGGTCTGTACTTTCTTTTTGCTAGTGAGGAGGGTCAGCATTATTAATTTTATTTTGTAGTGGAGAGTCACACAAAACTTGGTTACTTTGGGCCTTTAACAGAAATGTGGAAGAATGTGACATGGGTGCTCCTCTCTGACATCTTCAGAGCTTACCAGCAAGCAGCTGTGGGACAATACAGGTGATGAGTGTGTACTCTGTGAATGGGATCAGTGTTTCCCTGATAGATATATCTCTCATGTTACATGGATGGAATGATAGTAAAATTAAATGTCTTTGTGTTTACTTAGAGTGAAATCAGAGGTGAAAAAGACACACTCACTCATAAACTGTACAGGGTTTAGAAGCAGATGGATAAGACCCCAAAAAGCTGCTGTAGGTGCGTGATATCCCATTCTCATTACTTTTTAAAGAGAGTTAGGTGTGCAGATCGCTCTGGCGCACTTGAACTTTTCTGCCTCCATCTTTTGGTGCCACCATGTTTCTTTGGATATCAGAAATTAATGACAGCAACAGTTAGGACAGCTTTCCACTAGCTGAAGATGGTTTATTTGACAGTGCCTTTGTGTGTCCGGACACTGTTCCAAACCACCTTTATGGGAGACTGATCTTCAGTACAATTCATAAGGCCTAAGTCCAACCACCAGCCTGACTTCTTCAAAAATACAGGCTGTCAGTTTATAACTTCTTACTTCACCTTCAGGAACAGACCTGTGTTGACCCTGAGGCTTTAGAGAAAAAAGAACCACTACTTCCTTTGGTTGATCATCTCACTGCTATGTTGTTTTTTTCAAAAAAGGTCATGCCTACTAGATTTTATCAGAGGGAATGCCTTTTTTCCTCTGGAATTTGGCTTGAATTATCCTGTTCTGAAGTTCTTGATTCTTGAGATTGGGGTTGTGTGTACTGTTCCACTTTTGTGCACCCGCTGGTATAATTTAGTAAATCTGTCATTTATGCTCAATATAACAGAGTCATTTAACTGCAGGAGCTCACCAGTACAATTAACCCTGTTCTGTCAAAACGAGGAGCTGATTATCTTGGCATTCACAGGAGCATAGAGCACAGTTAGAGTGCTGCCATTTCTGGCCCTCCCGGAGCAGTATTGCAGTCAATTGATTATTTTGTTAATTTGTTCTGCATCAGTATCCTGCTGGTTTATTATCATCCAAGTGACTTTATGCACCATGCATAAGTACAAGTATATTAAAAATCAATACTTGAACCTTTATTCCTTGTAAAGATCTTATCATCCATGGGCTAACTTCTTTGATGCATGACCTTCATGCTGATTACAACACTGCTAGTACCTTTTACATGGTTTAGTTGCATGCTAATAAAGTAGGTGCTCAGATTTTGTTCTTTACTTAATCCTGTATCCTAACAAAAAAGGAATAAGTGAATTAAGAATGAAATAAACAAAAGGCTGTTATTGCTGATAAATAAGCCTAATTTTGAGACAGTAAACTTCATGCTATTTTAGTAAGAAAATCTTATTCCTTCACTATGTTCTAATAAGTATCATGCTTCACAGGCTTGAATCACTTAGAGATGTTATTATCAGAAGCCCGAGTCTTATGAATGCTGTTTTTCCTGCTTCAGTTAGAGAAACAAGTATTTAAAAGATGGCATGAGGTTGCATTGTGCGTTGGATTGAGGGCTGGATTCCAGGTCTGAACTTGACACAAGTACATGGGATTATGGCTGTTACAAGATCAGAATATTTTCCAATGATTTTCTAGCGTTGCACATGCAGAGATGTTCTCTCGTGTATGTGTTTTAGAAACAACGTGACACAATTCTTCCTGCATTTGTTACTGATGTCACAGGAACGCCTGCTGTTCTTTAAGAAGAAAACCATAAGATAGAAACAGAATCATATGCAGTCCCTCTCCTGATCTAGACTAGATATGAAAGCACAAGTTCCCAGCTCTGGAAAAACACCATTTTTCTAATGTAGATACTCCGTTGGCCAGAAGACTAGGATTCTCCCAGATCAGCTGTCTGCAGCACTAAATGGGCAGTTCTCCACTCAAATAATTGGATTTGCATCATCCCTTTTGAAGTTTGTTCTGTTGGGGATTTTTTTCTGGAATATATGGATGTTATCTGATCTTGGGATCATTGCTTTCTAGACACATTTTCTTCAGGAGAAAGGCAAGTTCTTACCTCGCACTGGCTAAGTTCCACATACAAGGCAACTGAATGAGGGGATTTGTAGCTTATGTAAGTGAGGAGCTACCAAGGCCTTACCCAAGCCTTTCACCTCATTTCATGACATAAATGCCTAATCTTTCCTGTATGCAATTGTATGAGTTACCATCATTTGCGAATGTGAGGAAACCCCACCTTGTTTCTGTAGTGAAAAAGAGGCCTTGGAATTTCTGAGACTGTTACATCAGTGGATGTTTAACAACCTGTATGCCTTTTGTCCATGTGAAATACCCAGAAAACAGCCTACAGAGTGGTTTTAGTTCAGAGAAGGTTATATACCCCTCCTTGAGGGGTATATTTCCTTGTCTCAGGAAATTATAATATAATGCAATATAATAGAAAAAATAAATTATATTTTATTGTGAAGATGGAACAAATCAGACAGATGATCCTGAAGAGGGAAACCAGCCTGTGCTATTTCTGCAAATTGCTTCCCCACTTCCTCCAGGTTGTCTTAAAGAAAAGCCAGGGCTCCTCAGCATTGCTCTTTAATTAGTAGAAATCCTTTTGTACTAAATCCTAATTCAGTGCCTTAATGCAGCAGGTCCTGCAGAGCCTGCAAGCTTGCGTGGGAGCACAAATACATGAAATCTTTTTCTCTGGCATCCCTCTAAGTGAGGCTTGGCTTCTGTTCATAATTATTTTCTGTGGTGACAGCTTGGGGTTTGCAGTCACAAGCAGAGAGGCAGGGGTGGTAACAGAGGAAGACATAATGACAGGTGATTGCTCTGTTGTCTCCATGGCATCACTGAGCCTTATCTTAGAGCTATCAAACAGTGTGCTTATACCTTTCTTTACTCTGTACAGGTACCTCGGGCCACTAAGTATACCTGGTATGGGTCCTGCTTAATCACTGTCCTCTTTCCAGCTTATCTGGTATTAGGTTTTTTCTTTATTTTCAATCTGCTCTGCTTTTAATGAACCTGCACAAGTAATGGAAACACACATATAAATGAAAGCACCTACCAATTCAATATTTTATCATTTAGTACCTTTAGTTAAGGAGTTAGAATTCATACAAGTAAATTTTTAGAAACATTTGATGCTGCCTTTTCAGGGCACGTTGCCCCATCCTGCTCACTATGAATTGGTATTAGGTTTTCAGGGTTCTAATGAAGCAATATAGCTATGAGGAAAATAGCTTTTAGCCTCCATCAGTTAGATCCCAGTTTCATCTCAGCCTTAGGCACCTCACTGAGCACTGTCTTTTGAGGCTCCTGCTTTAATTAATGGAGACAGAAGGATACCTCCAAGAATGACTCAACTAACCTAAGATCTGATTTAGCCTTTGGATGAATTTCTCCTCTGTTGATTTTGATTGACATTATATGAGTTACTGCAACACAGTGGTGTAACTCCTGTATATATTTTTTTAATTAAATGCTGGAACTCTTCATGCTATCTTGGTTCCAGGAGTTATGCTAAAGAGTACAAAAAGAGTATGCCAAACTTGACAGCACTTCTGCAAGGTCTGGGAATATGTTAGCACATATTATGGCTCCAATTACAACCATTCAGTGGTCTCCTTTAGGAGTGCTCTTTTACATGGGTACAAACAACATGATTATGGTCTGACATTTGTAATTCCTGCCTCCAAAGATATTTGTGTGTCTAACTTTTCTTATTTTCTACAGTGCTTACTTAAATGCTTTTGTGGATTTGCTGTTTATAAAGAAAAGGATCTCTAAAAAGTATGGCTACTTGTGTTTCATAACCAGTATTTTCATATCTTACACTTTAGCCAGTGTGGTCAGTTTAGTGGCTTCTTTGCCATTTAGTTTTTCTTGCCAGTGTATTTATTTACCACTTTTTTATTGCAATGATAATCCCCGAAAGTAGATCACTTTACAAGACGTGTTTTCAAGACCCTCAGGAGCATGATGAAAGCACACAACACAAGATTTTTTTTCTCCTAACAAATATTTTTGGCAGGAAAGGCTATCTAATACTCTGAAAATGCCCTGGAGAAAAATCTGAAAAAGTAAAAGCGTGGTTGAGACCTGCATCCTCATTTTATCAAATGCCTGCAGCTTGGAACAGTGACATACTGGGAATCAAATACTTTTAGCTTCCAATAAGAACAATGTTTTGATTTTGGTGGCAATGAAGAAGTATGGCAAGAACCATGATAATAATGATGCTGGAATAGGGGCTCTTTCTTATGCAGATTGTTGGGTGTCTAAAACATGTTCAAGATGTAGCTTTCCTCCAGATAGGATGCTTCTGGGTGTCTCTCCCCCATGTAGCCATTGTATTAGTCCTGGAGCTCTCTACCTCTTTGCAAATTTTGGTTGAAATCAGTCACTGGTTTAGAAGTTGCAAATGAGTGACACAGACACAAGTAGAGTGATTTCATAATCCTTACCTCTCGTGAAAACAAGGCTAAAAAAAAATCTTTGTATATGTGTTTAACAATGTTGAGCTAAAGATGTAAAAATTAACCCTTCCAGGTAAGGAAAGCTGTGCAACAGGAAGGCTTCAGCAGAAGGAAGCGAGGATATAGAGAAATCAATGACATTGACATCAACATGAATGATCCTTTATTTACAAAGCAATGGTACCTGGTAAGTTTTGAAAGAAAATCACAGTAATCATAAAGAAATAACTGACATTGAAGCTATTCTGTGCTGTTGCAATGTTTTGCAAGAGTTCTTTCCAAATATGTCACAAGAACTTGGGAATGGATCTGAGGCTCGGTCCTGTTGTTTTTTACTGTACTTCTTTTATGCTGGGAAGACCCAGCACATTTCAAGAGCTAAATTTCATTTCAGTCAACGGAAAGATCCTTAGAAGGCTTGAAAGAGAACTGTATTGGTATCCTGTGGGCATTCCTGGTGTGCTGATGTGACCCCTAAAACTGCATATGAATCATGTCTTTGAGCTGTTGCCAGGTAAAATATTGTTATAGAATTATAACAAAAAGTTCTAGTGTATTGGCTAGGAAAAGTTGAGGTTTTTCTTTTCTTATGGAAATTTGAATATTAATTGATTTTCTTCTGTCAAAAGCAGAACAGCTGAAAACTGATTAATTTTGGCTTAAGCTAATGTCAAAAGAAATTAATATTTTGCTAAATCATTTCATTTTTAATGTGTCATATTTTATAGGGTGAAGTCTTTAGTCATAAAAGAAAACCTAAATTTTTACATTGAGGTAGCCAAAATGGTATTTTTCTATTTAAAAGGTTGATAAAGTAATTTTGGTCAGTTTTAATGTAGGAACCTATTTATGATGAAATACTTAGTAACTGCAATACTGCCTTGTTAACTTAAGAAGGGTCTTTTTGCTTAAGAATAGTGTTTCGTATTCTCTTTCCTTTTAATCCATTTCTTATGTTTTATGAATCCATCCAATATGGCTGGGTTTTTTTCTGAAGACAAGAGTTTTCAGATGAATGAGGGCACATTAGCAAGGATAGGACTTCATCCTTGATGAGATGATAAACTAAAGTGTGGATTAATTCACTTCTTTCTGGTACTTCAATTAAAATGTAGTAGTGATAAAAATAACAAAATTTTTATGAAGCTATAGATTTTTCAGATTCTGAAGTACACTAAAATGTGTTTTAAAATGAGATGTGTCTGACAAAATTGAAAATGGAACAGCAAAAGCCATATTATTTTTCCTATGGAACTTGAAAAATTTGCAAATGAGGTTGGTGAACATAAGTAATGCCTGAAGATACAGGGGATTGCCTGTACTGCAGAACCATAGAATCACACGCACACACAAGGTTGGAAAGGACCCTTGAAGTTCATCTAGTGAACTTTCCTGCTTAAAGAATGGCTAACTCGGTTATCAAAGATAATATCTTGGTTATCAAAGAAAATATCAAAGAAATTGTTTCTGGTACTAAACCCAGTGGTCATGAGTTTCAGTAGATGCCTGCTTTCAAGAAAAAAGCATTTCCTGCTCACAAAAAAGTCCTCTGTAAAATCCATTGGTGTAACTTTTTACTGGATTGACCCAGTGCCCTGACATGCTTAAGTAGAAAAGCCCTTTTTTTGGATCCAAAAGATGCAGTGTTTAACCTAATCTTATAAATCACGAAAAAGTGAATTTACCCAGGGTTCATTTTTTGTTTGGTGTTTTGTTTTTTCTTTTTTTTTTTACTGCTGCATTATTGCCCTAGACAATGATTATGTACAGATGTGCACTCCAAAGCAAATGGGATATATTTTCCATACCAAAGATACATGCAAAAACGTAAAGCAAAATTCAGTAGCTGTGGAAATGTGTCTGTCAAGTAAAAAAAGCTATTCTTCTTTTTCACTGATGTATTAGATTAACACTGGTCAAGCAGATGGGACTCCTGGACTTGACCTTAATGTAGCTGAAGCATGGCAGCTGGGATACACAGGGAAGGGAGTAACTATAGGAATTATGGATGATGGTAAGTGAAGACTGAGTGCTAATTTAGTATTTTTAAGTAGCTTTTTCCATGTAATCAAAGTCAAAAAAGGATTAAAAAGTAATAATGGATTGCTTGTAGTGGTGAGACTACCAGCCTCCTTAAAGACTTTGAGATCTTCAGGGAAAACATGTTATAAAGACTTCACTAAGGATACTGAAGCATGGATATCCAAGCATTAGAAGTAGTTTGCAATTATCGCTCAGGTATCTTCCAGGGCTATAATAGCCATTAAGCCAAAGGAAAGACTCCCTTTGACTTCTGTAGGCACTGACTGGGGGAAGTAATTGCTGTGCAAAAAGTACTTAAGAAAACACTCTCTGGGTTACATTATTCTCAAAATCATACTTGACAGCTGAAATAATTAAACACT
This sequence comes from Astur gentilis, assembly GCF_929443795.1. Taxonomy (NCBI): domain Eukaryota; kingdom Metazoa; phylum Chordata; class Aves; order Accipitriformes; family Accipitridae; genus Astur; species Astur gentilis. The sequence continues at coordinate 17,877,363 of NC_064884.1, forward strand.
TTCATGCTGAATATCAATAAAGGCCTGCATATTAAATGTATTACTAATTTGAGGCTAAGTTCAGGGAAGATGAAGATAAAAGGTACAGTTGCAGTCACAGCTGTTCTACTCATGGGTTCCTTGCTGAAGTACAGGAATTCTGTGCAGTCTCTCAACGCTTTTCTTTGGGCTAAATTTTGAATGCTTTCCTTTTATGGTGACTGAATAATATTAAAAATAAATAAATAAAATGTCTGGGTTCCCATATGTTTTCTAGGATCAACTGAGATCTGCCCTCACTTAATTCTGTTCCTCATCTACTTACTCCTAAGACAAGGTTTTTGTGGAAGTAGGAAGGTAGGCTTAGACACCTGTATGTTGATGAGAGATCAATCTCACGTGAAAGATGTTCTCTCGTGTGATGTCATGAGAAATCACAATTTCACTGATCCCACAGAGGCAGGACTAGCTTTCAGAATAGCTAGGCATGGCTGTGATGGGCATGATGAGAAACAATTTGAGCTTCAGGTCAAATAAAGCTGTTGGCCCATCAGATACAGCTTTTAGACAAGGGAGTAACTTGCCTTATATTCAATTCCAGTAACTCTGGATGAGAGCACCTGAATAACCTGATTCTTCATTGAGACTTTTGTTGTCCACCTACCACTTGGATCAGTAAGTCTCTCTGCAGATACAAGGGTCTCTTTGTGCAAATGTAGTGCTAAGTACCCTACATAATAGGAGGTAATCACTTCATCAGAATAACTATGATAATACAACATTCTCCTTGCAGTTAAAATTGAACATATAATAGTGTGGTAGTTGGAGACATGGGGCAGAGTAATGATCAAAATGTAACATGAGATTGGTGGCCATTTCTTTGTACGTTTTAACTGGATATGTAATAGGACAGGTTATCCCATCTGAGTGTAGATGTGCTGCTTCTGTTACACCATCCACTGGGATTTGTATATTTGCCATATGTAGAAAGATACCATGCATTAGAACGAGTATATTTCATACCACTGCCCTGTTACAGTCTTTAGCACACTACCAAGGTGCAGAGCCTATGCTCAGATATTTGCTAAAATGGTCTAATCCAATATTAAAAGTTCTCTTTCATACACAAAATCCAAAATGTTTGCCTTGGTGATCTCCCCAAGTCTAGTTTAGGTAATTTTCTGTCTACTTAGTTTACGATTTTCCGTGGTTAAAAATACTCATTTTTATATCCTGTACTGATCCAGGGCTTACTGATCTTGTTAGTTTTGGTATGCTTCGAGATGATAGAACTTGTATAAAGATAAATTGTGATTTAAACTAATCTTAATAAGTAAATATGACCTAGTCTACAAAACAGGTCAATAAATTTTGTCGCTGAGCTCACCTTTTCAATTGGTACCTGGTTTTTGACATAAATGAATGAAATGAAAACTCCTAGTTGGGACTGCATCAGTAATGGTACATTTAAAAACTGGAATCTCACTTCAGTCAGTTGCGTTCTTTGCCATGATCATTTTCTTACGTTTGCAAAGGAATCTTGTTTTGTTCTATGATTATTAGAAAATCTTTTTTTGAAACTCTTAACCTTTGCTTTCTGTTTTGTCATTATCTTATTGCAGGAATTGATTATCTGCATCCTGATCTTGCATCAAATTATGTAAGTACATGCTGACCTTTCCTGTAAAATGTGGATTTTCTTGTTGTTGTAGTCCCTCTGCTACAAAATTTTCAATAATGAGTGGAACAACAGTACAGCTGAACTGCTGATCTTACAGATGATACGTTTCACATTGAAAGAAGCAGACTAAAAATGGGACTGCCTGTGCAAGGAATGGAAAGGTGACAAGGCTCTTTGTGGAGGAATGACAGTGCTGCCTCACATTAAATAAGCTGCAGCTTGCAATATTGGATTTAGGACAGAAATGAGTAACCTGGGAATTGGCTCTAAATCCTGCTATTAAGATGCAGAATGCACCTGTCACTTGGAGGGCCACAGAGCTGTGGGCTGTGGCAAGGCATGTATTAGCCTTTGAAACCTCCAGGAACAGCTTAATTCCTTTGTAACAGGTGATTTGATGCAGTACTTCAAAGCATGTGCAGGGCAAATTGTGTATTCTCAGCACACAGTGTATCAATTGATTGTTCCGCAAACCTATCTCGGGCTTCAGACCTTTGGACTAGAGGATTTTTATTTTTCTTAATTCTTCTGGACTCTCCCCAACCCCCCATGGACACTAGCACTCCTGTCTCCAGGTGTCTACAAGGGCTTCCAGCACCCATGGACTGTGGGTTGCCTTTGGGTCTCGCGCTGTGCTTGCGGCAGTCCGTTGGGCAATGGGCGTCAAGAAGCAGTGGCTTCTCCCGGGGGGCTGCAGTGTCTCTGCTTTAGGTCTTGCTCTTCTCCTGCCGTCAGTGGCTTCCTGAGGGAAGCCCAGGTTTCTTCAGCTAAGCAATGTGGTTTAGTTTGCAATTGCAATTAAATGAAAAGAAGGAACAAAGACAACGGGGAATTTTGGTAAAAACATGAGCCATTCAGATAGAACAGCTCCAAAATGAGAAAGACAGTTATTCTTACGTACTTCCAATTTGGAAAATAATAACGCGCAGGATGAAAATCTATTTGTTGTTGCAAGTAGCAAAGCACACTTGGTAAAGAATAAATGGATATAGAAGGTGTTTACTTTGGACAAGGAATTTGGAAAATAGCTGACCACAGAGGTAAAGTGCAGGATAGGCAGTTTCACTCCTTATGAACTGATTTAATAACTTGATAGCAGCTAATTAAACCCTGTGCCTTGACTGCAAAATTCTCTCCCAAGGGAATAACTCAGTAGTAGAATGTTCCCATAAATTGATACAAATAAAAAAGTTTGTAAAGAACAGCCTTTTTCTTTGCAGGAATTGTCTGCGTGTATGTTCTAGCGTATAATCTGGGCAAAGCACACACTCTTTACTCGCTTTCCAGCAGCTGGTGTGGACAAAGTATGTGGGAATATTCTGGTTGTAAAAATCATGTTTCAAATAAACAAGCAAAAAGTCTGTACACCATATCTGATACAATGTCAAATAGGAACAGAGGAACAGTTCTGTTGTTAACAGTGAACCTAAGATCACGCCCAGAAACCAAAAATAGATTTCTCAGTAATACAATGTTTTCTCTTTTAATTCTAAAAATATTTTCCATTTGATGGATAAATATTTGTCAGGCTTAGCAGAAATGTATTGGTTTTAGAGTGCCAACAGTAAGTATTCTAGAATTTAATGGAAAATGACACAGAGAATGAGAATGCACAGACATGGTGCTAGAAATCAGAAAATAGTAGAGCAGGGGAGAAATCTGAGACTTCCAAAAATAAATATTGGGGTGAAAATTGGAGAAGAAAAGCTGTCTGGGCATGGGGACAACAAACCGTTTAATGGCAGTCACAAAAGACTTGTGAGGAGACTGATCTTGAGATGAGAATCTGAAAAGGTTTGTGTAGGAATGACTTTGTCCAAGCAAGGAGCTGTCCAGTAGTGGAGCAATGATCAGGCTGTGGAGGGACAAAAGAAGATTCTCAATGCAAAATGTAGAATTAGGCATGGCTTGTGCAGGGCAGATCAATCGCCAGACACAGGGGAGAAAAGACTGAGGAAGACAGTCATTAAAGGAGCAGCAGAAACCCCATCTGAAAGATCAGTCTTAAAGGACATACCACCCCCCCCAATGCTTTCAATACAGCAATACATAAATATGAGCTATCACATGAAATCTGTGGTTCTAGGCTGTCACAGCATGCGGGGGGGGGGGGGGGGAAGCTTGAATTTAAATTGTTCTTATCTCAACCCACAAGTTTTACTTTTTTTACTATTCTCCTCCCCATCCCACTTGGAGGGGGGAAGTGAGCGAGCAGATGCATGGTGCCAAGTTGCTGCCTGGGCTTAAACCACAACAGTAGTTCATCTTTATTGCCTAAGGTTCACTTTTAATTCCATGCTGAATATACCAGAGGACGCAGCAAGGAAACATGCTGATAAATCAGCACATTATATGCAAGGTAACTAGTAAAAGGGTAAACTTGGTAACCAGGAAGAGGTGCTGGTACCTCCTCACACAGAGCTGGCTGCAGTTGCTGTGTCTGAGAGGTGGCTGGCTGAAGGGCAAAGTTGACTCCTGCTCCCGCTGCTAAAATCTGCCATCTCTTCCCTTGCCCGAGTACAGCACAGCAGTTGCAGGGCTTGGTTCATCTGCACTTTGCCTTTCCTCCTCTCGCTGCCAGGCTGTGTAGGCCTCCTTAAGTCCTAGGAGATCCTGCTCTGACAGCAGCTACTGTGTCTCAGAGACCGTGGGGGCCTTTTCTCCCAGTAGGTAGTAATTTGGGCATGTACTAAAGACAAGGACTTAAATTCAGCTGAAGGAAAGATCGGTTTAGATGTAAAAATGCAATGAAATTAATCTCTTAAGGAACAAGTTTTTAACTCATTTCAGGCTGGCGTAGCAATCAATTGCAGTCACCTTTGTACAATTCCTATACCACGTTTGGTGTTTCACGACATTTGCACTTTGGGGCAGCTTTCTCTTAAGTTATACTGTTTATTTTTTAGGAAATTAAAAGCCTACAGCTTATGTTTCTCAAGTGTGTAAATGCCTGCATACCCTGGCAATGTCTGCACATCTTGCTTGGAAAATTGGGAGCAATTAGAGTCTCTCAAAGGTGGTGTTTTTGGCACTTGAGCACTTTTCAAGTACAAAATCTTGGCATTAGTTACGCAGTTTAATTTGGCTTTTATGTTTTTGACTTGCTGGTTTTCTTGCTTGAATAGTTTAATGGGGGTTAGCACTTGACAAAATAGAGGGTCAAGGAAGAGAAAGGGCTTTCTAAAGAAAAAAACCAATTTGTCCAAAAAATTGCTGAACTATGACCTATCATGTAGAGTGCACTTCTATCCATATTTTTCTTTGCAGTTTCTGAGTTTTACTGCTTGAATCATCCATTTGTGTTTTTAATGCACTTTATATACATGAGAAGGAGTGTGCCTGCTCACAGGCTGGATGGACTGCTCTCCCAGAACCCCCTCCCTGCTTGCTGCAGTATAACTACTTGCTTTTCTGGGATCAGGGAGTTATGGCAAAGCTGGAATTTTCCATTCTGCACCGTGAATGCAAAGAAACTCATTGTTGAACGATCAATATTTTTTCCCAAGCCTTGGAAACCCTGCAGAGGTTCAGCCTTCAGGAAATTATTATTTTCCCTGCAAAGAGAGCCCTTCATTATGAGCTGATAATTAAAAGCTGAAGCCTAATGTACTCCATGGTTTTCTTTCAACTCAGACTGTACATACCAAGCCAGCAGTTTTCAGGACTGAGTTCTCCAAGATACAGCATCTGAGTGAGAAAAGAAAAGTGAAGTAACAAGGGCTGCATATAAGCTATGCCTAAAAAAAAAAGAAGAGCAGCTGTGGGGGGTGTACGTTACAAATTTCAGCACATTGTTTTAAAGAAAAACCTAAGAGAGCAAATGTTGTGCCACGAACAGAAACATAAGCTGATATGTCTCTTGTATCAGTTTGTATTCCAGTACTTTTATAGTTGGACAATGTCTGCTGGTGAAGATGAGTGTAGTTGTGTAATCCCACTTAGAGCAGCAGGGAGCTGATCATCTCATGTAAGTGGGTTTGTCCATGCTTAGCAGTAGTGAGGAAAACCAGGATCCCACCAAGAGACTCAGGCCAGGAGTAGAAAAATTGCTGATTTCATTCGGTGTCTGAACTCTGCCTGAAGCTGAGCGCTTGTTTAAAAAAACTGGGGAGGGAGAGTACAAGACAAACATTTACCGCAGGAAAACTGGAGGTGACTATGTGAATAGGTAACTTTTTTACAAAGTACTGTTACATGTAAAATGAGAATCATGCTGCAATTCTTAATAATAGTAATATAACATATTCAGATAAGAAAAAAAGATTTTGAAATCTGTGGAATTACACAGATGTAATGTGCACAAACAAACATGCAGTCATCCTAGCAGCACTTCACTGCTGTCCCTCCCCTAACTTTTTCTGGTTTTTCTTCTCTGTAACATGTGTCTTTATGGTACAACCTTACGTTCTGTCTTCCAAGGTCCTTACCAGCTGTTACTCAAGCTGTACGCAGGAAAAGGTTTGCTGAGCAAAAAAGGCCATATGTAAGGAATGAGGGAAGACTTTCTGGAGTTACCCTGGGGTTAACTGAAGTTTTCTGTCATCCACCATTTCTTATTCAAATGTAAACAGCAGGTGGTCTTCCCTGCCTTCTCTTTCCACTTTGGCAACGTGTTCAAACACAAAGCAGTCTCTCTCTCACAACTTTTGGTAACTTTTCACCAGCTAATATGATAACAGCTCCCCCCGCCTTGCTGAGAGGCAAACAGAAGCATATTTTTGGAATAATTATCTTATCACATAAGCAGTGAAATGTTCTAATTCTGTTATGAGCTGCAATTTCCATTGTTTACTATAGGAAGAAAACATCATTGAATAATCTTAACAGCCACAAAAGAAATAAGGAATAGTCTAGGCAATAAATCATACACTGCTATATATGCAGTGAAGCATAGCAACAGCATAAAGGATCTTCTTTCTTTTAGAAAGTCTGTGTTTCCTTCCTTAGCCTGAATTCTGAGTATGCCTTGGCATCCTTGCATGCTGCCCAAAGGACAGGCAAGTTGTTCTGGAGGCCATGAGCCTGATCTCAATGATTTACCAGTATAAATCATCAGTATCTCCACTAAAATCACTGGGACCTGATTGTGGGGGTTTGTAAGTTGACTAAACTCCATTGAGATCTGTTGAACCATGCTGCTTTGACCCTGATGATGTGCCCCACAGAAATCCCAGCTGATGTAATTGCCCAAGCCCAACAGAGTTCACGTATAACTGATGGTGAGAAAAACATTACCCTTCCAAGACCAAAATCTGTTGGAAACCCTCTGAAGACCTTGAAAAGCTCCCAGTGTCTCCACACTGTAATTAATATCAGCCCAGGAGGTCTGCAGGGAACCTAAAGCCAAACCGTAGCAGAGTCAGGTTCATACTTGCCTGGTGTAGTAAATGATGTCAGCTTTATGAGATCTGATTCCTACAGCATGATTTTCAAAAGATCCTGAGACAGTTACACTGCCATTTCCTACTGCATTTCAAAGGGTTATTGAGCACGTGTACTAGACACTTAATTTCAGTAAACCTTTACTGCTAATACATCAAAGGTATGGGCAAACTGCGTACTCGCCATTGTTGCTAGTACATATTTTTAGTGGCAATGTTGAAATAACACATTATCAAAAAATAAAGAACAGAATAATCTGTTTCAGATGTTCAACACGTCACTAATTGGATTTGGCTTGGTTGGTTTCCTATTTTTCTGGTGTTGCTTTGGAGTTGGGTTTTTTTGCTAATAGGTTTTCTGAAATAAACACTAGCATAACAATGAAAAATTATCAACCAAAACCTGGGATAAATTCACAGTAGCTTCTACTAACACTGAAAATTCAGTAAGCACACTGTTTGATGGATGCTGTTAAAGCAGACTGTGGCAGAAATTTCATCAAGAAATTTTTGAGACAAAATTAAACCTCTCTTTTGCCAGGATAGAAAGATGGATGAAGTATTTAAATGCCAGGCTGACTGATGCCTTAGCAACTGAAAGTGATGGCCTTCTGTTGGGCTGTTTATGTTGCTCAGGTGGCTTCTGGCAGCTAAGGGGCTGGTGTTAGCATTTAGAAGATGATCATTCAGGACATGCAAGACAATGAAGTTTCACTGGAATAAATTAGAGGTCACTGGGAAAAGAATGAAGTTCTCTGTTTCAGAGTTGTCAATTTTTTTATGTTATTCAGTGCTGATCCTGATCTGGGCTCATCACTCGGTTCTGTGCAATCTGTGGTTTTTTTCTCTGAACATATGAAAGGCTGAAAAAGAGATGATGCCTTCTCTGATAAGATCTGCCAGCCAAATAAGTTCTCTGTGTACTTGGAAGGGTGTTCTGGGTTTGTCACATGCAGAAAACTGCAGTCCTCCCCTGCTCCCAACAGTTACTTTTTGCAGGTACATGTCACAGTGGTGCTCATGTACTGAAGTCTAAATAAGATGACTGTACAGTTCCTCTCCTCTGCCTTATAGCTACTTAATATGAGCACTGCTAATGAGAGAGAGAAGCCATGGTGCTATGGATTTTAAAAGGAAAAGTCAGTATCTTCTTTCTTCATGAAAGATAAAACTGTTTTGTAATCATAGATGTTATCACAGCCTTCTAGCTTTCAACTCAATTAAAAACTTGGAACAGCAAAAAGAATTTGAAGACTGTTTCTCCTCTGGATTATTTTGTATAGCCAGAGGGCATAGAAAGAGCCTTTTACTGCAAAGGAAGCTGCAGCTTGTGAAGGAGGTGTGGTTGCCTTAAGGAGAGGTGATTTGTGTTACATACAGAGCTGTGTTTGCAGCTGAAAACTGGCTTTCTCACACTGAAAGATGTTAGGCTAACTGCTTTGCTGAAGCCCATTATGAGAGATCTGGACCCTGAATGCTTGGCAAATTCTGGGGCTTGATGCTTAACACATCTATACAGCTGGAGTTGGCATTGCTCCACTGATGTTGGCCTCTTCAGGGGGTTGCACTGATTTATACTGGCTATAAAATACCCTCAAAGTGCAATTCCTTTAGAATCAGAAAGATACTAATGTATTGTAGTTGCATTTGCCTGAGATTATTTTCAGAGCAATGAATGCTGCAAAAAGTTTCCAGATTTATTCTATATTTGAACCACCTGAGAGGGATAATCTTCCAAGTTAAATGTATGTCTGGTGTGCAAGCAATGTGAGATGGTGCCAAAGAGACTTGCTTTGCAAGCTGAAGACCATGCATTGTCCGCAGTTTTTCTCTATAATCAATGTACTTAATTAATCAGCTGCACACTGAGAAAGTGCAAGGTGGCTGATTGCTTTAATCATTAAGCAGTGGTATTAATTTTCACTTAAGACATCATCTGTGGAAAGTAAATTAAGTTGAAATGAGAAATGCACAGGGGTGGAAGAGAGCAGATAAGGACATTTCTGCATCAGTTCTGGCTGGCGCTTTTGAAATTAGCTTGTGCCTCTCTCCAGGGTTCTCCAAGTAAATTTTTTAAAAATATTTTCTTTTATTGGGCAAGAAAAGTAGAGAAGAGATGTTAGGCCTCACTGTTTGCCATTGAGGGACCTGGTATTGCTTTGTTTTGTGGTTTTTTTTTTTTATTACCTCCCTTTCTGTAGACCAATTAGCTTTTGGAACTGGCCCAAAATCTTCTACTAGAACAATATTTTTGCTATATACTTTGTTTTATATAATCAAAGTGTCCATGGGAAAATAAAAGTGAAATATTGTTATTTTGGATCAGTTCAACCACGTTTTAGATATTTGACTTCTAGAACACGCTGAATTAAAACAGCAGCAACAAACTTCCACTCTGGTGCATAGTCCACTTGGGACAACGGGGTCAGATACACAGTCCCCTGGAGGCAGTGCATGCTGTGTAATTTTAAAACCAAGTTCAATAAAATGAAATAAAGAGCTGCTGTTTCTTCAAAGTAGAAATACCACATTGTGGGCCAAAAAAGGCAAAAACATTTTTGAAGATTTTTCTATTTGGAAGCTGTGTTTAATTTTCTGTCTTTCAAAGAATAGCTATTTTAACTGCTCATACTGTTTGAGACGCTAACCAGTGTTGAAATCCTTCAACGCCCATCAGCATTGAAATGGAACTTAATTAAAATTCATGCAATAGTTACATTTTGGCTACCAAGGTATCACCAGGGAACTCTGAATTACATGGTGCACGTGGGGAATGCTAGTCCCTCACAAAGCTTCATCAAAATTTGACAGGTGTTAGGGAGAGACTTTCAGGCCCAGTAATGATTTTGGCAAGGAAAGTCTCAAACCCACTATTAGCTAGTGGGCATGCAACTGGTTTCAAAAGGAGAGTTTTGGCCAAGCCCTTTGGATAAGCCAAACTTGCAAAAGAGGAGAGCAGTGAGACACGAGGAGTCCACTTTCTTCTGCAGAACCGTAATAGACTAAATACAGTAGATAAAAATGCAGATGATCTCCATACTTTAAACACCTCTTCTTCACTGTGCCTGTAAAATAACTTGGTTCATTTGAAATTAATTAATTTTTTTTTCTGTCCTGGCACTTCATCTTGACATGGTTGGTTGCTTTGCATTGTTTGATTTTAGTTGTATGCATTTATGTTCTCCATATTAATATTTTTCTTCTCAGTAGCTATGTAGGTGGTTAAGATATTTTTAAACGCCTGCCCTAGTTCAGATTGCTTTGATTTAAATATAATGTTCTTTGCTTCTGTTGCATTCCCAACAGAAGCAATAAGCATAATGAACATCTCTTGCAGGGGAATGGAATAGCAGTGCACAATGTCTAATAAAATGTTGGCCTCACTGAAGTCACTGGTAGTTTTTCCATTAAGTTCAGAGCAATCAGAAATTTGGCAGATCATATAAATAACAGGTTGGTAATGTTTTATCTACTGTGTATTTCGTTTTTTTAATCATCACAGTAAGAGACATAGGCTTCCCAGCTTCAACTGGGCAAGTAATGATACCAAGAGCTGTGGAAACATGGCTGCCCAGGATAAGATGTTTTACTGTAGAACAGGAGCTTGTATTTGATGAAACTTCAGCCACTTCCAGTGCTGTGTAAGTGAAAGTTAAATGGATATGGTAGTGCATCTCCCAGTTACACGTTCTCTGTGTTCTCCTTAACTCATAAGATTTGATGTAGATGGGGGATCGCTGGAAATGTTCTGCAGACAGGTTGTGGTCAGGATTTTATTGAAGGAGGTGAATCTCGCTTTGAATATGTACAAAGGAGAGCACAAAGGCTCTGCTGTGTTCAAGGACTTTATAATTTCAATGCTAGCACATGCTTTTTAGTATTACTTATTGTGAGAAACTAAATCACTTTAATTCAGCGGCATTTAACTCAGTTGCAGAGTTAGTCAACAGTGATACCATGTCTGGCTAATGCAATTGTGACTCTTTCTTTCAGTCAGCTAATGATGTCTGGGGCATTTCTTAAATTTACTCATCCAGTAAATTACTGTGAAAATATTAGCTGTGATCAAATATACTAATCTTTAAAAGAAGAACCTGGAATGATCATGTACTATTTAAAAGCATAAACACTTGCAAAATGTAGTGTGTGGATGAGAATGTCTGCTGTGAAGATTGTACTTTCTCTCCCTGAAATTTTGGATTTAGCTGTCCATTGGTTTTGCTGATTCCACGTGGAATACACAATGCAATTTTTTTAATTAATACAAAAGTGTATAAATTGGTCCATTAAAATCTCTGAGAACCCAGCATGTCTTGACAGATTAATCATTAATACTGCCCTGGGATGCTCTCAAACTATGCTAATGAGGTCAGCATGCAACTGGAATAAAACAGACTAGATCTTCGTGACCTTTTAACTCTAAGGCACGTAAATCAACCTGTGTTTGCTTTTTGTGACTCAAGAAATGTAGATAATAGTTTGCATTGTGTATTTTCAGTCTCTGCTCTGAAATATTCACGTCCTTTTGATTCACCTACAATGTCACTTTTATGTGCCCATTCATCACCTTCCACATTCATGAAATTTAGGTGAAACACCAGTTGAGCAGTTGTTAACGGTTTCTTCTCTTGTTTGCTGAGAAACCTTTCAGAAGAAGGCAAATACCCAACCACTCTCCTGCCTCATCTGTTCTTACTTTTAGTTCCTCTGTATCACCAGAATAGCTCTCCCTGTCTTCCCCTCTCCATAACCAACATGGACCAGGCCGGTCTGTTGTAGCTAGCTCCCCAAACCATCTAAGCCACTTTGATGTCCCTCTTTGCAAAGCCTCAGTTTTGTAACAATAGATTGGTGTAACCTGTTAAAGTGGTCATCCTTAATATCCCACAAGTTTCCTTTAGAAGTGCCATTATAACTACATGTCCATCATTCCTGCACTTTGCTGTGAGCATTGCTGATAATTGATCAGTTCTTAACAGCTCTGACTGCGATGCCTTTGTAGTCACAGAGAGCAATGTGGGTGCCAACATCTGCTAGCCATGCACAGCAGCAGGGAAGTGGCTGCTCTTTGCCCAAACCATGTCATGCGAAATGACTGGATTCAAATGACTGCTGAGTTTGTACCGCAAACTATGAGCTATAGATTTTCTTGGACTGATGGAAAAAATTGTCCCTTATCCGCCACATGCCGCTTGAGACCTTTATGCTGGGTGTGATCTGAGTCCTGCCTGCTGTGTTTGGTGGGAGAGCCCGTAGCAGATTTTGGTAGACTTTGGATCGGGCTTATTGAAGGGAGCAAGAGGGCTTAGCTCCCCTTCTCTTCCAGCTCATCCATCCAAGAGGCTGTAAGCACTGGCTGCCATCAAAATGCTACAAACACAACCTTTACTGCAGCTCGGCACCCAACGCATATTTGATATACTGACAAAGTTGTCAGTTATTTCTTACAGGAATATAACTAAGAATAATGGACCTGAACCTCATTTCTCTGCTGCCAGCTTTATACCTCTATTACTTTCTCAACTTCAGTAGGTCACACTATAATACATAATCAAAGTATCTGAAGGGGAAAAAAATCCATGTATTGGAAAGGGAATGTGGGCCAGGTTTTTAATAAAATGGAACACTAAAACTAGATGAAATGTGCGTTCATAGTGTTTTTCAGTAAAAGTCATTGCACAATTTGTATTTGCTATTATGATAAAATAATCCAATGGCTCGTATATCTGTAGCCACTCAGATGCCAGTTTTTTTCTCCCCTCCTGCCTCACCCTCCCTGCCCTGAATTAAAGAAATGAAGGAGTTCATTCCATAGTCTGAAGCTTTAAAGCTTTAAATGTCCTACTTGCCCTGAAAATCTTTAACAGTAACTAGTTGCTTAATTTATTTTTATTTTACTAATATAATTGTCTTAGCAATATGCCTCCCTGTGAACATTCAGTACCCCCTCAGTATGTTGTAGGCATAGCTTAAAGATTCTTGTGCACCCCCTCTGAAAATTAATGAATGTTTGGCTGAGCAGAAATAGGTTTCTTTTTTTTTTTTTTTTTTTTTTTTTTTTTGTAGGTTAAATGCTTTTGCCTTCAGAGCTCTGGTTCTAAGTAATTAACAACTGGTGATGTGCTTATGTTTCCTCCACATCAACCTGAAAATTGTGGAGCAGGCTAAGAATGCCAAGAGGTGAACTGTGAAGCAGCCTCTTTATTATAAGCACAAGTTCATTTGGTTGCTTGCTTTTTCACAGAGTCTCATGCCTGCCTCAATTTCTTACACTTTTTCCTATGTCAGGTGAAGATGCAGGGGAGAGGAAATGGCGGATATTTCAATAAGCTAGTTTTATTTATAAAACTTTGTTAGGGGAAAAAAAATAATTCTCCACTTAAAAATTCTACCTAGCCTAAATTTTCTCTGAGCCAAGCATTAGCAGACAGCTGCAGAGAGTTAGATGGCGTTTAAGCTGGATGCATTTGGACTTTCATTTTGTTTCCTGGGAAAACATTCAACAGTCTTGGTACTTAAGAATGGAATTGATAGGGGGTTTTGTGCTTTTTTTTTTTTTTTTTTTGGATGTATACCTGTGTGGTATACATCACTGCTGTACTGCCCAGGTGCTTTATCCCCATGTGAAATAGAAGAGATTGTTTAGCCACAGCCTTTCTTTTTGAAGATGCTCGCATGCTGAAGAGCACCAGTCAGCAATGTAACTCATGGTGGTTTTCTGATTTTGTCTTCAGGGGAAGTAGGAAGGAAACTAGTGGGGAAAAGAGTAAAATAAGAGGTTGTGTGACATTGTAGTGCCAAGTGGTATGTGGAGAGAATCATCAGTTACTTGACAAAGGAAATCTGTTTAACGTAGAAAAACACAATGTAAGATGATCTTAGTGAGGCTATTTGTCTTCATAAATGTAACTTTAAAAATAGTGCTACCTTAATGAAGATAAATACAAATGTTAACATGAGACTCCATGGTTTTTTTCGTCTGCATTTTTTTTGTTTGTTTTTAAACCTAAAACTAGTTTTTTCTTGATGCTTGATGAGTGTTGAGGAAATTGAAGTAAGATCTTTTTCAGTAATAACTACAAAATGAAATCACCATTGCAGTGTGCTCTATGCTTGCTTATTTTGTAGCCAAGCTGGTCCTCTGGTGAATACCTGAAACTGGAATACCAGGAGGACTTATGGGCACCTCAGGTATTATTCAGGACCCAGCACGCTTCTCTGCTCCATCCATTTTCAAATGATGCTCTGATGTATTATTTGGTGGCTGTTTTGAAGAGGAGGATGGCAGAAAAGTCTGCTGCTGTCTTATTCATTATTCAAGATCTGGCTGGTGTTGTCTGGCTGAGTAGTTTTACTTTTATGATGTACCTGTAAGAACTGGGTAAAAGGCTTACATTTCTGGAGGGAGATGACAGTATTCACCGGCAGTGAATTTGCTCTTTAAAGTTAATATTTTTGAACACAGCCCATTACTTTGTCGATATATTCTTGGTGTTGACAAGGTCTTGAATGCAGCTCTGAATTTGCTGGGTAGTAGTATAGGGTATGTAAATTAGTTCACGTAGAGGCAGAGCTATTTAAGAAGTTGCAGGGTTTTTTCATTTCCATTTAAAAAACCAACAACACACAAACCAAAACAAAATACAATAGCATGCTTCCCGTGGCAGAGGGGAGAAGGCTTACTGTATGACTATTAACTTAGCAATGGTGCCTCTTTTTCATTAATGACCTTTAAGCCTTACGGCACCTCTCCCAGGCAAAATATCATGTTGCCTCCTTTTTTGCCTCCTGGTGAGCATATTCCATTTTCTTAAGCTTGTGTGTACAAAACTGAATTTCATTTTTCCACCATATGACATTCGGTGTTATTTTAGTACAGTTTCTGCAAGATGTTTTATGTTGTAATTTGAGCTCAGGGGTTTGCTCGCTCTTTGGATCAGTAAAGAAATCAAACAAGGAAAAGGTATCTTTCTGCCGCAGATCTCTCAGGATTTGCAGTTGCCTGAAGGTAGTAAGACCAGATGCCACCTGTGTTAAAAATGTTTCTCTTCTTTTAAAAGATAACAAATCTCTGGGCTAAGTTCACCAGTGCTTTAACGTCACAAATAGAATCAGGCTGTGGCCAGTGGAACATATGTCTTTAATTGTTTGTCTTGTGGACTAGCATGTGAGCATAGGCATATTTCTTGAGTTACGGAGAAAAAGAGAAGTATATGTGAATTGGACTTCAGAGGCTTGCTGCATTATTCAAGGTACATAATTTTATTACAGATCTGAGCAACACATGGGACAAGTGATTTATTGTTATTGTCATATTTTACATGATGAATGTTTTACACAGAAGATTTTACTGCATGTATTTTAAAAAGTACAGGGCAGTTCTTTGGAAAATGCTAGTCTAAGCTTATTTTTAAGGAAAGCAGAATTTTATACACAGGCAAAAGTAATCTGTGTCGTGGCATGCAAGCCATTACTTAACAAATGATTGAAAGAATCTCATCATCTGATCCAGTACTCTTCTGTTAGCATCTTATTTGGGGTAGAGGCTAGAAGGCAAAAACAGAGATATGCCTTAAAATAAAAAACCATTCCTCTCTGTAATAGCCTTTTTATTATATAATAGATATTATCTATAAGTAATTGTGTATAAATGGTGACTGATAAACATCAGGTGCAAATCGCTTTGCAACAATGAACTAGTTTTGATTGAACACGAGGAGTAGAATTAATCTCATTCTAACACTGTATGCCTAATGACTAGTCTAAGGCTAGACTGCAATCTGTGATCAGTGCCGAAGATTGGTGGCTTGAGTTGCTCCCTGGACAAAAGACCAGGAAACTACCTTAGATATTGAAACGCAAATATTAGATACTTCAAGTCCAAGAAAAGTAACTACCAGTAGACTAGTTTGGCATTAAAACTGGAAACTGAATCACCTGAATTGAAAAGCAAAATGTTTTCATTTCAGTGTGCTGTTGCGAGTCCTCATCTGCACTGGTTTTGGTTGCCACTTCCCAGGTTCCTACCCTGATTCAATCTCCACGTTAGCAATAAATTCCCTCTTGGTGCCTGCTGGGGAGTCCAGCCTGTGGAGGAAGATGGCAGACCACAAATTATAATATTCACTTCCCAAAACACAGGATTAAATATTTTAGCTATCTACCAAAGCAGTTCCCTTTTTGGTCCAGTGTTGAAACAGATTTAATTTGTCGCTGGTTTATGCTTTAAAAAAAACCAAAAACCCAAAACTCAAAAAAGTTGAGGTTTAGGTATTTGGGGATTTGGTCTTTAAATTAGGAACTTGAAGCAGTCAATTGGCACTTATCGCTGCTGTTTCGTTACCCATTTCACTGCTTCCATAGTGTGGGCAGAGTATTCCTTCATGAAGCTGAAACTCGCTGTCTTTTCTCAAAGACCCTAATGAAGGTAAATTGTGCAGTCAGCAGTTGTTTTTTTTCCAAGAATTCTTCTTAACTTTGCACTTTGTGGATGGTTCCTGCTATATTAGGTGTCTTTTTCCTTTGGGTCCAGTGATCCAAAATCAACAGAATAAGAGCTACAGGATGTGGAAGAGTGCTGCACAACTTTGTCTATAGCCTGCCTAAAGCAACCTTTCAATAAGCAGGCATTCAGTTACATGGGACATACAGCAAAGCTGTGGTCTGCTGTAGGGTGGCTGAATCATTCATGCTGGAATCCCTTTGCCTGTTACTACTCTGGACGAGAGTGGTACATCTGTACAGCTAGAAGGGCTTTTCCATCCATAATTCTTTGCACAAGGGAATTCTAGAGTCAAGAGTGGTTGATACCTTCCATGAGGTGCTTGCATGTCTGATGATGTCCTGAAAAATCAGCCTCACCAGACCCCCTTTGAGCTTAGGGTCTATGTAAGTAGGATTGCATTTCTTCCAGATAGGGAAAAAAACCACAGCTAACTCATGACTGAGTTTAAATTCTCGTCTGTACAGTCTTTTTAGAGTGAAAACAGAAGTTCTGACTGACTAAGAAGTTGGCAATATATTGAACTAATTACATTTAGTACTGCGTTAGACCACGCTGTGGCAGTACACTCTCCCCTCCCTCCCCCCCATCCCGCCAGCAGGAAACAAAACTTCTCCAGGCAGGGAGAAGAGGAAAACAAACTACACCCTGGAGGCTGCAGGTTGAAATTTGAACTGGCCAACTGAGATGCGCCAGGAACACCGAGGTGACCCTCCTGGCCAGTAGGGATTAGATGACCACCGGTCAGATTGGACAGGGGTATAAAGGGGGTCCCGCCGGAGGACACGTTGGAATCAGTCCTCCTGGGAGGAGCGGGTCTGCTGTCGGGGACTCCCCCTCGGGTCGGGGGACCGTCCAAGGTAACTCCTCAAGGGAGGGAGCCCTCAGCTTTTACGTGAGCGATATGCGTGTTTTGAGCCATCCCTTTAAATGTTGGGGATTCTTAAGTCGGCCGTGTAGTATTAATTCCCTTTACATCATTGAGCCTGTGGTTTTATAAAATGTTACCGGACTTCTAACTAACTTTTGCTGAAGAATAAATCTGAGTTTTAACACCTATTGGATTTGGTTAGTTGTCCATCCATAACGCATACCTACCTGAAAGAAACAATCTGAAATCACTGGAACTAAGCTTAGTTATTTGCAGTCTGCATAGTTTCCAGGCCATGTCTAGTCCAAGGCAGTAGTGTAAGAAAGTTTCTTTAATTTGTGATTGCAATGCATTTCTCTCCAAAGCTTGCCAAGCTAGAGTCTGTGACAGAGTAGGGTTTAACTGCTAATTAAATTACTTGGAGTGAGTGATCATTTCTGTTTTGACTTTACCATAGGATGTGGTTCTCCAGCTTGTCCTGCTAGGACTAGATACTGCACTCGTTAATAAAGAACAGGACTGGATCTTCTGTTCATGAGCTAATTTCTTTTTACTGCCATGTATCAGATGAAACCTGGCCCCTTGCACAAATCCTTGTCACAGCTCCCTTGGACGCTGCAGAATCCAAACTTCTTCTGTTACATTAAGATGGGATGTCTGGGCCACATGGCTTTAGCCAGGCACGCTGGGTGAGGCCCAGAGTCTTCTAGCTCAGGATCCTGCCCCCAACAGCAGCCAGTAGTGGATGCCTGGAGAGTGGTATGGTCACTAAGTCAGAGACTGTGTGATATCTATCTCATTATGGCCGCCCAGCTTCTAACATTCACTGTTTCATGGACTGTTGGAGAAGGAGGAAGCATAGCGTCTAATACCCCTTCCAGATTTATCTTCCGTTAATTTGTCTAACCACTTTTTGATTTCATTCAGGCTTTTAACCTCTGTATTGCTGGGGGGCAATAAATTTTGTAACTCATTACATGTTTTGTGGATAAGTACTTCTTGTTTTCTACTGCTTCTAAATCTCCCCTCTGGTAATTTCTATGGATTCCTACTAGTTCTTGTTATTATGAGCAGTAGTAAATAATAACTCCTTGTCCACCTTCTCTGTGCTCTTCATGATTTGTAGACCACTGTCAAATTCCCCCTCTTCCCCTGGCTGAAAAGTCATGTTCTACTTACTCTTAGCTCATACAAATCTATGCCATTCAAAGTGCTATGTAAGCAGTTGTGGTAATTAAAAGAGGTAAATTAAACATACATCTGGGCACAGAGACTTAGAGGCACTGTAAAGTTGTGGCTTTATTGGAAGGCATCTTCAGACTGAAAATCAGGGCCCTAGTGGAGGCCCTGATTGATATGGAGATCAATAAGGATGCTCACAAAGGGATTCAGCTATGTCTGAGCTGGAGAACAGCATCAAGCCGCCTGATAGGCATTCTGCAAATCTCTGCTCCATTCAAATGCTGCAGAATATTTATCGTCCATGCTGAATATAAGCAACCAGGCTTTCTGAAATGATCACTCAAAAAAGTCACTGTACAGTAACTTCAAAGATACTTAGTTTTACTCTCCAAGGATCAAGGACAGTGTTATCCCTGTTTTATTCTGGCACAATTTTGGGGGAGTTAGGGGTTTTGAATCCAAAACCCAAAGACTTTGGTGCTACCAATGGACTGTCTATTCCTGTACCCCAGGAACTGAGAATCTGCTGAAGGGAAATGTTTTTAGGAGCAAAGCTATTCATACACGAGTCTCAAATTATCTTCGATAGCATGCTCAGCCAAATCTTAAAAAGAATGCAAGTACACATTAATTAAGAATTAACATAATTCTGTTCCTTGAGTATCGTGTTTATTAAAATATAAACTGTGAACATACACTTGAGAGGAAGCTTCTAAATATTTTTAAAAGCTTAATTTTCAGTCACCCTTTATTTTTTCATTGAGAGAAGAAAGAAGACGGCACTTGACTTTCTAAAACTTTCCATTTGCTTCTCAGATACAGCATCAAAAAGTTGCTGAGTGCCCTTAACTCTGCTGACAGGGCAAAATCAGGAATGATTTAGATTTATATGAAAAGCAGAGACATGGGATGACACTTTCAAAAGCACCTGAAAGCCACAGTTGTGAAGCTGTTCAGACATCTAAAGGACCAAGAAAATATGCAAAGGGATTTTCAGGCATATGTGCTGACCATTAACATTTTCACATATGAATTTTGAGAAATTTACATTCTTAGGCATTGAAATGCTTTTAGAAATCTGACTGTTGTAGTACCACAAATGAGTTTTTAAAAAATAATTTGATGATAGAAGACCCAAGTGTCTGGTCACTTCTACCAGTTTGGAAAATTGGATTTAACCTTTGTCCTGCCACACCAAGTAGTGTAACACCTAAATACTCTTGTAAGTGTTGATGAACAGTCCCTCAATAATGACATGAGCTGTTGCGAAATTCCATGCAGGGAAGGACGACAGGACACCAATATGATGATCAACGTCGCCAATTTATTGAGCCTAGCTGATCATTCTTATACAATTCTCTAAGTTCCTAAGAAGCTTTGATTGGCTGCTACACGCAAGCATTTAGTGTCCACACGTACAAGCATAAAATGTGATTGGTTATGTCGACACTGTACACGCGTACAAACATAAGGTATAGTTGGTTATACTAACTCTGTACATGCGCATAAACATAGGACATAATTGGCTATATTAACTAAAACATGCAAAACTTGTCTCAGTCTAATTGGTCAAGATAAACTGCCAAATTGAGGTTGTTTGTGCCAAGTTCCCTCTGTTGTGGAATGTGCACCTGTGTTTTTCTAATTGGGATCTTTCTTTTTCTGTCTTCTTGTTTATTCTGTTCAAGGCCTTCTAAAGGTGTCTGGAATGCTCTTGTGATGGTGAGCTACTTTCAGGCCCAGTCACTAAGTTCCATATAATTGACTCCTACATCTCCCCCTTTTTTGTTGTCAATTAACACAGCCTTACTTGATCTATCAATTAATTTTTAAACACATTGCAACATACAAGGATGAACCATCTGTACATTCCTGTGCCGTCTTGCTCCGCAAGCTCAGCCCAGCAATCAGTAGGTGTCAGCTTTATGTGGGCGTCCCCGTGGAGGCAACAATGGCCTTGCTGTACACCAGCCTGATGCTCTTCAGAAAATCCCGGTATTTATACATTTGCAGAGGAACGGATTTCACCACACGTGGCCAGCGGATGCCAAAATCTGCCTCAGTTGCAACCTATGACACATGCACTCGCTGGCCAGGCGCGCTGCATGAGTCATAGTTATCTTGTCTGCTGGTTCATGGGCTTTGTGATGTGGTTGCAATGCACAGAGAATCTTGACCTGTTACGTTGGCCAAGGTGACCTACACGTTAGTTTTTGGCTGAGGTGGTATTCATATTGACGCACCATCTAGGATGTTGCAGATGATGATGGTCGTACAAATCAAGCGGGAGTGCATTGTGGGCCTGTATCTGTGGAAACACAAGCATAATCTCGCCCCCAGGTTATTAGTGGAAATGGACCTTGCCATTGCCCTGTTTCTAGATTCTTAACTAAAACCATGACCTTACCCCTAATTTTGGCTTTTAGATAACTTTTCTTGTGGAGAGAGATTCCCTACTCTTTTTTTTTTTTTTTTTTGGGGGGGGGGGGGGGGAGGGGGTTGTTTTTGTTGTTGTTGTTGGGTTTTGTTTGTTTGTTTTTGTTTTCCATCAATTAACAACTAGTGTATTGCCCTTTGCAAAGATCTATGAACACAATTAATTAAACACAGTAAAAGCAACATTATACCTAATAAAATACATAAGAATAAAAGACTGTTCAGGTAATGCCGATGACACACAAAAAGAGGTTTGATTAATAGCTTTAGCTAGTGACACCCAAACATTCTTACTGTCCCACAGCATTAAACAATGTGGATCAGTCACCGGTGTCACTATCATGCTGCTTACTACAGTCAGTGTGTTCCATAACAGTCTCAGTATAAGGTTTCAAATTTATGGGTAAATCAGGAACATATCTGCCAGGCATGGATGGTGTGATTTTTTGTCCAATTGCTGCCAAGGCTTGCCATCCCGGTGCACTTAGTTGGCTTGTAGAAGTTAAGCTTTCGCTGCCCTGCAATAAATCCAGCAGTGGCTGTAGGTCTGTATTTGTAATACCACAATAAGGTTGAATCCACTGTAGGTCTCCAACAAGTTTTTGTATGTCATGTATGTTTCAAATGCCCCGGTTGACCACACTGATAACACGTTAAAGGGCCTTCGTGTGGACCGTGGTCTCCTTTTCCCTGTTGCACCATTGGTCGTAACGCTACGGTGAGTGCTGCAGCATGAGCTTCAGCATGTATTTTTGCTTTCTCCTGTTCTTGTATTATAGTAGCCAAATCCTCGTTTGCAGTATTTGAATCAGGGTATATGCTAGGTATAATTTGTTCATGTTGAACGGTGGTATCTGGGGGCTGTTTTCTCGTAGGCGGATTTTTACTCACTCCCTGATTCTGTAGGGTTTCCTTTAATCGTACGGTTAGGGAGGCTTGGGAACTGTCAGATGGCTGATTAATATCGGCAGTCCCAGGGAGTGGAGCAGTGGGCACAGGAGCAGGCGGACAAGCTCCAAAAAGTCTCTCTCGCAGCATTATGTTTTTCTCCCCGCTTTTCCCCTTCACTTGTGGTTGGAGAGAGAGCAGCAAAAGCAGACGCAGACACTTTACGATCTGCTTTCATTTCTTGCAGAGTTGTCTTAATCAATTTCCATGAAGTTGCAAGACCTTTAACTTCTTTAGACCTGTCACTAATTTCATCCCATAGGGAGGTTCTGATAGCTTCCCAGGTACTAGGCTCAAAAGCTGTACCCACACTAATTAAAAGGTTTCTGTCCTTGCTCCATTGTAGAAGCCGCTTTAAACAAGCGTTATCATATTTTTTGCCCCTCTCTGAGAGTATATGTTGGAGGAGCTTAACTACCGTTTCTTCTTCTTTGGAAAGTGCAGACCCCATCTCCTCCCCCGACCTCTCACCTCCTTTACGGGTGAGTCCTTTTTAATATCCGTCTCTGTTTTTTTAACCAGCCTCATAAATGTCTTTACGGCTGCCTTTTCCTTCGCAGATGCTGTGATATCCATGCCACCTTTTATCATGTAAGCTTACGATTCCTGCCTCTCTCGAGCAGCCCGGCGCTTTCTTCTAAGCCCACCGGCATCCGCAGCAATCTCACCCGCCTTTTCAGTCGTTAGCGTTCCCCTCTTGTTCCTTACCGGATCACATTGGGGTCACCATATGTTGTGAAATTCCATGCGGGGACGGATGACAGGACACCAATGTGATGATCAAAGTCGCCAATTTATTGAGCCTAGCTGATCATTCTTATACAATTCTCTAAGTTCCTAAGAAGCTTTGATTGGCTGCTACACGCAAGCATTTAGTGTCCACACGTACAAGCATAAAATGTGATTGGTTATGTCGACACTGTACACGCGTACAAACATAAGGTATAGTTGGTTATACTAACTCTGTACATGCGCATAAACATAGGACATAATTGGCTATATTAACTAAAACATGCAAAACTTGTCTCAGTCTAATTGGTCAAGATAAACTGCCAAATTGAGGTTGTTTGTGCCAAGTTCCCTCTGTTGTGGAATGTGCACCTGTGTTTTTCTAATTGGGATCTTTCTTTTTCTGTCTTCTTGTTTATTCTGTTCAAGGCCTTCTAAAGGCGTCTGGAATGCTCTTGTGATGGTGAGCTACTTTCAGGCCCAGTCACTAAGTTCCATATAATTGACTCCTACACTGAGCTCTCACACCACCTCACAATTAGCCACACTGTTTGGAAACACTAATGGTCCACAGGAGGCTTTGCACTCCAGAAAGCATGTTTCCCCAGGCTTGCTGGTGTGGGAAATGGCACAGCACAACAGGGACCAGTTTGCGTCCGGATGCATCTCGCAGAATGAAGAGGACAAAGTTTGCTAATTATTTTTGGCTCCCCCTTCAATTTTTGTTCCACTCTACCCTGCATATCTGTTTTTCTGCTGGCTTACTGAACTTCTTGTGTTTTGCAGAATGCCAAAGCCAGCTACGACTTCAGCAGTAATGATCCCTACCCCTACCCCCGCTATACAGATGACTGGTTTAACAGGTAAATGGATTTTGATCAACCTGCTCTTCACTTTGTTTTGCTTAAGAAATTATAAGCATTTGCTGGTATTTGTGGAATGCCTGTTTTCTGCTAAATTCAATGGTTGCCAAAACAGAAGCTGCAGTCTCACTACTGTTTGAAAATTAGAGGTTGCTTATGACTTCATTTTTTTTACATAATCTCTAAATAGCACTGAACAACTATTTTGTAGTTTATGAATGAAGTTGCTGCTTCAGAAATGTATATATATTTAGATTGTTTGAATGGGTGATAGCCACATACCTTTTTCTGTCAGCTATCCTAGGACATTACGGTAACCCAAATCAGTATAGGCTGGTTTCCCATCTACTGTGTCTGAGGCAGTATCACTGCTAGCTAGTTTTAAAAGGTGTACGCTGGAGACAGAAAAAGGTTTTGCAGGGGAAAAGTCTTTTCAGCTAGTTGTAGACTAAGAAGGCAGAAAAGCAGCAAGGTGTAGAATGACCAGTTTAAAAATTTAAATCTTAAATTAGGTTCTGAATCATTTGTCTTTTCACCGTGATTTAAGGACAGTGTACATGGGTAGCATTTCAGGGCTGATTCTGGGATATTTCTAGCTGCTGGAGGAATTAAAGTCCACATACACCAACCAGGAACCTGTTCTATTGTGTTTATAAACCTGGAATCAACAGTGCAGCTGTGCTTGTTGTGTTATTTCTTCTGAACATGTCATGATTGCCCAAGACCCACTCCTCCGTCAGTATGTTCTGAACTTAGCTGGTTTACAGCAGGAGAAGGTTTGGTTCTCAAGGTATGGTATAAATAAAAATGGCCCCAAAGAAAAGGCTTCATATTTTAGAAAGTGTGACCTTTTTTGTTTCCCTAAACTAATTTTTTCTTAAAATGGAACAGAAACACATTTTGACAATTTTTTAAAAAACACGTGTGCCCTGAGTTCTGCATCTGTCCCATGAAAAAGCCCTGTCTTTCAGGTTCCTAGCAAGATATAGTCCAAGGCACATCTATAAGGTGTGTTTATTACCTGGTGATCTCAGCATCCAGAATCTCTGGCTCTGCAGCATACTCCCCAGGGTCTCAGGCATGTTCTGGCTTGGATTTGCAAAAATTGTTAAAGGTTATTTTCAAGGAAATTTCCAAATGTCTTCTAAATGTAAATGTAATTGGCGTTGCCAGCATTTACATAGCAGCACCACTGAGGATCTGAAAACTCTTAAAGGTTTCGGGGCTCAGTCTCAGTGCTTGCTTATCAAAAAATATTTCAGGCCTATTTGATGTGGTTTTCATCTCCAACTCAGTATGGCTGTATTGATGGCCTCTGAGTTTTGTATGGGGTTTTTTTTGTTTTTGTTTCTAAAGAAATCAATTTTAGTTCTGTCAAGAGTGACACAACAAAGAAGTGGAGCAGCTGTGCTTCCACCTCAGGCACAGGCTTCCTGGAATGGATCAAACAGATTTAGGAGCTGTGATGTCCTCCTTTGTAGTACTGCCATTTTTCAGCCAAAGCAAGATGCCAGTGAGATTTCTCCTTCATTTCGGGAAAGGACATCTGATACTTTTAAACTAGTTTGAATCCAATTACTGAATGGAAAGTTGGAGAAAGACTAGGGCTCTAATTTGTGAATCATAAATCACAGAATGGTTTGGGTTGGAAGGGACCTTAAAGATCATCTAGTTCCAACCCCCCTGCCATGGGCAGGGACATCTTTCACTAGATCGGGTTGCTCAAAGCCCCATCCAACCTGGCATTGAACACTTCAGGGGATGGGGCATCCACAACTCCTGTGGGCAGCCTGTTCCAGTGCCTCACCACCCTTACAGTGAAGAACTTCCTCCCTACATCTAATCTAAATCTACCATCTCTCAGTTTAAAGCCATTACCCCTTGTCCTGTCACTACATGCCCTTGTAAAAAGTCCCTCTCAGGCTTTCTTGTAGGCCCTGGTTAGTTACTGGAAGGCTGCTATAAGGTCTCCCTGGAGCCTTCTCTTCTCCAGGCTGAACAACCTCAACTCTCTCAGCCTGTGTTCATAGGGGAGGTGCTCCAGCCCTCTGATCACCTTTATGGCCCTCCTCTGGACTTGCTCAAGCAGGTCCATGTCCTCCTTATGTTGGGGCCCCAGAGCTGAAAACAGTACTCCAGGTGGGGTCTCACGAGAGCAGAGTAGAGGGGCAGAATCACCTCCCTCGACTTGCTGGTCACGCTTCTTTTGATGCAGCCCAGGATACGGTTGGCTTTCTGGGTTGCAAGTGTACTTGCTGGGTCATGTTGAGCTTCTCGTCAACCAACACCTCCAAGTCCTTCTCAGCAGGGCTGTTCTCAATCCATTCTCCGCCCAGCCTGTATTTGTGCGTGGGATTGCCCCAACCCATGTGCAGGACCTTGCACTTGGCCTTGTTGAACTTCATGAGGTTTGCATGGGCCCACCTCTCAAGCCTGTCAAGGTCGCTCTGGACGGCATCCCTTCTCTCCAGCGTGTTGAACGCACCACACAGCTTGGTGTCATTGGCAAACTTGCTGAGGGTGCACTCAATCCTACCGTCCATGTTGCTGACAAAGGTATTAGACAGCGCCAGTCCCAATACCAATCCTTGAGAAATGCTACTCATCACTGCTCTCCACTTGGACATCAAGCCATTGACCGCCACTCTTTGAGTGCGACCATCCAGCCAATTTCTTATCCACCGAGTGGTCCATCCATCAAATCCATGTCTCTCTAATGTAGAGACAAGGATGTCATGTGAGACAGTATCAAACACTTTGCACAAGTCCAGGTAGGTGATGTCAGTTGCTCTTCCCTTATCCACAAACGCTACCGAATTTGTCAGGCATGATTTGCCCTTAGTGAAGCCACGTTGGCTGTCACCGATCACCTCCTTATTTTCCATGTGCCTTAGCATTGTTTCCAGGAGGATCTGCTCTGTGCTTGCCAGGCACAGAGATGAGACTGACTGGCCCGTAGTTCCCTGGCTCTTCCTCTTTTCTCTTTGTAAAAGTGGGGGTTATGTTTCACCTTTTTCCAGTCAGTGGGAGCTTCCCTGGACTGCCACAACTTCTCAAGTGCAATGGATAGTGGCTTAGCCACTTCATCTGCCACTTCCCTCAGGACCCGTAGATGTATCTCATCAGGTCCCATGGACTTGTGCACCTTCATGTTCTTTAGATGGTCTTGAACCTATCTTTCCTACAGTGGGCGGTTCTTCATTCTCCCAGTCCGTGCCTTTGCCTTCTGCATCTTGGGCTGTGCGGCCAGAGCACTTGCTGATGTAGACTGGGGCAAAAAAGTTGTATTGTATAGTGAAGGTCTGCTGCCTTTCTTGCTTTATTTATGCAATGGATATTTGTAGGAGAATGATATCACTTAGCTCTGGAGCAGCATGGAGGAAAATTAAATTCAGCTTCAGTGGGTGATGGTAGCTTCTGTCATTTTCAGTGTGGAACTGCATAAAACAAGTGTGTTCTGCCAAGTCCCATTAACACCGATTGTGCTAACAAGTATTTTGTAGTGGGGCACAGTTTACAGGCCTCGCATGTTATGGAAGGTGGCCCTGGAGGCAGAGTTACCTCCTAAAGTCTCTTAAAATGGGCCTCAAGCATCCTGGATGTGGCAGTGGTTATGGTCTCTGGCCCCAGGTGCCTCTGGCTAACTTCAGGCACCCAAGTGAAGAATCGAGGGTGAACAGCATGGTCACCTGTGACCCTATCTGTAACTATTGAGAACAACACGATTCAGGTTTTCAGAGAACTGCAACATTTTCTTGTATTTATTTTCTTGAGGGGATGGGGAGCTCAAGGCAGCAAGTCAGAAGGAGAAAAGCAATGCAGAAATTGCTTTGGAGATTTCCATTATTCTTTCCAGAAAAAAATGATATGTAGAAAGTATAGCATTCTTTGTCATGAGCCTTGAGGTGTCTTTGGTGAGATAGGGTATTTTCTGCCTTCCAAGGTAAATCATGGAAGCAAAACATTCAGCAAAGCATCCCTTTCCTGCCTGCACAATTCAAGAAGGCTTTAATTTAAGATGCAAGATTACATGTTTTCTTCAGGCTAAGATGCAAACCAACACACCATACCCAGCTGTTCAGCAGTACTTGTGACTGTATTTTTCTCTGTGTATTTCTTTGCTATACTGTTAATCAAGCTGATATGTTCATATATAAGCTATTGTCATAGCTTCTGACTCCTGAATTAATATTATTAGTGGTAGGTTACAACTGTCTGCCTGTGACAGTCTGTCTATCCATATGTGTAGCTGCACAGGAGCGTCTGGATAGAGAGTAGTTACACGGAAAAGCCATTCAGAGAAACCTGCAAAAAAGGCTCCATTTTGCTCAGTTTGCCGTCAGTGATATATCTCCCATTGAATTTTATGCATGCAGGAGGATCCGACTCAAAATAGAATAGTGTAGTATCCCTTTTTCCATAAAGAATGCATTTCTATGTGAGCAATTGAAGTGATTTGTGGAACAAGAAGCAGAGGACTGTTTTTTAAAGAGATGAACCAAGGGCTTTTGTGAGCTGCCAGCTGCATGTGTGAAGTGTCATTAGACTTTAAGAAAAAAAGGGAGAGGTTTTTGCTTGGAGTATCTTATTAATTGCAGCTGCTCTGCTTGTAAGCACAGATTCCCCTGCCACATTGTGCTCTTTAAAGCTGCTGGAAGCACTTTGGCCTTTCCATCTTAACAGCCACTGGCCTATGAAACCAAGCAGGGTGATTTTTGGAAGGGGAGAGTGTGGTGCTTTAGGCAGGGAATTGCAGTTGGGCAGTTCAGCTGCTGTTACAGGGAGAAGCACATAGATGACTGGACAGCCAAGGGATTTATTCCCGTGATTACCGTAATGACTGTGTTCAAACCCACAGCCTGGGGACCAAGGCAGGATAGGGGATACTGGGTGCAACATGGGGGGGGGGGGGGGGGGGAGGGCTCTGTTTGAGCCTGAGGAGCAGTGAAGGAACCTGAACCAAGCCCTGTTCACAAAAGCAGAGGCAGCCCACAGCACTCAGAGTGGTTTTTAGGAACCAGTTTGGGAACTGCCTGTGATTTTTAACACCCACTTCTCCTGAACCACATTCAGAACCTTGGCATGTACCATGTTGTGCAGTGTGGAGGTGCCCATAGGAGTCAGCCATAGCTTGGCCTTTCTGTACAGCCCTCTGATTTCTTGTTGTGTTATGTAGAAGGCACAACTCGGAGCTCACCATCTGAGAACACTGAGATTACGAATTTCTGCCATGATATAAATAACCAATAATTATCTCCACTCCTGTAGCCTTTGTATTCTGTATATTCTCTCACTCAGATAAGAACTGGGCAAAAATTATGCAATGTCTTGGAAACCCATATTCTTCAGAGGTAAAAATGTTCATTACTTATGGATCCAAACAAAATACTATTGAGTCAAGGAAAGAACTCCCCTTGGCTTCCAGGCAGTGCTCATTAACAGGGTAGAAACACCTGCTCCCCTCCTCCTCATTTTTCAATCAATACAATGGAGACAACATAATAATTGAGAATTTGTATAAACAGATTTAGCAGCTCTTTCTGCCTGCAGTGTTATGACATAAGTGTCAAGGAGGAGCCACAGTGCTACTGCTGGTTCTTGGCGTGTTTGGATGCAGGCAAAGTGGCATGTTCCCCAAAGTAAGGGAATGCTTTCCCTTGTGCAAACACTCAAATGCTTAGAAGCTGACAATGTCATGTGAGTAAGAAGGGGATGGCATTTGCCCCACAAAAGTGTCTGTCTGAGCTTTGTGTATTTAACTGCTGCCCGGTGCACGCAATTAAAGCGGTCAAGATAGGCAGATTGTCCCAGCTATAAAGACTGCAGCTCTGCATAGCCCTCCACTGCAGACAGCTGAAGTTAGGAAGGATGGATCCTGTCCTTTGCTGTCTGCAGAAGCATTTCAAAGCAGATGAAAAGGAACCTCAATGAAAATCTGTGACACTTCTGGCTCTTTTAAAAAATACGTCAATAGAAGGGCATGCACAATAGCACTGGCAGTGAGTTTTAGAAATAGTTTTCGAAGACAAAGCAGAGTGAAATTTTCATAACTTATACAGATATGTTATTTAAACCAGCTGAAGGCAAAACTGTTTTTCAATTGAAATGCCCTCTCCCACCTTAGCTTTTCATGAATGTTCATGTAAAATATTTGCATTTATATAACATTTATGGAAAACTTGCCTTACATGCTTATATATCATGCTAATACATGGTTTACCTTTGAAGTAACTTGTTCATAGGTGGAAATATTCTTAATTGTTTTCTATCCCCTTGTTTTAAACATGGAAATAATAGTGAAGAAGTGAACGTTGTAGAGAAAAGCTGTGATTTGTGCCCATGACACGGGTCACTTCATAGAAACCACAGTGGGTTTATCAATGATACATGAACAGCAAATAGGGCTAAATTGGAAAAGTCTGCTATTTGCCATTAATAATTGAACCAAATGTGTTTCCACTAACTCACGTGTGGGTTTGGTTTTTTTCTCCAGTCAGCAGCACAGTATCTAAATCCTGAGCTGCTGGAACAGGTCTGCTTGCAGTCTCCATAATGTGGGCCAGTGTGCTGGGGAGGTGAGGTGGGGAGAGAAGACCTTCTGATAAAATCTTTTCGTGAGGAAGGTCCTAATACAGTTTTTCCCTCTGTGAGAGAAAGAGCTCACCAGCAGTGTCACCAATTTTTTGCACCCCAGCATCAGTCAAGACAGTTTTTTAACAAAGCTATTTATTCTGCTTTGTGGCTTGTAGCTAGCCCACAGGTGACTAGATAATGAACACCTAGCAACGGTATATTTTTTTCACAGTTCCTTGAATAAGGGCATGAGGAAAAACCTGCTTGATTGTTGAAAGAAATTTCTTCAGCAGCTGAATAAGAAATCTGTATCACTCTCCTCTCTGCCCCCTTTGTAAAAGGAACTCGCATGAGATCTTCGCCCTTTCATGATCAAGACACTTTGTACATTGGAGGCCAGTCATTTTCTTTTGTGGAGCTACCTTTAAAAAACATTCTTCCAAATACAGCAGGAAAAAGAATTGTGTTGCTTCTCACCCCTTTCTTAATGTCACACTCGCCTTTGCCAGAGGTGTTTAAAGGGGGAGAGAGAGAGGAAAAAGGATGATTAAAACAAAAGAGTTCTGCTGCCTCACACGATGGTTCATGTGGTACTCTGTATGCCTTTATAATACAGTACTGCTAATTGCATGAATCTTTAGCATGCTATAGGAGCAATGTCAGTTTTAATGCACAGAGTGGATTGATGTGAGCAGTAGGATGGGTTCATATTGATTCAACATCTTAAACTTAAAAAAACCTGACAGCAGCACAGGTTTCACTAGTTTCTCTGCTGCTGTGCTATTTTTTTAAAACCAGATTATATTGTCCGTATTTATCTTCTCTGTGGTTTAATATCTGGGATGAAGCAGGAGAAAGGAAAATGCAATCAGCCTTCCTGCAGGACTGCCTCAGAGCCACTGCTAGTTAAAGAGTCTCTGTTAAGAGCTGTAAAGTACTGCAGAGAAACCAAGTATTCTTGAAATGCCACATCAGCCCGAACCTGGACCTCCGTGTCAGATCACAGACTTTTCCCACTCAAGCAGAAAGCAGTAGCTCTGTGAGCTGACAGCTGGAGCACCTTGTCAGCTCTCCTGGGAATTCGGCACTGGAGGAGAGGGATGCACATGCCCTTAGGTCCGGCCAGCTTTGGGCCTGGCCAGCCAGGCCACAGCTCTGCTGCAGAGGAGTGCAGTGACCGTTGCGACTTCTGCTACTCCAGCTTGATACTGCACCCACCTCTTTCTATAGGATTTCTTTTGTGGGCAAGGATAGGCTCCTTGTACATGTTTGAGCAGCAAAAGGGCAATTGGACTTTGTTCTGTGGGGTTCAAAATAATGGGTGTCACACTATCAAGTCACAAAAATAAAGGAATTAATACTGATTTTATTTTTACACTGTTCTGTCAAGGGCCTACTTCTGCTAATAGTGGTAACAAGGCAGAACCTGTTTGACAGAGTTAAGAAGAAAAGGTCTGAATAACTTTACAACTAAATGAATTGTAAGTATGCATGTTAACCTCAGAGCAAGTGTGGCTCATACTGCGGAGGGGAAGTCCATGATCTCCTGCTTCTGGAAGGAATGAGCTTATTCAAGTACAGCACTCGACAGTTTTGCCATGGAATGGTTTTCCTCTGAAGCACTAGGAGCCGACTATGAGGCAAAGCCAAGATCAAGGTGATCCAGCTCAATTCAGCACACACATTAGCTGGGGTTCACGTGGTGTCTCTGTCTTCCCTTTTGCAGCCATGGGACAAGGTGTGCGGGAGAGGTGTCTGCTGCTGCCAACAACAACATCTGCGGCGTGGGAGTTGCGTATAACTCCAAGGTGGCAGGTACGGTAGCAGTTCAAGGTGTAAATAGTTCTTAACGCCACTGTGCCTCAGGCAGAACTTCTGCAGAGACAGGAAGCATTGCCCAAGGACAGGACTGCAGGTTGGCACTGGGCTATGTGTTTATTACTTTTCACAGTAGCTCCATGAATTCTCCATGGCTTTGCCTTTTCAATTGAGGGCCTTATACAGCCTCTTTAATAACATTGCAAAGGAACAGCTCTGCTCCCTCTTATGCCAACTCCTGTTTGTGTGCTGAGTTTCAGTGCTTCTTCCCTGCATAGCTGTAGAATAATTTCTGACAAATCTCATTTTGCGGGAGGTAAAATATAAATTCCTGCTGCACTTAGAAAATATTTGAAAAGGCAAATCCTACACTGCTCTTATTCTTTAGGCTGTCACAGGGCACGGCCTGCAGTGCTGTAAATCTCTGTAGTCATTGGTTTTCTCTATTCTAACAAGTGATGCAGAGCTGTAAGAGCAGATGCACAGAATGAAATGGGTGGTACCACCCACCCAGCATTCACACCTTGGGTGTGTTGAGTATTTTTACTTCTAACTAGCTCTTGTCTTCGCTGATAGACTGAATACAGTGCTTGGAGTGAGTTAGGCTCTTGGACAGCATGTGTCAGTTTAGTTTAATCTGAAGAAATCCAGTTTTCCCACTCTAAGACTGTTCCATGACGAGAACCAAGGCACAGCAAGCAGAGATAGATGCTTATGAATTTCACTTTCATTCCCCAATCCACACTAAAACACCAGTGTAGATGTGCCCATTGCTCCGTGGGAATGGGTCACAATGTGTGTGCACGGGCAGCGCTGCTCTGCGTGGCCAGTCCCTGTTTCACTGCAGTGTCAGAAGAATCTGGGAAAGGCTACATTTCACCCATCACCTACATGATTGAAAGCTGAATCTCCTCCGCAGAAGGGCACCAAGCAATGTTTTCTAAGCTTTCTTCAGTAACGGTAATGTCCCCTTCCGTGATGGGACATTTCAGAAAATTTACATTCTGGCAATAGCTACTTTTAGAGGAATGTCAATTGAGGCATGGGATTTTGGCTGGACCTCATCTGTATTGTTAGTATAACTCTACAACTTAAAGCTGGTTGCTTAAAAATGAAGAGGTGAAGGCCTTTTTTGATGACCAACAGCCTACAAATAATCTTCCCTACCTTGTCCGCTTCGTAGCAAAATCCCCACAGATTTTTGGAAGTGCCAGCCCTTCCTGCCTGAGGACAGCGTGCACCTGTAGCGCCACCGTGTGGTCAATGGGAACGTGGACGTTGATCAGAACTGAGGGTGTGCTGCTGACGTGATTCAGGGTCCATGTTTGCGGGTGGACTTGGAAGTCGGTAGCCAAGCATCTGGGGCATCGTGTGTTTTGCTGCTTGTACCTCTTTTTTGCCCTAAAGTCAAACCGGATGGCTTGGCTCCTGTTGTTCCCGCGCTTCCCCGGGGTCAATAATTCTGTGGTTTCAGTGCAGATCTGCATTGTAGAAGCACATGAAGGGATTTCTCACTCGCTGAGTTTGACTTCATAATTTCTAGCTTGAATTAGCTATCAGGAATATCCAGCTTTGGTCTAAATTCTATTTGAAGTTTATACCACTTTTTCCAGCCTCACATTTGGCACATGGTTTTTGTATTGAAAGTAGTAAAAGCACTGGCTTCTAAATCAGGGTCCTCACTACCATTCACACTGTTTGGCTCTGTGGTATTGATTTCTGTCCCATCTGTGTCTTAAAACTATTGGGGAAAATAACTTCAACTCAGGGCTGCAAATAAGAGTTGGAATGTATCCCTGGTTAGTCAGGTCTCATCCAAAGGCCACCGAGAGGTTGGCTATCAGTGAAACTGTCCTGTGTGTGAGGCATGATGGATGTGAGGGCTTGTGCTGCTGTCTTTGTCACACTCTCTGACTTGCTCAGGGCCAACACTTCAAAGCTGTACGAAGTTGGCGTGTCCTGGGATTGTATCGTTCAAACTCTAACTTGATTTCTACTGCAGCATGGGTTAAAAGAAGCAGGTTTTAGTTTGCTTTTTTTCTCCAAATACTGGCCATATTTTGCTATTGCATCTGCATGTTGACACAATGATGTTTTTCCAGGAAATTGTTGTGTAGCGTGTTTCCCCTCTCTGATTAAATTCTGGTGAAGAACCAAAATAAACAGAAAAAAGTATTTGAAAAACTAATGAAGTGTCAATGCATTGCTGAGTATAAATTAAAGAGGGGGGGGCCTTAATCCCTTTCCCTAGTTGTTACAAAATATTACTTTAAATACTATTAATATTATTTAAATGCTATGAAACACTGAGATTGCCGAATATTACTGTTTTAAAAGTGTTTTCAAATAGTAGTTGGAAAATACTATGTAATTAGAAAGCTAGCAATAAAGTGCTTTCTCTTTCTGGGCCATGCTGCATCGCTGTGGCTGGGTGTTTAAGTGCTGCCATCCTGCTGGGTAAGCACACCCTGGTGAAATGCGAATGGCGAGTGTGAAATTACTGAGTGAAAGTGCCAGTGAATGAAAGTACCTGTAATTGGAGAACTTCCCCAGGTTCTGAGATGTCATCTTGTGCTGGGTAATGCATTATTCATGTTTATGTTGATTAAATCTACAGGTATTCGAATGCTTGACCAGCCATTTATGACAGACATTATTGAGGCTTCCTCTATCAGTCATATGCCTCAAGTCATAGATATATATAGTGCCAGCTGGGGACCAACTGATAATGGAAAGACTGTGGATGGACCTAGAGAGCTAACACTGCAAGCAATGGCAGATGGTGTGAACAAGGTAAGTCTTATTAAATAATCTGGGTACTGGAGTGGAATGATATGTAGACACGCTGAAACCAATGACTTGGGAAAACATGGTCCTCCCATAGATGTTTCAGAACACAATGCAATTTTGTTCTTTCAGCGTATTCCAAGGTCTGTTGACGTTCTCTCTGCAATATTGTGGCATTGCTTTTATTATACAGTCTCAGGATACCGTGCTGTCTTGCATAGAACTGTTTTTATCTCTAGTCAGCTTACATATGCTTTTCATATGCCATCACAGTCCAAATGTAAATACTCCCCAGGTTGAAACATGGCAGCTGTACTACTGACACCAGATTGTCTGTTTTGGTGTGCCACCAATTTAATTATTGTTTTGGATTTGTGGTGTCTTTCAGGTCCCTCATATATGGTCATTGTAATAGCGGTGATTGAACCACAACTGTTCAGATGTCTGTGGAGTAATATTATTCCCCAGTAGCAGGAGCCTCCTTGTTTACTCCGATCTTTCCACCTGCTTCTAGGAACACTCTGTGTG
Organism: Astur gentilis; assembly: GCF_929443795.1. Classification (NCBI taxonomy): domain Eukaryota; kingdom Metazoa; phylum Chordata; class Aves; order Accipitriformes; family Accipitridae; genus Astur; species Astur gentilis. The sequence goes on from NC_064884.1 coordinate 17,912,641, forward strand.
TTAAAGACACTCAGTATTATCCTGGAATCTGTTAAACCTGTACCCTATTAGAAGGTTGGGTAAAATGTGTGCCACAACTCAAAAAAAAACCCAACAAATCAGTCCATACCAGACAAACAAACAAAACCTCACGTGGCTCTGTCTCCATCTCTTTGGTGTCATGCAGCCAGGACAACCACAGCTGCTCCTGGTTCTGTAGGGAATAAGTCTCCTCCCCTTGGTCAATCGTAGATGGGTTTCCATAATGAAAAGATCTGAAATTCCCCAGAACATCTGGGGTGGTTCTGTGTGGGAGCTCTACAATGACTCATTTTTCCATCCAAATTATTCTTCCTCTTACTTGTGCCAGTTTCTCCCACTGCTTATCACCACCTCGCTGTGAGCAGGACATTCAGTTTACCATGTTTTGTGACATGATAATTAAATCTACTGCTGTGGTAGGTAGTGAAGCATCTAAAGCTTCCTCAAATCCTGAGCCTCAAATGTTTTGCCTATAACAGATGAATTAGAGTCATCTTCATGCTCTCACCCATAAAATTGGCAATGTACTGTAATAATGCAGGAACACTTGTCTCAAATTTCTCCTGAGTCTGCTCAGTTTTGATGCATAAACTTTACAAACCTCTGATGAGCTCAAAGTCCCTCTGAAGTCATCTTACACAAGCTGTGTTTCTTCCCATGACCTTCTTTCATTTATTTAGTGTTTCCATAAAGATCCCCTTCAATACTCCTGTCTTGGGGAGAATCTTTCTTAGGTATGTAACACAGTTGAAACTTTTTTAGCAACACCTTGATGTCTTACAGTTAGTGGAGACTTGATCTTCCTTTCACTAATGTTGGTTGGAGCAGACATAAACTCTGAATGTAGAAAAATTCCCATATAATTTTTGTGTTATTCTCTTCCCATGCAGAACTCATCTAACAGTAACAGAAAAGCACTAATAACCCTGGCAGGGGAATGCAAACTAAACTAAATAGAGGTATTTTACCCATCAAGAGAATCAGATTTTAAATTGTAGTCATGTTTTTTTGCAGTTTGGTATTTAAAATATCTTTCAATTAACTTGTCATACCGCCATATGCTTTAGTTTGTGGAGTTACCCTGGAATTAACCTTCTCTTCGAATGAAGTACAGGAAGGGATTTTTCTCTTCTGTTTTATTGTCTGGTCATAGTCCCATACTTGGGAGTGTTGGGCATATTACTTTTTTAATGCCTTCCCCTCAGAAGTGTTTATAATTCTCTTTAAGAAATAATTTGCAATATTAAGATCAGAAGGGGCCCCAAGATCTCTCGGGTTGAATGCTTGCGAAGGAGAGAGAATGGTGATGGTGAGCTGTGCTCTGGGAAGGATTGCTCTTGTACCTTATCAGAAAGCACAAAATTAACAGGAGATCCTGCATTAGGAAACCAGTTCTGTCAAACAGCCATTGCAGAATTAGAGAGCAGAAGGAATGATATTGGATTCTACCTAAGAGATATTGTTGTCCAGGGACAATTACACTTAATTTTACAGTGGCAGTATCCCAGCTATCTCCTGGCAATACATGCATGAAAGAAGAGACAGCTCCACCCCAGATAACTCCTTTTGCATTGTGATCATAGCTTTATCTACCCTTATTTTGCTCATTACATTTCCTGTCATAGAATGTTTTGTTCTGATCTCTTTTTGTGGAGAGCCAGTTTTTCTAAAGATATTTCAAGATGTCAGTGGATGCTGGGTACTCTCCATGGTGCTTTGAAAAACCCACCACAGACTTTCCTGTGTGTAAAGGAAGACTAACAAGCCTTTGATATAATAACCTTTTACCTAGTTTACCTAGTTTAGGTCTATAATATATGCATCAAATTCTCTATTGACTGTTCAAATGTAAATCCAATGTATGATCATTTTTCAGAATAAAACCCCCCTCTTACTAAAGAGAAAAGTATCTTTATAAATAAAGAGACAAATAAATGTAGGCATTCTTTATCTCAGTCTAGAGCTGATTCTCACAGAGCGATGGTTCACAAATTAGTGATGAAGCTGAAATATTGGCAGGGAGGAGGCAACATGCTGAGAATAAAAACATGTTATTAAACTAAAAGCAATACTTTCAAGTGGCCTAGAAGGAAATGTAAGATCTCTTGCACAAAGTTTAATATCCTTACTTCTAAGGCAATAAACTAAAAATAAATAAGTGGGAGTGATACAAAAGTCTTACAGGGAATATGCAGTTAACTGAGTTGACAAACACAGGTAACATTTACCTTGTTGCCACCATATTTGGGAACCCATCTCAAGGAGTAACTCACTGACAAGAGTTTCATCCTTCCCCCAAACTCCGATCCACTGTCATGTCCTTTTGAAGTCCTTCTTCCAGAGCTGCTGGGGTGTTAGGGGTAACTAGTCACCTGATAATGATAAGATGATGAAAACTGCAGAAACTGTGAGACTTCTTGTTTATATGTCTCTTTTTAAGGCTTGAAGCCATGCAGCCATAACCAGGTGGAGTAAGGCTAATACATCTTCTTACCTTTCCTCTTCCATTTCCCATTCTTGGCATTTGTTAAGCTAATTCTTGCCTTCTGTCTTAATCCTACCACCACTTTGGTGTGCTGTTTGCTTGTAAGGTAAATGGCATGAATAAAGGCAGCACTAAAATAGCATAATTAAGGACAGCAGAATCTGTCCATCACACTGGCAATTCCTTTATGGGCTCTTTACTGAATTGCATTTCTAAGGCTGAACACAAAGGGGATGGCATGTGCATGAATTTGGTGTTAGTGTAATACATGAATCAGAAAGGGATTCAAGCTGCTTTTTGTTGCTAACACACGATCCCACTCATTTTTTAGTACAGTCTATGCTTTGCTGTGTTATCTCATGACTTTTGTTCAGGGGCAGTAGTCAGCAGCATGACTGGGTCACAGAATAGCGGTAGTTGCACTGGAAAGATAAATGAGTTCACAGCTGATTTAGCAGGCACATGAGAATAGGGATTGAAAGAGTTTCATACAAACAAAACATCCACAAGAGATTGGCAATTACCAGCACTGGTTTGAGACAGATGAACTATGATGAACTACCTAATGCAAATTCCAGCTGCTAGAAAAGACATATTTGGGACATAATTTGAAAGGGCTTAATACAACTTCTAGTTTTTAAAGACTAGGTTGAAACTTGTGAGTATCCAGTACCTGCCTAAGTGAGGGGGTCTTGCACTCGCCCTTCGCTGTGAGGCATATGATGCTGGCTGCCAGCTGTAACAGGAGACTGTGCTCAACTGTGCCCAAGTCAGATATCCATTAGGGTAGTGTACAACAGGCTAAGGGACAAATGCTGCTCTGGTGAAAGAGAGATCCAGGGAATGTGCACTGTTGCACACTCTGTCTCCTTTAAACACACTTGCCAGGAGCAAAAAACCAGATATTCTTAATGAGATTTTATTATCTGGCCTCTAGACTCCATCTTAGCCACATCTATGATCAGCAGCAGGTTATGGGGTCTAGGGAGAAAAGGTATGTTTCTTGACAGCCTCAGTAAATCACCAACCTAACATTGTTCTTGGCTGTCCTGAGATATCTTAGCGCTGCACCAAGACCAGGCTGCTCATACGTTCAGTTTCATTGCTCCTAAACACCCTGTGTCACATATTTGCAGATATATTTCTTTGATGAGCTATGGAGGGATTTTACTGCAGGTGCAGAAATACAAACTAAAATTCAGAGCAGAACAACAAACCAGGGTGATAGACTTAGGAACAAGCAGCCCGGCAGTGTTGAGCACATACAGATGAGCTAGCTGGCTCATCTGATTGAGCAGTACTTTCATTTCAGAGAAGGGGGAGTGAGCTGCTACTAGCATTTTATATATAGTATTGCTGGACAAAGCAATGCTGTCTGATTTACATATCCCCTGTCTGATCTGTGTGTACACACTCTCAGGGCTAGACAGCTTGGAGGGGGAGGTAGGGATGGTAGGTGGGATTCCAGTGACAGACAGCACAAGTCTCCTAAATATAGACTTTTTGTTCTCTGGTACCTTGCATCCAGAATTGTATCAGCAGTCATCTTAAAGAGGGAAAGGTAACTAGCTCAAGAACTAATTCTACCCATTTTTTATGGTACATCCCGTCTTTAGTGCAATATCCAGTAAACATTTCTTATTTGCTGTTTTATGAGTCCAGTTCTTTCCAGCTTCAGCTATTGGAATTTAAGCCAGTAAAAAGAAGTAATCAAGCTAAGCTGGTCTCTATCTATTGCATTTTTATGATGTAGGCTTTTATATTAGTAGGTTGTGAGGAATTGCTTGTGGACTGAATTAATTTCTTGAGACTTTGCCAGCTCAGCCAGAATCTATAAGACATGATCCATTTGTGCTTGTGCTGCTGAAAATGTTATTGCTTCCATAGTATGGTTCTACCTAAGAAAATACTACACAAGTACAAATTGCCAAGGGGAGCAGTATTAAGAATTTATAGTCTCATCTTGATTCTGTAATTGGGCTCACCAATGAAAGAAGAAAGGACGGTGTTAAAAATGAAAGGAAATATTTCTCATTTGCCTCTCTCTAAGGCCACAGACATTGTGTTACTGTTCTGTGAAATACGCTGAAGATATCACGTTAATAAAGTATATGCAGTTAGATACCTCTCAACAGCCAAGTGAGGGTAGAGAAATTAGGTTACGATCTAGCAACCATCTTAACTCCATTTCTCCATTACTCCATTTCTGAGGAAGTCTTAGAAGCTTCTTTATAACTTGGGAGCCCTTTACTATTGTATTGCTATTGCATCTGGAATATGCAGTATAATTCCATGTCTTGTCTTATTTATGTAAGCTAAAATCAAACCTTATTAAAAACCCATATGACCATGTTATATCTGGTGGAATTCTGAAGTCATCTGACGGGATATTTTCAGGCTTTTGTAAAACAGCATGACCAGCTTTTCTGATCTGGTGATGGGATACATGACCTTTCACTGAGTACATGACCCAGGTTTGGAGATCAGTCTGTGGTCTGCCTTCCTGCCACAGATGGGGGAATGGGCATGTGCCTCTGAGGACAGGATGGGGGCAAAACCTAATTGCTACTGATTTCTGCTGTGCTACTGGCCTCCTCAGGGATGTCTCGGTCAACTCGGGACCTTGGCTGTTGTAGGTTTGTGCTTTGCTTGGGCCTGTGACAGGGTTAAATACTGCCCTTCACAGAGACTCAAATGACTGTCTCATAAAGAGCAGAAAGCTGCTGTATCAACAGATTGGGCCAACATAGCAATATTTGTAAGCTCCACATTTCTTTGTTGACATAGAAATTACTGTTTTCTAAGGAGACAAGACAATAATGTAGCCTCAAAATGTAGAGTTTTCTGTCTCGGTCTGACCCCAGGAGTGTTTTTGCCTTATCTCTGCTGCAACTCAGCAGCCATGTGTTTTTGCTTCCCAGCGAGGCTGATGCTACAAGCCAGGAACCTTTGCACAGTGTTGAAAGAGCCACAGGTGGAGCTGTGAGGCTGGGGTTCATCACACCAGCTGCGAGCTCTGGGCAAGAAAAACAGCATCATCACTGGTAAAAAGTAAATTGGGTATTTAGAATATTTTTCTCAGTGTTAATCTAGCTTAGAAATACGGGATTGATTTTTGCAAATATTATCGATACCAAAATTATGCCTGCAGAATTGCTGGACTAGAGTAATGCATTATCACTTTTGGTAGGCAGCCCAGGATCCAACAAAAAAGGAATTGATAATTAAAAGGTTTTGTCTTGGCATTTTCAAAGTTCCCTCCCCATTTCCCTGCTGGACTGAACCCTAATTGAAACCTAATGCTGTCTCTCTTCACTGAAAGTGTAATTTTCTGTTCATTTCTCTTGGCTAACAGAAGTCCATCTACTTTCAACAGTAATTTAGACATACAAAATGGCTCAAGCATTGTTTTTAGCCAAAGGAGGTATTAACAATTATGCAGTTAATTGGGGGTTCAGGGATGGGAGTTCAGTACTCTACCATGACCAAGTATAGAATAAGTTATATAAAGCCTTTTGTTAGCGTTTAACAATTATAAGGTTTAGCTCTTTGAGACTCTCAGATGCAGCAGTCTCTTGTACTTGAGTGAATATTACTTGACCCAGATAGTTTCAGAAATCTGCTAGGAGGAGCCAGCCAGCCAGTTATTGAAGGCAACAAAATATGAAAGGGACAAAAACAGGAGAAGCATGACTGAAACATGGTTCCAAGTGATGGTTGTCCTCTGCATAGCAGCCAAGTGTTTAGCTGAGTTCTTGCTCCTGCCAAAACAGCCTTTCCTCCTTCCCCATTGAGTGCCTGAGTGTTAGGCCAACAGTGAAGGGACACCGCCTTCAGCAGTGGTGAATTTGAGTAGGATAACCCAGCTGCTGTTTCTTCTGTGCTCAACCCCATGACTTGTGGGTGTGCTGGGCAGGCCAGACATCCTGGGCTTTTCCAGGGACACGGTACAGCAGCTCCAGGCTTTCAGAAGGGGCCGGACATGGGAGAAGTGCGAAGGTATTCAGCTCAAACAAGACAGCTGTCCCCCTGAACGTGTGCAGTGGCAAACTCTGGAAATACGAATATGTTTCCTGCTTAAAACTTTGGTGTCTGCGTGGCTAAATTGAGATTACTTGGCTGGCTGTCAGGCATGTGCTTCTGCCTAGATTTTGCTTTAGATTTGAGCACTCCCCAAGAAATCAGTATAAGAAAGGAACAAAGGGAAGTCATGGGCAACCAGATTGCTCTGAGCAAATCAGCTTGGCAGTTGCAGAGGTAGCTGGAGGAGCCAGGAGAGCGAGGGCTCAATGGGCTGTCCTGCTGGCACCATGTCAGGGTTGCGGGAACATGCAGGCAGGTTCCAGAAAATCCTGGCAGTGCAAAAGATGAGCAGCAGTTCAGCAATGCCAAGGACTCACTGCTTCCAGCTGGCTTACACCACATAGCTGGACTGCACATGTGCAGGAGTGGTGGGGGCACCTGAGCAGGGCAAGGTCTTTGCATAGGCTCCTGGATGTCTCGAGAGCGCAGCCCAGTGCTCCCTGCCAAGTCACAAGAGTGGGCAAATGGTCCCACAGTTCTTCTGCAGTCTGTCTTTGCCTTAGCATGCCTCAGCCTGGGGCCGCGATGGCGATTTTGCGTTGCCTGCCTGGGCTGCAAACTATGCTTTCTGAGATAATTAGCAATCATTACTGAAGGATGTGGTTTTTAATTACAAAACACATAAGGATTTTCAAATAATTTAGTCCTCAAGAGAAAGAAATGCTCTTCTCAGAGGAAAATACAGGCGAAATTAATAGGGGATGGAAACTAACCGAGTCCTATTCATAAGTCAGTAGGACCCATGGCAAAGACTTGAAAAAGCTGTAGAATTTTTCGCTTTTCCTGGAAAACCAGCCTATCTCTTACCATAGCAGACACATAAATTGCTATTAAATTATATAGAAGGTGCTGAAACACTTCTGTTTTCTTAAGGGGAAGAATTACAAAATAGCTATCATACGTCATGCCAAAAAGAAAGGTGCTTATAAAATAATATATGCTTTGAATTTGTTACAGAAAGCAATTTCCAGTTCTGTAATTTACCATATTTTTTTCAATGTGCTCCATCTGCATTTTCTTCCTTAGAAATGGGACAGTCCATAAACATCAGCAAACCATTTGGCTGTCCTTATCCTGAAATATCTTTTCACTGCACATAAAAAACCCCACCTCCTCACAGGCAGGTGCTGCTTTTGCTTTCTTATTATCCTGAGCCCATCTGCCTGCTGGTGTCCTGATGCTGTCGTTCCCTGGTACTTGGCTTTTCAGGGCAGGAGTCCATTCTTTGGTTTTAGCTTGTACTGGTTAGAAACTGTTAGTCCTGATCTATGACTGAAGGATTAGGCCAAAGCCAAAGGGCATCTGAAATGTGCTGTAAAGACTGTTATGTTCCTTCCATCCATCTTTAGCAACCCTGATGACCAGACAGGAGTGGGTGAACTAGAGAAGCCTTTGCAGAGGCCATGCCATGTTAGAGGCACAGCTGTTACTCACCCAGGCACTTGGCAGCCTTGATGGGAAAGGTCAGGAAAGCTGGAGGAGATTTATTTGTCAAATACCACCCATTTTTATCTGGAAGGTGTGATCCAGCAATCAAAACTTTCGGAAACACTGATTTAGGCACTAGCCCAGCAAGCATGATGAATGAACACAATAACAAGGGAAAAAAAAAGAGTTCAAGATGTGCCTGAAGTTACATAAAGTGAATTAGGCTGCAGTCCTCTGCTAACTCACTTTTGCAAGGTAGTTCAGTAAAGAAGTTTTTCTGGGATTACACTCTTTAGATGTTGAGAAAGGGGGTAAGAAAATTTATCAGGGATATTTTTTGCTGGTAGCACAACATCCCATGAAGGACACTGGAAATAGAAAACCTGCTGTTTCTACAAAGAGAGCTTCCCAATAGCTGTCTGTGACTTTCTAAGCATGTAGCCATGCCCAAGATTTAATTCTGGTTTAGCCTGAATTAAGAGGTGGGCCTGTGTTGGGCTAGTACTAAATGAACCAAGATCTATTTTCAACTCTCAGTGAGATGCAGCTTCAAATGGCGCAGAAGTGTGGGTGGCATGCCGTGCATCAATTTGGGGGGAAATGAGCAGGTTTCACCAGGATTCTGGAGAAAGATAGCCTTCAAAATGTTGCCTTACTATCTTGCTGGTCTTGTCTCTTCCTGAGTCTTCCTTCAGGCTCCCTCTGGTGTTTGTAGTGTATATTACTACCAGCTTCTCCAGTCCTGTTTTTGGCCGAAATTTACAGCAGCCTAGGTTGAGTGACACGACTGAAATTTTTTAGGTTCTTATAAGGTTGAGATGCAAATAGGAGCTTTCAGTTCGCTTTAAGCATGACACTTAGTTGACCCAACTGGGTTTTTTCTGGTTTAGACTACTACCATCCAGAGAATTGAAAATTAACTTCCCCTGAAGCTGTATATTTCTGCCTGGTAAATGAAGTGATGCCTCAGGACAGCCACCAAACAGTTTGTCTGTGCAAACTGTCTTAACTGCTGCAGGTCCAGCTGTGGGAAATGTAAGCAGCAAGTCCCAAGCATCATTGCAAATAATGCACTTGGGCTGCTATCAGTTTATTCCAGTAGTATTTGCTCCTCTTTCCAGTCCTGGCTGAGAAGTAAAGGCAATTGAAATTAGAGTATGAAGAGCTGAGTTATGGATTTTAACACTAAGCCACACTTGTGGATGTGTCTCTCACAGAAGTGATATCCTAAGGCCATTCTCATGTTAGAGTAATTACATGCAGAAACCCATCCTCAGCAGCACTCAGCAGGCTAACCACCCATGAATTTGAGCCCAAATTTCATTTCTCCTGTGGATTCCCCCGGCTCCCCACCAGCAATCTGTTGCACCTGTTCTCTGCCATTCTGCCACAAATCCTGCCCTGGGTTGAAATGTTTCACAGCAATACCTAGCTTTGGCAGTGTGGAACAATTTGCCAAGCAGGGGTAAGTCTGCTTCCCCATGCTGAACACTGCAGAATCTAACTGCCAGGCACCAAGCTAATTTTGTGAATTTACCACATGAAAATGAAATGTTTCCTCTCCCTTTAAAATGGCTGGAAGGAAAAGGTTGTTTAAGAATGGGTCTGTACATGCCAAACGTCCTATTCCTGGCACCAGCAGGCACCTGCTCTCTGCGTTGGGCAGCAACCTGCCTTTTTGGGACAGACAGAGATGTGCTCAAGCTGCTACTGAGGCTGTCCAAAGGAGGCACATGGTGGCAAGGTGGTGTGATGGTATATGTGGGCATGATGGCAAGCTTGGGATGTAGCCTCTGAAGTGAGTCCAAAGGCCAGGGTTGGGCCCTGTAGGGGAAAAAGTCAAAGGGAAAAAAGGCATAACTGTATAATTTACTGGAATTATTTTGTTCTTAGAGTATATATTTTTGCAACAGTTTCCTCCTTCCTTAAAGCTTAAATGATTGATCTCAGATCTTTGTGGGAGTTCTTAGACTGATTTCAATATGCTTTTTCATAGTCATCATCCTTGTTATGGAAATCTGTGTCCTGCGTTGTTATATACCCCAGTGGCAGCAAACCTGCTGTGCAATTCAGTGGATTATAATGCAACTCACTAACATGCTTGAAATAATGAGGTTGTTCTGTTCAGTAGGGTATGATGAAAAATAGAACCTACTGCAGGGAGCTCAGATTTGATATAAACTCCTGATAGAAAAGGTTTCCTGTTAAAATACCATTGCAGGTTACTATGTTTGTATATTCTTTAACTTCCATTTCGTGCTGGACAATGAAGAGGCCAGAGGAGATTTTTTTATATTCTGCCCAATGCATATGAACAGTATGTTAAATTGAGGCCTTGCACCCTTCTGGTTCTGTTCGAAGTAAACCTTGGATTACATTGGACTAAACACAGAGAGAAATGGTGGCTGTGCTGGAATCAGTGGGAGATCTAAGCTTTGGGTTCAGTAGCACTGATCTTTCCCCAGGTGTCAGGGTTCTCAGGTCTAACACTCTTCCAGGCAGCCCCTACCTCTTTCTTAGTACGGGATGAGAAAAAGGAGCTGAGTTGATCCCTTCCTACTCCTTCCTCTCTGGAAGTTGGGTAGAGTATACAGATTTCTTTCCTTCAACTAATGGGAAGCCTTTATAGCTGCCGTTCAGCTTCAGTCTCTCCCATCCATCTGTCACCTTCTCAGTGTAATTGGTAGACCAACTTTCTGTAGATTATTTATATGGTCTCATAACTTTATTTTCTGCTTAGTAGTAGGAGCTGGTTTGTTAGAAAAACAGCTCTGAGTCAGTGATACTTCTGGAGAAGAATCTATTGAGAGAAAAAAGTGCCAGTTTTACAGCGTTTTTCAGCCATTGCCTGAACCTAATTGGATCTTACAAACCCAGCGTGTGAGATGACCTATATGCCTTTTAAAAGAATGCTTTCCTCATAGCACTTAGACCTTGACATAAACACTAATGAATCCATAAAATGTCTTAGCATCTGGCACAGGAGCCTGCAGGGCGTCAAGCGAAACAGGAGATAAATGGAAGTGCTCTGTGTACATAAGGTTGCAGAACTGGCTGTGCCTGCCAGTTAACCGGATTTAATAACCTGCAGAAGTCCATGTTATTTCAGCTTAAGGTTGATGTATATTTTGTTTGGACCAGTTTTCTCCTTTATAGATGCCTAGCTTTACAATTAGATGTGCAGTTTCAAGTAGCTGCTATCTCCTATTTGCAATTTAACCCAAGAGGGTCAATTTTCCCCTTTCACAGGGCCGGGGTGGCAAAGGAAGTATCTATGTCTGGGCCTCTGGAGATGGGGGCAGCTACGATGACTGTAACTGTGATGGTTATGCATCGAGCATGTGGACAATCTCCATCAATTCTGCTATAAATGATGGACGGACAGCTCTGTATGATGAAAGCTGCTCTTCAACCTTAGCCTCCACCTTTAGTAATGGGAGGAAGAGAAATCCAGAGGCTGGTGTGGTGAGTCCAGATATTATTGTGCTGTTGCTGCTGTCTGTGCATTCCCACGGCCCATTACAACTCTGTCTGCTTTGGAGCAGCAGATGGTTCTTTGTTGAGATGGATTTTTTCTCATCTGCAGTACATGATGGTGCCAAAACTGTCAGCTGAGGAGATGTGGGATTAATACTGAGAACAGCAATGATCTTCCTTCTCTTAGAGCTTCATATAGTTGGTGCTTGCCTTTATCAGAAACCAGATTTAGAAGTTCAATTACAGTCTTACCAGAGGACAGTGTGACAAAAGGTCTCTCAAAATCTAAATGAAAAGTGTCAACATCTGAGATCATACTCATACTGGCAGAGCAGTCATGAACCAGACTTCTGCTGTACTACAAGCTGCACAAAGCAGGAAGACATTCAGTCACCCACAGAGGAAATGTGGGGGTTCATATCACCCTCAGTCTCCTATTGAGCAGTGCAGAGCGTCATACTGGAGTCCCCCACAGGGCCATAACCTACAACTGGAAAATAGGCGGTTTCTGTTCAAGCGTAATTGGGATTCTCTTCCACCATACTGATCACTGCTTTTCAGCACCTTCAGACTAGCCAGGACATAGTCTAATTCACAGAGTGGAAAATTCAGGTGTAGTAACTCAAGGTTAGTTTTTGCCAAAAGCTGTTACACATTCTCCATGGCCCTGTCTCAAACCCTGAAGACACATTGTATAATCCTAAATGCCCATGTGCAGTATCAGATGGAAAAATACTGGTTTCTGTCTTGATATCAGCACAGAGCTGATATCAGTCAAGATGATCTGTGGCATCTTTGTAATTATTGCCATAAAATATATTTCTAAGGTTTCCTTCTGGTCTTTTCTAGTGGCTGATCTGCATGGAAGACAGCAGCCTGGTACTGCTCTTGGTTCTGGAGTTGCACAAATGCTAGAAAGCTCAGTACTGTTAACAATTCTAGTTTCAAATCCTTCTGATAACCATAAGAGAATTTAAGGCCTTTGGTTAAACTGTGTTTATAGGAAATAAATGCCATCTATATGAGTTTATGAGTTCTAAGTGGTAATGAACATTGCTTTACTACATCATGATTTATTCTTGCATTCACACCTTCTGTAACTATGTCTCACTGTGTTTTTAAATTGATACACTATTCTAAAGAAGAAAACAGCTCCTAGGAACAAACACACAATTACTCTAAAGAGCAAGGCCACACACTCCACTTTCTGTATTTTTCTGAGTCTGTAGCTGCAAGGAAAATAGACTAGCTGGTTTCATTAATTACATCTAATATCATTGCAGGCTACAACGGATTTGTATGGCAACTGCACCCTGCGTCACTCAGGAACGTCTGCAGCTGCCCCTGAAGCAGCCGGAGTGTTTGCCTTGGCCCTGGAGGCTAAGTATGCTGTTGAGAAATTCCTTGTGAGCTCTAGAGAGGAGAGGGCCTGCAGTTTGTTTAATATTGTTCATCATACAAATTGGCTGTGTGTGGCAAGGGGCTAGAATGAGCGGCAAACAAGCTACCTGCTACAGTAGTGTCAAACATGGTAACTTACAGATGGAGCAACAGTCTTGCCAAAGCCATATAGCAGATACATTTTGGCTGACTCGCTCTCTCTGTGTCCTCTCTACTGCTTCCAGGGGTTTGTCTTCTCCAGCACTGTTTGGAGGGAGAGATTATTTCATTTCTCCACATACCCAGTGTGGAATGCCCAGCCTACAAAAATGTAAGAACAAACCTATAGTATCAGACAAGAGTTCATCTTGTGCCACATACTGTCTGCAATGACAGATGCTTAGGGGAGAGTGCAACAAACGGGGATTAAGAACGATCTGCTTTGGCAGTCAGTGGTTTGGAGAGAGAGCAGTGAGCCTATCCTGTTCAATAGGCACAGGCAGATTTATCTTCCTTGAATTTTTCTAACTCTTTTTCAGCTTGTCTGTATTTGGCACCTGTATCATCCAGTGGCCATCAGTTCCACAGTAGTAATAGTTTTTGGCAATGGTGGTGGGGAATGTTTTGAGTGTTTTTGCTTAACCCGTTGCTGGTACTTTGCTTCTGTGCTACCTAATTGTTCTGTTATGTGAAAGAATAAATATCCATTGTCTATTTACCATCTTCATGCTATTCATGACATTGGAGACCTCTTGTATATCTTACTTCACTATCTTCTTCTCTAATGGTTAGGAAAAGTTGTCCTTTCAATAACCTATACCATCTTTTTACTTTGTGTTAAATTATTTTATGAAGTGAGACAACATTTGCTCAAGTATACAGCTTCAGTTGCTGTAACCATAGCATGAAGTGAGCACTACGTAATAGTTCTCTTCAACAGTATGCAGAAGAATAAAGGTTTGGCAGAGGAGACAAAGTTTCTGTCATTAGCAGAGCAATGATTGTTGTGCTCAAAGGATGACTTGGGCCAACTCTCATTTTTCAGGTTTCATACACGTAAAGCACACATGCCAAGTGTTTAACTTTGGATGATCAATCCTTCTACTATCAGATTCATTCAGTGGGGCAGCCACAATGTGATAAATAATTATGGCCATAAAAATATAAAGGCTTAATGAATTTTCTGACTACTGCATGTTTAACCTGGACTACAACCTTAGTATCTCAGTTATAAGTGCCATTCCTCTTAATTTGAACTATCCATGAAGACTAGAGTTACTCTTGCCAAACTATCATGAGTACAAATTAGACTAATACCCGTGGTTTGCAATTGGCTTTCTAGCCTTCGCTGAAAAAGGTGGGGGGGGGGGGGGGGGGGGAAGGTAGAAAGAACTGTCACAGTGTCTTTTATCTCCTTCCAGGCTGGCTCTATTAAACCTCCATTTTAGTGTGCAGAACTACCCTGGATGAGTTACACTAGCCTTCACAGGAATGGCTAACCATTTCCCATGCAGATGACTGCTGCCTGCAATATGTCTCTCAGCTTATACACAATATATGTCTGACATGTCTCTAAAACCAGACCAATCTGTGAAACGGAAAGTACGGTTTTAAGATACGTAGCAGCTCTTAAAAGGTTTCAATAAGAATGATGCAAGTTATATCTGGTTTTCAGCTCTCTTATGTCACCTTGGAAAAATGAGAGTAATTAGCTATTCTGGTGTACATTCAGCATGCACACTTCCTTATTACCTGGGACACAGAAAGCTGAAATGCGGATCCTTTTAGGTTGGTGGTTAGAATCAGAAATACTGTAATGTTGATAGAGTTCATCATGAAACAACTGGAATAGCTTTACTTATGTAGAATTAGAATGTCAGTTCTAAAGCTTCCAAATTAATAACTTATAAGTGCCCTTCCTGTCATCATAATCACTGCAAATCTAGGAAGACAAGAGCTGGTGATGAAAAATGATCACTGAATCTAGACAAATGTTACTGTACTGCATCCATTCATGCTAGTATATCACAGGTGACAAACCTCTACCATACCTTATAATACAAACCTCCAGCCACCCACAGCCCATATATCTATATTTCCAGACTACCAAAATTACTAAGACCTTGATTGTTATAGCTCATCAGCTTCATCAGATCAGGGCTTCTCTGGGTGAACCTTGGAAAATCCATGGGAAAAGCAGGAGGTGCAGGCAAGGAAAACAGGGCAAGATTTAAGAGGAAGGCTAGGTGAAATTCTGTCATCATCCTTTTCTTTTTGTATTCTTTTCAGGATCTGGTGTAATATCCTACTCATTAACTTAAAAATTGCATGGTGGACCTATAATGTGTAGTTGAAAGCAGTTGTTTTCAAGAACATGGAAACAATCAGAAATGGTTTTGCAAATTTGGGGAATATATTTTGGGAAATTACTATACAATTAAAACCTATTCTTGTTTCCACTGAAATCAACAGAAGCTTTGTTATTGATATGTGTATAGATAAAATTTCTGTGTGATTCATAGAAGCAAGTTTTACCAACAAGCTTACTCAAACACACTGTCTTCCTTTAATATCTGCTTAGAAATACTCTACTGTTTGTTTTCCATGCTGCTCTTCCACAGCTTGGATCTGACATGGAGAGACATGCAGCATCTGACAGTGCTCACCTCAAAGAGGAACCAGCTTCACGATGAGGTTCATCAATGGCGTAGAAATGGCGTTGGGCTGGAATTCAACCATTTGTTTGGCTATGGTGTCCTAGATGCAGGAGCAATGGTTAAGATGGCAAAAGACTGGAAGACTGTTCCTGAGAGATTCCATTGTGTTGGAGGGTCAATACAGGAACCTGAGTAAGTGAATGGTCTAGTATATGTGTTTGGCTTCTTCCAGGCATTTAGGAGACCACGAGCATGCAAACATGTTGACAAAGACATAGATAGTCAAAGAAACATAATGAAAATTTTTTTCTAAGAAAGACTAACATTGCCAAGTAGTGTTCCAGGTATTTCAATAAGTTGATAAAATAAACTACGTGATCTTTCATGGAGAAGTGCATTCTACAGCCCTCCAGTATCATCATTGCTAGTGCCAGTAGTGTTAATAGCAACATCCATTTCTCCTGGGTACTTAAAGGTATGTTTGTGCCAAAATTTCTGTGAATAAAGAGCCTGTGCACAAGTGAAAGTCTGGGAGGCTGGCACTATAAATTACATAAACTGCTGCCACATGAAATATCTGTCAGCCAGGTCATATCTCCTTGTGACATATTCCAGCAGACAAATTTTATTTCCAGAAGACTGAAACAATTATCTACAGGTACCAGTGATTCAGTTTGAACACAACAGCATTTAATTGTGTTTGGTTTATGTTCTTCAAATCTCTAATTGCAGGGTAGGTAGTCAAATTATTTTCTGATTTACCTTCATGTGCTAAAGTGAATGAGTCAACAAGTGAATGAATTAAAACTAATTGACTGCAACAGCTATACTTCAATTTAATTATTTGAATTACTAACCTAATAATGGCCAATTTATGTCTATACCATTTGAAATTTGATGTTTCAGTGCCATTTTTGAATGCATCATGATTCTATTGGAAAAAGAAGGCAAACTAGTAAGCCACCCCGGCACATAGCTCAGCCAGGCAAAGAATAAGTTTGTTCCTAACCTTCCAGATGGATTTGTATTTGCAGGATCCAAGGTTCTACAGCTGAGATCTGAATTTTAATTTATCTGGTCTATGCGTGCTCACGGGTAGGAAACAAATGAGAGAGTACTGAAGCTAATTTTGAGCTATCTCTAGTTTATTCATAATTTAAATGCAAACAAATAATCTTACTTAGAGTAGCCCCATTTATTGAAATGGGAATCATCCTAGAGGAAGAAAGAAAATTTCTTGCTGTAGGCTTGTCTCTACGCATTAGACAATGTGGTAGAGGTATTCCGGTGACAGACTGAGCCAGAGTTGGGCAAGTATGCTATGCAGTAGTATTGTCTCCTTCTGCCTTTGTTCTTCTGTCCCATTTCTGCTGTTGAATGGATAGAAAAGCAGAGGTGATGGTGCATTTCCTCCATCCCAGGGATCTGGAACTGCAGTAAAGCTTCCCTATAGCTGTCATTGCCCAACAAGCTCCAGAGTTGAGAAATAAACTGCTTTGTATTGGTGTCTTTTGAGAGCAGCACCCAGAACAGGCTTTGTGCTTACAGCACACAGATTTGTGAAGTTCAGCCAAGGCAGTCACCACCTAAGCCTCCTAACTCTACTGCAATGTAATCTCAGTGTGTATGGGAGCCCTCCTATAATTATCCAACACATCTATATGTTAATAGGACTGCTGTAATATTTACATCCCCACAATGAAAATGTCACTGATAGGAGATAATAATCATCATGCCTTGCAACATCACATTGTTTGAATTACACTGTAAATAAAACTAGTGAAGTCCCAGCATCTCCAGAGATTTGCTGGAAATGAAAACCACACTGCACTTCTGCCATGGATAATTGGGTTAGTTTTCTAGTTTGGCCTTGCTGCAGCAACATTTTCTACATATATATATATATATATGTTTATATAAGTATAGATATTTGTATATATAAAATACATATTCAATATATGTTTAGCTAGGTGAGTAGTTGATGCAGAAGTGTGTACCATAGCAGCATTGTCAGGCAGAAATGGTCCAGGAAAGAACTGACAGCCTAGAATATACAATGTGCTGAAAGCAAGCAGTGTTTGAAGTGCAGCATTTCTCTGCTGCATGTAGAAACACTTATTAGCATAGGAACTTTCCCTGAAAAGGGATTTTTGTTGGGTCAGCAAAAAGAGAAAAAAATGGACAAGTCTGAATCTGGCTGGTTCAGGGAGATACATAGATGATTTAGGACATCACAGTGCAGTAGCTGAGGAACAGGAGCGTGGAAGTGTGCTTCTAGAGAGTGGTTAGCTCCCCCTGCTCATCTCCAACTGGGTACTATACTGCATGCAGAAGTGAATGCATTTTTAAAATATATATTCTTATATATATATTTTAACTATATATAGCAAATGGGCAGTAGTACACTGTGAGGGTGTTGAAAACCCATCTCCTCTCCTGCTCCTTTCACGTCGGGCTTTTTCCACCACCCCTGGTTCTTTTTGTTTCTTTGGGGAAATTCACCTGGACTATAGTAATTAGTCTAGCAAACCAGAGAGTATTGGATTCTAATTAATGGGAAAGGTGGAAACAGAGCAAGCCTTTTATCATGTGTTTTAGAGAGCTGAGATAACCTTTGCACTGAAGGTGGGGAGAAAAGTTGTCTGCAGTTGTTGGGCTGCCAGCAAAGCAGACGGAGTGGTAACACTGCTCTTATTTCTTTGGGTTTTGGTGTTGATAGATAGAAAAGACTCACACTGTGGTGTCCTCCCTCATTTACTGCAGGAGATAGAAAGTACTTACCACAACTGTGAGAATGAAGCACTGTTTGACAAAGCTTTGTCAGCTGTGTGAGATTGCTATGAGACAATGTGAATTCAGATTGCTTTGAGGATGATGCTTCCCAGGCAAAGAAACTACAAGCATGTGGCTACTGTGAGATTATGCTCCTTCGCCTCTGGCTGGCATATAGTGCATTTTCCTTGTGCTCTGGCACACAGAATAAATCTTGAGGGTATTGTATGTTCATGTATTTTAGCTATACAATATTTATGTTATACCAGCTTCTGCTCCAGGGCATCCATGAGATTCAGAACAACACAGGTTTTTCAGTTTAAGGTAAGCGTTTAAATGCCTTGAAGACCTGGCCCTGAATGTCTTTTTACTCTGCAAGTACTCCCAAGAAGGCAATACTCTATGAAAGAGGGGGCAGAGACTAGCCTGAGCCAATTAGTGATGTACTGAGCTGCAATACCTGGAGTTTATCTTGGGAAGAAGAGAATTCTTGGAAGCTAGGCTTGAATGAAACACTTTCACTGGTCTCTGAATAACGTGCTATTTCATTAGCAAAAGGAAAAGGCTGGTACTCATTTCTTTTGAAAAGAAGGTATTCATTACCGAAGTGTGGTCAGTGCCCTTTGAAAGGGACTCTCTTACTGCAAAACCTAAGTCATGGAGAAGCCACTGGAAGAGGTAATGACAAGCTGACTGGAGTCTTTTGTGACTTATTCCCTTTTGTAATGTTTGCAGTAATTCTTGTCTTTCAAGTATTTCTTTTAGACAGAAGGAAGTGTCACATGCTCACAGCACACTGATGGTGGATGCAGAGAATTTTGTTTACGCTTCCTGTGTAGTTTGCCAGCCAGTTTCTGAGGCAACTAGTAATTGCCAGTTGCATCTTGAGCCCGAGGGGTTTAGTAGGCACTCGGCAGCCTCAGCTGCTGGCAGGGTGCTGCTCCTGGGCCAGTGCCTTCAGGCCTGCTCTGAGATCCTGAGTGGATCTGCCCAGCACACAGTGGCTGCAGGTGTCCTCTGCAAGAGCTGGAAAGGCATCAAGGTGCCTTGCTCTCCCACAGCGCGTGCTCACTCACCTCTTCTTGGAAGCCTTTGGAGGCACGCTCTGGAAATGATGCTGCCTCACGGTTTTCCTCAACCACATAGGGAGTAACCACACCGTGGGTGCCCAGCAAGGGGGGAGCCAAGAGCACCAACTGGTGCAATGTGGCTTCCTTTCATGAGTAATTCATCCTGTTGAAAAGTGTTGGTAAGACTATTAACAGCTGTGAGTGATTGCACAAACCAGACGTGAAGTGGTTTTCTTCTCTTGTGTGCTAACTGCCAGGCGTTGCATCCTCAGGTGTCTGACTCTCTCCAGCAAAGGAGCCCTGTGCGCTGATAACAGGGATCTGGTTTCCATTTGATGACAGGGTCCTTGCAAAAGAAATGTAGCAGGACTGAGCCTGTGTTCCATCTGTGGGTCTAGCTTCCTGGTAATACTTTTTTTATATTCCACCCTCAAGGGACAAATGTCCTTCAGTTAATTGTGAGTTTGCCTTCATAAGGACTGTATTATAATAACCAAGAAACTTGTGACTTCAAGGTGCAGCACTTTGACAACTCACTAAACAAGGGCAACTTCTTTCCTCCGTGTGTGTGTGTGTGTGTGTGTGCGTGCACATGCATGTGTGCTACTGTACTGGAGCAGTTAAAGGATAGCAATTTTCACGCAAAAATATTTTTCAAATGAGCTGAAACTGGGATCTCATGTTTGTTCTGGTTTCAAAATCAGAACAAGGATTTAGGCTTGAATGTGACTGCACTGAAATTCCGTGCAACTGGCTCCTCTGAGTCCGGACAGACATTTGCTGCTGTTTTTTACAGTGACTGTCTGACATAACTGACTGCTCATGGTTTCTTCTACTGAATAGACATATTATTATGCAATTACCCAATACAGTAGTGGTAAGTAAAGGCAGCTATTAAATATATGTTAATATTTCTTAAATAGCAGTATGTACTTCTAATTGTATTCCTTCTCTCTTTGTGTAGGTGTACATTTCATAATGTACTTTCAAATTAAGGTTTTCGTATAATTTTTTAAAAAGATAATGTTCTTTTTTTGGCTATGTTTGCAACTATTATTTCCTTACTTTTCCATGTATTAATAAGGAAAATAGTACAGGTTTTTCTGTGAGGCACCAAAACCCAGTAGTTTTAGCATGAGCCATGTCATGCTGTGTATATGCTTATAATTTGCTTAATTATCTTTTGACTGCAGAAAGATACTACCAAGTGGCAAGCTGGTCCTCACACTTACAACTGATGCTTGTGAGGGGAAGGAAAACTTTGTCCGATACCTTGAACACGTCCAAGCAGTTATAACTGTGAATTCCACTAGGCGAGGAGACCTCAACATCAACATGACCTCGCCAATGGGAACAAAGTCCATTTTACTGAGCCGGCGCCCCAGGGATGACGACTCCAAGGTGGGTTTTGACAAATGGCCTTTCATGACCACACACACTTGGGGAGAAGACCCCCGAGGCACCTGGGCTCTAGAAATTGGGTTTGTCGGCAGTCTGCCGCAGCGGGGCGTGCTGAAGGAGTGGACACTGATGCTGCACGGGACTCAGAGCGCACCATATATAGACCAAATAGTAAAAGATTATCAGTCCAAACTGGCCATGTCCAAGAAGGAAGAGCTGGAAGAAGAATTAGATGAAGCAGTGGAGAGAAGCCTGAAGAGTATACTGAGCAAGACCTAGTGCTGTTCTGCATGACGGTGTCTTTCCTTCCCCAGGTCCCTCTACTCACCTGTCTACTATCCAAACCTCTGTGTTAGACATATTACAATGATTGTCTCTGTAGCTAAATTATCACACTTTATTTTAAAGTCTTATATCTCGTCAACAATTATTTTAATTACCACTGAAGCAATCCTTTTTTTTACTCTAAACCACAAATATACTGTCCCCCACTGAATACTATGTACAGTTTGTGACTGTAAATGATTTTTCTTTTGAGTCATACAAATAAGTAATAACCTGCAAAGAATTTGATGGCTTTTCCCTTCATATTTTTGTGGTAAATGTTGTTTGTATTAAAAAAAAAAGAGTGAATTTTAACATTGGCAGTTGGTGATAATGGGCATATTTTTAAAAACTGTAAGAGAGGGAATCATGAAGAGGTTGGCTGGAGAGGTCTTTGAATGTCTAACAGCTCCTTCTGCATCGTTGACTTCAGTGGGACTTTCCCCATTGGGTTCAACCAAGGTAGTACAACACCCTACAAAATGAAATAATCCAGAGATGAAGAAAAACACCAATACAATTTGCAGAAATCCAATTCTTTTGAGAGTTTTCTTTAATATATACGCTTACACAACATACACGCTAACACTTCAGCCACAGAAGGGTCAACAGGCATGCAATAAGGAAGGCCAAAGCCGGGTGACATGGGGAAGTCAGGGTCAGGGCATTCTAGAAGCACAAGTTTAAGTTTTGTTTTTTTTTTTTTATTTTGGCAATTTAAATCAATTTACCATCTTACAGCAGAACAAGCACATAGGGAATGAGCTGTAGGATTTCTGGCAACCTGTGTGCAAAAGTGCATCTGCTCATCGCTATACAGAGATGTACTGCAGCAGTGTAAGATGAGGCTGTGTCAGCATTTCCAACCACAGACCCCTGTTTTCTGGGGTTTACAACCTGGCTGTCAGTAAACTGCTGTGGGAGAAAATTGAAGTATGCAGTTTCAGTCCCAAAGCAATTTTTTATTCAAATTTCATTTTTAAAAATAGAGATTTGTTATTTTTATGTTATACAAATATATTTAAGGAGGAAAATATGCTTAAATTATTAATGTGTAATGCAAAGCTGGCCTTCCTGGGAAGTAAAATGTAGTGTGTTTGAGAAGATTTGTTGGTAATCATTGCTCTCTGCTGTTTAAAGAGCCAGTCCCACCTTCACTTTTCATGCATGGGTAAAGTCAGTCTCTCGCCCTCAGAGTCTGCTCTGGCTATTGCCACAAGACGTAACATCCTCCTCGGTGAGAATTACTCATGGTAGCAACCACTACATATTCTCAGGTGTGAGATCTGAAATTTTACCTTTGAATAATAAAGGGTCTTGATTCTGCAAATATTTAGGCACTCACTCACAGTAAAAAGGCCATCAGTGGACCTACTCAAATGCTAATTTTAAGCAGGTGCTTCAGATCTTTGCAGGATCCAAGATCTACTTCTTAGCAGTGACTAGTTTCAGAATTTTACTATGTATTTTTAATATGCAGAGTATGAATCTAAAATGTTTTAAAAAGAGTTGTCCTGGTTGATCAGGTGCATAGTAGTAGAAACACATTCAGTAAGTAAATATTTATCTAACAAATTAAAAATTTAACCCAAAGGTTATATGGTGGACACGTTTCACTTAAGAATGTATAATCTATGCTGTTATTTCTACTGAATATCCATCTTTTATCTTTCCATAAGAGGCCTGTTCTTTCCTTTACAAATAAATCCAAATGCAAAATAAACAGCTCAACCTACTCAAACTCTGTGTGCATTACGCTCTAAAGCCAAGACAAGCAGCCTCACACTACTCACAGGATCCTCATTGCTTGCAGCAGTCCCTTCGGATAATCGAGTCGCACTGGGATAAAACAGGCATTGGCTGGAGAAGAATCAGGGCCCCTCCCCTCCCGTGTGATTTTTATTTTTGAAGTGCTTTTGGTTGTTTGTTCAAATACATTATGGTGCCAGCTGTGCTTTATTTGGTGATTTAAAACTTAACCCAAGGACAAGATGGGTCTGTTTCAAGGCATGAACGGGCTTCATGTGGCATGAGCCAAAACTCACTGAAGTTAAATGGGCTGGGGACAGGTTTGCTTGTGTCTTTGGAATTGAATGGATCACGCTGATGGCAGTAGGTTTCTGTGGAAGGCACCCAGTTCTCAGAAAGAGCAGTGTATACATACCAGAGGGGAAAATTTACCATATATATATATATGCATACACCTGTATGTCTAGATGCATAGGACACCCCTATGGTATCTCTCTGTATATATATGTTACATACAATATGTATATTCAGAGTATGTTAGATATATTTGCTTATAAATATATAGAATTACATATAGTATGTAATGTATAATACATATACGCACATCATAACCTTTTGTGTGTATGTGTTCAAAGAAAGAGGTAACTGGAAGCTTTTGAAGGACTTCTAAACTGTGGAAAAAATTTTGGAATAAAAAGTCCATGTGGAAATCTTAAATGAACATGTACATGACTCCATTGCATTCATGTAATTTTGCAGTTCTCTGTTCAATCATTAAATATCTTATAAAGCAGCAAAATAACTAGATGGTTGTTCATATTTTCATACTGCTGACATAATTTATTAAGTGAAAGATCACAATAATCAGTGATATACTGAAATGGTGAGTTTTGATATAAGTATATATAAAACAAAGTGTATATACAATATAGAGATCTACTTCAAATTCTTCAGGATTTTTGCATCAGGGGATTGCTGAAAAATATGTCCAGTTAGACTAAGTTTTTATGGTATTGCTGGTGGAAAATAACGTTAATCTGTTAGTATTTATAATAAAGGGGAAAACGAAGCTCATGATTTGAAACAGGTGAACACTGTTTAACTGAAGCCCTGTGATGATGTTTTATAATATGAGTAAAATAAAGAGCTGTTGTAAACTGCCAGGTCCTATCATCATTGCCTGTCCAAAGGTACACGGGAGGTAATACGCTGCTGTAAGTGGGATGACTTCCTACTCCTCTGCTTTTTACACTGATACAGTAAGTTGTATCCCATATACGTTGGATACTGAGACAATAAACACGATCCTCCAAAAGAGTTGATAGCAACAGATGAAGAGTAACAAACAGGCTTTATGTTAACTCTGTGATACGGTGGTACATAGAAGATTAAG
Organism: Astur gentilis; assembly: GCF_929443795.1. NCBI lineage: Eukaryota > Metazoa > Chordata > Aves > Accipitriformes > Accipitridae > Astur > Astur gentilis. The sequence goes on from NC_064884.1 coordinate 17,936,881, forward strand.
GCTGCAGGCTAGAAGGAGCCTTGGGCATTACTTATGTGGTTCAAACCCGCTGGCTGCAAGGACAGCTCTGCAGGGGCACGCAGTAATGTGGGTGCCGACCTGCTGCGCTCAGTGGGGAAGGGGATGCTCAGGAAGAGAGACAGTAACATTTTTGCACTGCATTTCATAAGCACTTCTGGCCCCAAGGAAATGCTACAGCAGATATTTTTTTTCTCAGAGCACTTTGATCCACTCCCCCCACCCAGTATCCCTCTTCCTCTCTACTTCCCACCCACACCTTTGGGTACTTTTTAGCACATATGTTCCCATGGCACAGGGTATGTGGTGTTTTATAATTTCTTTCTTTCTTCTACTGCAGACGCAGCAGTAAAAGATGGCAGGGAGCCTCCTGATCTAGTTCTGATTACCACAGAGGCAAGAATGTACCTGTAGGTGTCATCCCAGGCTCTGCTGAATAGATGCTCACAAGTATTTCACCGTTACACTTCAGCATTAGCATTTCATCACTTCATTGAGAATCTGCATTTAAAGCAGAGGTTAGCCCATAAATCACGAGATTTTTACTGTAGCTTTCAGCATTATCGTTATGAACAACAGCATACTAGTGTTTTTCTATATAATTTTTATACACATTTACAGAAAGATGCTCATCATCTGCAGCCTTGTTGGGCAACTGCCATGTTTATGGAAGGCAGGTCAGAGATCGTAGCAGAAGTTAGGCCTTAGTTCTTCATGGTCCTTGACTTCTGCTGATGTTGGTGTCCGTGGTGCAGCTCAGCACCAGCTTGGTTCAAGTCTTGCACCTTGGGCTGCTGCCTATGCAGTGCAGTACATGACTTCTTCAGGAGTATGTGCCACCAAACCTGCTTTAAGAGTGATTTTTATACTGCACAGCTGCTGAACAAGGTTTACAAGCATCAGAAAACCATTTCTCTGTCAGCAGTGAAGAGTGGTGAGACCACCACACAAAACGGATGAAGGTGGCAGCGGAGTATTCACACATTAGACACCTAACCCAGGCTTTCTGGAAGTGTTGCCTCCCTGCTGTTGACTAAGGCTTTTTGTATTCCAAAAATGAAGTTCTTTCTTTGTATCGCAGTGAAATCAGATGGCTGGGGGAAATACCCAGTTCTGTCTAGGTACTGCCTGAATCTGTTTACTCTGTTTTGTGACAGAATTATTGAACAGACTTCCTATTGCTCAGTTGTGGTTTTGGGGGTTTTTTCCCTTGCAGTAGTCAAAACCTGCTTTCACCAGCAGTCATTCTGAGCAGCTGCTGCCAGCTCACCAGAGTGCAGCCTGCATATGCACTGATAAAGTCCTCGTCTGCAGTTACTTACACTGTTAATAAATTAAACTGAAAAACAGCACACACCCTTGTAAGCCACATCAGGCATAAGCTCCCACAAGCCTTTCAATAAAATAGCATTGACAAAAAATCCTGAATTAAAAAATCCAACTACGTGGGTCACCTGTCCATTTCAAAGAAGAAGGTGCCACTTTAACAGACGTAATAGTCACAGTAGCTTAGATGCTATACCTGCATTGGAACTCACTAATGAAAAAAACAACAGAATATCAAAGGTAAGTGTTGGGTAATGTGAGAAGGTAGTCCTGAAGTTCAGGCTTATCAGCTCAAATGGCATTTAGCCCCTCTCTGTCGCAGCTGACAGGAGTAATCAGCCACAAGGAAAAGGCATAACAGTGCTGAAAGCTGAAACAAAAACTTTGAGAACCAGGATGGGATTGGCGAAGGAACATGGAGCCCAACCTAGTAAAAAGTACTTCAGTATGTACCTTGCTTTAGTGGGATTAATTGTATGCCTGAAGTCAAGCTGAGGCCTAAACGATGCATCAGCACTTTAAATAGTGCTTGCTATTTGCACACACACAAGTGAAGAATTTCTTTTCCCTTTTTGTTTTTTTTTTTTTTTTTTCCTGCTTTGAACGTTTCTGTGAGCTGCAGGAGGCTGTTGCAGAAGTGTTGCTTTTTGCTTCCCCAGGCATGGGGATGTGGGAAGGTGTCACTTGTTCCAGCAACCCCGTGGAGCACCACGGGACTGTGAGTGGGCTGCAACAGGATCCTGTGGCCATGTTTGTTAAACTCTGTAAAATGCTAAAGCCTGAGGAAATACTTAACAAGAAAATTCCAGAACACAGTCTTTTGAGTTGGCTGCAGTCTGCTCAAAAGCTCGTTGCCATTTGTCAATACCTTAGTTGTGTTGGTGAAGGACAATGCCTTCAGTATCTTAAAAGGGTTATCCCCCAATTTGGTGGAATTTCAAGTTTTATTCTGAAAAGATAAGCAGTAAGAGCTTATTTCAAATACAGAGAGTTTGTCTTTAGATCCAAAAAGAAAGGTCTGCCAAGCTCATCTCTATTTAAAGACTGTAAATGAGAATTTGGAATAGGTTATTTAACAGGTATCCAGCCCTTCCCCTGGAAAAACTCATGCACACCCAGTCAGTTGACGTTTACTAGTAGGGACCATCAGTCAAACACAAACCCACAGCGGGTATCTTCTGTAGAAGGCAAAACTTTTATTAAATGAACCAGATGTCACAAGTTAACATTTGCAGCTGTCTGAGAGATGGGGAATCGTACGGCAGCTATTGGAGCAGTAGATGAATACGCAAATTTGTCCCAGATGCTGTGGAAAGCCAGGCAGCTCTGTAATAATAATTACTTTCAACTTGTCCTAATCATGAAAATCAGTTGCATAGGATGTGCCTATTACTTGTTGCCCTGGAGTGCTTTGGCCATTGCACCAAAGGTGAGCCTACATCAGACAGAACTGCCATCAAGGTATCAATCTGTTCCATACCAAACAGCAAAAATCTCACTACTGTAGCATTCGGTCAGGAAAAAAAAAACAGTCATTTAATAACTATGCCAGACAAGTTGACTATCAAGGGTGTATGTGTGTCACTTAAGAGCCTTTGTCACCTGGTTTCTTCTTGCTTGTCTTCTCTATCATTGTCTCCACAATCATTGCTGTCTCTTCGTACGTCTGAATTCTGTCATCTGAAAACTTCTCAATGGACTCCACTACCTCCACCTTCTCATAGCTCATGGAGCCAGGCAAGCCTGCTTCCCTGAACAAAAGGCCCTGCTTATCTTCTCGCTCATATTCTGTCTCTCGAAGGACTCCTGGCTCGGTTGGGCTTATCAGACCTGGGGAAGGAACTCTCTCAGGCTCAGAGATGTCCGGATACTTTATGATTTGCTCTATTTTTCCTCTTGTTTTTTTGCCCCATTCAAGCACGTCTTCTTTCTCTTCCTCCTTCTGTTTATCCTGGAGTTCAAACTCTTCCCTCCTTTCACAGATAGCCCCTTTCTCTTTTTCTGATGGTTCGGCAGGTTCTGGCAGCTCCGGTATGGGCTCTACATCACCACCGTTCATCACCTTCCCATTGCTGGTGGAAACTGTGATTCCTCCCCCAGGTGGGAAGGAGGGGGCCAAGATGCAAGGTTCTTCATAGCCTTCCTCCCCTGTTACCAGCACGTAACGCCCTTTGGGATGGGCATCAGGTTTGGGCTCTGGTCTCTTGTAGACTCTTATTTTCTCCCTCACAATGTTACAAAATTTATCAAAGGCTTTACTTATCTGGGCTCCATCAGGTACATCCTCTGGGCCCGTTTCTTTCTCATCAAGTTCTAATCCTTCCTGCCCAGGTTCACATGTGACTGAGCCTTCGTGCCTAAACTCCAGCTGATCTTGGTCAAAACCTTCTGGAGTTCTTTCATACATTCGTTCAGGCGAGAGACCGTCAGTTATGTCTTTAGACATCAGCTCCTTTTTCCTGGCAATTTTCTTTGTCAGAGCTTTTTGTCTGGGCTTTACGCTGGCAATATCTTGCACGGCCTGGGTGATATCTATGGAAAAATCAAAACAGAGCAAAGAACAAACAATGCTGAACACAGTCACTGCAAATGCTGGAGCTGCCTCTCACCCTCCTGCTGCAGGTGGAGAGCTGAATGGAGCAGCAAAATGCGAGCACAGCTTCCATCAGCACATTAAACAGCCTCTTCTTTTGTGTGGGCCCCCTTGACCAGGTAGCCATTTGGCATCCGAGGTCGCCACTGCCATACACAGTGTGAGGACAGGACAACTGTGCATGTGAGAGAGGCAGCTGCACAAAACATTCACCTATCAGGCCTGCATTAATGCTCAGCAGGCACATTCAGCACCTGCTGCTGGAGTCGGGCTCAGCACCTTCCTCCCAGGCGTCGTGGCAGGGTTTGGCCCTGTTAACTAGACAAGGAACTTCATCTCTTAAGGCAGAGACTGAAGCCAGGTGCCCAGAGTTAGAGGCATGGCCTGGCATAGGACTAAGTGGAAATAGCTTGTCTGGCTTTTACAACTCCTGCTAGGGTTTAGGGAGGGGAAAAAAAATAAAACAAAGCCCTATTTAAAACCTTCCCGCTGAACACAGGGTTGCTGGGTGAGCGGTCCAGACCTGATGGGAAAGTGAGTGTCATCTCCAGCTCTTCCAGTGCTTCTGAAGACAAGCTCAACAGGGGGACACCTCGCCTTTGTGTCCCGGGGGTGCTAAGGGTGCCAGACACCTCCCCTCATGGCAGTTTTGGGTATGGGCAGATGCAGGGAGGCACATCAGGAGGGACCAGTGAGCGGCTGGCAGAGACAGAGCTAAGCAGCCACCCAGTCAGCGGTGCAGTGCTGAGGAGCAATGTTTTGCCATCACTCGAACACTGATGTTGAGCTCTAGGCCCACGCAGAGGGAAGCCCTGCCCGCAGGCTGTGCTTCTGATCTCCTGGGCAGTCAGTAGCCACAGATCCCATGACAGCTCAGCAGCAGCAGCAGGAGTGCGGGCAGGCTACTGATTTCCATGGCATGACAAGCTAGAGCAGAGGAGGCAGAGGTTGGTACCAAGGAATTACGGGAACACAGGGACAGACAGCTATTAATATGCTTTCTCCAAGGCAGCTGTTTTGTCCCATGTCACAGGTACAGTAACGCACATGAAATCCCCTGCTCGCCTTGCAGGTAGGAAGCAGAGGTGTGGCTAGAGACAGGCCAAATCCTTAGTGGGTATAAAACAACACTTTGTAGGACAGTAGCTATTTACAGCTGCTGAGGATTTGGCCTCAGGCATTATGGACACATTTCATAAAACTGCTACGGTTCACAAAGCAGTTACAAAAATTACAGCTGCACTCCAAAAAAACCCTGGTTTGAAAGTTTATCTCTGTTCTCAGGGCAGTTTGTTGTTAGTAAATGCACAGTGAGCCTTGGATTTAAGATACAGTAACATCCTATACGTTAGTACCTGCAGCACCTTTCTGTAAGCCAGCTCCCCACTTTGTTAAGAGCAGCCGCACTAGTTTACTCCTGGCCATTTCCTTGTCACCAGGTTTACAAGCATCCTAATTCTAACAAGCAATCATTCAACATGGAGGAAACACTGTTCAGAGGAAACCAGGACATGGGATGTAAACAGGCCCCAAAAAGTGTCCTCTGCCTGCCTGCAGCACTCAATATGCCCTGATGCTCTTTGCACGTGACTGAAGTGTGGACTAACGACTCACAACAAGTCAGCACAAAACCCTCAGCTCTTTCCATAGCTTCGGGTGCCTTTTGACTTTGCTGTATGACTGGCCTAAGAAGTAAATTGCAGAAATTAGCAAACTCTTTTGCTTGTGGTTTTGTCCTTTGACAGCTTGTCCCAAAGCCAGTTAAGGTAAGCTGAAATTGTTGCATTTACTTAGCAAGCCTGGAGTCAGGCTGTCACAGCTGGTGTTCATATGGAAGACAAATGGAAAAACAGCTTAAAATACAAGGATGCTACTCTTGACAGACACAGGAAGACATGTCACAGGTTTACCTCTTCCCCTCGAAGCTTGAGGCTGGACAGGTCTATAGATCTGCGTGAAGAGTGTGACTGGCGTTCCTGCTATAGCAGAGTTTAACCTGCCGGAGAAGATGCACATCGGTCAGATGTCTCTCCCTCATTTCCATCAAGAGCAAGTGAAATTGCATGAAATGAAGCATGGAGGTTAAAGAAATGTATTTCTCTGTGGTGAGGAGTCAAAGAGAATGACAGGGGCCTGTTTCTTGTCTGGGGAAAATCAACACAGCCACAGCACCTTCACAGAAGTTAGGCTGGTTTCTACCAGCAGGAGACATGGGATGCTCCATTAGGCAAAGTACTCCAGTAATTAATTAAAACCCATAGCAACAGGGTTGTAATTTAGCACAGTGCTTTGAAAGGATGGGAAGATTTTGGATGGGCAGTCAATCCACCCCTACCAGAGGTCAGCGAGAGCTGAACATGCTGGCCAGTAAAATATGAAATTTGGTAGCTGTTACAATGTTGCCTGCATATGCCTGACTTCAGAAGGGCAAGAAGAAAACTGAGCAGTCTTCCTTGGAAAATATTGGAGGAGTCAATGGTATTAAGGGTTAAAAATTAAAACTGGGAGGCTGGCCTATATGCAAACCAGTTACTGTATCTGTGGTCTTCCCAGTCTGCTGTGCCAGTATTTGAGAGAATATATTGGCCTGTAGGGAGGATATACACCCTGTGTAGCTATGCAAGAGATGCACATTTTGATTTTTGATGCTGAGAATTACTGATCAGATACTCCTAACTCGAATGCAGTGTCCAAAAGGAGATGCTGAAAATTGATGAAATATCTGTTCCCCACATGTGAGATTGACTGTTAGTGAGTGTCCTTTCCCTGCATCTTCTGGACCACCCAGAGCAGTGGTTTGGGTGCTCAGGGGTCTGGCCCTGCTGCATCTACTTGTGCAGGCAGCACTGGGCGCCTCATGTGAGACTGACGGTTGACATTAGAGGGAGCCAGTACTCCTCTGTAGCTTTAAACACATCGCAAATCCTGCAAATTTCTTGCATTCTATATTTTTTCCCCCTTGCTGGAAGAATGGGTTTGCTGTGAAGAGTCCTTTGCTTTACAGGACATTTGCCCTGTCTAAGCCCTGTGAGACCAACCTGCCTGTAAAGCCCCAGCAAGCTTCATTCATGAACACCCAGGCAGTGGAGAGGGCGTTCAAATTGCTTTCATATGCTCCTGACCTCTGTGCACTGACGCCAGGACAGTATATGGAAAGGAGACTGTGTGGAAAGGCGCAGCTCAAAATGGCTTTGACCCTTTCCTTGGCAGAGGCTTGACCAGATTTTGCATAATCTATTTAGATTCCTGTCCTTGGCTATCTACCAGTGAAAAGTGGGAAATAGCTATAGCTTTGGGTGAAACAAATGCCCTGAAACATACATTTTCCAAAGGAGATAAAAGAGATCACTGGCCCCTTTGGGAGAGTCCAGAAATCCAGCCTTACCGGCTGTCCTCGTTCTCGATGATACGTTTGTACCGTTCCAGCTCGTTCTCCAGGGATTGCTGGTAGATCACAAGCTGGCGGCAGTCAGTCGTGTACTTCTCCAAGGTCCTCTCAGCCTCCTCTATGCCCTTCCTAAGGTTTTCAATCTGCTCATTGTAAAGCTGAATTTCATCGTCGTAACTCTCCTGAGTGTTTTTAATCGCTTGCTCCAGCATGGTTGTCTGGTAAACAAAATTGGTGAGTGAAAGAAGCAGCCCTGAAGCATTCAGCATCCCTGTATTTCAAGGGTAGTTAAAGGCAAGACATGTTTTATTATGTGTGAGGCTGCATTGCTGAAACACAGTGGCAGTTTCACTGCGTTTGTTTAGTTATTCAAAACCAAGAACTTCCTCCCACCCAGCCCCCTTATCCATCCCAAGGCTTCTGTTCCACAGTAAGTATGACGGGATCAGCATGAACCAGGGGAACAGTTGTGTGATGTCTCCTTTATCACGCATGCCAGGCTGGCTGATGTCTCACTGTGTGACCCGCAGCTCACTGTGGATGGCCTCACCAGGACAGGCAGTGTCTTACAAGGAGAGCAAAAGTGCTTCACTGGGAAGATGAGCCTGGGCAAAACTCGTTCTTCCTTCCCTGTGGTCTGCAAACCAAGCAGTGAAGATTAAGGAAGGGTTTCTTTGTAAACTAAAAGCTTCCCTTTTGAATTCAATTCCTTGGCTTGTTTACTTTAGCAATAAAAATAGCTGCTGTACAGGAAAGCTTCAATGCCAGTCATTGGAGAGCACAGCAACCAGGGGGTGGCAGTAAGCGCCTGGCAAAAACAAGGGGCAGGAGTTGCAGGTGGGATATTTGACAGTGTAATTCTGCTCTCACTTTCTTCTGCTATTTTTGTCTATTTATTGTAGTTCCTTCACCACTTGGGGGGTTTTTTTCCATTTTCAAACAGCTTTTAAAGAGATGAATTCACAAAAAGCTAATGGGGCGATAACTGACTAATGGATTCTTCAATAATTGATTTATCTTTATATGTTACAGACAAGATTCTCAAAAACCTTTTAAGAGCGTAAATTCAGGAGCTAAGTCCCTTGGCATTAGTTTGGCTATATTGCAGTGTACAAGTGGACCAACAGGTTCCACAGCCCCCTTTAGTGTTTAGTGCTCACAAGGTGGGGTCAATAACCTCTTGGCAATGTGGTTATCAGGTCCAGAAACAGGAAAGCAAAAGAGCACAGGGACATCTCAGTCATCAGATCCAGCCTTCGCATCACAAGCAACCATGTCATTGACCTCCACTCATAAAATTATTTCACTCTTTTAATCTCAAGGCATGAGAATGAATGAATTAATAAACCCTTTCTAAATGGGACATGAAGATTTGATTGTGAAAGCAGCAAGATTAATTGCCCAAAGAGCACCTCTCTCTGCCAGCAGAAGGCTGATTTTCTCCCCGTTTTTTCTACATTGAATCATTATCTCACTTATCACTATATTGATTTTTGCCCTTCCCAGAGCGCATGTGTCCTTTCCACCAGAGCATCAGACATGAGAAAGAGACCAAGGAAAAGACCTGGGGGTAGCACTGTCCCCGAGTGCCCTAGTGAAAGAAATTATGCTCACGAAGTTAAGACCTGCTGCTGTGGCTGTCCAGAGGAATCCAAAATCCCACCAAAAGCTGTTTTATGCCAGTGTATCAGTCCTCTCACCCGGGATAGACATCTTGAGGCACAAAGAAAATTGTACTTGGGGGGCATAAGGTACTCATTCTCCACCTCTATCTGCTAAGAAATATTCAGCTGCATGGAGGCAGACCTGCCATTGGCAATTATCCAGGTCTGGTTTCTATTCACTGTAGCCTTTAGCTGCTCCTCCATCTCCTGCCACCCACATCTCTGCACTGCACTCTCACTTGGAGACACTGGCTGGAGAAGGAAGGTTCACTTATGGCAGGTTTGGCTGGGAGATGGGCAGGAGCAATGAGTCAAAGTCTTGGTCAGTCATTTTTTGCATATCAGGAATTGGCAAAAAGCAGATGGTTTCCGTGCTGGTAGTGTCTAAGCACAGGAGAGGTGTTGACTTAGTGCTCAGTAGTGACAGGGATGAACACAGGATGCCAAATGTAGCTCGACACGTACGTCAGTTTTGATTCCAAGTTTTGGTACCAAGTCTGTCCAGTCCTTCTCACAGCAAGCTCAGCACTGGATGTGGCACTGATGGAAAGGACTGGGCAGAGCCCTGAAGATCCCCCCTTCATTTTTCATGGAGCTAATTTCCAGCCTGAGCTCAGTAAGAAAGAAAGCGAGACCAGCCCCGTGTGACTTTTCCATCCATGACCTCCTGCTGACTTTGTCCTGCAAGAATCCAGTTGCAATGTGGAAACCTTCTCCCACCAGCTACTCTGATAAGCAAAGACAGCTTCGTTGTGGCTACAATACCTACAGCCCTCCCTGGCCATCTACACCTGACATTTTGAACCACTGAGAGAGTGGGAATGAAACAGCTGAAGAAAAAGATGAAAACTAAAAGGAAAACACACCTCCAAGTCAACTGAGTTCACAAGACCCTGTTAAAGGCCACCCAGGTTTTTCTATGTGACATAAAAAGAGCAGAGTTCATGAGCATCATGGTTGTGTTTATGGCTAGTGATGGCAGTACCTCTGTCTGCAGTTTGTATTTCTGCGCCTGTAGCTGGCAGAGGATGCTCTTGTATTCCTCCAGCTGGCTCTGCAGAACAGGGATCCTCCTCTCTGCTATCAGTTTTTCCTGGTTGGAAGAAAACAACGTGTGTACAGGAAAGTATGTTTCACTCTTTTAAAAAGAGCCAAAAGAATTTCCACTACTGGAAATAAACTGTAAAGACAAACAGAAAATGACAAAAGACAAATAAGAAGCTGGGTATTAAACCTCAAGTAAACCCCTGTAGCATGGCTTTAAGAATGACAGATGTCAGATGGCAGGACTGTAGAAGTACAGCTTATGTTAAATTAGATGCTGTAGATACAGCTGTTCATATCTTCTTCCAACTAATAAAAGTTCTTGGCATAGCCACTCACATTGGTGGGAATAACCAAGTTTTCATCTAGTAAGTAGCATTTTATTTGATTTACAAATTTTCACCACATCTCGCCCCGTCAGAACAAGATTTACTTTCTCTGTAAATACTCATAGATCCTGCCAGCTCCTCCTCAGATAGGATGCACAACTATTTCAACTACCTTTGAACTAGCCATTTTGGAGGCTAATACATACGCTGGTGGGCACCTGACTAACACAATCTCTCTTCTCCTGACCAATTCAGTTTTCCAAAGCTACAGTTAGTTTTTTCACTCATATTCAGTATTCAGTACTTACTTACTCATAGTTGTTGCAGTTTTCATCCAACCTTGGAATGGGAGTTAGAGGATTTGGGATGCTTTAGGAGTAAACATTGTCTCTTTCTTACTTAGAGCAGCATGTATTTACTGACAGCAATACTTACCTCACAAATGCCAGTGGTTATAGGAGACACACGAGGGGTTGTCTGGATGATCTGCTGCAAAACATTGACGTAGGTCTGGATTTCCATAAGGTTCTGTGGTGAAGTAAAAAACATTTTCATCAGAAAATGCCGTAGCAAGATGCTCCCTTCAATGTGCTCCACTGCTGGGGCTTATTCCTAGATATTTACTTCTTCTAGCATATAAAAATCCAGTTCATGTTCAGACTTGGTTTTGGGATGCGGTTTTAGACCTGATTTTGGGTGCATGTGTGCTAACAGTTTCATCATGCTGAGGGTACATTACAGGCATTTGGCTATATAGTCATCATCTTAATTAAAGATTCCATGATTTCCAATTTCACAGGAGATTTCCAAAATGAGAACCACAAATACCTTTGCATGTGGTCCAAAAAAGTAAGTAAGCCTCTTCTTTCAAAAGCAGCAAAGATGGGACAGTGGCGTGATCCCAAGCCTCACCGCCCCCCCGGGAAGGAGAAGGGAGCTGTATGTTTTAAAGTTGGCTGCAGTGTAATCATACGGCTACAGGCTTACATCTGCCAATTAACTGGGTTGCTCGGGCCCCGAAAACTGGGTGTCCCCCTCTAATGAAAACAATAGCTTCTTAACATGAAATAAAAGACAGCTTGACCAGCACGTTGTGTTGAATCATGAAAACAAGTCAACAAATTCAAGACATTGCTACAGCTATAGGCATTAGACCCTGAGGGAGTCAGTTTGAATGCTTGCAGCCATCCAGCCATTGGGCTTGACCTCCACACTGCAGCTGTTGTGCCCACTGAAAATATATAGCGTTATATTTACCCACCAAAACACAAACGGGATTTGCTTTAATTTGCCACTAGAATAGACCATGGGGAAGGGCAAGGCTTCACACATGTTTCTAGAAGGAAGAGCTAAAGAAGATGGCAAATTCAGCCATCAATTACCTTCTTGTATCTGTCCTTTGTGGCATTAATGTCATCCTGCAGGAACTGGGACTCGATCTGCAGCTCCAGGTTGCACAGCAGTGCTTCGTCAGCTTCCTGCAATGCAGAGACACGTGGTACAGTCAGTACACATGGCTGGAGTGCCAAAACCACAGCAGCCACTTAGCCATAATGGGAGTCGTTGCACATGCGTAGCAGCCTGCGTGGAGAATTAAAGCCTGCTGGGAGAAACAAAAGTATTATGAAACCAGCAAACAACAGGCACCTTATTCATTGTGTTCTCCCAGTGTACACACTGCTTTTCTGCACAAATATGATTTATGATACAGTCTGGCACTGGCACTATCAAAATATGGTTACCATATGCTTTATGAATGCTGGGAGGCAAGTAACAGACGCTATGAAATATCAGTCTTTGATGCTAAAAGCTTGCAATGGTGCATGAATCTTGAACCGATGACATCAACTAAGACATTGATTTTTCTAGTGTTTATGACAGGACTTGAGGTATCGTGCCACCTTTTTAATATGTCCAGTAAAGAAGCCCTTATAAAGAAAACCCAGGATGGTCCAAAGTATTTTCACTCTCTTTGGTGTGTTTTCAAATATCACAAATGTTTGTCAGTTTGGAGCCATTTCTGGAAATAAAAATGACAGATGAGAAAGTCTGGAAAAAATCACCTTGCTGCAGAAGTTTATAATACATCAGGATTTCTGAGGATGAAAGTTCATATTGTCCAATTAATTCTGAGGCCAAGGCGTATGACTAGCAATCATGATCTCAAAGTACATAGGTATGAGTGGCACCAGTATTTCAATCCAGTGAAATTTCCATTTCTGTTCAAAGGTCTAATTTAAATTTTTCCTGTTATGTTACTTAATACAAACCCTTGAATATAGAATAATTTCGATGGAACTTGGCAATATATTTTACCAATATATAAGTATGAAGGGAATAGCTTTATTTTTCTACTTAATGCATGCCTCCTTGGGTAGGTTCATCATTAACTAATACTGTAAAATACTGCTTTTGAGAAAGTATCTTGAAAGCTGTCAAATCTATCTTCCTTGCAACTCTACAAAACTTGTCAGTTCCTCCACCAGTTTGCAATTTGCCTCAAGAAAGTCTCAATTTCTGCATTTAACTCAAAGTGTTAAAAAAAGAAAAAAAAAAAAAAAAAAAAAGATTTAAAGGTGTTCCTTTAAAATTACCTATGTGCCATTACCAGCTGTAAAATTGTCTCCGTGAGTGGATCACGGGTTGCAAATAAACCACTGAAATCTATGGGTGCAGCATATGACTGGTAGAAGGGGATTTTTCTTTTTACACGTGCACAGCTCGGGCTATTCCAAAAATGTGTAGATGTTAGCTGTGTCATTATACTGCTGAGGCTCCCAGCCAGAGACCTCTCTAGCAGTCTCTCTGTTTTGTGTAACAGTGGCTGATTCAGACACATCCGGACCAGCACATTCAGAGCTGGTCATCAGGAATGCCCGCTGCTTTTCTGCACTCCTCTGCCTTCCTATTGAGAGGAAGATCAGCAGGACAATGGCCATGTTGGGAGGTTTGGGGGGGAGCCAAAAAAAGCCCCCAGGCCCCTAGATAATACCAATAAGCAAATATTTCTGCCTGTAATAAGCAAAAGCAGAACTCGGCTTTCCAAACATTCCTTCAAAGGGGAAAGATACTTCTGCTTTTGTTCCCTGCTTTCAGATAGACCAGCTTCGTTGATGATGCTGTATAGTGCAGTGCCTACACATTTTCTTCTGAACTTTGCAGTATTTGCTATTCACTCGACTTCTGAAAAACCATTCTGGTTTAGGTGCTCATTTCAGAACATGGGTCCATGTGCTGCAGCAGCATTTTCATCTATTATGGTTGAGAAATCCCTTAGATCTCTCCAGAACCAGTGTTTGCTGATTTTCCAAACTGATTCTCCATCTGTTGGAAAAGGCAGGAGTTTACATCTGCACATGCAGGTTTCAGGCTACATGTTGGGCACTGTACAGAAAATCAGCTGTGTTCCCTCCAGCATTTGGTGCCCCAATGCAAGGAGCTGCTGCAACAGGGGCAGCCACGGGCAGCCCAGACACAGCCTGGGATAACCCGCCCCCCCTCCCCGCAGCTCAAGATCTTGTCAGCTCTGCCTGGGGTTGTCGAATCAATTCACTTTTCTTTAGCCACAGACTGGCTCAGAGGAACTGTGAAGATGGACCCACCAGCTCCAGCTACCCCATACAAAATATTTGCCTCCATAAATATTTTTTAGGAGCTTGCAGGGTGTCCAAGAGTCCTGCTAGAACACTGGAAAATAGCACTGATGCAGGATATCTAGAGCTCACTGGAGACAGAAATGCTAAAACACTTTTTTTTTTTTTTAATATAAACCATGCATATCATTGATATGACAGTGCTCAAGCAGAACAGCTCCTGCCATTTGTAGCGGGAAATAAATAAAAATCTCTATTTAATCCACCTGTAATTGTTTCCCAGTACAGAAGATGAAGGATAAGATGTAAAAAGTAGAACTGAAGAAAGATATAATACAACTTTCTTCACTCAGATGAAATCTAGTAGCAAGAGAGGATGAATCAGGCTTTCTCAGTTTCACAGACCTGGTTTGGAAACTTCCTAAATATGTTAGTAAACTTTTATATTTTCTCTGAGACTTATTATTATTATTATTGTTATTTCTCTTCCCATGGTATTAGTTCAGGAAAAGTACAGCTCTATATAAACATTCCTCATGTTTCACTATGAAAGGAAAAAATCGGGGGGGGGGGGGGGGGGGTGTAGCTTTTCTTTTATTTGTAAACTAATGGGAAGCTGAGGGTCTGTCCTGGGATGGGCTGACCATATCCTGCAAGGGACTGAGCAGCTTTGAGACACATCAGACTTCAAGACTTGGACACAATCAGCATTTTTTCATGCTATGTTATCAGTACTTTAATACAGTAGCTGTATGAAAAAAAAGGGGGGGAGGGGAGAAGGTATTTAGCAACAAACACGTTTTTTCCAGTCGTATTTCGGACTTTAAGAGATGTGCATTGGCTGCATGGTATGACTAGTAAATGGGCTTTTCCTACCTGTGTGTACACTCTAATTCACTCAGAGAGAAATTGTCTTCCAAGTTAAAAAAAGTGTTGAAAGAGTTAAAAACCTAAACATGTGCCAGATCTTCAGCAAGGGTGAATTTGCAAAGTTCACATTGGACGCACATATGTCAACTCCAGGTCCTGAAATGAATGCAGGAGCCATTTGCTGATGCTCCAAAAGGAGTGTTACGCAGTAGATCCTCCTAGTCCTTGGTCTTACTGAAAAATTAACGAAGTCTTGAGCACAGCTGAGGCTGTGGGCTGTAGATGGCATGTGCTACATGACCAAAATCAGCAGGACTCTACAGAGCAGGGCACTACACAGTGTGTCTGCACATGCTGAGGCTCAGCCATTTGCACAAGGCTTGGGGAGGGGGATGAAGGGGACAGAGACCTTTCCATCAGTGCATAATGACAAGAAATGTCTTGGTCTGACATTTTATCTTCACCCTGCTTCTTCAAAGCAGCTTGCTGTAGTAAATGAAAACAAAGGAAAAAAATGATAAAGACCTTTCCCTTTCCAATTTTCCAGGCTTACCTTATTAAGGCGTTCAAGGGTTTCTTTTAGCCTCTGCTGATATTCACGTTCATTTCTGTACCTGCAAATAGCACAAAGGAGATGAAGTTCAACAGTTCATCCTTCTGCAAACTGCATTGTCATCGGCACTATCGTGCACAATATATGCTTCACGCTAAAGCAGACTATGATTCTTGAAAGGGCCCAAAAGCTTTATTTATGCATTAGCATTAAATTTTTTTTTGGTCCCAGATGTTAAGTGTAGTTCCAGAATTGACTAACTTCTTGTCCTCAGATTACGTAGCAGAAGACAATGGAATGCCACACGTTTGCTATCACTTTTTCAAAGAAAACCCAAGAATAGATTATTTACAATAAAAATATATTCGACTGGCATTGGACTACAGTGACAGCCATTCATCAATGGTTACTATGTGAGTATTTGCTACACTGGCACATTAGCATTTAACTACATTGTACTTGGTTTTCTGTTCTACCTGTTGTTGTTCAATAAGCATTTTCATGACAGACACATTAAACACAAAGGTTGCAATTTCACATATTGAATGTGTATGAATAAGGTCATATTAGGATGCTTTGATGGATCAAGCTTTGTGTCCTCTTTAATAGCAATTCATATTTTAGCTTGGTCAAAATCACATGAGTCTTAGTAAGGACTGCATTTAGCCAACTATTCTTATGCATTTATAAGATGTCCACAAGTGCATAATGTGCATGTTCCTGTACTGAGTGAACAACAGATGTATATTGTGTTTATCTCAGAGGAAACAGCACATATTCTTTAAGAATAAGGGCTCTGTATTTGTACGTTAGATAGAATTATCTTCTAGAAAATCCTTTTAGCTGCAGAGTACAAAACTGCCTAATTGTTGATTATCATTGTTTATTCCTTTCCCTAAATAAACTATATATAAAATTTTTAATAGGAGATATAGTTTAATGAGACCCCATTAAAAAAAACAAAACCAAAAAAACCCAAAACAAAACAACAAAACAGCCAGAAGCATCTTATAGTACAAGGCAATGAGAGTTTGCCATCAGTACTGAACAAGTGGCTCATTAAACTCCATCTGCTGCCAGTGCCAAAGTACATAAATAGAGTCTATTCCTGTTTAACACTTTGCTTTCCCTAAAATAACAGAGGTACAGAGATATAAAAAGCTCTCATTTTCTTACTTTCTACAAGAAACCCTCACAGTGGGTGACAAGTCAGCTCTGGCAGTGAATGTCCTTCATTTGCAGTACAAGCAATGGACATCAACACAAACATGAACCCCGGCTGAAATTCAGAATTGAACATAACTTGTTGCCTGCCTTCTGAAATCATTGATTCAGCCCAGATATGCTGGAGGCATCTAAGGATCTTGCTCCAGTCAACAGGGAACTTGTCAGTTCCTAGACTGAACAGATCAAGGATCAAGTTATAATGTTTGTGTCAACCTCACTTCCTTCTTTTTATCCCCTGTAGGATCAACAGCCAATGTTATCCTCATCTCTTTTAACACGTCTTGAAAAGCTGAAGGGATAGGGTAACTCATGAACTGACCAGGACCACAAAGGAGGAACTCAGCAGAACAAAGAAATGGACTCAGCTTGGTGCTCTGGTTTCCCAACTTTCCCTTCCTTTGAAATCCCATAATATTAGCAGGGTTGGTCACTGGTCTGTTTTAAATTTTTACCATGAACAGCAAAGAAACAAGAGAAAATGATGAAGCTTTATTTCATTATCACTCCTACAAATTGCTGGGCCACCTCAGCTGAAGTGCTATTTTCCGACAAAATTAAAACAATGCCTCTTTGTCAAATTTTAGTAACATAGGGTTCACTTCCAAGGATACAACCAAGAACATTCAAGCTTCAAAAGCAAGACTGCCTTTGTTTCTGTTGTTTATTAAGTAGCTCACCTCCAACCAGTTTTCTGTCTATCTTATAAAATTTATGTGTGCAGTTGACAATAAACACTTCATTAACTTAGATACTTTCTGACAACGGAGCAAGAATGAAGCAGATTGTGGCAGCTTGTGAAAATCAAATATACAGCTACAATAAAAGGCTGGATTTACACTACCAGTAATATACAACCATCCAATAGAGTCAGGGTCTAAACCTCAGCCCTAATGTCATTCAGACCTGTTCAAATCTGCCTAGTTGCTAGGTCCTCACTTAAAAATTCTTTCAATGATTGAAATATTCAGATACATTTTCCTTCACTCTCAAATAACACAAATACCTGCTCTGTCACACAACCATAAATCTACCTGGCAGCCTTGAGAGAGGTTAGTATTGTGTGATTATCCTTTGTAGGAGGAATGCTTTTAAGTGATGTTCAATCTACTCCAGAAGCTCAGTGCAAAAGGGCTAAGGATCTCTTAGAAATGCTTCAGAGACCTCACAATGCCTCTGTGTCTGATGAAATGTAGCTATGCAAGTGCAATGGCTGACAAATTGCAACCTGTTATGCTTCAAACTGATTTCAATGTTCAAGTCATTAGCTGGACATGTTTAAAAGAGGTCAAGCTTTTCCTAGATGGTTGCTGGTCAGCCTTTCCTGGACCTTAAGAGCCATGAGGTTCAGTTACTTCTTTTTTAAAAAAACCCTTCTCACCTGGTCAAGTAGCTTTAGGGGTGCAACAAACCTCTTTGAACTGTTTATTAAAAAAAAGGGATATTAATTGTTTTTTGCACAGGGGAAAAGCAATGGAGTGGAGGCCACTGCCGGGTTCAAACAAAGCCAATCAGAGCTTTAAAGGTTCCCTTTACCTCACCTCTCTTAGCTTAGCAGCTCTCTGTTGGTGCACTAACAGATTTACAGACATTTGTTAAGCCCCTTGAGCCCCGCTACAGCTCGCGGCACCAGCCTGGTGAGAGCATTGGGCATGCAGGAGGGAAGCCCACCGCTAGGCTAGTTTCTCCACTGGGAAAGCATGGCTCCAGCAGCGCTGTAAATCTCTTTTCCCATCCCCAGCCGACAGACAGGCTGTGCCTGCTCTTAAAAGATGGGCCCAGGGCAAGGCCCTTTTTTTTTGGACCCGGCCTCTGCTGCAATGCAAGGGCTGGCTCCCCTCCAAAGAGAAAACAGTCACAATACATCCTCATGATGCTCAATGGCCAGATACTCAATTCAGTGTCAAGCCTATGCCTTTAATAGAAAGAGAAATGCTGCCTCTCTGTTGAATGCTAGAAAGAGAAATGTTGCCTCTCTCTTGAACCCTACTGAACTCTTCCAGCAATATATGAAACCTCTCGGCTTGCCGCAAGCTGAGGTTAAACTTTTCTACTTTTCTCCTTTGTGCTTTCCCTGAAGCGCTTCACCAGCCTTTTCTCAATAGAGACAGCAGTAATTTGGGTGCAAAAGAGAGCACAAACTGCAAAATGCTGGTCCTACAAGGGTGACGGACAGGGCATTAATGCTTGTGGATTATACCCTGAAAGCTAGGATGAGCCCTGTGAGGGCTGCGCTCTACTGATTTATGAACAGATTTCTACCTGCGTTACCAAGAAGCTGCTGTTGAGCAGCTGACAACCACAGGGCAAGATTTCGGCAGTCTCAGGAGGGGGTGGAGGACAGGCAGGACCTCCTCACCTGCAGCTGCAGCAGGACAAAGCTCTCCCTATCACCAGAAACGCAGCAGCAGTGCAGAGACAACCCCTCCAGACAGGGCTTGAAGACGGCTTTGCCGATGGAGACCCTACTGCTCCCTGTATCCCAGCTATCATGTTTTCCTACTTGTTTTTGTTTTCTCTCACAGGTGTTGGGTCTCCATTGCAGCCCCAAAGGGTGTCAGCTCATCAGAGCATCACCACGCGGTGCAGCTTGGAGAACACTGTGCCAATTTCTGTGCCTAGCGACTTCCAGGGAATCATAGTGCATGCAAAACCCACAAGATTAGCAGTGAATGGATTTTAAATGAAACAACTGATTAGCAAGACTTTTAATTTCTGAAGTTAATTAATCCTGTTCAGTCAAGGGTGCTAAAATCTGGGTTTCGGCATCCTTTCTACTATCATGGAGAGAGAAATACAGTCCTTTCCCACAGCTGATGCAACATTGCTATAATAATGATGCTCAATAAAATTAGCATAACTAGTCTTTTCATAACACGCATCCAAACAATTCCTAGCGATGTTTTTTTTTGCAACTTCAAGAAAAAGAATTCTCCACTGGTAGAGTCTGAATTATTCATGTTAATGTGAAAAGACATGAATGTGACTACAGAGGATTTTAAAATAAATTTTAATGTAAGATCTACTTTTCAATGGTTCATACACATTTAATTGTACAGATCTGGTAGTCCCAGGCCCTACTGTGTCTAAATGTGGCTTTAAAAGGTCTACTTACATAAATGTAGCTTTAAAAGGTTTACTTTCAGATATAAATCTATTTCCCAAATTGTGAATGTAAAAGAATGGGTTGTAAGAGCTAAAATTCTTCGCATTAGTGAAGGACACAGACATTTGTCAATTAATTGGAACACAATGCTCCACTCTAAGAGATTTTGTTAATCCTAGTGTGCCAAAAGCAGATGCTTTATCTTTCAAAACGAAGCAAGAAACCTGCACTGCCTGCTGCCGACTGAGCACAGACCCAGGTAGGAGAGCAGGTCTTCAGCACAGGAATGCTTCTGGTTTCAGTAGCATAGCAAGGCCCTAACATGGCACAGAAGATTAGTCATCCCATAATTTGTTTAGCGAACTTTGTTTCTAAGTTTAAGTAGTGAAATCTTAGCCATCAGGATAGCTTTGAGCTAGAAACAGGGTAGGCAGAGTACACGGTGTCAGAGCACTGGCCTTGTTTTAATGCCTGCAACTCTAAACCCGACTAATTTTTTTCAGATGCTGAAGGAAGTTTCCTGTCTGTCTTCAGGTCAAATTCAGCAGCTCCCAAGAGAAAAAAATAAAACCAAAATTCACTTCTTGATGTAAACCAAAGGCAATTTGGTTAAAAAGCAGCCACTGCCCTTCCATTGTAACAGCCCTGTGTATCTTCAATTTTCAAATTGCAATATTGTTGGCTTGGATATAGTCAAAGTTTCCTTTTTACTTTTGTTTATGGCTGCTGAGTGAACACCTCAGGACTGTATGACAAGGCACCACCCATTTTTTCTAAGTCACTAACTACTCCTGTAACAGGTCCTAAATCTCACTTTCAAAAAGCACAGCCCCTTCTCTTGGTGTTTTGCCCCCAGGGATTTTCAATATCCTGTATTCTTCCCCACCTATTTATAGCTTGCGTAAAGCAACTGTAATAAAAAGTGATTTATCTTTGTGTGAGATCGCTAATCCTGCTGTTAGGGAACTATACAGGCAGTTAATCCACAAACTGCTCAGGTGGACACAGGAATCCATTAAAAGGTAGCCAGGAAAAACTAATTTTTTTCTGGCCAGTTTTTCTTGCAAGTTGTTGAAATCAAAGAGGGAGTTGAGGGTTTCACTGCACTGACTCTTAGCCTGCCTGAGATACTCTAGACAGAGGAAAGGCATTTTTGCCCAGCTATATCATAGCAGTGCATATTTCTATATAGTTTGCACGTATTTTTAACTAATATGCAGCTAGACATTCAAGTACCAAGTCTCGTTAAAATCTTGTGGACACTGTGTAATAAAAACATGAACAAGTATCAGAGTCAACAGCTAAATTATAGCATTAGCTCATAGCTGAATTTCCTGCTCATAAATATTGGAATACAAAACTGCCTAATCAGGTGCTTATTACTCTCTGGCACTGAGTCAGGGAGTCGTGGACATCTGACCATTTCCAGCATTAAGCCTCAGTGCACCTGGATGGGCTATTCTCTGCTGTCAGATGAGAAAGAGAGATCAGGGCTTAGCATTTCTATAGCTGTGCCGTAGCTCACAGCCCCCATAAGCTGGTCTCATGACAGCCCACTGAATTGGGTTGGAAATATTATTTTTTACTTTTTAAAAAATTTTTTTTAGCTGGCTCATTTTCTTGATTCAAATCTCAGGGTGGCCCCAGGAACAGCTGTGGCAGCACAGCAGATCAGGCGGTATGCACCACGCAGCGTGCAGGGCTGGGGAGGACAGGGTGAGGGTGCATTAGGACTGTACAGCTGCTGATAGAGATTCCTCATCTGACCGTGGCCTAAAGACGCAGATGGCCTCGACGTCAATTATCTCGCATCTGTTTTCTGGCTCTTTCCAGTTGAAAAATTATTGGAGACAGAAAAGGAAAATATTATCAGTCTTACACTTTCTGGCCCAGAGGAGGGGAAAATCAGTGGAGGATCAAACTGAAAAATCCTGTGGTTTGGGCAACGTCAAACAAAAAGCCTGTGATGGAGACAAGGGATGAAATCTTGAAGGACTTGTATTTCTGCAGCAGCAAGAGAGTGCTCCAGATGGTTCGCCTTTTGCCTCATTAAAAAAGTTTCTTGTGAGTGTGGTGAGCACTACCTGGGAAGGGCTGCACTTCTACCAAGACTGTTTGTTGAAAATGTTTCATTTTTTTCTCCTTCCCATCACTGACAGTGAGTAGTGTTTCTAAGCTAAAGCATGTTATATAGAGTTCATCACTCACCCTATGGTGGGGAGGATAAAAAGGTCCTCTTCGGCCTCCATGCTGCTGCCAAATTTTCCTGGGTGAACTAGCCAGATAGATATTTAGGGGGAAAAGAACCTGACCAATAAGTAACAGGAAGCCAAGACCCTTCTCTCCCGTGAGCAGTCCTTTTATGAGCAATACTCACTAAGTCTCATTGTGTAATTAATTAAGCAACATGGCCAAACCTGCCTGCTAGTGAAGGGAAGGGACTAGACGTTTCTGGAAGCACTTACATGCTTCAGCCCCCAAGGCTCCTGCTCTTTGATTTATGGTGCTGCTAAGGTTAAAGGGGTGAAGTTAGGTGAAATGTGTTCTTACAGCTATTGCTTTAGTAGCATGAGATGGAAATAGTAGGATGCAAGTAGGGAAAGGAGGGTAATTAGGCAAATTTTACATACCAGGAAGAAATTTATTTTTTTTCTTTTCATCTCACATCTCTAGTGGCTGGCACAGACTGGCCCAGGTGCCTCACAATGCCTGTAAATAAGAGTTTCTCAGAGATGTCCTACACATTTCAGGAGATCTTGGTGCTGCTCAGACACAAGACTTGCTTCGAGCCATTTGTTTTTTAATTGGGTTATATTGTGCAGCTCAGAGCACAATCCTCCTAAAGCTAATGAGCAATAGCAACCAACGTGTGCTACAGTGAGGACCTGCTGCCACGGAAGGGAGACGGTAATTACCCGTCTAGTAGCAATGAGACCATGAAATGCAGAGCTGGAACTTCCTATGTCCTAGCACCTTGCTTTTCACCATAGGCTTATGTGCCATCCCTGGCTACAAGCCTGATGCACGTGGAGAGGCATCACCCATCCATGAGAAGCAGCCAGTGACACCAAACCCATCCTTACTACAAAGATTAACTATGGAAACAATACCACCTATCCTCCACCGTTCGCAACCCTTACTTGTTGCGGTACTCATCGAGCATGCGCTGGGCGTCCTTCTCCTCCCGCTCCAGCTTGGCTCGGTCGGACGCCAGCTCCCGCATTCGCTGGCGGTTGAACTCAATCTGCCCAGCGAAGGCTTCATCCAAGCCCACCAACTCATCCATGCGCTGGAAGGTCTCTAGCTGCTTGCGCAGGATGGTATTGCGCTGCTCCAGCACGCGCGCCCGGTTGATGTAGCTGGCAAAGCGCTCGTTGAGCTCCTGCAGATTCTCCAGGCCCCGGGCTTGGGCCAAACTGTCGAATTCAGGGGAGCCTCGCAGCTCATCGTAGGCATCCGACCGCTCATACTTCTCCTTGCGCACCTCGCGGAGGAAGCTGCTCCTGTACATGGCTTCGGGGGGGCTGTGTGGTGCCGGGGTCCCCTCTTGCGTGCCTGCCTGTCTCTCCAGTTTGGATCTGAATGATGTCTGGGGGGTTTGGGGAGGAAGAACTGAACATAATCACCCCCCCAGATGATTACGACTTGTCTCCAGGGCGGTTTGTGGCACTAAAGGCATCATCTGCAGCAGTGAACTAAATAAATCCCAATGGCCCCGCCTTGGGGCTGCCCATCTGGACGTCAGCAGTTCGGAGCAGCAGCAGGTATGGGGGGGTGAGGCGCTTTTCTTTTCGAGCATTGCAATTGTGTATGGCCAGAATAAAAGAGAGCAACGTCCAGCTTTTGCCTGGCGGATTAAAGCATTATCCACAGACAACAAAATGAGTGCTTTGCAGTTTCAGAGGCTGAAGTCAAAGCCTTTCATGGTGTGCTGAGGGGAGAGCTTTGTCCCATGGTGGTGTCCCCAGGGCTGTGCGCAGAGGCCTTCTGCTGAGCCAGGATTTTACTGTGAGTAGATAGCAGTGCTTGATTTTTGTTATTTGACAGTTTTGTCATCCTTTAGGATGATGGGATGCTGTATAAATGTCAGTGTGACTCCTGGTCCAAGTACAAGATTTGGCCATTTGGTTCTCACTTCATGCTTCTTCATACCAGCCTTTTCTGCAGTTTTTTTCTACCTGGCATAAGAGGCATCAAAGTAGCAGTGGTATTAAAAGTCCCATGCTTAATAGGGCCCTGTTGGGAGGCCGGTTTCCTTGGGGATAGCTAAGTACCATGTCCTCAGGTGACTTGGTGGACATACCATATTATCCCATGGGGAGCCACCATCCATCTTTCCAATAGAGTCGCATGTGCTGCCATTCCCTGAGAGGCTTTAGTTTCTCTGGAAGTGATGGATGTATTTCCTCTAGTACTTTTTTTCCAGTCTTTCCCTTTGCAAAATCCTGTTTCTTGTACTGGTCTTCCAGAAGCACATCTACTCACCCAGCTGAAAAGCCCAACAACAAGACAGTCCAATGTTGAGATCTCTGTTAATAATTCATTTACATAAAAGTTACTCCTTCATTATTTAAGGGACACATCTAATATGACTATTCAAATTGCATGTATTGGAACCTTAATAGGTTCCAGAGAGTGGCCTCACAACGGCAAGTGCAGAGGCAAAGAAAGAAGCTGGGTGGTCAGGCAACTCTAAAGTTTGGGATCTGTGTTATCAAATCTGTATCAAAAGGAAAAAAGATTCATTAGAAGTTTTCTGCATCTTTTCTATTCTGCTTCAGATTGTTTGGAAGTGCAACGAGGAAAGATCAGATGATCTTTCAGAAAATCAAGCTAGGCTTTGCACACACATTGTGCAGCTCTACATGCAGCCTCTGAACTACACAAATAACAAAACACAGGTAGATTTTTTTAGAAAAGTTTGGGAACTTTATATAGTGGTGGACATGAAAGCACTGCTTTCCATGCTGCACAAACACGTCGGCATTTGCAGCTCTTTGGCTGGACAAGCCTGCCCAGCTGAACAATGTAGCTGAGCTTTTTACAAAGTTAGTCTTCCAGAAGAGAACAGAAAGTAGATTCTGCTGGATTGGGGGCAGTGTATTTTCACGGCAAGAATTTTTTAGGCTTTAGGTAGCCTTTCAGTACAATAATAGCCTATGTAAGTACTATCCCATCCCTCTCTCTAGGGCTGCAAACAGCCCTGACTCCATGCTGACCATGCACCTTAACTCCTTGGGTAATAAAATGAAAATTTATATAGAGGCCTCTTAGCAACCCACCGTGTCCCTAAACAGAGTGGTCTGTCTGCAGGGGAACCCTTGCAGTGCCAATTTTTATTATTAAAATTTATCCCATCCTTTCTACTAGGAAAATCTGGGTTTGCTATAGCATGTATTTCTATATGCTATAGCATGTTTTGCTATTACATGCATTTCTCTGAGATGGGGTTCCTGATTCAGTAAGATCTCACCTTGGGCTGTTTTCCCTGCTGACCTGCTATAGACACTGCTTTACTGGGGCCAAAGCAAGCTTACGTGACTTCAGGATCTGTGTCAGCGACTTTTTGTGACAGAGGCTCTGACTTTTAGTCAGGTGGTTTAAGAAGACACTCTGCCCTCCAGACAGCTCATGAACACTCAAATGCAGCAAACCAGAATGAGACAGCCTGAAATGAAAACTAGTTTGGCCTAGACTGCAATTGTTATTCTTCTTTTCAAACACAGAGCACTGAAAACACCACAGAAAAATCAATCTGCTCCTGTTACGCACTGAATTATTTGGCTCATCTAACAGACCACCAAGGTGAATTTCTTACAAAGGCATCCTGCACTGTTTCCTACTTAAAGATCGCTCAAAGACTGAAAGGTTATCTATACACACATTAATGAAGTGTCTGACAAACTGCTGCTTGGAACCTTTTTAGATTTAAATCAATGAGTGTATATACAGAAACACTTCCACACAAAACATGCAATCTTTTTAATCTAATGCCTGCAGTATAAATAAGAAGGAACATAAAGAAACCATTTGTATCTTTCCCTCTCTGCCCCCAGAATAGGTGTGACTTGTTCTTCCAAGAACACAACCTGAAGGCTCGTTCTTTGCAGTTTAAATGTGCTACACGATACATCACCATCACCCCAGAATGGGTGTTCACCTACTGCTGCACAGCTCGATAAATCCCTGGTACAAGAGGGTGGTTTGTTTCTTCTTTAATTGCTTATACTGTATAAACTTCTTCACAGACTAACTTGGCTACATCCCTTATGCACAATATGAGAATATTTTGGGAGTGCCACCAACCTGCTTGTACTCATTACTGCTTGGCTAAGCCAACACAAGTTCCTCACGCTAAATCAAAACAAATTAAAAAAAAAAAAACAAACCCCAAAAAACAATCCAAATGAAACCTTAGCTTTCTGCTAAGATCAGGCCCAGCCCTAGCTGTGGTCTCCCAGGTTGGTAGCTGAGCTTGTGCTGGCCGTGGCTGCAGGGCAACCCTGGGGCTCCCGGACCCCCTCCTTACCCAGGGGACTTCCAGCTCTGCTCCTTTCCTCATGGGAAAAACCCTTCCAACCTCAGTGGGTCGAGACAGGGTAAGAATCAAAACAGATCCCCACAGGCAGCCTGCTCAGGGTTTTCAAATTAATCCTCCAAGCTCAGTAATTTCTCAGTAATAATATGACAGCTTGTTAGTATGTCTATTCAGCTGCTATGAAATGATCACAGACAACGATAGGGCTCTAGCAGTACAGTCCAGCTGAGGCGCTCGGCTCACTATTGTTGTCTTTTCAAGTTATTTTTCTTTATTCAGAGCCTGATACTATGGCCCAGAGTTTCCTGTAGCCCAGAACAAAACTTCAGAGCAGAGTGTGCTAATGAAACGCGTCACGAACATTTCATGGCAAAGTCTCATTAGATGGAAACTGAGGTTATTCTTCATTTTGAGAACTGACACTCAAAAGCAACGTCCAAGTATGTCACATCACATGGCTGAAAAGAGCTGCTGTGAAGGCATTCAAAGCAGAAATTCTTTGTGAATATGACCAGCGAGAAAGATTAAATGAATTGGTGCTGATTAGCTTTAAGGAAGACTCAAAGTGATGTATATTCAAGTACGAAAGAGCCGAGCACACTAATAAAAGGTTTGGTTTTCTTTTCTTTTCCATGCCCATAGCGAATAGGACAAGAAATAATGAGTTTAAACTCTGCAATATAAGATATGAATGAGTTATGAGGAAAGTAATCTAACCGTTCCTCTAATAAAGCAGAGGAAAGAAAAGATTGCAAAATCTCGGTCACTGAAGCACTTTAAGGATCAGGGAAGGCAAACATCTCTCAGGACTGAGGGATATTTTGTTCATCCTACTTTAGGAAGGAGAATAGTTTACTGATAACTGTCAGGTCACTACAAGGGGGGCCCTTACTGGCCTCTTTGTGCCCCCAGGGCCCTGGCAATGATTTCTGAGGTCTCTCCCAGTCCTGTGAGATCCATACCCTCCAACTGCTTAAGCGCCCTTCCATGCAGTCTTCGTATTTGCTTTAGAAATTGTTCTCTGATGGGTGATTTCCGTACAGTGCATCACAGCTGGATGCCAACTTGCACCCTCCTTTTTGGAGATTTTCCCCCAGAGATTTTCCTACCCCTCCAGACACCACCATAAAGGTCAGGGCCCAAAGTTGAGTTTTAGCTGTAAAGTTATGCAGCTCTCCACAAAATACATGATTAGGTACCACCAGAGGGCTGTAGTCCTACAGCAGGAGTAGGCAATGGGAACGCACCAGTTCCTGACATAAGTAACGCCAGTGATTCCTATAGAGAATTCATTCTCAAGCTGGGTTTTATCCTTGTTGTGATAACAGACGAGCTGCAACAAGCCATTGCTTCTGCTCAAGGGGACCAAACTCTGCTGGGGTCAGGACCACTCTCCCAACAGTGGTGAGTGTGCTGTTGTAAAGGTGTATATCTGCTGCATTGCTCAGGACACGCCATCGCCCTCAAACCAGCTCAAATAAATGCCCCAAAGCAACTGCACTCATGGGACAGATCCTTTGCTAAGCTCCCACTGTGAAATCAGGTCAGCAGAAGATCTGCTGCACACACCTGGTGTTAGGTTGTGCTCTTCAGAGACCTAGGCATGATATGAGGAATCAGATTAAAGAAAACACCATCACTGATTTTCTGTAGCAATCATAAACAAAATAAAAATCACAGTAAATTTTTGGTCTGGCAATTTTTGTACTGGCAAGTCTGTAGTAGTAAGTAAGTTTCCCAATTGCAGTATTAGGCAGACAAGCTTTACCAAGTTAAGATGAGAGATTTTTTTTTTCCCCTTCCTTTTGGCTATAAACCAGAAGGAACACTACTCTGAAAGACACCCTTTCAGTCAAAGAATCAGACATGAAAATGGGGTAAATTCTCAGGATTTTATTTTTCATTTTCTACCTTCTTTTTAATCTAACCACTTGGGGTTTTTTGTTTCCCTTTCTGAATGAATAATGCACAAAGCAGTGAAGGACAATATATCAAAAAGAAATGAGACTTCTTGAAGATGACAGTTGTATTAGATCTCAGACTTGTGGGGGAAAAGTGGAACTGAAGAAAGTGAGAAAAAAGTTTGATTTAATTGCAGATAATGCTCCTTTCAAAGTTCAGCATCCCCCAACTTGGGGCACAGGATGGCCCCTATCCATATACCTCATTATTTTATAATATTGCTTATTTGGAAGAACAGAACATTTTGGAGATACTCTGATATGTCTGCATGTTGTCACCCTGAAACTGCTGAAAATTGAAATATCTATTTTGTCTTTGTGGAAATAACATTCATTTATTAAGATAAGTACTGTGACCATTACCTTGGTACTTCAGAACAACCAACCTACTTATTTGAACAATTCTTTGTTTTCAGAATGTCTCTTAGGAATGAAATATTTCAGCCCAAATCTCCCCATGCAAGCTTAAGGTTTTTTCCCATTTCCTTTTTTTGGGGGAAAACATTGTAATTGATACATAATTTTGATGGGGCTAACAGTATACTTCACAGTATAGTAGAGAGAATATAAAGACAGTTTTCTCCCTAAAGACTTCATAAAATGAGGAAAGAAAAGACATAGCATGCTTCGTAAACCACAGGGCCTTTCCTTCCACCCAGGAAAAACACAGTAGGAAGCTTTGCTTTCTGATAGGGTGTTTGTCCGATTTCCTCCGGAGGGGGTGAAAAGGCTGTTGAATTGAATATGGACTCCATTTGAGCCCCGTAGGCGATAATCTGAATTCCTGTAACAGCCAGAACAAGGAAAACAGGAGCCAGAGAAGACATACAGTCTCTGCTGAAAAAAATACCCTCAATGAAGTAGCAGAAATGGGGAAGGGAGACAACGAGATAAGAGCTTGAAAAGGGGTCAAAATTATAAACTTAAATTTTGGGCTGGTATACAAAAGATGTCTGCGTATGCCAGCCTGGCTCTTTGGGGAGCGCTACTAACAGTGATGCAGGGGTAGAGCTGGTCGCATCTCAGCAGTGACGGTGGTGGGATGTCTGGCTTGGCAAACAGGGCCAGGAGCCTCCAGCAGACTGGGGAGAAAGGAGGAGGATGGCTTGAATCCTTGCTACTCTCCTGCTCCTGCCCCAGGGGTGGCTCTGTGTGAGGGTCTTGTTAAAGATGGATAGTTGCCTTCAGCTGCCTTCACAGAGGAAGAGGAGTGGGACCACACGCCACACATATTCCAGCACATGGAAATCTGAAAAGCTGTCTATGATCCTTACAGCTACCAGTCACCTGCCACCCAGGTTAAACTGCCATTCAGAGCTGATGAGCCCTTCCTGCCCCCATGGACCGAAAAAAGGAGTGAGATGGAGGCCAGACACTGTCCCTTCCCTCCCCAGCAGCACCAGAGTGCACACAGCAACCCTTCCCTGCCCCTGATGCCAGCAGCTGTTCTTGCTTTTTCCTGCCTGGGAACCCACAGTCTGAACCCAAACAACTGGCAAATGATGAAGTTTTTCCTAACGGCATCCACACCGGAGGGTGTTTGCTCTCTTTAGGGACCTACTGTCAGATGCATCTTCTCAGCTATGCCGCATCACAATGCAGGAGCTGAATACATAGCCACAAAATTAAATTAAGCATTACACATGCTCAGCACAGAGAAGACTGCAAATTTTAAACACCTGCCATTGGTTTTTCTCCTCCCTCCTCCCCCCCTCCCCCCCCAAATATGTAGCAGAGAACTGCTAAAATCCTGCCTTAAGTTTCTGAAAGTTAATAAAACTAGATAGGATGCTTAAATTGTCTCCAGTAGCAAATACATAATGAAAGGTACTGAGCAGGGCTGACTTCTACTGGATCATGTCTTCAGTGCAGCATCACAAGAGTGAACCAGACAGCTTCTAATTCAAAAAGCAGTTTTTAAAACCTGCACTGTCTGTCTGGACCATCAGTCAGCCTCTCAAAGCTGTCAAAGGCAGTCTAGCAACAGACTGAAATTTAAGAGGGAGAAGTAAACGATCCAGAGAGGTTTGTGTCTTGGGGACAAGAAACTGAGAATTCACCAACTGCTATAAAACTGATCAAACCGAGAAAAGTTTAAAAAACCCCACACCAGGCACAAGGGAAGTTTTCCTTGATTTCTTTTCACCAAAAATGAAAGGCGAAAAGTTACAGCATGCAATATATGTAGAAGGATAAATTAAGGAATTTTGAATAAACGACAGCTGAAAAGAAAATTATTTCCTTTTCTGTTTGTATTGCTTTTCATTCCTGCTTGCCATGAATCTCATTAAACAGAAAACATTATAAAGCACTTTGTTAGTTCTCCCTCACTAAAAGTTCAGAAAACAAAAAGATAATGTCTGTGAGTGGAGTAAAAGACCTAAATAAATTTTTAGAAATGAAACCTCTGCTATTGTTGAAGCAACAATACATCTGTTCACTGCCATCGGCATTGGTTGCAACGGTACAGCAATCAGCTTGTTACTGTTGCTATGGCATAAGACCAGTTAGAGGATATGCAGGCTACAAATATAGAAACAAATTAGTTGGGTTGATGCATATTGGGGAAAATATCAGCTATGACCATAAATCCAAGGTTTTCCATGTTATAAAGCCATTTACCATGTCTCTTATTCATCTCTCTACATCAGGGAGAAGTTGGCCATGGGTGTGGCATTAATCACTGACATTCACAGGTACTTAAGTAAGAATAAGAGTCCTGCTTACTCTCAGCCTGCTTCTGACTGGTTCCTGCCAGGAGCAGCTTGCCATGAAAGGCTTGGGTGGCTATTTCAGATTTTGGGGGAATAATGACAATCCTTGCTTGACTAGTCTCTGGCTATTTGAAGAGCGAGCTCCTGGGGACACCAAGTGTTTCTTTGGCTCTCTGGTTGCTCCTTCCTCCCAACAGGTTATAAGGTCTTTCTGGCAGCTGAATGACTGGAGTATAGCTTTTGAGGAACCCCCAAGCATGCACACAGAAGCATGAAAAGAAAAAGACCACCCTGCGCGTTCACAGGTCCTCATAAAGAAGGCACAGCACAGATAGACCTGAACGTGGAATTTCACCTTTGCACCTCCCACCCTCAGCTGCTCTGTGCTGCTCTGCAAAGCTATCATCACTCTTCTGCAGTGCAGAGCAGGGGTCACTCCTTGAATGTACCAACACACTTGCTTCTGAGGTGTGCAGGTATTTGGAGGCAGGATGGGAAAGAGCCAGTGTGGCCAGGAGGTACTTCATTACCCTGCTTGGTGATTGCTGCCTGCTCATCTCACAAATAAATGGCCACTTCGTTTTGTTGGGTTTTTTTGTTCCTAGTACAACCTGTTGTGAATCATCTATTTAAACACCTCACAGTCTCTCTTATGAAAATGCAATTTAAAGCCAGTGTACTTTGCATACAAACTGCTTGTTGGAAAACTTAGGAGTAGCACTTGTATTGTGAAGTACATAACTTCATCTGTCTCTAGCTTCAGAACAGTGCTAGTAAATGCCTCTTCAAAGGCATGGTCCTAAACAGCCTTTTAAGTGATCTGCTTTTCACCTACACTGTCTTATACCACTGCTGCTGTTGCCCGAGTCATCAGAGATTTCCGTGCTGGTACCTTTAGCTGTCATCAAGCCTCCAATCTTGATTGCATCTAAGTACCAACAGCAATAAGCAGGGCAGCAGTTTCTTTCCTTTTTGAGATCCCCCAAACTGATGAAAAGACAAAGACTATTTCTTTAAGAAAATAAGAAGGGTGGGGGTGGGGGGGGGGGAAGGGACAGCCTTCCCTACAAGATCAGAGATGTGAAAAAATGTAGACTATTCGAATATAAATACTTCTGTAGCTTGGTTTATCAAGGTGCCTCTTACACTGTGAAAACACACTCAAATCACTGCTTCACTATTGAGAGAAATAATTACTTGTTTCCCTGATTAGATTGGTTTGTGAACACTTGCTAATCATAAATCTTCCAGAACATAAAAAATGCCCAATATGTTAAAACAGAAACTACTTGTGTCATAACAAACCATCCAGCTTGAGGCTACAAACATGGAGCATCATCTGGTGCATGTAGGATAAAGTTAATAAGGTGCAAAAGAAAGGCTCACACAAGCCATGATCATTCAAAAAGGCTGCTACTAACTTTTCAGCACAAAATGGATCAGATCATTATCCAAATAAATCCTAGGGTCAATTTTATGGCTGTTTGCAGCTGGTGAGGGACCAGTTGCCTCTTGAATTAATGTGAGAGGCATTGGCACTGATTTTGAGCAAGACGACGACCGTGATCCTCAGTTGTCTGGGGGTGGCAGTGAAAAAAAGCCAAAATGTCAGGATCCTGCAGATTAAATATATGACACGGACAGTAATGGAGGAACAGGGAAGCAATGCCAAGATCTTGTGCAAGGGGAGACCCTGTTTCAGAAGAGCCATACTGTCCTGTCTGCCCTTGCCACTAGCAACCCTTGAAGCAAAGCAGACATGCTGAACTTTGAGGGACCATCACAAAATAATGCTCCTAATGCCATGGCCTTTGTTTTCCAAAGCATGAAAAACATCACTTGGCATTCATTGCAGGATTACTCAATAGTCTTCTGTACTGACTGTGCCTGAATGCCATGTATTTTTCATGGAGCAAAGTTTTGGTCTCAGGTTAGTGCTTTGAACAGCCTTCTTGAAGTACATGAAATAATTGCACCCCGAACCATGCTAGAAGCAGAGTCTAGTACCTGACAAAAGGACACTAGCTATAATTTACTCTGCATTCACTGTATCAGCATTTAGAGAAGATTTCCTAAACACTCACGGCAAATTCTCCAACTCTGGTCATGCAGAATTACTATGGGGTCACTGCCAGATCCCCCAAACATGGTATTATTTTGTGACCCCCTAATACAAATATAGAAAGTGGTCATTATTATGCAATCATCTGTGTGATTTAAAGGAGCTGTAGTAGGGACAGAGAGATCCCCACTGCCAGCTGGAAGAAGGGACACCAAGTACCCATGACAATATGCCTTTCAGGATTAATCCCAATTTTCTCCATGATGCCACAAATTCCCTCTGATGCTTGGCAGGTTGAGTCAAGGAATTAGAAAGGATCTGCCAGGAAAATACAAATTGTCATTGCTGTGGAGAGAAAATGGAGTTGAAGGAGATAATGGGGAAAAGCAGCCTTTAGATCTCCTGGTGGCTCTCAGGCACATGGTACAGCTCTTCCCCATCACACTCCTCGGCCGTGGCCACCACTGGTTACCGCTCCCTGGGGAAGGATCTGACCCAGCAGCACCAGCGCTTGCAGATGCCTGTACTGCTCCTCTCACTGACTCCTGGTCCTGGCTGTCACTGTTGTACCCCTGTTGTCCTTGGGAGCAGGGGAGAGGAACGCTTCATGTCTCTTGTTATCTGCATTTCCCTCATCTTCCAGCTCCTGCTTCACATCTGAAAAGACTGCGCCCAAGTTACATGTTTCCAGTTGTCTCCAGGTGTCTGGACCAATTTATCCTTTTGTCATCATTTATTTTTAGCATATCGCCTCCACCTCATCTATGTGCTCTTTGCTCCAAGACCGCACAATTTCTTTTTTGACCCTATCTTTTGTGCTCTGAAACTCAACCTCCTTCTAGCTCAGGGCTGGACTTGCTGGTTTTATTTGCAACCTTCCACATGTATTTTTGCTCCAATTGCTTTGATCAGCTTTGCTATTGCCACATCCACTGCAATACTATAACTTCACAACTTGCCAAGCCCGACCCATTTTCTGAATTCTGCTCCTTTTTTACTCTCAGTATTACTATCAGTTTTGCATGTACAAGCCATTATGTAAAAAATTACTTCTTGCTGTAAAATAATTTATATAAGAGTATGGCTATCATCTTCAGAAAGGACACAATTTGTTGACATTGGTTGTGTTTTACTGTAAATCTCACAAATCATTAGGAATCAAGTGCTGATGTACAGTTTTCCTTCCAGTGTCTTGTGTAATTTATTTAATGGCTTCACTGAAAGTTCCAAAAGTAACAAGGACCAGATTGAACTGAACTGCTCCATTTCATAGTCTTACCCCTTCTACCACTGTGAAGGTCCCCCCCGGTCCCCCCCCGTCCCGTCCCCCCCCCCCCCTCTATCTGGAAACTAGAAGACTGTGAAAACTTAAGAACAATTTTCCATAAAGTGCATATAAAATCACAGAACTGGTATTAGTGGGAGTTTCACTGGCATTTCCTGCGACCCATCTCCCATGTTCCTGGCACTATTAAGATGCTTTGCAAAACCAAAAAATTGGAATAAAAAATTTCCCTTAGTAATGCTGATTAAGGATTAGTGCCTTAAGTATTCTTCCATCACGTTTCACTTATGTAAAGGTCTTGCAGTTCTGAATGGACTTCAGATTTCTGAGCGATAAAATGAAGGGCCAAACCAAAGCCTATAAGAAAACAAAGTCCCACTACACACCATAGACAGTTACTCCCTCCCAGGACACTGTTTTTCAGTATAGTATATTTGTTTAGAAAAAGAAGCATGTCCCAATAAACTCAGAGACCACTTGTTTCCCAGTCATTTTCTGATCTTGAAGCATCCCCTACAGTACCAAAGCATTGAATCATTAAGTAATGAACTCTGCTTTTCATATATAATTGACTGTTCATACTTTTTTCCTTTAAATGTCTTCTCTTCAGTTCAGTACTTAGTACTTCAAGCAAAATTATGCCAGGGTGGAGGCTGTGTGTTCACCAAAAGGAGTGAATTTTGAAAGAAGTGATTTTTACATTGCTAGCTGCAGTTATTTAATGTTGGTCTTTGCTGTGGACTTCTCTTCTTTTAATAAAGTATAATTTTTCTCCTCCCTGTGAAAGGTTTATGCAGGGCTGGAGCATCACAATTATTCTACATGGCATCTCAGGCATGTTTATAACAAACCCCCCTGTATGTGTCTCTTCATTTTAAATGGCTCACAAATGTTAAAAACCTCACATAACAAAACAGCAGAAGAAATTACTCTAAATTATTGCTGCAATTGTGCACAAAAACCTAGTTGCCACAGCTATGCTTAACTCTCAATTTACATCCAGCTTGCTGCAAGGTAATGTCAGATAATGTAAATGAATCTAGCTCCAGGATGGCAAATTTGTGCCTGAATGTACATGGAGATTTCATATGCGCTGTCCCAGTTTGCTCTCTCTGGTTCAGCAGAATGCAATAATATTTTACCCTGTAAGGTGTTAAATAAGGAACCATATCAGGGACCACGTTTTGGCATTAAGAGCGTAGCCACTGGTACCCCAAAGTTCCCGGAAGAAATAATCTGTGTGAACACTGCACAAAGATGTGTTCCCACTCGATGCTTTGGGTCATTGCAGTGTGGGTGACAGCCGCTCAGCTTGACCAGCTCTTCAGCAGGAAAAACAGGCAGCTTACAGTCCTGCTTTTTTTGTTTAAATAATGCGTAAATACACTGCAGATCACTTTATTAGCCACAGGCTAATTGTTAGAATGACCTAAGGCCAAAGCCAAAGCTCAGTGTTAACATGGAGCAGTTTCACCAACACCAGCAGCAATTGCAGCACAGGGTCCTTAAGACAAAAAATTGAGAAAAGGGGGAAAAAAAAAAAGAAAGAAAGAAAAAATCGTATATATGCAAAACCTACCACTGCCTTTACCAGGAGCGAGGTTTCCTGTTCTCCACCGGAAAGCAAGGTAATCCCAAGGCATGCCAAGGTTTAGCTGGTGGTTTTCTGTAAAGACAAAGGGAAATATTATCCTTGTGCATGTAAAATATTATTTGCACATCAATATGAGGAATCTTTCATATCTTGCAGTTGTTTTCCTACACTCTGTGGAAGAGCTAGTCTCCCTTCTGCAGCGTAAAATGGCCCATGAGTGCCATGAGATGTCATTTTTAATATGGTTTTCCTGTTCAAAGTATCCAAAGTACCCTGTATACATCTAGTGGCTACATTGAAAGCCACCCCCCATAATATTTTACGGCACAAGACCAAGCTGTGTTTTGCACTCGCTGGGGTCCAAAGCACACAGTCATATAGAGTTGGAGGGCTGTGTAAGGCAGAAAGAGCTAAATCTGGGGCAGTCACATCCCACTGTCACTTGGGAGTGACCTGTCCTTCCAACCATCCCCTATCCTTGTGATCAGAACAGCAAAAACTGTTCAGCATTCAATCCGCTACAGCAATTGCTGGGTTTCACTATTCCATTCGCCTTGCCCTTTCCAGCATACACATAACAGCATCAAGTTTCAGGTGAATTGCAGGCTTTTTCTGTCCGACCCACTGTGGAGGCCATAGCCTGAGTGCTTGAAACAAGCAGCATGTCCACACCAGCAGATCCTATTCCCTTTCTAGTGATTTATTAGCTGCTTCTGAAGCAGAGCTCAATCAAATCCAAGTGTGAGCCACAGTCACTCTGGCTGTAAACACATAGTAATTCCTACACATCTATGATGTTATTGATAGCACAAGCATCTATAAGGCATCTTTGATCAGACACACCCTTTTATGCCTAGTGTTGTTCATGGTGACATATTCATATTTAAGTGTATGCAAGTTAGGGATATTTCCTTAAAAATTTTTTGCATAGTCCCACAGTTCCCTCTTGAATATCCCGTAATGCTCCTATTAATCTTCTTTCCCTCTTACCAGTTACAAAGTCCAGGTTGAACCTCCTTGAGGCTATGCCTGTAGTTTTAGTGGCCCATCAACCAGTGGCTGAAGAGTTTTTTAGTCTTGGATACCGTGTCCTTTATCACTGGTCTTGTGGTGGGTTGACCCTGGCTGGATGCCAGGTGCCAGCCAAAGCCGCTCTATCACTCCCCCTTCTCAGCTGGATAGGGGTGAGAAAATATGACAAAAGGCTCGTGGGTCAAGATAAGGACAGTTTAATAAAGTGATAGCAAAGGTCGTGCGCGCGAAAGCAAAGGAAAACAAATGATGTTATTCTCTACTTCCCATCAGCAGGCGATGTCTAGCCGCTTCCCGGGAAGCAGGGCTTCAGTACGCATAGTGGTTGCTCCAGAAGACAAAAACATCCCCCTTCCATCTCCCTTTACTTAGCTTTTATATCTGAGCTGACGTCATATGGTATGGAATATCTGTTTGGTTAGTTTAGGTCAGCTGTCCTGGTTATGTCCCTTCCCAAGATCTTGCCCTGCCCCAGCCTGCCATTGAGGGGGGGTAAAAATGTTGGAGAGGCAGCACTGCTCAGCAGTAGCCGAAACACTGGTGTGCTATCAACACCTTTCTAGCTACTGATGCAGAGCACAGCGCTGTGAGGGCTGCTATGGGGAGTATTAACTCCATCTCAGCCAAACCCAACACAGGTCTGCGCAGTTGATGTTGTTGTGCTTGTTCATCCCTTTCCCTGTTGCTTATTATTCCCTTTGAACTTACAATGTCCTGCATCAGAGAGCCAAAATGAAGCAGGTGCACTCACATCTTTCCACATACCCTTGCAAAAAAAAGGAGGGGAAAAGCATCTCGGAGTGGCTAGGAGGAAAAGCAAGGCTCTTCAAAGGTCAGAAGGATTTGCAGTGCTAAACATGGATCCCCAAAAGATCTCTTTGCTTTTCAGTCCTTATTAGTTGCAGCACAACAAGGACTCAAGTCCACCTGGTCCTAGCTGGTAAATAGCCCTGGAAGCTATCGGATTTCATTTGCTTTTAATCAATTTCTAGGCTGCCACTGTGTTGCCCTCAAGTTTAGGCACAAGTTACTTGAGCTTATTTTTCTGTTTCCCCCCCTGCCCTATTGAGAAAATACTTCTTATTGCTTTTTGTTAAAAGAAAACTATACCTGTATTTAAGCCTTCCCTCTTTCAGCAGCATCTCTCTGTTATCACAAGTATCTCTCTATTGACATTTATTTGGCATCAGAGAAGTGTCTCTATTTTTCAGGTAATACCATTTTGGTGCTTTGTTGCCTTAGGTGAAATGAAGGTGAGGATTTTTTTTGGAGCTGTGTTTTCCAAGTCTGCTCACACCCTCACAATGCAGGGAAGGAAAAAGAAAAACAAAGGCTGCTATGGAGGATAGATGTGGAGCTTGCCTTTGAGGGCACAAGTAAAGCCCTCCTCAGGTAGCTCTTCTACAAAAGAAACTGTTTCAAAGCCTTCCCACAAAACATTAATTTGTTTCTTCCTCACCAATTACTATGCCTAATATAACGATGCCTTTCCTTCCCAAGCACAAACCAACCCCAAATCACAACAAATGAAATTGGTTGAAAACAAGTAATAACACTGCCAACAATAAACAGCCATTAGCCCCATAAGTTACAAAATTGCAAGCCAATAAACATCCCCCTTAATTCTTCCTTTTCTCCTGCAGATACCAGGGGACCCCATATGATGATTTCTTTCAGGATTCAGAAGTTTTTCCCCCTCCTTTTTCAGCTAAAGAAAAAGGCACTGACTGTATCAAACATACTAAATTTGTGCAGTAAAGTTACACCAATATCAGTGGTTCAGTAGACACCAGTGAAGCCACCTACATTTATTTTTAGGTGTAAAAATCAATGGGTTTGCTTATATATTCTATATTTTTAGAAGAAAGCTCTTTACTACCTGGTCTAAGGTTTGGCAAAGACATAGCTTGGTCCTCTTAGAGTAGTATAATTTGGATCCCCACTGCTGTCAATGAACAGACATCAAAGGAATTTCATTTTTCCTCCCATGTCTGTCTGCTGAAAAGGTTGAACACACTGCAATTAGAAAAGCCACTGCAAACAAACTCTCATGATGCAGAAAAGTGTTACCATGACTCCAAAATTCATTGACAAGGTCAATATATGTAGGTTTCTCAGAAATGTCACTTGTCCCTGATATTTTCATGCCCATCTTGATTCATTCCAAGTACATGTTCCATTAGCAACTGAGCCTTTATTTCTGTTTCCTTAACTTCCAATTGGTATCATCTAAAAATGCAGATGACTGCAGCTTTGCTTTTTCTCTTGTGATGATGTATCCTGTTATTGCTGCTTTTTTATTTTTAATATAACTATTCACTTAGAGCATCAAGCATGCTCCCTGGTTAATTACATTTGCTGAGTGTTTCTTAGCTTCACTGTTGGGCCCTCCATTTCCCCCTAACCATCTCCACTGGTTTGTTCTGCAGTGATGAATCTCCTCAAAGTTCTCATTCTGAATGTGCATTTTGTGTATACTTTTCTAGGCCTATTTAGGACAAATTTCAGAACACTCTTGAGAAGTTACAGGAATGGACTGAAAAGAGAAGGGCAAATAAAGATCCTGCATTTAGTTTGTAATAATCATCTACCGAAGTGTGAGATGAGGTACAATTAGGTGGCTGACAGTTCTGCAGAAAAAGGATTGATGATAATAACAGGGAGTCAGCAATATCCTCCAGTTTGTAAAAAAGACAAACATCAGATGGGGACATGATGCATGAGTGTTAGATGTTTAGAGCAGTAAGGGGGAAACCAATAACAATTTCCATATGTCAAAAAGATTTCTATATAGAAAAGGAATAATGTGATCTCTGTGGCCTCTCTAGGGAAGATAGCCATAACATGGGAAGGACATCAAGCATTCACATGAAATGCAAGAATCTTACTCCCTGGCTTGACATGCATCTCATGTAATGGATGTCTGCATTTTGATGAATTAACATC
Source organism: Astur gentilis (assembly GCF_929443795.1). NCBI lineage: Eukaryota > Metazoa > Chordata > Aves > Accipitriformes > Accipitridae > Astur > Astur gentilis. The sequence goes on from NC_064884.1 coordinate 17,976,721, forward strand.
TGGATGGACATGTCTTTACACTAGGACATACTCCACACAACTCATGTTTGGTCTTTAGTTCCTTTGTTTCCTAAATAGTAGAGGGAATTAGCAGAATATTCTGCTTTCTTTTGATGCAGAAAAGTGGGATTTGAAATGTCGTAATCAATTCCATTGCATCCTTTCAGACAAGTAAAGATTGAGAGAGGAATTCAGGAACAGATTCTCTGAAAAAAAACCCAAGTATCTGGATGATAATTAAAAGAGAAACAAATGTAGTCAAACTTCTAGAAAGGTTAAATGCCAGAAGTAGGCAGGAGCTAGTTAATAACTAAACCTCCAAAAAGGAAAAATGAGAAAGAGTAGTTTAAATTGCTTAGTATATGGGGGGGGGGGGGGGGGGGGGGGGGTAGTAGGGGAAATCACCTTCCTCCTGACAACAAATATAGCAGATAAGAATGATGATCTGCTGGGGGAAAAATGAAGAATTCCTCCAGGGAATAACTTCATCTTCAAACCGATGCAGCAATGACAGAAAAGCAAGTAGGAAGGGTACTGGAAAAGCTGTAAGGAATTTGACATTAACATGTCATCAAGAAAATACTGACTGGATCTAAAGAGGATGTTCCTATCCAGAACAGACCGGGATCTGGTGGCCTGATCTGGGTTTTGGCATCTGCCTCCCTCCTCTCCTTCTTCCTAGGCCTTCAGCTTAGGTCAGTTTTCCTTCAGCCCTCTTAAAGTAATTATTCCTCTTCCCAGAATAGCCTCCAGCCTGTCAGTATTTTCCTGGTAATTAAATAGCCAGAAACTGTTGTGTTGTTGCAGGGTGACTGCCATGCAGAGACACTCATGACAATTTGTGATCCATGCACAAAGCCACTGCTGAAAACAGTTCTCTGTTCCCTCCTGCTCTTTTTCCTGCTGTAAGGCGTTTTTGTGTATTTGATTTACATACTTTTATATTTATGAAAGAGAAACAGACTTGCTTCTCTCAGTGTTCCCAGCTCCCTCTTGCCCAATAATAGAATCTGTAAATGTGTACCTACTGTTTTCTGGAAGTTCCCAGCTCATACTCCTTTCCTGCGCTTCCACCTGCCTCCTCCACAGGGTGAGATTTTCCACTCCTTTCCAGGCTGAAGCATCTTTTCTTCTGCCAGTCTTCATCTCCTTTTGAATTAACTTTTCTATTTGTAGTGGTAGGTGCAGTATAGGATCCCCGGGCAGTTTCACCACACTCCCTACTTTCTCATCCCATTTGCTAGGGAAGGTGTTAAAAAGGACAAGAGCTATTACCATTTTCCACAGCATCTCTCTAGAGATGTTTTAGCTCAGCTCAGGTCTGACATTTGTCATCCGTTACTGAGTCTTTCAGCCATTCACTAATTCATCTGAGAAAGCTCTTGTGTCAACCAATGTGAATATTTCATGAGCTACTACATAAAATAATTCACTTGAATTCAGTTATAAGTAGCTCAGGTACAAACACTTCTTAAAGGTGTTTGACATGTCATATAAAAGGAACTTGCTTTTACCTGGCTTACAACTTTGCCAAAAGTTTAAACTTTTTGAGGTTACTGCTTGTCTGTCTTTCCTTCTGAGTTTAGTTACATTTCTTCTTTTTGTTTGTAAGCTTACTTCTTACACCTCCAAGATCTCTTGACACTGATCGTTAAAAGTTGTGATTCATTAAGAAGCCCAAATAACTGAGGTGCAATTCACTTGGAATTGCATGTATTCCATAATGCCATTTCATAATTAATTGCTTTCACTACCATTAATCATCTTTCAACAAAACCAATGAGATCCTACAGTGCCTAGGCTAGAGTGACAGAACTGCTAACTGAATTCCAGTTTTAAGATCTAAAGCACTGGTAACTGCATCCTAGTGAAAAACATAAATGGCCTCTGGTATCTCAACAAATTTATTTTGCTGTCCAAACTGAGGGAACAATTCCAAGGAGATATTAGGGAATACTTGATATCGGTAAGAATTTAGAAATAAACATGCAGATTCTTGTCTTGTTGTTGTGATGCAGAAAACCAAGACTTCCCTTTAAAAACTTTGTGAGTTGGTATTAAGAATTCCATTCTTCATCATACACTAAAGGAGACACAACCACCAGAGACACTGGAAGAATAACTATTTCAATCTCTGCCTTGCATAACAAATTGCCCTTGGTTACAGCTAAGTGCTCTGCACCTCCAATTTGATTAACAGTGTCACAAAGCCAGGTACCCAAAGCCATTCATAATTGCATTACAATTCATTATAGCTTTAATTCTATACACAGAGGAAAAGCTAAGTTGGATAGATACATTCTCAGTCTCAGTAATATCCTGCTCTTTTTCATCAATAGATCTTGAAGTGCTCAAGGACTCCATAAGCTGTCAACTCAGCTATCTCAATACAAAGTTAAGGCTTTCCAAGAAGAGAAGGCCTGTAAACTTCCAAGGCTTTTCTTCTTGTGTAAGGCAAAAAAAAAAAAAAAAAAAAAAAAAAAAAAAAAGAGATTTAAAAAGTTCAGTAAAAACATTGGCTTCAAGCAACTTAGACATTTTTTGCTCAAATTTTTAGCTCAGAGCTCCACTTTGCAAATTTCAGCCCAAATTCTTATAAACTTCAATCAAACTTTAAGTAAATCCAACTAGAGTATTATAGAGGGAAATAATTAGCAACTTTAACGGCAGGGATCTTACCAGTCAAAATGTAGTAAGTATATGCTGTAATAAATTATCAATCTCTATTTTCCCTTTCAGCACCTTCCCTTTTCCATTAAGATATTCATCATATTTGAGTCTTCTGTCTGGAATACATAAAAGACCAATAAATGACCAAAAGCTGACAAACCAGTCACTGGCTTCTCTTTCTCTTCTTCCAAAGTGTTGCTGGTATCTTTGACACCAACCTTTCTCAAAAAATGTCTCTCTCCAAAAGAGTCTATCAAAAACAACGGTTCATTTAATAACTAACAACAGTTCATTCTTTCTTCTTAATACTTTCCCTAGACATTTATACTATAGCATCTCTGTTTGCCAACCTCACAGTTTATCTGTCTCCATTACAGAAGCCAGAGTCAGAGCACTGAAGCCAAAAGCTTCTTGTGAGGAATAGATAAATAGAAGTAGCTTAAAGCCCCTCAGAGCAGCCTTCTTGAATGACATGTGGCAGAGCAGCACGGGGAGCCCTCATATTAAAACACATTTCTATGCAGGTATCAATATGCTTTAGCCCACCATCCCTACCTCCAGCTCTTACAGCAATATTGCATTTTCAGGATCAGCCTGCAAGTTCTGCCAGTCAGGTAGTGTTTAGCAAACTGCTGCCAACACTTAGATTTCTAAAGGCTAAACAAAAAAATATTTCCAAGGCGCTGAACTTGAACACTGAACTCCTAATAATTATGACAGAAGCCAGCTGGAGCTGTCAGGGGTTCAACACTTCAAAAAATCTGGGTTGCTAATTACTGAGCGAGGAGCCTGTATTGGTTTTGTGTAGCAATGTTTTGGTAGCTGGGGGGGGGGGCGCGGTTACAGGGGTGGCTTCTGTAAGAAGCTGCTGGAAGCTTCCCCGTGTTTGAGAGAGAGCAAGCCCATACCAGCCGGCTCTAAGACGGACCCACCGCTGGCCAAGGCCAAGCCCATCAGCAATAGTGGTAACACCTCTGTGATAACATTTTTAAGAAGGAAAAAAAAAAAAGTGGAGACAGAGAGAAACAGCTGCCGGAGAGAGGAGTGAGAACATGTAAGAGAAACAAGCCTGTGGACACCAAGGTCAGTGAAGAAGGAGGGGGAGGAGATGCTCCAGGCGCCAGAGCAGAGATTCCCCTGCAGCCCGTGGGGAAGACCATGGTGAGGCAGGCTGTCCCCCTGCAGCCCGTGGAGGTCCTCATTGGAGCAGATCTCCACCTGCAGCCCGTGGAGGACCCCACGCCGGAGCAGGTTCCCAGAGGAGGCTGTGACCCCGTGGGAACCCCGCGCTGGAGCAGGCTCCTGGCAGGACCTGCGGATCTCTGGAGAGAGGAGCCCACGGAGCAGGTTTTCTGGCAGAACTTGTGACCCCGTGGCGGACCCACGCTGGAGCAGCGTGCTCCTGAAGGACTGCACACCATGGAAAGGACCCACGCTGGAGCAGATCGTGAAGAACTGCAGCCTGTGGGAATGGCCCACATTGGAGAAGTTCGTGGAGGACTGTCTCCCGTGGGTGGGACCCCATGCTGGAACAGGGGAAGAGTGTGATGAGCCCTCCCCCTGAGGAGGATGAAGCAGCAGAAAATAATGTGTGATAAACTGACCATAACCTCCATTCCCCATCCCCGTGTGCCGCTGGGGGGGGTTGGTAGAGAATCAGGGAGTGAAGTTGTGCCCAGGAAGAAGGGAGAGGTGGAGGGAAGGTGTTCTGAGATTTGGTTTTATTTCTCATTACCCTACTCTGGTTGATTTGTAATAAATTGAGTTAATTTTCCCCAAACTGAGCCTGTTTTGCCCGTGACTGTAATTGGTGAATGATCTCTCCTGTCCTTATCTCGACCCACAAGCCCTTTGTTATATTTCCTCTCCCCCGTCCAGCTGAGGAGGGGGGAGTGATAGAATGGCTTTGGTGGGCACCTGGCATCCAGCCAGGGTCAGCCCATCACAGAGCCTAACAGCAGATGTCCATCCACTGCTGAACACCCAGGCTGCTGCTTTCTTACGTATTTCTACACCACCAATCTCTGCCTGTGCTCAGCTAAAACACCACACTCATAGCATACAGTTACTAAGCCCATTCTTGATGTTCAAAATTATTTATGCATTGAATTCAGAGTGCCTTTGAGATTTCCCCCCCACACACACACTTTTGTTTCATCAATTACTTAATGGGGACAAGAGTTAGGGAGGAATGAAAGCAAAAGCTTCCCACATCTCCCCTTGTAAAGCCTCTCTGTCTAATGCCTGCTTCATGTTTATCATAGTAATATTAACAGTCACAAGATGTTGGTTTTGGATAAATAGCCAGAATTATGTTTGCTTATTTATAGTTAGGTGTTTCTCAAGGACAGGGGTGGGAACGACAGGCCAGTGCTGCTGCAACAGGAACTACAAATACTAATGGTTTCCAAAGCTCAGTATTTTAAATTACCTTGTGTACAGCGTATTTATTCTATGGTCAAGAAATCAGCAGGAAGCCTTACAGCAATTTGCTCTTAAGAGACAGCATGGTGGAGAGTGAATTACTAACACTCAAAAGTCATCCGCTGCATGGACATGCACATACAGAGTAAGAAGCAATATTTGGGTAAATGTGTGGTGATTGACCCCACACTAAGCAAAGCTCGAGTGCAGCTGCTCAAAGGCATGCCTACATAAGACAGTCTCTAGGACCAATAGGTTGGGCTCCTGCTCATCATGCCTTCCTCGAGGAGACCTGCAGGTCTGAAATAACACATTTCCACTGTTGGATATGGGGCTGCTTTGAATCTTGTGTCTGTCAGTGAAGTTCATTAACATGCGTCATTGCTCTGCCTCTCACCCAGCTAATACTCTGCATTACTTGCTGACGCACAAAAGCCAACAAAGTGCAGTAGACAAAGTTTTACATACAGCCTGATGTACCTTGTGCTTGGTATTCCTCTCCAAGGTACACAACAAAGTTTTCCCCCCAGTGGTGGCACTGGCAAACAAAAATTTTCTTTAATGAGGCATTTCTGGGTTTGTGCTGGACCAGCACAGCCTTATTCATGTTTCATGATGACTTCACTGATGCTGTCTGACTGGATTTGTGTTCTTTGGTTTAACGCTTCTGGACACGAGCCCCATCATTGGTACAGCAAAGCAGAGCCACTAGCAGAGGCAATTCTCCAGTTGCACGGCTGGCTGGCACCAGCAAAGGGCCTGGCTCTTCGCTTAGCAGATGTCACTTTGTATTAGTCAATTGTCAGCGATCACAATTTTCTTTTCCCCGACAGCATTGCTCCTATTACAGTTTGTGTGGCCCCTGCAGAGAGGTCTGTCCTTGTTTGCATTCATGTCTGCATGAAGTATTTGTAAGCACAGTCGCGCTTAGTTCTGCTCTTAGCTGAACACAATTTTCACATCATTCATTAATGTTGCTACAGTACCATCCTGAACCATTCAGACATCTCTCAAATGCTGCCCACTACATAAAGTGTGGCTGCAAGGTCATTTGTTTCTTGAAGAAATAAGGATAAGATAAGGGAAAAAAAATACTAATACCTTTGACTAAGCCTTACATATGTGGGTTTTTGAGGAGTTGGGGTTTTTTTGAGATTTTTTGTTTGTTTGTTTTTAAATTCTGCACCAGGGTCCATAATTGAGTGCCTCAGAGGGAAGGCCACCTGGTGCTACCTTTATTTTGTGGTTTTGTCTGCTGCTTCTGGTAGGACAGCAGCCACACACAGCCTGTGCTCCACTGCCATAGGGGAAAAGCACGTCTCTATTGGTAAATTTTCAGTTTCTCTAAAAAAACTTGGGGGGTGTTTTGCACAATAGCCTCTGTACCTCTTTTTTATCAATATGAGCAGACTACTTCATACTGACATGAAAATGCAGCTCAGAAAACACTGAAGCCATCTTAAACTGCAGAGCTAGGAAGTAAACTAGAAAGTCACTGTTGCACCAATAGCTTCATGTATAAATCAGCTCTGGGAGGGGGTTTGGGAACGGAAAGCATTGAGACTATGTGGCAATTAGATTCTCCCCCTCATCAGAATTGCATTACCAATAAATCAGCTAAGACGACTGGCTTCATTTTAGTTGCCTTGAGTTTAGCCACTGCCCGAGAACCTTGTAAACACAGGGCTGCAGTATGATTAACCCATATTTAATAACTACAATATTTCAACCCCACTCTGCATGTGCTCAGCCCCGTATGGTCAACCACAGTCCTCCCAGGCTCAGAAATCAGACCCCTGCCAGACACAGAGGAGCAGAGGAACAGTTACAGGTCTGAACAAGGTAGGTTAGTCCACAATTATGGACACTGATCAAGAAAAAGCACAGGAGTTTTTGTGTTAAGGAATAATTGGCACACAAGACTAATAAACAAACTTAACTTTTCCTCAGCATGGTGCCTTGCTTCTTTGTTCTTTGTTCCTCAATGCCCTGTCTTTTTAGGGTTGTTTAAAAGCTGTGAGTTTTAGTTTTGAAAATGCCTCCTATCAATTCCTTTCTCCAGGCGCAGATCAGCAATTTAAGATCCCCAGAGTCTAAACGTTTTAGCTCTAGCAGACCATACATATATTATATTTCTTTATTTTGGAAGGAGAGAGTATGCTTGGTTCAGATATAATTATATGCTGCACATTTACCCATAAAAGTGATTTGCGAATGACCTAAGCTTCACCTTAAGTGTGAGTTGGGACCAGGATCTCTGTGTTGCAGATGGATACACTGAGACAGCGTAGAGAGAAACCTGCTCTGCCACCTACACAAAACCCCAAATACTTCAACCTCCCCGCCCCCCCCCCCCCCCCCCCCCCTCCAAAAGGGTCTCTGGAAACTACAGAGGCTGTCCAATTTCCCTTAGAGTTAGTGCAGATTCCGTCAATAAAATTAGACTAATTAGGGCTTATCAGTGAACTAAGTACTAAAATCTTGTGCTGTTCAAGCTGAGCTGTTTGCTGTACAACACACTGGATCACAAGGCAGTTATCAGGATAATAACACACTACATGCATTACCACGGGATTCCAGAGATGTTACCAAAAAATAACAGCTCACAATTCACAAAGCAGCCAATTTATGCAATTCTCTTTAATGCACCTTATTAAACACTTACAGGACAGTCAGATGAATTATCAGAAAAAATAAGCCTCCCTCTTTCCCCACTGCTAAGCTCAAGCACAACGCTTTGCAAAGCTTTACTGCTATCATAGGTGAGCTAATACCAGGCAGAAAGATCACCTTTGTGCTGAAACGCAGTAACCTTGAACAGAAGAAAAAGAAATTCTGCCCCAGAACAAAAAGAGAAGTAACTTACGCCATCGGCTTGGCTGCAGTCCATCCAGGAGACAGGGCTGGAACAGTGCCTGCATAGCACAGCTCAGAGAAGGTTCTGGGTGCCTGAGGCTGAGCTTAAATAAGCCTGCAAGTGTGGCTGAGCCCCAGGTGAGGCTGCTCAGGCTAACGAAGGTGGCAGTGAGCTCAGGGTCCTGGCTAGCTGCTGCTCCAGGAAGGCGGCGAGGCAGCTGGTAGAGGCACGGACTGGGCGGTAAAGGGCTGTGAGCTGTGCCGGGTGTTAGGGAGAAGCAGGCTCTGCTCTCGTGCTGAAAGGCTAGTGAGGGGGTTTTTGGCGGTTTGCCTTAAAGCTGAACATAGGAGGCAGGTCTGTGACTTTTGCTTGTATTTGGCCAGGCTAACTCGGGGAAAATACCCCTCCAGGCTGTCAGGTGGTATCAGTGACTGCTTGGACCCAGGCAATCTCTGGATTCATACAAGGCCTCTGCTTAACAGTGGGAGCTAATTGCTGATACCCAGAGTCCTCTAGATACTGGGAAGCAAAACTGCTTTATTTTGTAAGAAAACAGGTATTCCTATTTAGCTTACAAAAGACTGCAACTCTTACAGGATATTTCCCATTGAGCTTCCCAACTATGCAATGCTGAGCCTTAGGTGGTACCTCAGCTTGACTTATTCACTCATCTCGGTGACTGCAGCACCTTGCTTCTGCAGGAGAGAAGTTACATGTGCCTGGACACTATTCCATGACAGGGTGGGTGCATTGTGCCAGTACACTGCTTTTTGCAGTAGGTGTTTTATATAAACCTCTCTTTAAATGTTCCTTGCTGTGAGGGGGGAGAAGTAGAGGGAAGGGAAAACTCATCTGGGCTTAATGCTGTGTTTTATATATAAATAGGTGAAGGAGAAACAATTGACAAACAGACGATATTCTTGGGCTGAATAAGGAGAATGGCAGTAGCACAAAGTAGCATTTTGTGTTTAGCAGATACCTTGATTAAAGAGGCCTTGTCTTTTATCTACCTGGCTCAGACAGCTTGCTCTGAATGCTACCATATTTGACCCCCCTCTGTGTACCGTGTTCCTGACACCCTGAAGATCAGCATGGTGTTTCTGACTTTTCCTGGAGCACTGTGTGCTTAAGCACTTGAGAAGTGACACATGCTGTGCACACTGTGATAGACAGCGAGCCTTAGACTGGGACTGACCCTAGCCTGCAGGCAGAATAACTCAAACACTTCAATACTGTGATGGATTAAAAAATACATATATATTCTGGCTTATAAAGTTTACATTAACAAAAATAGTAAATAAGCCATCTTCTGCTATGTGTTTGTACAATGCTTGGCACGTTCAGGTTGTAAGCGCACTAGAGGTCCTTAAGCACTATGCTAAGTTAACAAGGAACACTGACCTCAGAGAAATCAGTGTCGCCTGTTAGTGCTGTTACCGAAATCCGGAATAAAACTCCTTAACAGCAATGAGAAGTTAAGAAGCAGGCACTCCTTTATTGCAGCGCTGGGCACACAGGGGATCACTCCACCTAATGTGTGCACCTGTCTGATTTAATCATGCAGGTTAAATATACACCTGTCATACATATTCACTAGATTTCTGGGAAATATACATATTCATCAATTGTCCGAAAGATCATTAGCATATGTAAATGTCCTTTTACGCAGGCGTAGTGAAGTTTCTGGTGGTCTTCATAAGCCCTCTGGTGGTCTTCCATAGTCTTCCTCACTTTGTCCGATAGTTGACCTCTCTTATACGATTCTACGCAGTACGATTTTGCCATCATGTATTAGATTTACATAAAAGTACATTCAATGTTAATTCTTAAATTTAACGTTTCTAGTGATTGGCCCCCAGTTACATCACCTTATCAATATTATACTATAACATTCATTGGTTAATCTTACCTATTCCACTAACTGGTCTTTTGATCAAAGTAGGGTTTCTAAACCACAAAGCTAAGGTCCATAACGATCTCTCTCTTTGTTCATTAAAACAAAACACTACAATCTAACAAATCTGTCTAAATTTCTATGGTTAACCGATCTAAGACAATACTTATTCTTTTTATGACTGTATACAGCACATTTTGTATGTTCTTAAGTTTCGATGACTACATTGCGAGCTTCAAACCCCTATATTCTACAATCTTTACCTTTTGATCAAACCCAGCTTATATAAAATTTTAACTTATCAGAATATTTGTAACAGTGCTGAAAGAGAAAATTATTCATATTCTCCATGCACTCTCAGGTGGGTGGCTTTGTACCATGACCAGTGTTTCCCTCACTAGTGAATCAGGGATGAAACCACAACTGATACATTTTTGTAAGGGAAGTGGCAGGGGACCTTGCAGAAGCAAACATGGTAACTTAAAATAAGACTATGTCAAATTACCAGATTTTTTCCATTGAAATTACTATCATTTGCAGTTTTGTAAGTGCTGTGATAAGGCTGGCAATGGAGAGATGTGGGCAGGAGGTTTTAGAGCCAAGGGGACCCCCACAAACATCATCCCTATAATTGAGGCTGCTGAAAGAGGATGCAGCAGGCACTGATCCTGCAGCGAAGCCAAACCATCTCCTACAGTTCTCGTTCCTCAAATCCCAGCTGTTTCCTTCCATCCTCTCTGGGCTTGGCTTCAGTATGGTCTGTTCTGCCCCCCTACATGCACCCAGCCCAGGGTCCCCTTCCCTTCCTACCTGCAGTCAGAAGCAGCTGGGCAAGGATAACCAGTGCTGCCCCAGATACCTCCATAGTGGTCCTCAGCCCTTGGGTCCTCAGGCCCCCTTGGGATGGGATGGGATGGTCTGTCTCCAGCACAATCCATCTACACAGCAGGCCTAATTTATCAGTATATCAAGACTTCATGGTGTCTGTGCAGTGTAGTTTTGGTTTGAGGTGAGGCTGGTGCCACTAGCTTGGAGGAAATGCAAAAACATCATTATATTATTTCAGCTGTTTCTTCCTTTCCTTATCTCCTTACTGCCTGCCTCATGTCTTCCCCCCCCCCCCCTATTTAGAAGTACCCGGTCTTAAGCTCTACATAGCATCAGTTCTGGACTGAGTGATTAAGGATTGCGCTATTAGTCTTTACTGCTTAATGAAAAGGCATGTTTTTTCTGTGACACAAACAAAACAGAAATATTTTCCACTGCGAATAGTCCTTTAAGCGTTCAGTGTCACCCTGGGAGAACCTCAGTTATGTCCTAATCTTTGAACTAAACTGAGACATAGGAATCTTGTGGCTGATAAAAGCTGGGCCATTATCTTACAGACAAGGATGTTTAATGTACAATAACGAATCACATCATGAATGTCCATATGAACAGGGTTTTTTCAGTGCTATATTCTCAGAAGCACAGAAATTAATGGTCACTTTGACTCAGAAATCAGCCAGACAATTATGCCGGCACATTCTTACCGAGTACATTTTATTTAAAAAAAAAACCAACTCAAAATTAAAAATGCCCAGAAACATGCAGTGGTTTGTGGTCGCTGCTTTGAACTCAATTCACCTTCACTTCATCAGTGCTACATCAAAAGGTGTATGGAGTTCGTGTTTGTATCTAACTGTGAATACATCTGAACTAGCTTACCTTTTAGAAAGGAGGGGTGGGAAAAGAAGAGCAAGAAGGCATGCATAAAGGATTTTTTCTTTTCATAGGGAAGAAAAAAAAAGTAGTAATCTAGTAGAAATCTAGTAGTAAGAGGGCGTTATGCCCTCTATGCAGTAGATTTTGTCACACTTAAGAGATAGGAAGCTTCTGAGAGGGGATACTTCACCTCTGCCTCCTCTTACGGACACAGATATTTCATGCCTTCACAGCGATGAAAGATGCAAATGCCTTTTGTAACTGAATCACAGGCAGGTGGGTGGGAGAAACATTTTGGTGGACAAATATTTCTTGGACAACGCCTTCTGTCAACAAAGAGCAGAACTGCTGACAGGGAAAACAGCAGGCAGAAGCAGGAAGCAGCCGTGGTGAGACCTGTCCTGCACCCAACCAGCCATTTGCTGCATCCATGGCTTTAAACACAAGGACCAATTCTGTGGAGCTTCGTTCCTGCACCACTTCGTCCCAGCGGTGAAGGCAGAAAATGAGTGGCACATTGAAGCTGGTGATAAGTGATTTTGCTGATTGAGGAACAACATCTGTTAAATGCTGTTGCTGTACAATTACAAAAGAGTAAATAACAGTACTTCTATGGAGGTAACTGAAGGTGAATTCATCCTCAATACCATAACCGAACCACTTTCTGCCATGAGATGTAAGACTGGCATATAGCCATGTGCATAAGAGTCTGATTCTCCCTTCAGGGATGTAAACCCATCCTGAACATAATGGGATTTCCCAAGCATAAAAATAAGGCAGCAGTGAGGTGAGGCTCAAAGAGAAGACACCTAGTTGGTTTGGGGGTTTTTGATCCTTCTTTCTACCAAGCAGGGAGTGAAGTAGATGTGCGGTAACACCGATTAAGAGAAAATTGTCTTGCAGAAAAAGACAGTGAGCTGGTGAGGGCTGCACCCAGCTGAGGTTTACCTGGGGGGCTGTAAGCCCTGCCACAGGAACTGGACCCTGCACCCAAGGAGTGGGACCACAGCCCAGAGCCCTTCCCATTAAACCACACCCAGGGTGACACGATATTCAAACTCTAAGAAATGTGCCACTTCTTGAACACTGTGCTATCTTGATTTATAGTATTGTTAGCAAACACTTTGAGTACAGGTTGAAATCACTCAGATGAAAAATGGCCTTGTCTGGTTCAAATAGAGGTAACTGATAATCAAAGGACTTCTTAGGGCCAGGGAAATTACTTTTAAGGAAAGGATTGTTTAAGAAAAAGCTGATAACTGGGGTGCCTGAGATCAGGATCTTGCTTTCCGCTTGCTGTAGGACTGCAACTGCACCAGTTACGGTGATGGACTGAAAACACCGCATTTCCATTACTGAAAATTGCCATGGATTCAGCACAGCAGTGTTTTGCCCAGCAGTGTTCATGTTTTACCTATTCATAAGCAGGAGTCAATGATTGGAAGTTTTGCAAAATATTTTGAGATATTAGGAATAAGGCTTCATTCTTCTTTTACCAGAATTGAAGGGAAAGCAACTCTGTAATTTTAACAGGTAGGATCAGTAAGTTTGATTCTATTGATCAACTTATTATTTATAATTTCACATAAGACAAACTTAAACCTCGGTAATTGCAGCAACATTTTAAAAGATCCCCAAAGAAATGTTGGTTTAGAAAGCAAAGTTCTAGTACTCAAAAATCTGTGTTTTATCTGTTTCACCAAAGGCTAAAACATCCCCCATCTATGTTTCATAAGAATATTTCTTTTGCTTTTAGCCCAGGACTAAGGATACTCTTTTCATAATAAATTCACATTAGAGCTCCAAGGTGAATTTCTCCTAATTGCATCCTGAAGGATATATTTTGTGAAAATGAAAAATTAACATACTATTTACCTATCAATACTGTAGCATATTCATCAATGCAAAATAGCAGCTTGCTTCCCCACTTCCAACATTTTGGGAGGCAGGTTGCTCTGCCTGGGCTGTGCTGGGACATTAGCTGTAATAAAGAGCTTTCAACTACTGGGCAGACAAAATGCCTCTCTGCCAGCCAGCTGTTAATTACCATTCTCCAAGTCTAATTCACTCCTCCCCTTCCCTCCCATGCAGAGTAGCTGTCATTCAGTAAGTGCCACCATACTGCAGCTACTGGGTTCAACCAGGTGTTTCCAGAAGATGAGCCACCCTTGCACTACCCTGCCTTGAGCATTTTTTATTCCAACTGATCCATAAACTGCAGTATAACATGCTTTAAGATTTGTTTTCTCTGATCTGCCTCCTGGGAGAAGTACCACTATGTGGCACCACCAAGCTGGGCTGTGTGTCTGGAGATGGGACGCTGCTTTCTGAGCCTCTTTCACAGGGGTATGTTGTGATCCAGAAGGTGGTCACTGCAGACTACATGCTAATAAACCACCAGAGGTGCAGGATCACTGTCTGGGTATGTCTTTTCAATTAACAGACACGCTCTGACCACTGCTACCCTATGCTGGCCATAATAGAGCATCACTGTTCCTTATAGTAAAAATAAATTCAGAATATGACAGATAATATATTTTGTTAGTCAGGAGCTCAAAGGCCCTTTCACAAGTATGGCAATACTGAGAGAATAAAGCAACAGCAGGAGAGTTCCCACTACGAACACCTCATCCTTCTCATTAGGAAGCTGATTCACAAACCACAATCTGTGTTATGACTCCCTTGCTTCTGGTGGGAGGGTATTTTGGGGAGCTTTTAGGGTGGAAACATATTGTGACAAACCTCTGTCAGATCTTGCTGGTAGACTAAAATCCTTCAAATGGATGGGAAGAGAGCAGAGATTGTGGGCTGGGCTCTCATCCTGCATGGCCATGTACTCTGAACTTGCCACTCCACTTTCACCTCAATTTGCCTTGACTGTTAATTTTTCTGCCTTCAAAGTTTCTTTCTCTACACTCTCAGTGAGAGCAACGTTAAACATTTTCAATCAACTACATATGTCTCTGAAAACTAGAATTTTTGAGGAAAATCAGTCAAAGTTCAGGTTTTTAAAAGAAGTGCGATGAGATAACTGAATGTTACAAAAATAAAATAAGGTTCCAACAGCAACCGAGGCTTTCTAGAGTTTCTTAAATACTTTAATCTGTTCATCTTTTGCAATGAGCACACACACATTTCCTGAATAGTAAAGCTGAGCAGTAGAAAGCTGTATTGAATGTGCAACAGACTGCAGTTGAAATCTTCAGCACGGACCCTGGCTGGAGCAGGGGAAATCAGCGGAAATTTTGGCATTAATTTTAATAGAATTGGGCTGTCAACTTTAATGGTTCCACCTTGTGGCCTCCAAGATGCTTTTTTGTAGGGAGTGGAGCAACTTTAAAAATCACGGGAATAAGCTGAGCTCCCATAGGTACCTGCTTGGCCATTAGCTGCTGAGTTCATGTACCTTCCCAGGCAGAAAGTGCAGTATGCATTTCCGAAAATTTAAGCTGCTGCAGCCCAGCTGCTCCCCACTGAGGTACCGCCGTAATCCAGGGCAATGGTCCCACCCCACCCTGTCTGAACGGATGAACTTCCCAAGTAGCTCTAGTCTGATGAAAACAAAAACTTCAGTTGCTGGACTGAAATGCCCCAGTGAGGCTGAGACACAAGGGACAGCATTCTGCTGCCCAGGGCTGGAGTTTGCTTCCCTGGAGCATTGCAGACAGAGAGCAGTTATCTATCACTATGGAAAAAGCTGGAGAAAACCAGCAAAGAGAGGCCAAAGGCTGCAGTGAAGCTAGTCAGGAGGGAAAATCCACTAACAGATGAGTAACTGGCTTGCTAAACATAAAATTTATTCTTATACTCTTCTTATTTTACAGCAAGAAATTGATAGCTCACTGCTTGCATGCAGGGCAGCTCCCTGTAGAATTGCTAAGAAATGGGATTAGAACTATGAGCAGTTTCTGTGTACACCTCCTCCATCAAATATGGGATGAAATATTCCCCACAAGTATTTATTTGCAGTAGAAACAGAGTGGGGGAGAAAGAGAGATGGGGCTTCCAATTAATTTTCTCAGTTTCCTTCCCCACGTCCCCATTGTGTTCATTTCCTTTCCCAATCCTCACGTCTTCACTGGTATGAGAAAGTCAGCAGATGCTGCCCAAGCTGTGGAGATCCCTGAATCCCTTCTGTGCATCACATACATAAACATCTCACACATCTAATTCTTCTCATCTTCCGCACTGTGGAGAACTGCCCTAAGCTAAACCTGTTGCACAGAAACTGTAAAATCAGTCATTTTTAACAGTGACAAAGAGGAGTCAGGATACATTTGCAGATAAATAAAAGCCCATCATTATGAAAAATGCTCATATCACTCTTACCTACAAAAATTTCCGGGATGTAAATCTACAGAGATAGTCCCAAGACCTGAAGATCTCTCCATTCTGCCATGACAGATGTGAACAGTACAGCTGTTTCCTAGCAGGCCCTGACATAATGCAGACTCCAATATCCCTGGATCTCTTCTACAGAAAAGCACAAATTTAAACATCTCAATAAACTAATGAAAGACTGGCAATACAGAAGGAAACGTGTAATTGGTAACGAGTATTTAAAAGAATTGCAGGAATAATATTTTTCAGGACTTCCATCTTTCAAAAATCATTTAGGAGTATGAATCCAAATAACTTTAAATGAAACTTCAGGGTAAAGGTTCAAAACTGTATTTGTGTTGAATTCCAAAATGATTTAAGCATCTGAGAATAGACAAGGTTTATGATGTTACAGAACTATAAGAGACTATGCACCTAAGAGTATAAAAAGACAACAGTTTTTTGAAAAAACTTTCCTAACCATTAATATCTTACCTACATCTTTGAAAGAACAGCATTTTCTGGAGCAGTTCTACTAATTTTACTTGCTTTAAAAAGCAAAACTGAAATCACAGCATGTTTTGGGCCAGGTTTTGGGGGTTCATCCAGCTTCACCAACCAAGGCATTTCATAAAGGATCCAGATAGTCAAGCCTCAGAGCAGCATGATTGCTCCTATGAAAAAAATAGGGAAAGTACCTTTGCAGATGCTCAAAACTGAGCCCTATTGTAAATTCTGCTACATTACTAAAAAGCTTACACAACAGCTAAGCAGATTTCAATGTCAAACCCCAACTGCCAACACCAAACATTTTTCAAAATGTAATCCAATATAAGATAACAAATTAAATGGAAGTCCTTGCATATACTACCCAGGGCTTCTGCAGAAAGAATTTGAGGCCCGAATAGACTATATATTGAACCTGAAAGCCAGACTCCTACTGACTGCAAAAGGCTCAAGAACGTCTCAGTAAAGTTTCCATGTTGTAAAATTTTGGGGGGTAGTGAGAGGAGAAATGTGTTGACTTAGGAATGGCAAAAGAACGAAGTGTAAGAAGACATCTCAGGGGGCAAATCCTGCACAGGTCAATGACAGCGCATTACCCTGTGTGCTTAGATCCTCAGTTACTGACACTATTTACCACCAAATTATCCTTGTCCTCTGAGGGCAGTAGCACAGACTTTTATTTTTTTTATGCTCACAGTCTAAAACCATGACAATTAATGTTTTTTATATCTGGTGCCAAACATAATCCTTTGTAAGTTTTGTATTTATTGGTGGTTAGGGGCAACCTTAATCCCCTTCAGTGCCTGATCAGACACATCATTGTTGAGAACTAGAGAGGAACATGCACAATCAAGACGCTGGCGGGTGATGGGCATCCTCTCAAAGCTGCTGGGTGTCCCAGAGCTGCTCCTGCAGTCATTCTGCTCCCTTACAGTGAGTTTAATACACGAGGACCTGAAGACAAATGGACTGGAGGCCAGGAGATGGCCAGGGTTGGCATTAGGAGTTCCCAGTGCTCTCTGAGACCTCTGTGGCTGTTTCTGTGACACTCCACAGAAACACCTCCCCAGGCACCAAAGAAAGCTGCAAAGAGAGATGATTCCTTTTTTTACCTGGTGTGGGAAGCGTGCTGGAGAGAGTCCCAGGTACTGGGAGGAGAGTTTCAAACACGCTTCGCAAGCCCCGTTGTCTGTCTGTTGTATTTATTCCTTCCTGTGCTTACCTCCCCAAAGAAGCAGGTATTTTCTCTTGGTGACAGCCACTAAGTGACTGTCTGTGTGAGGGAAAATACCACTTAATTTGGGAGATGTAGAATCTGCCTGAGAACAGAAGAACAGGAAAGTGTCGGAAAGATTTAGAAGATGACACAGAGATTAAATGCCAGGGCAATTATCTTCTGAAAAATAAATTCAGGTATCATTTTCATACACTGTCAAATTACGACAGATAAACAGACCACCTAAAGTGAAAGACCTTTTAATTTAAAAAAAAAAAAAAAAAGTTTGCCTCCAGGGAGGACCAGCCAGCTGGCATTTTGTATTTCTAGCACATTTGTCACTAATGTTTTTCTTTGAAGCTTTCAATTCGCTATTGTTGACAAAATTACTGTCACCGTTCAGTACACCTAACATACCTCACATAGATCCATCCTGCACAGACAAAAATGACTGTCACGCCTGAAACGGCTGCCCTTGCAAAAGGGGTCCCACAGGAAATGTTTTATATGATTGGGAAGTAACACTTCAAACAGTCTGGATACAGCTTAGTCACCCGTAATGAGGCAAACTGGTAGTTTTTCAAAAAGCTTACATGAACCAGCCTTTCATATTTTAATAAGCAGGTGCAAAAAAGAAAGAATTAAAACTTCCCATTTTATTGGGATACATTAAAATGTGTGTTGCAGAGGATGCATGAAGCAGTCATAAGGCTTGAAATTACAGCTTTGGGAAATTAATTTCCAAGGCAGTTGAAAAGGAGCTTCACATGCCTGGCTTTGGGTGTCTGAAGTCTGTTACATGCTTTTTTTTCTCCTCATTATCCCAGCACTTCCTAGAAACCTGTATCCACTGGCCTTTTCTATACTCTGTAAGCCTCTTGCGAGGATGACTCTCACCTTATTCAGTGCCACAGGTCCTATTCCACAGACACAGACTTTAAGCCTTTTGCTAATGCAAGTGCTAAATAATAATGAAGACTGATGTTTCTTTGATATGAAGCGTGTCTGGGGATCTGAAAGAGGATAAATGTAGTACTCTTGCTTTCTCCTTCCCTGTGAATTGGCCAAATCTTAGTGAACACTAGGTCAATTTTCAGCCACTTCAAACGAACAGGATGAGAATCTGTGGTCTTTTGTTTCTAGAAGGTGGTAGCTGTTAGCAGGAGTTTTTTCACATCTAGTCTTGGCTAAATATGATAACTTATGCTGGAATGGCTTCTGTAAAGATGCACAGTGTGAACAGATTGCATTTGTTGTTTTAAAAAGACAGTGGAAAAATCAGATGTCAATTGATACACCAGCTAATGAGAAATACATAGGACTCATTTTCTGTTCTGTTTTGTTTTTATAGGGGACACGTAAGTACAAAGAAGTACAGAGAGGGGAAATTAGAAGAAGCCATCAGAACAGGCTCTGTTAGTGCCTTTTAAGACAAAATGCTTGTCAATTTCAACAAAGAATTCATCATGTTTAGAAGGATTTGTGTGCTAAATCAACAGGTCTAATGTGATAACTAGACTTCCAAAGCTGACAGATACCTAGAGGTACATGAAACAAACCTGCTGTCCTGGTTTCAGCTGGGATAGTTAGTTGTCTTCCTAATAGCCGCTATAGTGCTGTGTCTTGGATTCAGTATGAGAAGAATGTTGATAACATACTGATGTTTTCAGTTGTTGCTATGTAGTGTTTAGACTAAGTCAAGGATTTTTCAGCTTCTCATGCCCAGCCAGCAAGAAGGCTGGAGGGGCACAAGAAGTTGGGAGGGCACACAGCCAGGGCAGCTGACCCAAACTGGCCAACGGTGTATTCCATACCAGGTGATGTCATGACCGGTGTATAAACTGGGGGGAGTGGGGCTGGGGAGGATCGCTGCTTGGGAACTAACTGGGCATCGTTTGGTGGGTGGTGAGCAATTACATTGTGCATCACTTGTATATTCCAGTAATTTTATTATTGTTTCTTCCTTTCTGTTCTCTTAAACTGTTCTTATCTCAACCCATGAGTTTTACTTTTTTTTTTCTGATTCTCTCCCCCATCCCACTGGGTGAGGGGAAAGTGAGTGAGCAGCTGTGTGGTGCTTAGTTGCTGGCTGGGGTTAAACCATGACACCTGTGTAATTCACAGCACCATTCCTGAGCTTCTAAAGTTGATCCCTAAGGCTGTGAGGGAGGATAAATCAAGATAACCCCTGTAATAAATTGCAAAAATCACTGTCTTCACTACCTTCATCATACGTCATCTCCTATAAGCTATTTAGGAACCTTCTTAACACCTTCTTGCAGAAATGGACTTCAAATACTTGCTATTTTTGAGCCCAAAAGATAAACTTGTTTTGGTTCAGTGTGTCAAAGCAACCTGCTCAAATGAAGGGCCAAGAAAATACATCAGTAATTAAACAAAAGTTCACCTTCTCCTTTGCAACTGTGAATTTAGCCATCAGCAATTTTCCATCTCATAGGTCTCATTTTTATATCCTTAGTTTTAACCACAAGGCAAGGGACCATTCAGTAAATGCGTTAATAACACACGAGTCGTTTTCAGTCTTACATCTCTGAGGTGGCAAAATTCTTGGAAATTAGTAGAACATCAGTGGCTAATAATTACTAAGAAATACTTTGGTCCGTTTGAGGTACAACCACAACCCACTCTTGATAAGGCTTATCAGCTTTCCTCAGGTACTGCTGAAACCAGCTGGAAGGGTAGGATTTAACATAAAGGATTACTTCTTTTATTTTCTCTCCCTTAAGAAACTTCTTACACCTACATAGGGGTCACTGTGCACAGGAGAGAAAGCAAGAATGGGATTAGTATTAGGTTTCCTGGAGTGTCTGCTCCAGACGCTTTACTAAGCATGAAAGATGAGAAAGCAGAAGTATCTCACCAGGTCCTGTATTCCTGTGGGAAGTCTGGATTATTTTTTTTAGCATCTTCTGAAGCTCTTGGCGATTGGCTGCACCGCACAGTTGCAGCATCCAGGTGCAAAGGAGCTGACTGCCTCCACAAACATGGAACTTGTGCACTGCTCCCTGCTCAGCAAACCTTTGTGAAATGGCCTGAGTAGCCCTCCACAAAAGCATAACCTAGATTTAGTCATGGGTTTCTGTTTCTGGCTGTTCCTATTAGATGCTTTGCACTCACAGTCTCTCCTCAACACTTTTCAGGTACCTCTTGTTTCTCATATTGCTTTATAATAGCAAAATTCTTTCAATTGCAACTGAAAAAGTGCTTGAAAGACAGAGATGCACTGGGAAATCTTAAGCAGCCAAACATTGCATAAAAACCCCAAACTGAGGTAGCCATAGGCTAGAAGAGAATTAGGGGACAGTCTCATTTACATGAGCCTTGTACTTAACTCTTTTCTATGTACCTGCTTAATGGCCACTGCTGGCAACAACGCTGACCTTGAACCACGGTTTTGCACCAGCACAGCTGCTCTGAGGTTGTTTCAGAGGGAACCACATTACTCTGAAGCAGGGTGCCTCAGGTCCTGTAAAAGTCACAATGTTTTATTTAACTCCCTCAAATATATGCTCATCATACCTGAGAATGATCTTAAAACTTGTTGAGGACTAATTGGATGTGAAGCAGTGATCACAAGAAAACAGCTGCTGCAATCTTGACCATTCAGTGAATTGCCTTTTATTTTTATTCATGTTTCAGCCCTGGCACACATGACAGCTTATGGCTGCCATGGTCCAGAGTAGTAAATGTACTGCAAAATCTTGGAGGAAAATAAAACTGCTGGAAAAAAGGCAACCTTATTGTAGACTTTATCTCTTTGGACATAAATCTGAAGGTTTCAAAATCTCTTCACCATCTTATCCCATCTCTAGCTTTCATCACCATCTTTCTTCCCCTCAGCATACTCCCTTCCAGTGTATTTCTCCCTGAGTCTTTGGCTCAGCTCAGTTTCCCCAGTCTCCCTCCCTGAACTGACGCTCCTTTTTACTCCTCTACTTTGGTGTATCAGCCGTATCTTTCTCAGCAACCCTACGCTTTCATTTCCCTTTCTGTGAACTGAACAGACTCAGATCAACCTGCTGGTGCCAGAGGCACAGTCTGAGCAATGTTTCAGCTATAAATTCACAGCTGCATTGGCTAAGCCACGATCAAAAGATGTGGCAAGAGGTACCAAAGGCAGACCAGAAAGCACAGGAGTTTGCCTTGCTAGTGCTGCAGTTAAGGTCTCTTATCTATGCCAAGGGCTCTTTTTTGGTAATTGCTTAGCAGTATTGTCTGATCTATTGGAAGATGTTATTTCTAAGGCAGAACATTTTCAGTCACTGCAGCCATCCAAGGAGAGAGAGGGAGAAACGCCAATTGAAATTCAATTTTTCATAATGAGGAAGGAAATTAATTTGCAATTTCTTACTTCCAAGTGAATTCCTTACCATGAATTGTGAGGCTGCAGGCTCAATGCCATTAGGACCTGGCAGACAAACTGGAGCTCTCCCACAGGTCCTTTTGGAGAACAGACCCTGAGGTGAGGGCAGCTGGGTCATCCAGTGGGACAGATCAGATTTATAAAGCCTGTATTTCTTCCATGCAGTGTAAAACAAATAGACTCATTCCAAAGCTGAAGCTTTAATGTGGGCACTAGCTTCCTGCGGGAGTTGTTCTCTGAATTTCACAGGCTGAATTGAGCTGCTTATTTAGGCATCGCTTGGTGTCCTGTGCTTTAATGAACATGCTTCATATTTTGTTCTGTTCCTGTCCTGAGCTGCTGTCAACAGGCAAAGCATTATTGATGTTCTCAAGAGAGCCAGGCTGTGAGTGCTTTGATCATGAGAGCATATAAGGTTAAAAAAGGGCTCACTGGGCAATGATCTGTTATTCTGTCTACTACAAAGACCAAGAGCTGGCAGAAAATGGTGAGATATTTTGTGATACTTACCCCATCTTCCAGCAAATTCTTAGCTGAGTTGCACCTTGGTTGTATCATGTCACCAGTTAAAGATGTTGAAAATGTTAAAACAAGCATCAGCAATTCTTGAGGGCCTGGAGGTTTTCCCAGGCAATTTGAATTAATATATTCAAACTTCTCTGGAAAAGGGAAATGTGGTCTCTCTCCTATCTTGAAGGATAGCACTAACCATTCAGTCATTTAATTTTGGAGCAATGGATCTTCCATGTCTCGTGGCTGGGTTTTTGATTCTGGTTTATTTGTTTTCATAAAGTACAACTGAAAAGAGTACAGGATGACCTTGCCAGAGCTGCGGTGTAACCTTTATGGTTTTCCTGAGAAAATAATAATGATTTCAAGCTTTTTTTTTATAGTCACCTTCAGTACATATGTAAACACATATACATGTATTTTTAAACTTAGGCTTCTGGAGAAATATACTCAGATGCTTATCTGCCCTTCTAGCTCTCAGTATTGTTAGATGCAGGAAATTTCCCCTGAAAATAGGGTTACACATCAGTACGCTGCTGAGCTTAAAAGGACCAAGCCCTACTTCTCAGGGTTGCTTTTGCAACATGCTTCAGAACAAGTTTCTTTGCCCCAGAAAAAGCATTTTGACTATTTCAAGATAACATGCAAACATTGGCAATAACCACTTTTGAAATAAAATTGAAACCCTAATCTTGCAGGCAAAGATGAGCTGAAAGAGAGCTGCGCTGCCAACAACCCATCTCTGATAGCAGAGATCACCCTCCTGGGAGGCTACAAGACACAGGCTTAGTTAGAAAAGCCTCACGTTCTCTCTAGAGAATGAGAAGGATGACTACACAATTGGGAGAAATGACCTTAAAAAGTGCATGGGCTTGGCTTAGGTAAGAGAGCCTAGGAGATGGGACCTGGCATGGTCTACATGGAGGGGACATGGGGACTACATGGCTCAGTTAAAAGTTGTACCAGTGAGGCAGGGAGACTACAGCCTCCATAGGGGCAACATCCTTTTATCACTTTACCCTCATAATCTGCCTCTGACCTTTCCATTTCATGAAAAGCCAAATATTTCTCCAATATATATCCTTCTGCAAGACTGCCACTTCAGATGGACAGAGGCACAGACTTCTCGTGTAAGCTACATAATTAACATAAGCCTTTGAAAGCTGTTTCTTTTCCCTTCCCCATATTAGGGATGCATGGGTGACCTGGACAGGTAACATCTCAGGGAAACATACCTGTTAAAGATCTAATCAGACCTAGCCTGCCCCTTGTGCTGAGATTGCAAAGGAAATGGTAGTTTCCTCATGCTTAGGATACCCATTCAGTGAGGGAAGATGACAGCACCCTTAAGTCCATTGCTCTCTACGTGAAAAGAATCAAGGATTCATTGGTCCAAAAAGCTCTTCCATCAGTGTCATCCTTTCCTGTAAAATACCCAAATGCCCACTAATCCTTGGAGAAAATGAGATTTTATCACCTATTGCTGAAAAGCAATACTATCACCTTGCAGGTACATTGCTCCTTGCAAAGCTGAGGCAACAGAAATGGTTAGAGCTGACTCCTTTTCCTTTGCTTTCACAGCAGCTGGGGATCATTTAGAGGTAATTTCTTGCCTCTTGGCTGCAGAACTGGAACTTCCAAATTTTAAGAACAGAGCATGCCCTAAGGCTATCATTTGCACCTTGCAAGAGAAGTCCTTGAATTTACAAGGAGGAGTAAAGTCTTTGTTTGGATGGTAAACTGAGGCACAGTCTTAAGACCCAGGAGTTAGTATCTGTCTGTGCTGGTTTAGTGTAGACGTAGGTACATGCTCACATTGAGTTCAGACTGTAATAGAAGTAAGGACTTGGCATATTGTGGCTCCACAGCACTCAGTCAAAGTGGAAAATAAACTGTTTTCTACCAGGCCAGCATCTGAATAATGACCAGCTCCGGTCCTCTATTGTAACGTTTGTGATCATTCTGAATAGCAAAGTATCTTGTGTGTTATGTGTGCCTGGCATCTTTCAACAGTAGACATTTGCATTTTGGCAAGATGAGAGGTGGCTGTTGATGCTTGAAAAAGAGCAAGACCTCAGGTGAATTTGGACCGTTCATTCCAAAGCTGCACCTGGGGGGTGACCCCAAGAGATGCTGAACACCTGAAGCTCATACTGACCCTCCCTTTGCTGTAACTGTGCTGCTGTCGGTGCAGTGCTTCTGTTACTCACAGCTTCACTAAAAGCCTTTATGATATCTGGTTAGTTGCAGCCTACCTGAAAACTGATCTTGGCACTCATCAGAGCAAGGGTGTTTACTGTGCATTGGTGAGTCCTGCCTCCTTTGGTCATTAGTCACCCAGGTATCATTTTTCCAAAATGAAAGAGGAATGCTTTTGAGTTACACGGATAAGCCACATCAGTGCACTCCCAAGCTCAGCAGCACATCATCTATTGAATATGCCCCATTTCTTTCAGCTAATTCATACCCTACTCTAAATTTAACCTATTTAGTACAGATAATTATACAGATCAAGAATGTGCAGGTCCTTCAGGTGATGTGAAGCAGCTGCAAAAGATTAAAGGGATTTTCAAATGCACCTACCCATAAACAGATGTATTTTGGAATAGATATCCTGCCTCCAGTAAGACTACTCTGATGAGACTCCCTTAATAAGGTACAACCTATGCCAGCATCTGCTATCATGATGTGCAGCAAGATTTTAACACTCCAAGGACCTGGTAGCTGTTGTCCCCCTCTGTGACTCCTCAGGCAGTCTGCAAACGAGCATATGAACCATGACAAGCAATTAGGCACCAGCATGACTCTGTTAACGATCAGCAGTGAGACATGCCTGTCTTGCTGTGTCACTGACTGCTATGGTTTCAGGGTATTTGCTCTGCACGCAGGGAAAGAGAGGTTTTACGTGTGTTAATAGAAGCCAATAAATTATAAGAAACAACCAAATGAAAGACTATATTGTCCTGCCTTGCAAATATTTAATTCCATTCTAGAAAATGGACCAGCTTCAACATGAGAGTATGTGATGGCCAACCCTGCAGAGCAGCCTGTGGCCCTGGTGTGTTATGGCAGTTTCCTGAATTTGCCTGTCTTCCCCTACCAGAGCAGCTGGCACTCAGCGGCAGGTGAATTTGCCTTATGTTTCCTCCATAAGGAAGAGACTTTACAATACTTTCTGCATGCTTTGCTCCTTATTTACTTACTTTGTATGGCTGTCCCCTGCAATCTAATCAAAGGGACTGAAATCCTTGCCTTAAAAGTACCTGTTGGCTATACAAGAGTTCTGTACTACCACAGCACTCACTCTTCATTTTTCTCTTGGAAGCTTAAACTTGTCACCTTTTCAGCCTTTGTTTTCTTTCACCCTCTCTGTTTCAATACTCCAACTTGCCTTCCTTTTCCCAGATGTTATTCATTCTTTTCCCTTACCCATCTGCCCTTCTGAATAACTGACCTTTGATTTGCAGAGAACTCTAAGTTGTATCTGACAGTTCCATGGGAAGAGTTGCTTTTGGAAACCTCTCACATTCACATTTCACTGGTTTCCCCAGGCTTTTTGTTTTGATGACCAGCATAAATTCAGTCAGGGTACCAGTGGAGTCAACCAGTACAGGGATTTTATCAGAGGCACTGCAAAAGATTGATAGGTATAAACCATTCTAAAGAAGCTTTTCCCTTAGAAGTTTTAGACCTCTAGCAAAAACAGAATATATTTTTAATGTTCTTCATTCTGATCTAGTGAATCCTGGTACTTCCAAACAGGTTTATAATTCTATTTCATCTGGTCCTAAAAACACTTATCAACATGGCTTGTGTGCGTAAACCACTAGATGAAAGACTCCTGAGACCCTCTCATTCTTCAAGTGAAAAACTAAAGCGTAAGAAGGTGCAGTAATGTCTCTGAGAATCTGAGTCCTGATCCTATGATTTAACCATCAAATCACACTTCTCTGCTCCTCAACTGCTTATGCTTAGTCTGTGTGTGTGGATAGCCCTCATGGATGTGTTTGGAGCCAATACACAATGAACATCTAACCAATCAATCAATCACTTAACAATCAATGAACACATAACCCCCAAGAGAAAAAAGGTCCTTTAGAGCTTAGAAGTTATTTTTCATCTCATGAAGAGCAATACTGTGGACCTCCAAGTATGGTACGCAGACAGGAGAAAGAATAAAAACATCACACCCAGAATAAGCCCTAGGCAGTATAAAACCTGCCATGAATGAAAATAAGTGCCACTTATAAATTAGACTTCCCATGGTATGCAGGTTTGGGGTGTATGTTTTAATTGTTGCCTTGTTTCATGTCATAACCTTTTGGTAAATACTTTATGCAGTTTTTAAAAAGGCAAATGGGTTATCTGAACAGTGTCAGAACATGATAGTTGATACTTCTTAAGTCATTTTGGCCCTGCTACTTGGTCTGTACAAATCCTGCTGAAGTCAATCCTGCTGATGCAAACTGAGCAGCTCACTTAAATTTGCCAGGGACCTCTGTCATCGAGCTGCAAGAGTTTGAGCACGTGAGCTAAATCATTCTCTTAAGTAATGGGGATTGAGCCATTACAAACAAATAATTATACTCAGGCTTCTTGCATTTCTCTTCTCAGCACATACTGCCACTTGGTTGTCTTGTGAGGAAGGATTTAGGATGTGTTCTGTAATGACACTGAAAGTGAACATTAACAATTAATGCAATTCATTATCTCACTATTTTAAAATGAGTGAAAACTGTTTTTTGAAGGGTATCCAAGCCAATCTGCTTTAGAGTAACTGCTAACAGCAACTTACCTCTTTGTGGTGCTTAGCATTTTCTGAAATAAAAATGCACTGTTCTAAAATTTATGAGAATTGATTTCAATGTTTTAATGAACTTTTCAGAAAGTGCAGATGTCTTGGGTAAGCTGCTTAGGCTGGGATTCTGACACTCTAACTGGCATTCAGGAGACCTATTTTATTCCAAGATAGTTATTAAAGGCCAGTTGATGTACCTAAACAAAAGTGTATAATTCAGTATGAGTAAACATATAAAAATTTGGTATTATGCAGTGTTTGTCAGTTATCAGAACCCTTGCTGTTCTTACATTGAATCAAAAGCACTCACCAGTTCTGACCACCTATTTACAACCTCACAATCAATTAGTGCATCATTACTGGTTAATGTAAGAGTTACAGGAAAGCAATAAGGAAAAATAAATGCAAGCAGGAAATACACAATTATTCAAGTCCCAAACTTGCTAATGGCTATTTCTAATTAAATATAAATGGATGAGAAATGTCTGGCTCTAATCCTTTTGTCAGATCACCATAGGGTAACAAAATGATAGATCACTTCACATGGGCAAGCAGTTTTTCATGTAAGAGAGAAGCCAGAGGATCAGTTAACTTATTTGGATTCTGCTGGAAGAAAGGTATCAAAGTGAGTTTGAGAGACAAACTCAAGGAGATGTGAACCTAAACCCTGGTGACAATTTATACCCTTGCAGATACAGCAGGGCTTCCTGGAACTATGCAAAGAGCCAGATCAGAAAATCGTCATGCTAAGATGGTGAACACTTTCCATCAAGCAGAGTCATTAATATAATGGATTATACTGTCTGCACCTAGACATTTTTGTAGATGTGAATTTGAAAATGCACAAATGGATTTTTTGTTCCTGCTAGTCAAGGAGTGATCCACAAGGTTCAGAAGTTTGCCATGTGTAGTCAAAATCTTTTTAAATCAGGATGTGTTGGTCAGCAGGGACCAAGCTCTATCCAGAACAGTATGTAGCAAAAGATAGTTTGGTAATACATATCAACTAAATATGACAAGGTGAGCACAAATAATTTTCCACACTGTATCAAATTTGAAACTGCGTCAACTTGTTATCTCATGGGAACAGACTTTACTTAAATATCTTGTAGTTCGCTGTCCTTGCTAACAAAAGGCAAAGCAATAATAGAAAAAAAAAATTGAAGCATTTGTAAAATCTAGTAAAAGACAGTAATTTCAAGTCTGATCAGTGGTTCACATTAATTCCTACTCAATATGAAAGCTTTGGCCATTTCTATTTTTTTCTTCTCTGTTTTCCACATATTTCTTTTGAGGGGGGGGAAAAATCCTCATAAACATTTTAGATTTATGCCTTTCATTTCAGCTTTATTATTTTCTCATCTGGTCCCAGCTGTCTTATTACTTCTTCATGTTGATTTTGCCATCCAGCAGTATGTGGATAAAACAGTTTACATAGGTGATTACCATTTGAAAAGTAACATTCATGCTGGAAGAGAAAAATATCATCTTCAGCTTTTGCTAAAATCCACAATGCTAACTTTCAAAGAAACTGCAAACACCAAGACCAGTACAAATAGGAATTTCACAGTAAAGGCATATAGCACATAAACCCTCACAAGATCCTCAGCTTCCATTAGGATATTATTGACCATGGAGCTGCAATGGTTTCAAACCATTGCCTTGTGTAATGTCTCCCCTACCCAGCAACCCAACACACCAACACAAGATCACAAGTCATGCTTGGAGGCCAGGACTGGGAAAAAAAGTCCCTAGCTGGCTACATCATACTCCAACACTTGCTCCAACATGGGTACCACATGTCCTGACTCTCTGCCTTTCCCAAATGTGTTCTTTTTAGATCCTCTTGAAAATTACATCTGTGGTGCTACAGGCACATCTGGACAGGTTAGCATGGGATTTATAGGCAAGATAAGCCTTTCTATATGTCCTGGTTTCAGCTGAGATAGAGCTAACTGTCTTCCTAGTAGCTGGTACAGTGCTGTGTTTTGAGTTCAGTATGCGAAGAATGTCGATAACACTGATGTTTTCAGTTGTTGGTCAGCATTGTTTAGACTATAGTCAAGGATTTTTCAGCTTCTCATGCCCAGCCAGGGCACAAGAAGTTGGCACAGGGCACAGCCAGGGCAGCTGACCCAAACTGGCCAACAGGGTATTCCATACCATGGGATGTCCCATCTAGTATAGGAACTGGGAAGTGGGGGCAGGGGATCGCCGCTCGGGGACTGGCGGGGTGTCGGTCGGCGGGTGGTGAGCAATTGCCCTGTGCATCATTTGTACATTCCAATCCTTTTATTACTACTGTTGTCATTTTATTAGTGTTATCATTATCATTATAGTTTCTTCTTTTCTGCTCTATTAAACCGTTCTTATCTCAACCCCGAAGTTTTACCTTTTTTCCCGATTTCCTCCCCCATCGCACTGGATGGGGGAAGTGAGTGAGCGGCTGCGTGGTACTTAGTTGCTGGCTGGAGTTAAACCACGACACTATATAATTAGATCTTTGTGCAGTTAACAAGCTACCGAGCTGCAGTAAGTGACAGCGTGAGGGTTTATAATCCACTTTGGGGTAAGAAGTGACAAATGATGCTATTCTGTTCTGGATTGCATTGAAATGGGCTACAAATGCTTATTTACATTGTACAAGCTGCAAGATGGTGATGGATGAGGGAGGCGTGGTAACTGCGCAGTTTGTACATCTGCCACTCTAGCTATAACGTAAGAAGCCACTCTCACCTCTGAACTTATCACAGCATGGGTACTTTCAAGACCCATCTGCAACAGGTGATTCACAGTATTAGAAATCTTGTTGAAAACAGTCTCGTACCCTTTGAATCGCACCCTTTGTGAAATAAGTCACCTTTTACTCGAAGATGTTTCTTCACGTGCACTTTAAGTCCACCCCTTTGCTCACAGCTTTCTGTAGTGCATTGCCAGCACAAGGAGAATCTATTTTTTTCTTGCTTGAGCTGTCAACTTTAGAGGCATTAAGTGGTCCACAAGCACAGGGTAAAAGTAAATGAGCATTTATAGCCTGCAAATGAGATTCAAATGCTGGACCTCTCTCAGTTACTGTTAATCACTGATGCTTCTCTCACTCCCAGTTAGCTAAAGCGTAGATTTTTCTGGTATGATAAAAATCAAAATTAGTATCTCCTGCTCCTGAATTGTAACATGTTCCCAGCAGCTGTGTGACAAGAGAACCCAGCTGATATCCCATGTGAATCTGAAAAACATTGCAGTCATCTTTCAAGTGTTAGCACTTAAAAGCTAATTAGAACCCCTAAGCAGAAAACCACTTTGTATAGGTTTCAAATCAGTGGGACTACAAGTAAAAAAACTAATAAAGTGATAGCAGCAGGCCGCAGGTTTTGCTTTTACAGGAGGGAGATATTTACAGAGTCAACGCTTAAACTCCTGTTTTCTGCAGATAATATCAGGGCCATGTGACTTCTTAGCAGCACCATGACAGTTGCTCTTGACTCTTGCTAGAAACCAAAGGGACCAAAACTCTTCCCAAGGAGTGCTCAGCTCTATAGAGGGTCAACATTTCTACATGTGAAATATTTCCGTTTTCCCCACAGGCTCCTTGCACATTTGCTGTGTTATTTACCCATCTCTGTTTAAACAATAAGTCTCTTGAGGCAGGAGCCTCTCACAGTGTGTTAGCACAGAATTTGGCTTTTAATCTCAGTTGAGGCTTTTAGCTGGTTTGTTTATGAGTTGAAAATACCTGTACCCAAAGAGAAGCAATCAAGAATTAATTTTCCTTTGGAGGAAGAGATGTCTAAAATCCATCTTAACCCAAGCTTTTGTTGTTGGCTACAGTTCACATAACGTTAAACAGAGGCACAATTTTTTGGTTTGTTCAAGTAACGGATAATTAAACACAGTACCAGGCAAACCTGGGGAATTCGGAAAATTTATAGAGAATTCCTCCAAAATACTTCTGCTGAAAGTCAGGCAGACAACACCTTTCACTTCTCTCTGACCCACTGACTCAATCAATATGCTGAACAATTTAAAAGGTAGCTGATGCCAGCATTTGTGGGTACAGATAGGCTGTGTACTTGATGCTACAAAGAGCAAAGGTATGATAAATTCAGTGCGGGATCACAAAAAGCATCCTTCATTTCTCTTTAATGATTTCTACCTAATAAGCCTCTTTCAAAATACACTTTAAAAACTCTTTCTGTGAATTCAGGGCTCACAAACAGTACAGTATTATCAGCCCTAAGGCATAAGATGCACAAAACACATACTGGAAAAGCAGAAACTCGAGAAAACCTCATGCTACTTATTTCCCAACAGCTCCTCCTCTCCCATCACCTTCAGAAAACATTAACCTCAAGGCTCACTCAGCCTTTCATTTCTCAAACCGTGAGCAAAGGAGAAGCCCCAGAATTCAGGTAACCAACAAGCAGAATCTGAAGCAGCACTGCTGGGACCAGATGGGAGGTCCTGTACCCTCATTAGCATCCCTCCAAAACAGAGGTACCCTCAGGGATACCCCTTGGTCCATAAAGTGTTCACTGGGGAATCAGTCCTCAAGTCCTACTCAGCCATACAGCAAAATCTGCCTGACTGCATTTGGCAGTAGCCCCCTGATGATTTTATTCAAAGCAGTGCCCGCTGTCCACTTACTAGAACTTTATTAGCCATTGCAAGCAAAGGGAAGCATTTAGCTTATTCTAATGTTTCAATAAAGTTGCAGATCTGCTGCTACATGGAGATAGGAGTTTTCCTGCGTGAATGATTTTGAAATAGTGCTGTTTGGTTTTAGCTTAAATCAGAACATGGGAGACCAGCTTTGATATTCATCTCAAGGCAAAATGCTGACATCATGAATGTTGAGTTATCATCATGGTGTTTTGATGTGTTTCATCATAGTTACTCTTACTTACACTTAACAGAACTTGTTCTCCTCGTGAAATAAAATTCTGACAAAGACTTTGAGGGGTCAGATTATAGCATGATTTCATGCAGCAATAGAGATCATACAACTGCACTGCCTATGTGTGACCACCAGGCTGCCAGTCCCAGTAATTTTTCCTTTCTCCCAGTAACTTAGAAACCCACTTCCCAGTATCAGCCAAATTTGGGTAGAGCTTTTGCACACCTATAAAGCTGGCAAATAGGCAGCTGGTTAGAAGATCCACTTTTTTTTTCAGAATGTGTTACATTTTCATGTTTTGTTTATGGCATTAGTTTATTTAGGGTGAGAACTTGCTGCTACAAGCTATTTTAGTATGAGAAAAAAATAATTTTGTCACTGGACAATAGATACAAACAATGCATTATGGGCTCAGGTTGCTCTCCACAAGACGTTTTCCTTCTCTGTCAGGCTTGTGAGCACAAACCTGTTTTTTCTGTCAGAGGGACACAGTACCCAAAGCTCACCATAACCCAGAGAACAGAGGGATCCTGGTTTTGGAGGGGTTGAGGAGGACAACAACAGTAGTGGAGAAAGTTATGTATGAAGAGGGCTGTGTTTGGGTGGCGTATCTTGACTTCAGTAAGACAAGTTGGTGAGAAAACTGTGAATACATACAGGGTGACCAGTACAGGTAGAAACCTGGTACTACTGCCCTGCTGCACCACTCACAACTCTCAAAACAGGAATCTCAACAGACTTGGCATGGTTTCACACTACATCCCTCTGCAGATTGGCAGCCAGGAGTGAATTTTGGCAAAAATAATCCATCACAAAACAAGCTCCTGACCCGCCACATGATAAACCCATTTGAAAGTGCAATTGAAACCAATTTATGTCAAATTTCATGAGAAGTGGCCTAAGACAGAGCGTTGCACGTGAACAATAATTGCTCCACAGCACAAAGCAGGTGGCTTTTGATATTTTTTCATTAAAAAAAAAAAAGTTCTGGGATGGGTTAAGCAAGTGACACTGCAGGAAGGAGAAGCAGCAATAGCTATCTGCAGTAAAGGGTGGCTGTGCTCCCTCATCCTGCCCAGTCCTTCCATGCTGGAGAACACAAGGACAGCTTTCAGTTACCTCCTGTACTGTTTATTCCATTTACTCTTAAAATACATATTCTTTTTGTTAATAATCACAAAAGAGGAAGTGATCAGTGAAATCATGCATTTTGTCTAGAAAGAAACATAAGTTCTCTCACTTTAAGACAGAACCAAACTCTTGTCTCCAGAAGTTAGTAAAAGACTTTCCTTAGAGGGCAAATTTTTGCATAAAAGTACAGGTTCATTCTGCCCACCTCCAGATTCAGGGGTAATAACTTGAAAGCAGGTAAAATGCATCAAACCAAAGGTCCACACAGGTCAATATTCTCTCTCTAATTGTGAATATAGAGGTAGGCTGTTCTATATTCTCTTTATTATTTTGTTGTCCCCTAATATAAGTTGTTTTTTCTCCTTGTTTTTTTCACTTTTCTTTTTGCACTTTCCTGCCCCAGAAGACCTCATTGTTTTGTTAGGTTCATGCCTGGCCATACAAGGAGGATCCAGCAGGGACCGGAGGGAAGAGCACAAGAATGGAGCAAAGAGAGTCAGACTCTTCCACAGAGGATGGAGTCTCAGCCTCATCTTCCCCCTGTGTTTGCAGCATCTGGGTTTACTCTCTCTCTCCAGCTGCAAAGCAGAGGTTTTGCTGCTGTGCATCAAGCCAAGTGTGAATACTGACTGCAAACCATGAACCTGAATCTATAATGGATGACTTTTGAAACTGCTCAGAGATACTCCATGAATATTTTAGAAATAGGTAATAACTCAGCCTACAAATGCAGTATACAAAGTTGCCTGTTACATGAGTAATGTAAGGGTGTAGTATGGCAAATCAACATAGCATTTGCCTCTGTTTTTCCAAAGAATGCCTAACCTTTCTTTGTAACTTTTAAATACATGGAAAAATAAAGTGTCTTTACTGTGGTAAAGCAGTTTTGACTCTGCTCCTACTCATTTCAGTGGGGTTGGGAGATGTCTGGGACTTCTGAATATCAGGTCTTGCCTGGGCTCTTATATTTAAATTTTTTTCTCAGTGTCCATAAATAGAAAAGCTTTATCTTAATCTACACAAACTACACTTGCTCTTGCTTATGTCTGGCTATCATCAAAAGCAAGGTTTGACTGATCAATATAAAGCAAAAGCAGATGAGAATTTGCGAACTATATACATTGTTTCCAAAACTTACAACAGGTGCAACATTTATTTCCTATATATGTTTTTGCTAGCCTTTTTTAACTTCAATTATTGAAAAATACAGGTAACAAAACTTTACTGAGTTTTCAGTACTTCACTATAAAGTAGTGTCTGAGAAACAAAGCAGAATGTGCATCCTATATTTGCATTCAAGAAACACTGTACATGCTACTTTGAACGTGCCAGTGAAATGACTACACTACAACTACAGAGCTTATGACCAAAAGAAGTCACTAAATACAACCTATTAAACTAGGAATATAAGGAATAAGTCATGTCCCTAATACAGAAGAATCTCCAAAAAATTAACTGGGATGAAGGTCTGACTTTTATACATTTCCTGTCTTCATGGATTTCAGCTGATCTCTTTTTTTTTATGTTGGCAACGTGTTATAGAAAATATTTTTATATGGCACTTTAGCCTTAGGAGCAATCTTCCAATTTATATACTCCACATGTAATTTTTGTTGGCTTTCTTTTGTCTTGTCAAAATTTGCATGGTCTCCCTTACTCATTTACACAAACACACGTCTAGAGTAGCTTCAATGACTATAACAGATGATCCCACTTATGATCTGGGTTATGCCAGTATGTTCTGTCACTGACAGAGCAGTCAGGAAAGATGGGTAAGACACAAATCTGACCTTTCTAATTGAAATCCTGCTCAGAGATTCCTGCTAGGAAGCTTTCTCCCATTTCTCCTATTTGACTTTGCCATTAACTTCCCAAGTAGAAAAAGCCAAGAAAGAAGAGAGTTGGTGATTACAGGGATGGGTTTTGTCCATTCTAAAAATATAATGGACAAACAATGCTACTTAACATGTGCAAAGCTGACATTTGACAACAGAGGTAGATAGGATTTTTTTCTTCATGGAAATCCCAACTAGAGGGAAGTCAGTTTAGTACCATGACAAGAACAGACAATGAGGCATTTACTCATATAAATAAGTAAAAAAATCTGCATCTTGAATGTTCAACTTGAACATTACCTCCACTTTTATATTCAGGAAAGCTGAAAGGACACCAAGGATACAGGCAACGAAATGGTCCAGCAGAGAACTCAATATTAAACAGAATCAAAGTAATACATAGCAAGTACTAAAGCTCAGCAAAAAAATCAGGAAATGCCAATGTAATTCATATTCCTGTGCATTAAGACATAGCCTTTTAAAACATGATCTTACACTATGTTATTAAAGATACCTCACCCCATCGTTTCTGGATACTTTACTTTTCTCACTAAACACCTATAGAATCCAGAGCCTAAATTAATTAGCATCACTGCAGATCCTAAATTGAATACAATACTAAAAATTTCCCTGTGGGGACTCCATGCATTAGAAGCATTGCTCTGCATCTGACTGCCAAGGTCTGATTTTTCAGATTAGGTGGGATTTTTACAGTATTTTATACATTCAGTGTACTAGCTCCAACCACAAACAAGATTACTTAGAACTACTGCAGATTTTTTTACCCTAGGTGTATTAGACACTCATTATGCACACTCAGGATTTGCACCTGATCCAATGTAATGGATCAAAGTCATCCTGCATCTCTGTCCTCTTTGCTTATACTAAGTCTACTGATGTTGCAGGTGCAGGGTGAGTCAAATCAACAAGTTCATCTGGCAAGCAGCTGTGCTTTTTCTCCTTCAGCATTGCCAGGTGAATTGTCCACTGGCCTGGTGGACAGATTCTACCCATTTTGCTCCTACCCAAACACAAAAGCTGATACAGGTGAATCGGTGGAGGACAAAGCCAGGGGTACAGACAGGGGGACGTAACTGACTTCAGAGGTGGAAGGGGCAATATGAAACCCTTAGGTCTGCCTGTGAGTACATGGTGTGAGTGACTATCCAATGGGATAATCGGCATCTCCAGCATTACACTGGGCTCCTTTGAGCAAGGAGGACAGCAGCCCCAGGAAAACCTCCTTTCCTGCAACACTGTCAGTCTGCATGGATGTGCAAACAGAAAGGAATCTGCCAAGTGTTAGTGTTCTTCACTGAGAATACAGGGAAGGTCCAAGCAACAGCTGTGACTCTGAGTCTCCATTTTGTGCCAGAGTACGTGAAAGACCATGCAGCAACGGTGGCCCTTGGCAAAAAGCAGCAATCCAGAAGTAACCAGGCATCAGGTATGCTTAAGCTCAAATGATATCCACTTCTCATCTGACTTCCAGGAGCCAGACGCCTGCCTCCCTGATGGCATCTTTGAAAATCTCCCCAAAGCAATTTCTCAGAAGTCTGCAGTTACTCAGTGCCAGTGCCCCCCTTCACAATGTTAAGATGGTGAAGTGCATTATTTATGGATTCAAATGGCATATTCTTCTTCCAAAATAATCATTGTATAATTGGGATAATGCCCTTGATTGTGTGCTATGGCCTAAGTAACACTTGGGTAGTAAATAACTCTTGGCTTTCAGCCATTTGATCAATAGTGAGAGCTGACTGAAGACTTACCATAAAGGCATTCAAGAATAATTAGTTTTCAAAGAAATGAAGAATTCCACAGTAATACACATCTTCCTTAAAATACAACATTTTTTTTAGGTCAAAAGAATTAAAAACTGTCTTTTTCCCTTTTAAGACTTTTGCAACAATGTACAAAGCAGTTATGAAAATCCTTTCCACCTTTTCTCCTCATTAACATCTTCCCATCATTAATCCCCCTGTACAAGTAGATGACTGTCAAATTGCAACAGGGAGCTATTACCTCTGTGTAGGCAATAGCTCTAGCATTCATGCTGTTGCAACCTTAGGAAGGTTTCAGAAGTAAGTTATGAAAAGGTCTCCAGATTCCAGAGAATATGCTTTAGAATGTGAAACAGAAGAAATGGAATCAATTTAGCATCTAAAAGAGAGTTATGACTATGATACACTTATTGGATGTGTCCACAGTGCCATTGTGGAAGTAAATATACCCAAGTTATCATGGCACCACTGTAGCTGTATAGCCACAGTAACGTGTCACTTTATATGCTAATTAACTCAGAGTTAACACAGCTTTTAGAGCAAATTTTGCAGACAGTGCTGAGCCCTGTTAAGCTGAAAGGGCTGAAAACTCTTTCTTTTTGTGAATTTTGAAGCCATTTGCTACACTGGAAAGCTTTTCTTCCTCTTGACTTTCCTGTCTAATTTGGAGAGATTCTCCTTTTGATAAATGTATGAAAAGTGTCCTTCCGCCATGCACTGAAAAATAAAATTTCAAATCCAGTCCTAAAAAAGGCCTCACAGAAGCAGACCCAAGGGCAGGAACTGCACCACTGAAATATCACATTTGTGAAACAACAGATCAACAGTTACACATCTCTAACACCCAGTACTAAAGACCTGTGTGAGGGTGAAAAAAAAAAAGGCTCAGACACCTGTGACTACATATGGATATGCCTCTTCAGGCTTACCAGCTCTGACACCATTTGAATGTAATAAATCACTACCTCTCAGTCCAGAGTTTGTTACTGCTTAATAGCAAAGTCTTACCTCTTAGTAAACCCCACACAGTTTCTCATTAGCTGAATTGTAAAGATCTTTTCCCTTAAGTATCCAGCATTTGTACTAGCAGGGCTGAGCCTCCAGACAAAAGCAGACACATCTCCTATGACGTTTTCAATACTTCAAGGCATGTAACAGCTTCTGTTTCATTACTACTGAGCAAAGTTTGGTTAGCATCTGTTGCTTGTTTGGCTGTGTGGGCAGGTGCTTTATTCTCCCATTTGTAAAACATGATTATAGCACTTCTTTACATCACAACGATGTTACTTGGCTAGATGGTTTCAGCAGTGAGCTGCTTATGATTCAACAACATTTTAGGAGAGATCCCCTAGATAAAACTGTGATTTAAGTATGGAAAGATTCAACAACCAAAAGAACCCCCAAAAAATTGTTCCATACATGACACTCTGGATGCTCCCTTGCTCCTCTCTAACATCTGAAGAGGTTAAAAAATGAATAAATAATGAAGACTGAGAAGGAAGCAACTAGCAAAAATGAAACAGAGAATTATACAACAAAGAATCAAAATATGCAGATGGATAGTAATTTCCTGAACTTAGAAACCTGCTTATATAAATAGGAAATAATTCCTTGTGAATGAAAGCACAGTTGGAGATAAAGTAAGCGGAACGAGCAGTTTAGTGAAGTAACAGTAGTAGCAGACATCTGTATGGGTTAGGAATCTGACTGCAGCACTACATATCAAGTGACCGCTGTTTTTCAGCTCAAATTTCAGATCAGATTAGGAAGCTAATGAAAAGAAATCATAGTAAATACAACAATCTGTAGCAAAGTGGTTCTGTAGGTTTCCAATCTAGTAAGGAAGCAGAGGGAGGGAGAAAACTATTAATCAATTAAGTGTTGCCTTTTGCCTCATTGATCTGCAAAGAAAAAAACCTACATCAAATATCAAAAATACTATCACCATGTACAAATAATTATGATACTAAAAAATACCATAAATTGTGCTGGCTGATTAATGTGATCTTTTAAAATACCATGATAAATGTTAATTACATGCAAATGACAACAGTAAGGTTATTATAGCATGACTGGGAGCTTAGTGATTAGCACTGTTACTCCTTATTCCCTTGACCTCATGTGGTAAACCTGAAAACACTCATAAGTAAATAATATAATGATTGATACACACTGAATCCTTCTTGAGCTAGGTAAAAATGGTGAAAACAGCGCACTTCCTTGCACCGCATGAGATTGAGCAAAGACAGTAGAAACCCAGCCCATCAAGCAGAGGGCTGTGCTGCAAGACATTACAACAAAAATGGACAGCAGCTCATTTTCTTGACTTTCCTTCACACAGTTTCTTTTATCCTCCAAGCTTCCTCTGCAGCAATATAATGAGCTCACCTACTGCCTAAATTTTCAGCTTACATACCCCTGCTTTAAAAAAAATATAAAATAATCAAATCGAGGTATTGTGTTTGCATCTTCTTGCTTGTGCCATTGAGATTTCCCAGCAGGAGGGACTGCAAAGTTTCAGCTAAGCATAACTGTGAGACTCCTTGAACATAAGAGATGTTTGCCCTTTCCTTTCCTCCTGAGGGTAACTACAGAGAGATGGATAGCTCAGATTGATGTAACAGAACAAGAATCTGGCATTCAAACCTTTCTGAAATGCATGTTTAGTATTTCATTGCATGAGAGGTCAGGCATTCTATGGTGTTTCTTTTGGAGGAATTTGAACTTGTTCCGGTTTCCAGAAGGCCAGAATGCAAATATACCTCCCTCAAAATACTGCAGAGCAATGCTAAACAGGCTGTTTCCGAAAAAATAAATCTAATCCTATCTCGCAGGCTCATAAGGTTTTAGGCTTTTAAATTAATTTTTAGATTGCTAAATAAATGCTTAGGTTCTTAAATGAGTTACCACTCTTTCCCAACTGCTTTTCTAGATTTTGGTGGTTTGTTTTGGGGTTTTGGTGTGTTTTTTTTTAAATCTTCCCTCTAGCTAATCTTCCCTTAGCTGAGAGAGTTTGGGCCAGCTGCTTTTCTGCAGTTAGTGGAGAGTTAAATGACCAGTGGAGAGTAGCAAGAGAGCGCATGCAGCTGAGGCAAGCTGCGATGAAAGGCATGCACATGCTCACTACAAAAGCATCATCTGACACTAGCTGAGAACCCCTGCCAAACTGAGCACTGTGCGAGGGTTATACGCACCTCCCGGCTGCTTCCTACCATCTCAGATATGGCAGACGGCCTGAGTGCAGAACGTCATCAGCGAGCAGTGATGCAAACACACCAAGTGCTGATGTAAGACACTGGAGGCTTCTTCCATAGTGGGGCATGTCATGGCCTTGTATAAAAGACCATAGCTGTGAATAATAAAAGTGGCTGTGTGTGGTTTTATACGGCCTAGGATCTCACTCCCAGGAGCGTCTATCAATACATTTACATGGGATTACACCAGCTAAAATGTAACCCTGGCTGCTCAGAGCTGGTCAGACTGAAGTAATTTGGAAAATCCAAGCTTTGCAGGGTCTGACACACAATGAAGTTACACACTCTCACAGGTCCCAAGCTGTGGATTCTATCCTTGTGTATGGTCTTCAGCCTCAGCAAATGTCATCTGAATCACGCCCTCTAGGAAAGAAAAGCTGAGCACTACTTGCAACCACTCTATCTGCTGCCTTGAGAACTGAAAGGATGGCCATCTGGCTCACTTCCCTGCCTCTGCTGCCAGAATCAGATGCCTTGGGAGGAGGAGGAGGTCAGGGCAAGCAAATATGAATTACCACCTCCCAAACGCTCTCCCAGCCTCCACCAGCAGGACTGCTGGTTGAGGGCATACATGCTGTTGGCTCCCATGGCTTTCAGATGGTTTATGTGGCTGCATGCAAACCCTTGAATTAAAAAACAGGGGTTTATATACAGTAATCATCCCGTGGGCTGCATTATGCATTAAAGCTGGAGCAAGCAGAAGCAAACGTCCTAGCACAGGTATGCAACAAGAAGATGGCCAGACTTCGCAAGACACTGATCAGCTGGTCACAACAGCAGGCTTGGGACCCTGAACAGATGAAGAGACACCCTCATTCACAGTTAAACGTAATGAATTTTCAGGTGTTTCCTGAAATCTTATTAGCTTTGCTCAGGTATGGGAACTTCTCCTGCTAAGAGGCACAGATAACTTGCACAGGCCTGGGGCTCAGCTGGCTACAGCTCCTGCACCCCATGCTGTTAACTGCATTGTGCTGCCACGGGTCTGCAGGCTCTCTCGCTGAACTCATTCAAAAACTACTGACATCCTCCTGCCTTGTGATTTGACAGGCCCAAACTTCAAGAGGCTCACCTCTTACACAGGACAAAGTATGCCATTCACTACTTTCCTAAAAAACCCACTTGGCTTCATTGTTTTTTGTGGATCTGCTGTCTGCTGTAGGCAGTGACCACGAATTACTTAAGTGCTCTGGGGGGGGGAAATAACCGACAACCTTTGTTCTGTTTTCTGTGCCTTTCTCACGTCTGTTTTCCAAGAAAAGACGGATACCTGGCCTTCTGTCACTGACATATGCTCTAAGCTACAACAACATACAGGTGCCAACTCCAAGCATGTTTCAAGGCAGTTGAACTTCTTAAGCTCCCCACACTGCTGCTGTCTAGGAATCTGAACACTTCTGAAGATAGCTGTGAAATTCTGATTTACACAGATCCAGATACTTCACTGCCACAAAGTCTGTTGTTTACTCTTTGCCTGTCGCTATGCATAAGCCCCAAGTATTTATTAGAACAACTTATTGCTCTTTATTAGAACAACTTATTGCTAATAATGAGAATCAATATAGACTCGTTTATGCGAAAAACATGCTTATCCCCACTTCTGATAAACAGCCAGGCCAGTAAAGCTGAACGACCTCCACATCAAATGAATATCTGAGGCACTGAAAAATAAGTTCCAGCAAATTACAGCAGGTTCACCTAAAATGATGCTAAATGTAGTTTCATTTTTAATTCCTACCTGGCATGAAAGAAGTTTATACATGATGAAATCACTAGATGAAACTACAATGTGTATGCGACTTAAGCTTATTAACTTGCATTTCTATCAGTTTGCCCAATTTAGATAAAATAGATTAGTCACTGTACAGTTCCTCCTTATTTGGAATAAAAGGGCTCAGTTTCTAGTAATTTTATTTCTTAATTTCTTATATGTCTTCTTAAAAGAGTTTAATTGCTCCTAACCTTACCCTACTGATGTCACAGCAAATATCTATCAAGCAATCACATTTCCTGAGCACTGCCCAGCCCACAAGATTAATAAATGCAGACCACATGGAAGTCTTCCACTCATTTCATGGCATCTCAAAATCTCCTACCACAAGGCACCCTCCAATTATTTCCTTTTTTTCCCCACTGTTACTTTTTCTTAATTTCTGAGCATCATCCATCATCATCTTAATGTAACTCTCAGCTCAGCTCATGCATATTGTTTTTCTTCCTATGACTTTTTCCTATGACTTTATATGGTAGGGTCATTCTCCCCATTTTATAGGTGGGGACACTGCAGCAGGATGTGGTACTCAATGTGAAGATGAGGAAAGGTGTAGGTAGCTGTGGGCCCCTTCCAGAGTATAGGAGGAAGAGGATGGCAAACATTAAGATACTAGAGAAAATTAGGAAAAAAACCACAAAAATTAATTTACATTTTGTTTGGGCATTTGAGGAAACTAATGCTTTGGGTACTTTCAAGGCACAAAACCCATAAATTGTATAATTGCTATTAATAGCTTTTCTAACATGATTGTATGTTATTCATGTTCCTGCTGTGTTTTTTTCCCCTAGATGGTATCCACAGAAACCAGAAATCAAACAAAAAATGAGCTCTCAGCAACAGAAGCATGGTGATATGGCACAGAATAATACTCTATGCATTTGTTATCTGTCACTGCCAGAAAGACAGAGGGAAACAGAGAAAAACAGGGTTGCTTTAAGAAGTGTATTAACTCTCAGGATGTCAAAGCACAAAACCAGAAATACAGCATCTGTGACAAACTTCTGAAGGGAGAAAAGCAAAGAATTACCCAATGAAATAGCTTCAGAAGAT
Organism: Astur gentilis; assembly: GCF_929443795.1. Taxonomy (NCBI): domain Eukaryota; kingdom Metazoa; phylum Chordata; class Aves; order Accipitriformes; family Accipitridae; genus Astur; species Astur gentilis. The sequence continues at coordinate 18,019,727 of NC_064884.1, forward strand.
GAAGCTGTGTTTCTTCTCCATGAATACAGCTCCATGATTTAGTCTCTCTTGAATGTTGAATATAAGCTATCAGCAGAGAGATAGCTCTAGAGATTACTTATGTCTATGTGGTTAGCAGTTTGTAAGCTGCTTGCACAGACGAGCATTCACTGCTTGTGGCAGAGCATCTAACACACTCAAACAGGAATGAGATTCATCTCCTTATTACACAAACAAAACTAGCCCTCCTGATCCCATGGATAACTGGAACATATGGAAGAGCCATATATTTAGCCTATTCTTGAATAAACCTCTACTTGCACAAATACAAACTTTCGTGTCCACCCATAAATAGAACCTTTAGAGGTAAAACCACCCACATGTTCACTACTTTCTGGAGACAAGAAATGCGACCAGTATTAGGGTTGCACATTAACCTCTTATTTAGGTAAATGTTGATCCTTTCATACTTTTCTTACTCAGAATAGGATATTCAGCAACATGAACTGAATCCAAACAGCCTCAAAAAAACACTTGTAACCTCATTCACTTTCCACACAGATAGATTTACTTATCTTCTATAACAGTGAATTTTAATTAAATAGATAATACAGAGAAGCACTTCCAACTCATGGTTTCATAGCTCTTGCATGCTCCCTTATTCAGTGAGGCCTGAATTTTCTTGTATCTGTGGCAGTGGAGGCAATTGCTGTTCATACTTGTTTGAAGTAAAAAACCGAATCTTTTCAAGTCTAGACTATCATAAAAAGCCAGCCTTGGTCAAGAGCCATCATACAATTGTTACATTTATTGTAGAGGTCTTTTTTAAAATATAGGTAGATTTTCAGCATGCAAGTGTCTCCACTTAACTAAACTTCATCCATTTTCAATTTTCCTAATTTTGTATCTCAGTTCTTGCCCCACAGCACTCCTTTTTCACCTCATTTCAGGTATGAGCTTACCCGACTTCTTCATCCCCTCTCTCCAAAGTAATCACCAGCCCTGAGGAGTCAAGAGGGCAACTCGTCACAGAAACCATAAAAATAACTGATGAAAAAAAAATTGTATAAGCAAACTATGCTAGAATTAGTAATTACATTTTCACCAGAGCCATAAGGTTTGAGAGCTTAAAGTTTCCTCTGTCCTGTTTAAATAAAAAATGAGTTTCTGCTACAGGTTTCTAACAGACAGTGCTCTGACAAATATATTAAAGATTTCTGCTGAAGTCATTTGGGTTGGCAATGCAGCTCATTGCTTCATGTTTAGTTTTCTCATTTCATACCCAGCCAAGATGCCCAAAGTATAAACCACTCAATTTTCTGAAGCACATGGCATTGGCAGAACTTCAACAGAAGCAGTTCAGGCAGACGCTGAATGTTTTTGAAAAATCCCATTTTTCTGATGCAAGATGAAGTTTCACATTAATGGGGATTGCTGCAGCTTAATAGGAATAAGTCCTACATCTGGAAGAGAAATAGCAGTAGTAATAAATGTATCATGGCTCTTACCCCATGTTGGCTTTGTAATAGTAGTAGGTTTTATCTTTTCAGTAAATGCAAAGAGTAATTCATATTTGTGCAATACATTAGAAATTTCAAATGACATCTAGGTAAAGATAAGTGCTCTTCTCCCTTCAGTTAATTTAATGCTGCTACCTGCCTCTTTACACCACACTTACCAAGGGCTACGTTGGCCATTCCATCATAGGGTACATGCTGCTATATGGGTAGACACCACAACCCGTGAAAAATCCCACCAGTACATCAGGGCTGAATAGCCTTTTAAATCAGATTGCAATGAACAGATCCCATGGTTTGCTATTTAGGGTGTGCCCCAGCTTTTCGTACCCGTGGAAGACTGTATCTGAAATATGCATGGGATGAGTCCCCTTAGAAAACAAAGCAAAAAGTCTTGCACAGGCCCCTTGGAAAACAAGGGGACCATGCACAGGCACAAGTTGTGGTACTTTTGCTGGTTGGAATCTTTTTAATAGATAGTTTTTATAGGAAGATGTTGATTTATTTTTAAGAAAATTAATCACAGCAAAAGTCAGTTTTGAGGAATTTCTCATTTGAGCTTTAAGCTATGAATCTGTAGAAACAGTTTCTCTTCATATTTCTGATAAACTCTGCTTCCCTTCTGCTTTGAAATCACTTTTTGTTTAAAAGTAAATGTTAGAAGTGAGAGAGAGAAGAATTAAAGCAAAATGTTTCAAACCTAGTCAGACTTTTTTATTTTTATTTTATGAAAATGCTCAGCACTGACTCTTCACCTCAATTGAAACATCATAGAAAACAAGAAAAATGTTTCTGCCTACTCTATTAAAAATGTGCAAAAGTACTTTGTTGAATATGAATTGAAGAATATGTGATCTCCAAAGAAACATATCTGTCTTTTGAGTTGTGTAAAAAAAAAAAAGTGATGAAATCATTTAATGAAAAACATCTATTTGAAATGGAAAAGACTTATTTAAAAGACTGGCTAAAGCCCACAGATACCAGCTATGAAGTGACAATTTTGAAACCAAGTATTTTGTTAGCTAGGAATAATTCCCACTTTTCAAAAAGCTGGTTTTATAAAGATTAGCTCAGCTACATCCACAGAGATGGTGTGCTGCAGGCAGCTGCTCTAATAAGTCTGTGAATGATTTATTACCTTTCAGTGATCCTCAGAGAAACACAGTTTGCAAGTGTAGCACAGACTTTTTCCACTACTCTGGATGCAAAATCTACTTATATTCCTCTCTTCCCCCTTCCTCACCTCAGCATGGGATAAGAAGTCATCGCCTCCCTCACACAAGCATTTTATATATACAGCAGCTGAGTACAGAGAAATTGCCCTCTGCAGAGGGAAGCCCAGGCTGAGGAATCGGATTTATTTCAATGTTACTTGGTGCAAGATTTGTCTAAGACTCCCTCAATCCTGGACAATTTTGGTTCCTGACACCAGCCTGTCTGATTTCCTGGGGCCGCAAGTCATGAATTAATACTGCACAGATCAGTGGAAAAGGAGATCTCACTGTACACTTTAGTCAATGACTCTTTAATGTGACTCAAGCCTTGCTGCTGCCCAGCAAGACTCACACACTTATTTAGCATTAGCATGGCTATGTGAACCAAAGCAGCACAACTTAAAGAAAAAAAAAAAAAAGAAAAAAAAAAAAAAAGAAAAAAAAAAAAAAGAAACAAAATTAAAAACTGGAGGAAAAAAAAAGTAAAACTGTTTAAAACTGAAATAGCCTGACTGGTTAATTCCTTTCTGCAGCATCACACCATTGCAGATCTGAGGACATTCCCAGGTTGCTGTATGCATGCAGGCTGTGACTTAGCTATCCATACGTTACATGGGCATGCAAAAATAACCACACTGCAACATTAGCATCTCCTCTACCCTCAAAATGGTGGTGTCTGCTGAAGACCAGTGCCAGCTGTAAGGGCTAGAGTCAGGACTTGGGGCACAGAAAGTTTTCAACCAGTTCTGACAGAGATTCTTTGCAGACTGACTCCTTTAGTGGTTAATGATGGATTCATCTGGGTGCTTCACCCAGCAGGGAACATACTGTCAGTGTAAGGGGGTGAGGTACAATGCTCCCTGATTTTTGTGACTGTTTTAGTGTTGTGCCTACTTATGTTCTTGATTTTTCATTAAAAAACCTAGGCATATTTCATATTAGGCAGAGTCCACTATTCAGAGTGTCTCAGTCCAGCTCTGCCAGGATATTTAGAGCACCTTTCAGTGGGAACCTGTTTGGATATACCCTTGATAATTAAGGAGCTCAGATCTCCTTGTCAAAAACAGCAGCACACCCTGAATCCCTGATTGTCAGTGGGGCTCTTGAATGTCTTTGTTGATATTTTTTTTAAAATCAATGACATTAAGTGCTTGAGGAACCTACAAGCTTTGGAAACAAAGAAATATGAAGGATTTACACTAGAGCCATAAATAGATGCCCAGGCATTGGCAAAGGCATTTCACAGATGACTGGAAGTGAAGCCAAGCAACTCTGAAGGACTGTCTTGTAGTCCCCCTTGTTTCAATGCCCTCAGGGATGGACAGGTGAGTGCACTTTGCTACTTTTTGTTTCTAAGCCTGCCTGTGACCATGCACCCATGTTAGCAGAAAGGATATGTGCGCTCTGATGAGGGCAGACAGGTGTACATTTGCTCTGCTCACCTTTCTAAAACAGGTAGGCATGAGCAGTCCTAGCTGGCAAACTGTGTGATGGGTGTCTCACTGTGCTGCTCGGAAGTAAAACATGTTTGTTTGGGCACAGTGCCACACCAACCCAATTATTTAGCTTCTGGACTGAACTGGTTTATATCGATGCAGGAGCAGAGCCCAGAGTGAGCAAATGTTTGACTGCCCGCATGTTCCCACTGAGGCACAGCCTGCTCATTACCTGCTCCATGCCAGCCATGATTGGGAAGGAAGAATTGTTTAGAGCAATGGATACGTTACTTTTGCAAACCCATTTTTTTTTGCCAGCATTCAGCCCTTAAAACACTGTCTAAAGCCACATCACCACAAACCAGGGCAGAGAAACAGAGAGAAGCATTCCTGGGCCATATAGCTTTGAAGTAGCTCCAGGAATTTGGAGTGTCCCTCTGCAATTCATGGAAAGTGTGAGAAGCTATAGGGCTAGCAGTGGTCCATAAGAAATGCTAACTGTAGGAATGCATCAGAAAACGCCCCTCCTTCTGCAGAGCTTTGGCACCTGACTCTAGTGCCCTGATTCCCCTAGGATGGAGAAACCCCAAACCCTCCCGAAGGGAGACATGGCACTGAAGTTATGAATTTTGGCACAGGCCTGGCACTTTCCATTCTGGCAAAGGGCTTTCAGTTCTGCTGATGGAAAAAGATATATTTCACCTAGGCAGAGGTTGAAATTTAAAAGGTGTTTTAGCAGCCAGCAGTCACAAGTACAAGACATTTTCTGACCTATCCATTCCTGAGCATCCATTTATTATAATGTCACGGAGTCTGTTCTGTCTGCCTAATATCACGGTGCTCCTGCCTTGTGGGACATTAGGACCTGCTCCATCCACACAGAGTTTAATGCATAATCAGAGAATTAAAGGACATAAATGGCTTCTTCAGAGTCCTTTTACCATTTCACGTATCCGCTAAGAGTCATGAACTGTTCATCGATGGAAACCAAGAGTACCATCTTCCCAGTGCTGCCATTACAAAGTATTCAACACACCAATACCAACAACAGATAAATATGTTTCTTTAAAGCAATTTTAGAAACCAAGGTCAGCTTGTGCTGAGCACAGGTGTCATGGTTTAACCCCAGGCAGCAACTAAGCACCACACAGCTGCTTACTCCCCACACACCCACTGGGATGGGGGAGAAAATCAGGAAAAGAAGTAAAACTCATGGGTTGAGATAAGAATGGTTTAATAGAACAGAAAAGAGGAAACTAATAATGATAAGGCTAACACTAATAAAATGACAACAGCAATAATGAAAGGATCGGAATATACAAATGATGCGCAGGACAATTGCTCACCACCCAGCCAGTCCCCGAGCGGCGATTCCCCGCCCCCGCTTCCCAGTTCCTATACTAGACGGGACGTCCCATGGTATGGAATACACCGTTGGCCAGTTTGGGTCAGCTGCCCTGGTTCTGTCCTGTGCCAACTTCTTGTGCCCCTCCAGCTTTCTCGCTGGCTGGGCATGAGAAGCTGAAAAATCTTTGACTTTAGTCTAAACACTACTGAGCAACAACTGAAAACATCAGCGTTATCAACATTCTTCGCATATTGAACTCAAAACACAGCACTGTACCAGCTACTAGGAAGACAGTTAACTCTATCCCAGCTGAAACCAGGGCAACAGGATATTACATCTATTCAGCAGATAAATACTTATGATATTCTTTCCCTGATCCTCTGCAACTAGATATCAAGCAGGACTGGTGTGTCTTCTGCTGGGATGAGTAAATGAAAATTATCAACTCTAAATACACCCAATATTTTGGAAGGTACCATAAAGGAAAATCATGAAAGGGCTTTACACATCTAGTGAGTAAATACTCCTCATGTGCTTTTAAGTCAAGAAAATATTTTTAAAACAGAAAGATTTTAAATTTTTTTTTAATACATTTAAGTTAGTGATTTTCTAAATGGGGGTGAAATGCAAGACTACAGAACGCACTATATTATTTCCACACTGTCAGACAGACAGCTCCCCCCAGCAATGCTCAAGGCTTTTTGCACTCAAAGCTTATTGTTGTATTAGAAGATCAGTCAAAAGAGTATGGCAGTGGCATTTCTTTGGTGGAGAGAGATTGAGAACACTGTGCAGGAGAGCGAGATGTATGGCCCTTATTTCAAGAGCTCTGTGCCAACATGCACTCAGGCTTATGTGATCTGCCAGGCTGGACTGAAGTTAAATTGGACTTGATTAACACTTGCTGGCCTTGCTAGGTATCTTTCACAGAAATAGAGATGTTCAGCAGTCTTTGCTGCTAAAGCAAGGCCATTTTGTTTATTCTAGGCCATCTTAACAGGGCTGACAGAAGGAGGATTGCAGAGTCCAGGGGCACCACCCTGAGGAACCAAGGCAGGCAGTAGAAAGCCCTTAGGCCTATTTAGGCTAAAATGCCTTCAGCATTCATGATCAATACTTTAATTTCATTAGATATTATTTCCATATGTTATCGTTAGTCATACTGTAGTCATGTAGTTATAATGTAAATATAATTACAATTAATCTTTCTCTTTGTTACTCAGCATAAGAAATTCCGGGAAACATTCCAGTCTCAAAAAAAAATAAATAAATCCCTTTTACCACCCACCCCCCACCCCCCTTTTTAGTCATTGTAATCCAGGTTCTAGATAATTTCTATCTACAAACATTTCTAAACTGAAATCCCCTTTGATCAGGTCTCTTAGATCTAAAGCTTCCCTCTCTGCATTTTTGCAAAGTTGTAGTATTACAAGAGAGTTGACAGAGAAAGACCAAAGGAAGCAAATGTTGGGGTAAGTGTGCAGACAGCTTTGCCGCAGTAAGATCAAGTGCATTTTCTTGCATAGGAGAGAAAACATCAAGATCCTGAACTGGGACAGAAAAATGGGTGAAAGTTTCTGATTTACTAGAAAGTAAAGAAAGGTGCACCTTGCCAGAAAATTGCAGTTATCGATTTTGCCTCCAGCCTCAGTGACACTGGTTAAAAGCCTTCCTGGTCTGTCAGAGAAGAGATTGTAATTTAAAAAAAAATTCATTCTAATGTTCAGTCTTAAAGCAGCGCTGCAGCCAAATGACAGAAAACCCTTTGGGTATTAAACAGATCAAGAGGTTTTAAAGGTGGCATTTTTTTGACAGCCTGCATGTCACACTTTCTGCCTTTTGTATTTGAGCAGCGCCTGGAAGTAGATTGAAGATGAAAATATTTGTTTTAAAATAACCTAATTAAGCCTTTTTAGTTCCCTAGGAAAAGGAAAAAAATCACCCTCCTTAGAAATAAAAGAGATAAATACCACGTATATATTTCTGAGGGAAAAAATTTATCTTGTGCTCAGTAAACACTAAATACAGCGTTTAAGCCTCCAGCAGACCCATTTCATACATACCTTATTGTCAATTCACAATCACTTAAAACTATACAGAGAAAAGAGTTGAGAAGATTTGCCAGGGAGGTGTCTTGATACTTGCTGCTCATCTGTTCTGCAGCAGAAAGACAGCAGCTGAGAATGGACCTTTTCACAAAGCAAGCAACCTGCCTTCTTTAGGGTCAACCAACTCAAAGGGTACCTGCAAAGGGTGCTTCCCCTTTACTGTCTGACAAGGACAACTATGGGATGACATGAAGTTTTGGCTGAAATGTCCAGCCTAGGACAACCTGCTTAGGGTTGGGCATTTAATCAACAGATGTGTAAGTTTAGGGGAGACCACCTTCACCCACGACACACAAGGTGCAAGGCAAGAAAAGGAGAGCAGACCAGGCCTGAGCAGCAGCACCCAAGGGACCAGCAGGATGGATGCGCCGCTGTCAGGGCCTCCCAGATGTGAGCAGGACACGTGAAGGCACCTCACGTGGGATGCAGGGGGGTACTTGGCACACATCGGTGCCAGCAAACCAATGTTTGGGGGAAAACCATCAGAACGAAGTCAACTCAGTCTTTCTGGCTACATCACAAAACCCTTCCCAGAAGTACTAAAGCTTTAATTGAATTGCTGTTTTCAGTCATTTGATTTTAAAGACCGACCTCTTTTCTGGGAATATTGGTTTTTTAACAACCCTAGTACATCAGAGCAGCATACTTTATATAATTAAACCAATCTCACAGCAATTTCCAGACGGGGTGCACAGTACAGCAGTCTCAGGCCAGTCCACACCTTACTCGGTATCTGCTCTTTGGCTAGACTGCACTTGGTGACAGCAGGAGGAACACTTTGACTCAGAGGAGAGAGAGAAAACTGTGAAATGCATCCTTTCCTGACTGCCTGGCCACTCTCCCCTCCCAGCTACACAGCCTCAGGTCTAAAGGCTACGTGGCAAATCTTATTCCCACATTTGAGATGCGCCAGCATGATTTACTAAAAACCAGGCATAAAGGGCAATTGCATGCAAGTGAGGTAGCCCAGTGCTTCTGTGACTGTTGTAGAGCACAGTTGGAATAAATCAACTGCCTTCAAATTAATTGGAAGTCTATCTGCGTACACACTAACAAGGGATCTGGTCCCTCCGACTTAAACAGATTTGAGTTTATTTCCCTTATTTCTCAAATTCGGAGAGAGATCGTTTAAATCAAATACTACACTTCAAATCATATCCTCTTTTGAAACTAAAGAAAACAAATTCCTAGCTGTTATTTACTTCCCAATTACTTTGCAGATACTGCAGTCCTCATTATTCAAGCATAACAACAAGAGGAAAGCCAAGTGTTCTACACGTAATTATATTTCAAATGCTTTATTTTCAGTTCATTAAATCTCTGCTATCTTCCTCCCAACTCTTCATGCACCCTCTTATTTTGTTGCTCTAGTGTTGAGAGGACAGTCAGCAGTTAAAGCACTGCAGCAGGTTTGTGTGTGTGAAATCAGGGAGTATAGAAATGATGTATCTGAAATCAGGAGGATTGTTTTGATTTTTGTTGAAGAATGATGATGCTGAGAAGGATTTGCATAGCTCCCCAGGAGCAGCTCTGATGTGCTGGTTTTCTGGCTGGACTCAACTAAACATCCATAACTGAGAGAATGCGACTGATTTCCTTTCTTCAAAATAAAGGATTGACAAATGTGAATGAAGTGAGCTGAAATACCCTCTGAAAGATAACAAAAAGCAAGGCAAAGTGTATGGAAATCATTGTTCTGTACTTACTTTTTTTTTTAAACTGTGTATACTCATAAAACACTGTGGCCAGCTGTTGTTCTTACACATAAAGTGGTTATCACTTATGATCAAAATGGCAATGAGCTCCCTGATGCCAATACAAAGCTCAAAACACTGTTTTCTAAAAGCATATAAAAGAAAGAATTGCATAAATATTTCTCTATTGCTTTAAAAATGATATTTCATATGAATAAATTAAAAAAAAAAATGTAAACTGGTCTGTACCTCATCAATGCAAAATGCTGGATTAATTTTGAAAACACAGAGGTTTAGAGATTTTATTTCATAGAAAATATTAAAAATTCATAGAATTTAAAAGAAATTCATAGAAAATATTTTGATGCAGCTATCAGAAGTGGAAGTACACTTAGTATCAGCACGAAAGACTGTTCAGAAAATAAAGAGATTAATTGCATAAAACTACTGGAAAAGTGAAGAAGAGTAATTGCCTGAACTTTGTAGCCTGGTATTACTTCAGTATCTGTATTTGCTGTATTAAATCTTGAATATTTTTGTCTTGAATTTAATGATGTAAACATTAATTCAACTCCTTTACAAATATCTCAGTCAAATGTGCTTTACTCTTGTCAGAGCAGGTACATGGGAAGTTACAAAAACAGCGTTAATGGGGTTTGGGTTTCTGTAGTCCTTTTTGTTTGGAAAGGTGATCAATGGTTAACATTCGGCATTCTTTTGCAATTAAATTTATCTTGGTATACATGAAAAAATCTTTGCAGTTTTTGAGTGTGGGAAGCCACGTCTAACCTAGCAGTATGCAAGCTGCCACAGCACAAAGTAGGAAAGTGATAACTGGGGAAAAGCATTGACCAGGATAATAATAACTACGCTATTTGTAAGCTATTTTCACTGAAAAGAAAGGTGGATTCTAACCATGTACAGAAGCACTTTCAATAGACACTGAAAGGTTCATCTAACTACTGATTAGATGTTGTTACTGATTAGCCATCTGTATCAACATGATACCAACATTTCTTTGCATTGTTCTCATGCAGTTTTTAATCCTTAGTCTGCTTGTGGGGGTGACAACTTTATCCAAACAGAAATAAGCCTCAGCTGGTTTCTTTCTCATCCTGTATTTTGCAAGCCAGTCTGACAGATTCTTTCACTTATCCTGATGAAATCCTTCAACTTTGCTGTGACCACTCTTACTCTCGATAGCATCCTGAGAGCCAAAAACTGGTCCTAACCACAACCAAGGGGGCACTAGATTGGAAAGAAATTCTACAACACGAGACCACCCTAAGCCATTCAAAGTGGCAATTCGTAACAGCATTGCAAACCCTTTCTTATCTTCTCCTCTGCAAGACAAGGCACATTCAGTTATGAACACAGACTCTGGATGCCTAGGGAGCCAATAGACAGAACATGATTGCCACAAGGAGCTTCCAAAACTTGATCCTACTATTTTCCAGCCCTCTCTGCTAGAAAAATCATTCTCCCCTGAGAACTGCACAGGCCCAGCAAATGGCACAGCACTCTAGGATCTGGGCTCCTACGGTGGAAGCTGTGAGAATCCATTCTAGGAAGTTAAAAAAAGGAAAAAAATCTCCCTTCTTAGTGACTACACGAATTTAAAGAGAACAAGAAGATTATCATGAATTTACAGCGAGTTATTTCCCACTAAAATCACAACAAAATTGATTCTCCTTTACATGCAAGTCTTTTTAAGGCAATCCATCAAAATGAGGTAGTAATACTTAAAGGCCTCTTATACTACCATAGTAGCAGAGAGTCCCTAGGGCATGTGAATCAGATGTCATATGCACAGAAGCAAATAAGAGCAAAATCCCCTTAAGTGCCTACATCTATTTTTATCATCTATGTATTCAAAGAGATAAGAGCTGCAGGGCTGAATAAAAATAAAACTGTGGTCAGCCTGTAGCTGTCTATCCTGCTTGGGTTTTTTGATCAGGAAGGCAGCTGAGGTGCCTGAGTGTTTTAAGAACTGTAGTATAATCCAGATCTGTGTGTGAGAATTGAGAGCAGAATTGGAGAAAACTTGAGTTTTGGCAAAGCTCTTAGAAAGGGTAGGTGTTCAGCAATAAAAAATGCAGTATTTGTAGACTTAAAGATCGTGGACCTGTCTTTAGGCTAAAGTAAGCTATGGCCCTACAAGCTGTGCTTTTTGAGAACTAAATTTCTTAATTGGAACTAGAGTTTCTATAGAATCTCTTTGAAAGAGGGTAACAAATACATTTTCTTAAAGAATTAACCATAAAAATAATTTGTCTTCTCACTCGAGTAAAGGATTAAACGGAATGGTTCCTTCCTGAGCTGTAGCCAGCTTTCGGAAGTTTCCCCACTTCCAGTGACCACTTTAGCAAGGCCATACTACTGAAGAGAGCAAGTGTACCATCAACACTTGTCAAAAGCCTGTCAGTAGGTTCAGAGAGAAACACCTGATGGCCATGCCTTATTCCAGAGGGAAAAGGCTAGGGCAGATAACCTAGCCATTATACCACCATAAACGTGCTAAGCCTGCACAGATCAGAGCTGCTCCTCTGGCAGAAAGAGTAATTATGAAACACCATGTATTTTATAACTGAGTTTACTCCCGAGCGATACAGGCAGAGCCACACACACAATTAGAATGGAAGGCCCTTCAAACTAGTGACACCTTCTGCCTCACGCTAATTTATGTCAGTTCAGCTCCGTTGCTTTGCAGTACAAAGCTTAACCAAGAGGGACTCAAGGCATATTAGTTTCATTACATGTTCCATCCTACCCACCACTATAAAGCAACTTATTCAGCTTTATCTGCACAGTCCCTATTCTGCTTCAGTACTACCAAACTCATTAAAAGACCAATACTTTTCTAATTTTCTCTATCTTACTTTTCTCTGGTGCCTGTCCTGTAATTATTTTCTTTCCTTTTCCTTACATAAATCAGAATTATACCCTCCTTTGATTTATGTTGTAGGTAGTGGGTTTTTGGTTTCATTTGGGTTTTGGTTGGGGGTTTTTTTGGTTGTTGGTTTGTGGGGTTTGGTTTTTTGTTTGGTTGGGGTTTTTTTGAAACAGAAACATGTAAGACTAAGAAGGGACATAAAGAGCACACTTCTATGAAACCATACATTCTAAATCAGAGTAATGAGAGGAAAGCCATAGCAAATTAATAAGGAATCACCAAATTGTTTAAGTCAGGAAGTTTCTTAATGTAGCATGATACTGCCCGCCAGGAAACCCCACAGAGAACTAATGGATGACAGCTCTGTAATGATACAGAATCTAAGTATCCCAATATTGAGCCTAGCTGATGTTAAGGAGGGTGACTAAAACAGGGGGAGGAAGCAAGCTTCCCCCCCCCCCCCCCCTGCCCCAAGAAGTAAGTGAGGAAGCCCTGGCAATCTGCATTTTGACCATCTTTTCAGTGGTAATCTTTTTTATTATTCCTTTTAAAGTAAAGCCACAGCTCTTTTGTTCAGCAACTCTGATTCATCTCATAGAGACATGTAAAAGCTCCATCTGAGGCCAGGGCCCCTCTCTGGCAAAAGCAACAGCAATGAAGATTTGTTTATACTGTAGATGTCAGTACAGTGTTGAGGTATGGGAGCTGGTGCAGATGCTGGAAATAAACCAGCCATTGTAATGTGCAGCTTGTGAGAACCCGGATAAAAGGGTCCACATGAGCTTATCCTGACAGCAACACATAATTTATCCTACAGCATCCTATGCTGATAGTCTTAAGTATATTTGAGCATAAACCCCATGTACATCCCAACCAAAATAGAAAGGGATGAGAGCAGAAACAAGAGTGAGATGATCTGCTATTTTCCCCAGAGGACATACATGGATCCAGGAACTAAGATGACAGAATGCTCTCACCCAGTGCTGTAACCCTCAGCTACAGTTGAAGCAGAAGTAGCACTTGCTCCAGGAGTGAGGATCTCACACAGGTTTGAAGGCCATATTCATCAGCACTTTCCCCACCCCAGAAAATGCTGTTTGGCTGGATTATAAAATGTATTAGAAAATGAGATACTAATCCTAAATCTGGATAGTTTTGTTAGGACACTTCAGCACAGTTCTTACATTAACATGTAGCAAAGCCTGCCTCCAGATACTCTGTTTTCTGTTTGCAAAAAGAGGAGCCAAGCTGCAGGGACATGAATCAAGGCTCACAAGTGTACATTTTCAGTGAGCAGGGTACTATGGCTCAATGTGACATGCAAACTGAAAAAAAACCTTCCTACATTACACAACCACCATTACTTTGTGGAACATCTAACACAAAGACGACACAGGCATGCACTAGGTTACAACAGCTGATCACGATTGATTCAAAGAAATTAACTCAATAGTTTGACTAACTATTAAGTAGGTATTCATTATTGGCAGCACTGGATGTACGGGGGATCACTCCACCTATCGTGCACACAGTCGAGTCTAATTGTGCAGGTTAAGAATATGCTTTACATACATATTCACTAGATTTCTGAGAAATGTCATACATATTCATTAGTTCTCTGGGAAACTATTAGCATATGCAGATGTCCTTTACACAGGCACATTGAAGGTCTCTGGTGGTCTTCAGGAGTCCTCTGGTGGACTTTTCCATAGTCTTCCTCACTTGTCCGCTATTTGACCCTCCTCAGGCGATTCTGCGCAGTATGGTCTTTTACATGTTTTGATACATCAGTGCTTGTTAGTGCTCTTATTATCTAAGTTTTCATTAGCAGTGTAGAACCATATGGTTAGTTTAAGCTAAATTATCTACAAGGATGAGAACAAAGGCAGGAGTTCTTATCTTTTCTGGCCCTATCTATTCAAGCAAGGCCTCTACTTGTGCCTTCTCGACAAGATCGTAAATTCATTAAACATTTAATTAAGTTTTGTGATTGTTCATGGTTCCTTCTAGCTCATTACTCCCAAGTACCAGTCTCTGACAGGCTTAATCCTTGACAAACACCAGTCTTTGGTATGTAAAGTTACAGAGAGACAATCATTAAGCAATTAGCAGTTCGTTCTCTATATCACTACAATATGAGTTTTCTTCCTTCCCTTTTATTCTATCCAAGTATTTAAGAAATTACATCATGGCAGAATTGCAGGATGGAGTGAAGTGGCAGCTAGAAAGGCCTGAAAAAGTGATGGGGCTGCTTTAGATACGATCATAGGATAGTTTAGGTTGGAAGGCACAGCAGACCAATCCCCTATTCAAAGCATGTTGCTTTTAACCTAATTCGCAAGGGTTATCTTGGGTACACTGTTGAAGAACCACAGGAAGACCAACAGAAGCTGTCCTGTACTTTTTCTCAGAAACACTTAAAATGTGTGAACAACATCCATAACCTTCCACTTCAACACAATCCATGCGCTGCTGCCCTTACTAGAAACACTTATAGAAGGAATGGTTTTGTTCACACAGCTGTTCATTTTAAAAAAAAAGCATAATTAGTATTTCTATATATGCACTCTACTCACAATTACATCCTCAAACCTTTTACTAAAACTATCATTCTTTCACTCAAAAATAGAAGTAGCTTGATTTCAGTTATCTGATAATTCACAATATAAAATATCAAGTCTCAAAGAAAAAAGGTATCAGCCTGTATCAGAAGAGCACAAATTCAGAAGTCCTTGGATAAAATCTATTCACGCTGCAGCCAGCGCACAGAAGAGGCATTTATTTACCCTTTTGATGTACAAATAAAGCCTGAGAACACGTAGTCTCTCATATCCACTTTTACACATCTATATGTATTACTTGCATGATTCACATTGGCTGAAATGAGATTGGATCAAAAGTTCAGATAGTGCATCTTTGATAAACATCTTACAGATATCCTACTTTCAATATTCTCAGCCTTAAAAAGGCATGACTGATGTCAAAGAGATTGAGGTCTACTACAACTTTAGCAACTGTAATTACAAAGTACCAGGGGAGAAAACCACCTGTTTCAGTACATTTCAATATCATGTATAAAGAACACTCACACTTTCAGAAGCCTCTAGTAAATGAGTAGAAGCAAGTGTTTTGGACTAAAGAACTGGAAATTATAATTTTTTTTTGTTGAGTTTTGAGCATTTTTTTTATAGAACAGCGTGAACACATCATTGAACTCCATCATTACTCATTAGACGAGATACTTGCATTTTTCACTGGAAATAAAGACACTTAAGGATACAATAAGTTATTAGCTTATAACTAATGGGGAAAAAACCAACCCACCACTCTTTTCTTCTTTTCAAAGAACATGCCAATAGGTATTCCTACCTGCAAAGTATGTTGTTTCAGTGCTCCCCACAACTGTTTCTTGAGTGACTGCTTGGCATTTGATGTTTGCTATGGACCTGCCTCCAGCTGTGCTGCTCTTTCCAGTGTTTCTGTTATAACTTTGCATGTACACAGTAGGAACTCCCCAATGCTGATTTTAAAATAATAGGTTGTCTTTTCCAAAAGCTTTTCTGTATAGACACAACAGAAATATCAAACTGATGAGTTGCACTGCTGTCACTTAGACAGTGGAGGTGTTACTAAGAAACACAATGCCAATAATTAATGTGTACAGTGGAAAATGCATGTCAAATTGACTTGTAAAGGTCTGCTGTAGCATTACGACTATTTAGCATCTCACTGTATGTAATTATATGATCACGCAGCATACTTGAGTGATAATGCAAAAAGAGATAATTTATGGGAGGAAAAAAAAATATTAGACCAGGTAATTGAGACCGTGCAATACATGTGCCCTGCATTGAAGTTTGCCATGTCTCATTCATACGTAGCCTATCATCTTTTTAAAAAGTTTCTGAAATGTGTAATGGTTATTTAAAATTGGCTCCTGTACATCACAAGCAGAACTGTAGAAGCAGCAATATACTTCTACGGGAGCAACTGGTATGTATGTCCAGAAGAGCCAAAGCTTGTCTCTTCTCACCTCCATCAACTGGTGGAATAAAAGGTCTTGCCTCACTCCCTACAATACTTATTTCACCCACATCTTTGCCGCTGCTGATCCTGAGCCAGCACTGACCTCAAGGAGAGCAGCAGATCTGCCTCCAGGGACAACGCACATGTTACAGCTGTACTCTGTCTGCTCAAAGCTACGAGAGAGCATATGGCCAGTATCATATGGGCCCACAATAGCAGTCCATCACACTTGGGCATGCAGTGAGGTTGGATCTCTCTCCGAAAAGCACATCAGCTCAGGCAGCAGTTAACCCTCACTGAAGAGACAAACAAATGCGTTCGTATGCTCAGCGCTACTCAGTTTGCAAAAATGCCATCTAGTTTTTAAAGCCATTGAAAGAACTGTTATAAATGAATTTTGTCCCAAACAGGATTCTAAACAAAGTTAACAATTTATTAAATTAATAAAGGCAAGCAAACAGCGCTGGGCACGCGGGGAGCTTCTGCTCTACCACAACCCGCGCCGTGAAGAACAAAACAGCTTCTTTTATAGTCTAGCGTTCGTTACATATTCATACTAGGCGTGTTCTTCTCAATCTTCTGGTTGTGTGGGTGCTTAGAAACTCATCTCTGACCAGGCTCCCCACCGTTGGCGGCAGACAGCAGACATGCTGTGTACAGCCGACACCGTGCACAGCACCAGCCGCGGTCACCAGAACCCAAGCAAGTCCACAACAGACACCTCCCCTCCAACGAATGGCCCATCAAGATCCCAAGCACTGCAGTCCCTGAGGCCAAACACACATCCAAACGCCTCAGTTCTCCTCCAGGATAGTTAACAACAAATCCGGTTTTGGGTTGGTAAAAAGAGAACGAACTACGTACATATCATCTGTTTCCTCCCGGCCTGCGGTTATACAAGGATCGACAAAATGGTTAAAGATTACATAGACAGTGAGGGTCACGGTTTATTACGCGGCCCTAGCATTGTTTATATTAACACGAATCAGATGAACGTATTTCACAGAACATACCACAAAAAGCCCAGAATACCTAAGCTGCCACTTCAGGCTCTGTATTTATAAAACACAGACAGCCCTGCCAAGATGGGGCGCCCACCCTTCTACTGCACACCGTTACTGCCCCATCCTGAGGCTGCGACCCAGGAACCACCAGCCTTCTGGCCTCCGCAGTTGAACAGCTCCTACCCTGAAGGGCTTTTTCACATTGTAGCAGCTATTCAGTGGAGAGAGAGAAAAAAACAAAAACAAAAACACAACAAAACCAAACCAAACAAACAAACAAAACCCAGGGAAAAAAACCACCACAAAAAAAACCACACAAAAACACAAAAAAAACCACAAACAAAAAAAAAAAAAACAAAAACAAAAACAAAACCAACAAATAAAACGCAAGCTCACACCAGAAAAAACTCTGCCTCTACCAGAAAAAAACTACCAAGGTTTGCACAACCTTCTAAATGATCAAGACTGATCTCTCACAAATCAGCTGTAATAGAGTTCAAGAACAGGTCTTGCCCATGTCTTTTCTGTCCAAAATTTATTCAGTTTGCTTTTTGCCACATATGAATGGCACAGAAAGACTTTACCAAGAGCAGGACTCTCTGGCTCCACTTTACAGTAACAGGTTTGTCAAGTTATAACTCAGACTTCTCCTGTGCAAAGAACTGTCAAAAACCCTGCAGTGTTGTTAATAAAAATGTCTACTGAGAAAGGAAACTGCTTTTAACCTGTATTTTAATTCCCAAGTTCCAACTTTCTCTCTGCCTTCCCGTCCTCCCCCCGCATCTATCATCCAGCTTGAGTCTGAAAAAGTAATGGCTGAGCAGAGGGCATAAGCTGTCATTGTCTAAATGCAGGAGACAACTGCTCCTGCAGTTCGTGTGTGTTTCACAGTCATGAATTACAGAGAAGACAAGAAGTTCAATAAAATATGCTTAAATCTTCTCAGAATCGTTTTGGGGTAACTCTTTGACATGATGATAAAAAGGCATTAATTGCACAGTCAAAGAAACCACGTTATATCATTCGTAATAAAAGGACATCAAGATGAAAATTTTGGAAATAGCATGACAGCTACAATGAAGCACATGCATCATGCTAAACTTAATCATTCCAATCGTAGGAGTTTCAGACTGGGGTGTTTCAGCATGCTGCATGCAAGCACCCTGTAAATCTAGCTGAAAGCTTGGGATATATTTCTTCCAATCTATCCTCATTACTGACAATACAAGGTAGTCACTGAAAAGAAAAACAACCATGGGAATAAAAAAAAGATTTTTTTAAAAAAAAAGATATTGTCTGTAGCACCAAAAATACTCATTTTTAAAATCAAAATTCTGTTAATGATTAGAAAGCCACCAACAGTTACATTGTGCCACTGAATTTTCCTCACACAGGAAAGGCACTCCAAGGAAGAATAGTTTCCTCAGAGCTGAGAATTCTTCCTTTAAATACTCTCATCCTACCTAAAGAAAAAAAAATTGTTTTTAAGACCAAACGTGCAGTATGGCAGCCCATGCCATTTGGAAAACCCTCATGTCTGAACTTCTGACAGGCAAGAACTGAAATGTCTCCTCTGTTAGACAAAGTCAGGGTTGATGGAAGGTGTTCTGTGCTTTGCTGGAGAAGTTCACCAGTGTATGGGATTTGACTGGCAACACCCGTTATACCTATTCACTAAATTTCTGGAAAATGTTATACATAATCATTAACTTTCCGATAAATCATTAGCATATGTAAATGTCTCTTCATGCAGGCACAGTGAAGGTCTCTGGTGGTCTTCAGAAGCCCTCTGGTGGTCTTCCCTAGTCTTCCTCACTTGTCCACTTCTTGACCTCTCAGGTGATTCTGTGCAGTACGATTCTCACCATCATCTATATTAGTTTACATAAAAATGCATACTATGTCTATTCTTAAATGTAACCTTTCTAATAATTGGTCCTTCAGTCACACCATCTTATTTATATTCTTATGTTAAAACAATCATTGGTTAATCTCACTTAACTCTACTGATTAGAATCGTCAATAATTAGATCGAGGTGGGAAGGGTAAGGGGTTTCCAAGCAGCAAACTGGCGTCCATAACGGTTTCCTTAGCTTCCTAAAACAAAACACTACAAATCAACAAATCTTTGTCAAAGTTTCTGTGGTTAACTGATTTTAGACAATACTTGAATTGTTATGGTTACACATAGTACATTTTCTAAAGTTCCTAAGTTCCTGTGACTACATTTCAAACTTAACACTCCCATACCTATGCTTCACAATTTTCTACTTCTTAATCAAACCAAACTCTTTTATGTGATTAAATTTTGACTTCTTTACCAGAATATTTGCAACACAGTGACATCTCAGTAACTTGGAGCCTTTCAGGAGGAACATTTCCAGGATTTATTCAGTGAAAGCTACTCACATGGCTCCTGCAACACCCATGGAAGAATCCTAAATACAAGTATGAAAGCTCAAGATTTCACTTGTTTAAATTAAAGTGGGCAACAGAGAAGAGTAGAGGTTGTATTTGAAAGGTTGATTATTTTTTTTCCCTCCACCTAAAAAAATAAAACCCACAGGAAACTCCGTAATTCCTCCCCGTCTCCCTCATTAAATAGCTAGCTCTTCCTCCAAATACTTGCATGCAAAATACATAAAAATCTCAAAACACAAACCCCAATTAGTCTGGCACAGACATAACTTCAAGGCTCTCTGCTTCTGATGATGTGAAAATTTAAGCTGCTCTTCTGCCCTCAGAGATAAACAGATTATCTTTTCTAAATGACAAAATGCACAGGTTACAGTTATTCATATCCATGCCCTTCATGACAATCACAAGTAATCAACAGCAATCAGATCATTACAAAAGAGCAGGCTGGGCAGATACGAAGTGCTGAAATTCAGCTTCCCTGGGGAAAAAAAGTCACATTACCATATGCATAAGAAATGTT
The DNA here is from genome assembly GCF_929443795.1 of Astur gentilis. Lineage (NCBI taxonomy): Eukaryota > Metazoa > Chordata > Aves > Accipitriformes > Accipitridae > Astur > Astur gentilis. The sequence continues at coordinate 18,039,884 of NC_064884.1, forward strand.
AATTTCCGATTGTCTAATAGTTAGGGATATTTCTAAAGACTCCTCTCAGTTTTATAACCTCTGTGCTCTTAGCCCCTCTCCCTGGATACAGTTCTCAGCCTATGTATGCAGTACCAGTCCTTGTGGCTCAGGCCCAGCACCAACATAAACATGCTAGAAATCCCATCTTGTTTCCCATTACTTTTTCAGCAAGGAAGAATGTCATAAATCCATCCTTGCCGATGCTGCAATGTACCAAGAACTGAGCACATGTGGAGGCCATATCAACATTCAGGATTAATTCACTATCTGGGCTACTTCTGAGTGGTTTTGGAGGGAGGTCATCAGCCCTAATGAAACGTATGCCAAAGTGTGATCTGTTCAGGTCTGGCAGGCTGTAAAAGCACCGTCTATCATCTCTTGGTCTGTGTATGCTCTAGATAAGCTCAGGTAAAGCACTTGGAAAGTTGTCTTACAGCTGCAGGAGTAGATAAGTAAAAGCAATTAGGTCATGACCATGAAGAAGTGTGTCTCAGACACTGCTTTACTATGAACGTGAATTAGTGGGATGATCCATTCATTTTGGATGTTTTCTGTACGAGAACAAATTATCTACCACCAGTATACAACATCTACATGGATTAAAGAGGAGCAAAGATTGGATACTAGCTCGTCTCTTCTGCACAATTCTTTGGAGACAAGAAGGGTGGCAAATAAACTCTCAGAATATCTACTAAATAATGCATCTGCATATAATTAAGTATATTCTATTCAGAAGCCTTCAGCTTTTAGACTATTTAGACAATTTTCAGAATAATTATCTGAGAAGTCCAATTTGGATGTTACAGCCAGCATGGATTTTTTTAATTTATTTTTTAAAAAACTTATGATTGAACAGAGGAATTTCTATCATCTGGTCAAGGCAAAATGATTTCTGAAAGTTGTGAGTACTAAACTATCATGTTTTTCATTTAAACATCTTTTCCTCACTGATTAAAACCTCACATTGCTACAGCCACAGGATCATTTATTTTACTTGGAAACTAACACCAGCAATTCATTTTTCACAAGTTTTGCAAAGCATACACTTGGCAGCAGTTGGAAATCACATCAAGTTAAAAATGCAAAAACAGAGGCCAATGCCTGGGAGCTCTGACAGGAAGGGAAGGGGGAGAGAAACTAGCTGCGCAATGCCTCTGAGGCAGGTGGCCTGCTGCTCCCATAGCACTAACACATCCCAAATGACAATGCTGACACAGCTGCCACCTCCTCATCCTAACAGCACTGCTGCCCTCTCAAATAGCAGGTTTTCTCCTCGTAACGTCTTGTAATCCCATCAGCAGTAACCAAACTAGTGAGTATACACAGTCATAGAAGTCAAGCATGGAAAGGGTGATTTTAAGAAAGTTATTTACAGATTGAATTTATGTCTCTTACAGCCACTGTTCTCACTGCACAGCCACATCCCATAAACCCCATTGAATTCACAGACCCTAGCAGAAAATGGGGAATATTGGCGAATCACGTGTCCTGCGACTTTAATTCTCAAACCACATGAACTGTTTTTCATAAATTTATTACCCCTTCAATTTTAAAGCCAGGTAATAGCTTGTAGGGCTCCCCATGCATCCACAAGCAATCCAGTTCAGTCACCTTCAAAGATCATCACGATTACAAAGCAGCAGAACAAGTGAATGGTGAAAACAATACACGCCTGCAACCAGACAAATACATAGTAGGTAAGAGAACAATGTAAGTTCTTCCTATTTTCATGAACTTTGTCACAAAACTAGTGTTTTGGAACATGAGATGTTCACATGCTCTGGTCAGCCAAGCGGAAAAGGCTTAGGAGAGGCCCACAAACTCCTGTATAGGAAGGAGGCTGTGCAGATGCATCAGCTCACAAGTGCCCATGTCCTACCTCAGCCAGGCTGTTGCACTACTGCAGGGCATGTCAGCCAGGCACAGACACAGCCCACAGGAGACACCACGACTGCAGCTGTGCCCTGCCCTAGGACACAGGAGCAGTTCTGCAGACTGCATAGTGGCCAGAAACGCTAACAGCGTGCTATGCCTACATCCAGCTGTGAAAAGGTCCCATCTGTACAGCCTTTAAAATTTTCCACATCAGAAGAAAAGCAGCTTTTAAAATACTATCAAGGATGTTCATATAAACAACCCTTCTAAAGGCAGACTGCCTGCAGTTTTATTTCACCTGTACCTTGTAGCTGAAGCATTACCGTAGACACATAACTGCTTTTCTACAGTTCTGGTGTATGACGAAGTTACTGGCAACACAAGCACTATTGAAAAGTGATGTTCTGTAATGTGCCTGCATTACCAATAAATCCCAAACCTTTTTAAGTAACTGCAGAATAAGACAGACTTGTGCCCTTTGTCTCTGAAGATCTAGCTAAGCTCCAATATTTTCTTTTATGTCGCAGATAAATCTGTTTTCCGAAGAAGCCAAGAAGGCTCAGAAAACTCAGGACTGCCCTCTTGCTTATGTGCAATACCCAATACTGTCACTTGATGTCTCTGTGCGGAATAAAATCCCTGCCAGGCAAGGTCCCCTGCCACAAGGCTGCAAAGCGAGCAGCGTGGAAGCTAATTTGGCTTTATGCACTGCATCTCTTCAGCACCCATCTCTCTATGGAACAGGCTTCTACGCAGCACGATACAGATAGTGCCGACTGCGAGACAGATAGAGAAGAGCAAAAGAGCTGAAGGTACATAAAAACATGCAAGACGACCTTACAACTAAAAACAAGTAATATCAGGAAGAGAGAGATACACCAATATGTTGGCAGTAAAGAGAAAGTATATGTCAATTAACAGGGAAAATGAGCAAACATGTAATAGAAAGCTGAAATGTTAAACCATTCAAATACAAATACTGGCCAGTCATCGTTAAGAAGCTGTGTTGGAGACTGGATAAGGAAAACTTAAGTATGAAGGAAGACATCTGCTTATTTCAGAGCTAGCTAGTTAAAAAGTAGGTCAGATGTTTTCAGTACACTTCTAGTGTTTGAAAGGACTTCGGTATACCAGAAACCTTTCCACCAGATACACTCTGACTTAGAGAACTTTTGAGTTAGAGGAAAGTATTACTGGGGCTCTTCTGCAGTTACGCAGGAAATTGAGGGCTGTGCTTGCCCTTAATGATTGTTGTTCCATCAACAGACCCACAAATACTAGCCTCTGGCATGCTGATCTTTACAAGCATTTAGGAAATGTGGGGGCATCTTAGGCCTCCCCACAAAACCACAATCCTCCAGTAACTTCCCAGCTATTCCTTCCCTGATCCTCCCAGCACCTTGCAGAAGACAGCAGGCACAGATATTCAGCCCTACTAAATCTGTCTGGTGGTGGAAAGCCAAGTTAAAAACGTAAATCAGCAACTTCAAATTCCTCTTGCCAAGTAAACTTCTGAACAGTAGTTATGGAAATTGCAATGTGAGCTCGTCTGAAGTGCAGCCAGTAACTCAAATTAAATTAAATATATCCATTATGGGCTTGCTCTTTGATTTTATTTTCAGTTAACATGGAACAGTACACAAATCTAAACTCTAAACATGCTACTTTGTCCTTTCAATTTTAATAAGGCTATAAAATCTATATCATAACTTTAGAGTGCAAGAACAGAGCAATAAAATCATCCATCACTGGTTATTTATTCTAATATAGATTGCATTTCTAATTTTTTTCTACCATTTTAAAGCAATTTGCCATTCACTGAACTTCAACAAATGAGGTCTTTGAAAATACAACTGTAAAGAGAGATTAATAACAGCTTCCCACTTCTTATCCCAGAAGCCCAAGATATTCTCCCATTATTGCCATTCCTCTCAACATAGTCTTCATGCAGAATTAAAGAAAAGGGCATGAGAACGTGGAAGTCATAAGCAGTTTTCAGTTCTGAAGATATAGCAAGATAGGCAGTAATATTTTGCTTCAAGCCATAGCCTGTTTAGTCCAGTGAAATTATTTTGGCTTTTAAAATTGTAAATCTACTTAAAACTAGAGGTCACTGACCATTCAAGCTCAACAGTAGTACAGTCGGGTGCTTTCTGATGCTTGCAAAACTCAATGTCAATGGATACATTGTCACAGTGCTAATGTCTTGTTATAGTGCTCTCCTTCGTTAAGATTTGTTTATTACTAAGGAATATAATCCCTCTAACTTTACACTGCTTAAACTACCTACAGTATTTTGGGTAATCAAGATGCTAGAATTTCTGAAAAGTGACATTTCTTCAGAGAAAGGTCAGAACAGCACGGACAAAACTTAATTGCTCTGAATATATACAACTGCCTTCTGAATCTATCCAGCTTTATTTAAGGAAATAAACAGTGAGCATCTGTATCAGATGCTCCAATGCAAGATAAATGCTGAGACTTAAATAGAGCCAACTGTCTATTTTGGAGGTCACGTGATGTTTACTCAGAGAAATCCTGACAATTTTTCTATGAAGACTACAGCAGCTAATGCAATACAATACATATATGAAGAAGAATGTTCAAAGCCAATTAAATCTTTTTTGGTAACATAACTACTTGTTATAAATCAAGACAAGGTCGTCACTCCTTTTGGAACAAGGTTAATCTGCTCACAACCATTACATTCACACACATGCATTATCAAGGATCTATTTTACAGCTTCTCACTCCAATAATCTGAAGCATTACCAGCTGAACAGGGAGCAGCATGAAATTTTGTATCATAGATGTGGAAAAGCAAGAAAGGATTTGTACCGTTATCTCTGGCTTTCATGTTTTTAGCTGTACAGGAATAAGATCAGTAGGAATTGGTTAGCAATACATAGCCAGGCAAAGCATTAAAAACATTAAAAAACAAACCATACTGGGTTTTTCCCCTCCACAAATGATGGAAAATATTTCTGCACAGCAACAGAAGTGTTAACCTATCTCCTCAAAAAGTATAGGTAAAAGGTGACTAAGCTAAGCCTCAGCATTCCCAAATGCTGGAAATAAGTGAATGCTGAAGCCCAGCCAGTACCCCGTTGCTAACAAGCTGAAATTTTATTTAATTTAGTAGACTTTGCCATACTAAGTGACAGATACCTAACTAAAAGATACCAAATTTTCCTGTGAAAAATCCTGAACCACAGAGGAAAAATCAGAACCCTATTCTACTGTTCATATTTCCAGGAATCACATAAAATAACCCTAGCAGTAGTAAAAGACATGTTTTGGTAACAGTAGACAGACTACTATGCAGCTTTGCAAACAGAGCAAATCAATAGTGGTTTTACACCACATGAAGATTTGCCCCTCTTCCTCCACAAAAACATATTGGAATATGCCCTGTTTGCCCAGCATGCTGCAAACCTGACGAGCAGTTTGTGAAAGCACTATAAATCTGTACTAGCTCAAAAGTCTAAGGAAAGGCAATAATAAACAGAAGATAAATGCTAACTTGAAAACTGTTTCCTCCACAACCAAAGAGAATCGTTTTAAGGCATATTAAATCTAGGCTAAGTGCATTTAGTGACCCACTAGTATTTGCTGCTGAAAACAGCTGGATTTGAAATGTTAAGCCTCAGCTTTGATTAACTATCCCGTAATCTACGAGGGCTGCTATAAGACACAGAACAGATTTACCTTTAAAAAGAAAAAGGAAGCAAAATGTTTCCTCTCATTAACTTTTGAAAAAAGCTAAGTGGAGGGGCAGCAGATACACAGATCAGACTAATGGAGAGATGAGGCACTGACATTATTATTTTTTGCAGCAGGAATAAACAATGTAAATTTTAGACTGATTGCCCTCCTTTAATGTTACCAGAGGTATTTTTGGTGCCCAGGATTAAACTCACAGCAAGGGCACTTTTAGCATATGCAGTGCATTACTGAATGGAAAGCCAAAGCTGGAGGAGTGAATAGTTTATCTTACATTTAACAAAATTCACAAGATCCTCCAAGATCCATCCTGCATGAAACAGCTGTACTAATTACATGAATACTCCCTAGGAGCACTCAAGTGGATGCAGAATGAACAGTCAAGGAACAGATTCACAGCACCAGGCACTCAGAAATTGAAATGCACCATTTGCAAACAATCCAGTAAACTAGGCTTAAAATAGCCTATAAGAGAGATTTCAATGAATTAGAAGTTCAATGAGTTCATCCATTGACACCTGCTTTCCAAAGTGGCATTTTCACAGATTAAAGCTGCGCCAACCTCAGTATATTATAAAAGGTGTAATTACCTGGCAGTAATTCACACATTTTTGCTAAGGAAGATGACGGAGGCTTTTTATGAAGACCTGCGGAGGAGGCACCTCATACTTTAAATGGGATGAAGGTTAAGCTTCATAAATTCACATAGAAAAACAACAGCACATTTAAACATCCCACATGGTGCCTCATCTCACACAGCCAAAGGACCAGGCATTTCCTCATGGGGATCTAGTGAACACAGGGACCCTCAGGAGAGCTGAGAGAGGGCAAGTGAGTGTTCCAGCTGAGACAGAGCACACAGGAGAATCCACGGCATCAGTACAGCAGGGAGCTCCAGAAAGGCTTCCGCTCCCAAGGAGGCTCTGCCTCTATTTCTTTCCCTTATGGCAGAAGAAACTAAATGGACATGATTTGGAACTACAGTTTTAGCCAGAGTCCGACACGTTTCAGCCCATCTGAAAGAACCAAAACTATACAGAAACACATAACCCACATACCTGGTTTCCTTTTTGTGGTAGCTTTTCTGAACGCCATAACACATCTCCCTTGCTAAGAAGTCCTGCTCTTTTCAAACTAGAGAAGATTAACATTGGTTTCATAAGACTCCCTCAGGCACTTTTTCCACATGCACAATTTCTCAGTGCAAAATTTCACCACCATGCCTTCACCACTCTGCCAGTTGTGTGTTCGTGCCACTTAAACTGCTCATACTTCTCTGAAAGGACAAACACAACAAAACCTATCCATTGTTTAATGCAACAATGCAGCTGGGACAAAGACCATCAGATCTGTACAGGTAATGTGGTAATGTCTGCTCTGCTCTTGTACAAACTGAATCTCAAAAAATTGGTGGTCCTTCCACCCACAGCCCTGAGGAGTGACTAATTAGGCTAAGTCGACTGCTGGGCTATAGGATTAAATGCCAGACTGAAAACAGGTTCACAGAGCTTTCCCTTCCAATGGCATTTCTCTTGTAAATGAAGAGAGCATCTACTCAAACTGGGTTCCCAGGCCAGGAAGAGAGCAATGTCTAAATGCAAACAACAGGTATAGAGAAATACTTTTCTTGCCACCTGGAACAAGAGGCAGCCAGCTGGAACCACTCAGCATCAAGTCAGTCAACACCAGGAAAAGCCTTTCTGACAAAGCATTAAGAATGGCCATATTCTCTGCCAAGATTTAACTTTAAATGTATCCAAGTGTAGCCCGAAGTAAACTGCAGCATAACTGCACAACCATGATGAAGCTGAGGCAGGGATAACAGTAGCAAGCTTTTCACCCAGGAGGAAACAACACAGCTGCATAGCCTGATACCGACAAGAACAACACAGTCCTGATCATGACATGGTCATCACCGGCCAACCAGACATCTAAATAGCATGGAAAACACTTAATAAAAAGAAACATGCTATCAAAAGAGCCTAAGTCATATTCGCTGTTTATCCCCATTTTCTTTAACCTACACGAAGCCTTCTGAGTTGGCATTTATGCACACCCTAATCTCTTTTAGGAACGAAGAGAATTTTAACCTTCCTTTCCGAAACAGGAGAAGGCAGATACGGTTTTCAGCATACTGTCTACTCCCCTTACTCCCATAGCTCTACACCAACTCTTTCAATCAAATAAGTGTACCTACAACATTCCCAATCACTATGTTAAGGATCTCAATGTGTTAATCCCAGCATTTGCAGTACTGAAGGTAATACAGGTTGGAGATGCAAAGTAATTCAAAAGACTAAAATACTGGTGAGGTTTTAAATACCATTAGCTATCAACACTATCTTAATTTTACAGGGTGCATACGTAGGCATTGTAAAAATCCCTTTGCCCTTGGGAAGGACTGCAACTTGCTTTAACATCATGGATTTTCTTAATCCTTCCTCAGAGTGTTGGAATGATTCTATAAATTTCCCAACTTATCTTGCAAATTAATTCAGACCTGCAAATACAGCTTTAGAGGCTGATTCTCCCTATGCCTGCACTCTGTTTAATTATGTTCAAGGAAAAGCAGCAGCAGCTGAGGACAGAATAGTGCCGCTCTGCCAGGGTAGTGTTCACCATCATTGGGAACAAGAATAAATGCACTGCAGATGCCAGGACACTGGGGATCTGACTGTTTTAACACAGCCCTACAAACCCACTGGAGAGGGCACTGCAAGTGTAATGGCAGGTCCATATGCTCTAATGCCATTGGTGTCTAGATATTTCTAAGTCTTGGAATAACTCATAGAAAAAAGGTAAGTGCTGGTAGGTACCCCAAATGGTTTGTCTGACATTTTGGAGCTTAGGAAAAACAGCCACATGACTAAAAGCTACAATCAGCAGCTTGGCATTGGGCCATCCAGCTACAAGCATGATTGATATTACATTTGGTTCCATCAGACACTATCCCTATAATAGAGCGATTGGCACCTTAGAAGCAAAATGTCTTTTCTGATGAAATTTTCAAAGTCACCTTTGTAGCACACCAGAAGTTTTAATTGAAGAAAACTTCTGTTGCAGGTCATCTGCCTCAATGGGGTTCCAAGCCTTCAGCCTGACTTGTAGCCTGTCCCCATTTCCATGTTACACAGACGTTTCAATTGTCCACATTTATCTCCCATGCAGTTCATCTGCTGACAAGTCAGCTTTTGATATTAGTGATGCTTAAACAATTTTTTCTCTACCTGCCCCCAACAAAAGCAGATGACTGATTTTCTTCCATGTGTTCAGTTTTTTTGGTTGCTGGGCTCTAATGAAGCTTGCCTTTTACAATCACATATAATTTTGCTTGTTTTGCAGTCCTGAAGGCATAAACTGACAGTAGTTCCCATTCTGCTTTTTTTTAAGTGACTGAATGACTGTCTGAAAATTTTTTTAGCTTAAGTTCTTCTCAAGGTAGAAGTGGGGCTCACTGAGGATAAGACATAATATTAAGGTGCACAGCTTGCTTTTTTCTCCCCCCCCCACATAAATCATTCCCTATGAATACTCTTTCCCCAATGGAAAAGACAGCCCAACAGTGAATTAAGGTCTGAAATGTGAAAACGCAGCAAGACATGTTGGAAAGGCAGTTTCTGATGGTAAGCAAAATAATATTAAGTGTAAAATTCAGAACAGAATCTGTCCCCAGTCACTAGCTCCCATCTACTCAGTTTTCTCCTGAGGCTGATTTTAGTTCTCATGTTCTGTTAGTCAAATTCCTACAGCTCTTTTGCAGACAATCAAAATATTATAGGAGTGAAATTACTTAAAAAAACCCTGGATGAATACTATTTTCCCCAAAGAGTAATTGGTGGGCGTGGTGGCAGGGCGTATGCATGCATGGGAGAAGATTGTCTTCTATTATGTATGGACAACAGAGTTGAACAATGTTCTGCTAGATCAGTACATCCTTCTGCCGCATCTTCATCCCTGCCTTTTAATTCACATACTTGTTGTCTCCTTCAATGGCTTTGTTCAAGAAAAATGTTGTCAAATCCTTGGCATTTACATCAGAGCATTTCAACAACTTGCCATACTACCAGAGGTTGCACAATGTTACATCTTCAAGTATCTTGTCAATGGTTCATAATGTATTTACACTGATTCCAGAGGCCATGAAGAGATCTCTTTAAAGGGCTATTTCAATAGAAAAACATAATATGAAGCTTTGAAGGACCATGAAGAACTTAAAGAAAACAGCTTCTGCAAATCTCCTTCTGCAGTCTTTCAAAAGACAAAGCAGTTGCTTCTACACATTGTGGGAACTGAATTCGATCTCAAGGACAGAATAATGTATGCTATTATCCCAAGCAAAATAATTTTACAAGAACCAGTGCTGAGAAATTTTACAAGAGCCACTGCTGTGGTGCCAAACTATTAGAAAATAATCATTAAATCAATTTAAATGCTAACTCCTAGTAGGATCCAGCATTTCCTTACAGACAGATTGCTATGTTGGTCAATGTTGGTCTGATTTACCATATCATCCAACAATCAATACCTCCCTTTGTGATCTTCCAGCAATCCAAAAACTGTATTTGAATGCTACCCACTTCCTATACTTTACCAAATTTGACCCCATTTCACCTAAGTCACTACTTTTTAGGTCAACTGTTCTTTCCTGTGGGTAATGTAGGTCAAACGCTTAGCAGTTGTGCCCACACTAAACTAAGTGTTGTTCAGACCTCCCTTATTTTCCTCCGCCAGCCACAGACTTCTAATACAATTGCATAAGGTTGCACATTATCATTGCTACTGCTACCTCCCAAATGCAAACTGGTCAAGCTCAGTTACAGTCTAAACCCTGCACTTGCAAACAATAAAGAACAAGTGCTCTTTCCTCAGAGAAACATAAATCTATTACATACAACAGACTTCATAAGAGTAAAGCAGTAACCTACTAGAAATATAACCTAACTATGTGTGATGGGTTAACCCTGGCTGAACACCAGGTGCCCACCAAAGCCGTTCTATCACTCCCCCATCCTCAGCTGGATAGGGGAGAGAAAATATAACAAAAGGCTCGCGGGTCGAGATAAGGACAGGAGAGATCATTCACTATTACCGTCACGGGCAAAACAGACTCAATTTGCAAAAATTAACTCAATTTATTACAAATCAACCAGAGCAAGGTAATGAGAAGTAAAATGAAATCTCAGAACACCTTCCCACCACCCCTCCCTTCTTCCTGGGCACAACTACCCTCCCGGATTTCACCACCAAGCCCCCCCAGCGGCACAAGGGGACAGGGATGGGGTTTATGGTCATCACACGTTATTTTCTGCCGCTTCACCTCCTCAGGATGAGGGCTGATCACACTCTTCCCCTGCTCCAGCGTGGGGTCCCACCCACGGGAGACAGTCCTCCACGAACTCCTCCAACGTGGGCCATTCCCACGGGCTGCAGTTCTTCACGAACTGCTCCAGCATGGGTCCATTCCACGGTGTGCAGTCCTTCAGGAGCACACTGCTCCAGCGCGGGTCCCCCACGGGGTCACAAGTCCTGCCAGAAAACCTGCTCCGTGGGCTCCTCTCTCCACAGATCCGCAGGTCCTGCCAGGAGCCTGCTCCAGCGCGGGGTTCCCACGGGGTCACAGCCTCCTTCGGGAACCCACCTGCTCCGGCGTGGGGTCCTCCACGGGCTACAGGTGGAGATCTGCTCCACCGTGGACCTCCCTGGACTGCAGGGGGACAGCCTGCCTCACCAGGGTCTTCACCACGGGCTGCAGGGGAATCTTCGCTCCGGCACCTGGAGCATCTCCTCCCCCTCCTTCTTCACTGACCTTGGTGTCCGCAGGCTTGTTTCTCTTACATGTTCTCACTCCTCACTCCGGCAGCAGTTTCTCTCTCCCTCCCAACTTTTTTTCCTTCTTAAAAATGTTATCACAGAGGCGTTACCACTATCACTGATTGGCTCGGCCTTGGCCGGCGGCGGGTCCGTCTTAGAGCCAGCTGGTATGGGCTCGCTCTCTTTCGAACACAGGGGAAGCTTCCAGCAGTTTCTTACAGAAGCCACCCCTGTAACCCCCCCACCCCGCTACCAAAACCTTGCCAAACAAAACCAATACACTATGCTAGACCTTACCTCATCTTATTTACAGGAATTATACATAGACGTGCACACACACACACATATATATAAAGTATATATGAGTATGTATTGCTGGAGAATCTGAGGTTCCAACTGCATATTAACACAAGTACAATTTAGGGCAGGTCAGAGAGAAGTTTTCTTAACGACTATCATAGTTCGAGAACATTCAGAAAGCATCTCCCCCCCTGCTCTCCTGTTCTCTACTAAGTGATTGCAGAGAGCCAACCTACATACCGTTTCAGAAAAAAGGTAAGAGGTGAGCAAACCTAATCATTTCAGTGTTAACAAAAGCAGGTACCCACCCCTGGGAGGGATGGACTCCTTAGGTAGCTTGCTAACTGCCACAATTCTAAGGAATCAAACAGTAAATAACATGACAATATGAAGAGATGGCTCTTGTTGGAGCCCATAGGAGCAGCACACTCAGTATTATCTTAGCTCATAAGTGGGGAGTTGGAGACAATCACAGACTGTTAGCTTTTAGCAGAAAGAAATGTTCTTTTAGTAAAGATAACTTCTTAGAGAGACCTCTCAATCTTACAAATTAACAACTGTATCACCACAGTAAGCATATATGAGTACATACATGTACACACACAGATAAATCTTTGTATCAGGAAATACCTAGTCAAGTATAAAATAACATCAAGGTATGACTTAAAAGATTCAGGACCTTTAATTTACAGTTTTCACAGTAACATTTAATAAATATTCCACCAAGCAATGTAAGAACAACAGCTCCAAGTGTTCTATACTCCAATTAGCAGTTTCCTATAATGAAATGTAAACATCACTGTTGAAATATATAGCGAGAGGCTACTCCTGCTCATTTCTGAAAACCAAAAGGGTGCTTGTATTGCAGGGGACATTACTAGGGCATATTCCTTTAACTACAAATTTACCATGGCAGCTTCCACAGTTGCAAACTCCTGTGAATCCTTAGCCACCTGGAGAACTACTTTCAACAGACCTGTGAAACAAGAGGGAGCACAAACCAACTGACTCCTGCAGCATCAGTAGGAGGGAAGTGTGCAGTTAGATGAATTCTAAAGCAGGTGTTTGGACCCATTAACTGTGAAGCTATACTCAGTAATGCCTTGTGATCTAAATTATAATATGACTGTTTCATGTGGTGCTTGTCATCTTCAGGTATCAAAACACTTTTCAGAAGACACTGGTATTATTCTTTCATTTCACAAGTGAGAAAGCAAGGAAGTGTGGAAATTAACCACAGCTACCCACTAAGTCAATAGCCAAGTCAAAAAAACCAAAACTTCTTCCTGAAAATCCAGTCCCAAACTTTACATATGAGAAACCAAAGATTATTGGAAATACAATTTTAATGGAGCCTACATCAATTTCTGTGACCTTTAAATTCTAATACTAACAGCACAACAAACAGCATTGGGCATCTGAGCCTCTGTTCCCTGCCCTTGGCCAACTCTTTGATTCATACATCAAGACATACAGTGGCATATTTTTGTAAGTTTTCCCTCTTTGTTGGGCAGACCCTGGAATTGATTTAGGAGGAATTTTTACCTCACAGCAAAATTACATGCCAGATTACAATAGCATCAAGTAAGTGTGCTTTACCGAGTTTCCTTTAATATTTAGTAATTTTTTCTCATATCTACCTCAAGAATAACTATTATGTTCCAAGCATCACAATTCTTCCATAAGAGTGTTTTGTTACCTGCCTATTCTAATACCATTCCTAAACGCAGCACATGTACGCGACTTCACGTTTGTTTATACATTGTATATGTCAGACCATACAGGATGATAAACTGCTTTGAAACCAAGAAGTATCTGAATCCTTAAGAGTGCAGATCACAGAATAAAAATAATAATAATAAAAAAATATCCATGTTTCCAAACCACACTTCTCAAAGCAAGTGTTTCAGTGAGGGTGCTTTTCCAGACAAAAACTCAAGGTCCATCCAGAGCAGGAAGAGATAGATCCTGAAGCAAGGCTGCAACATAACTCTAAGGTCCATCCAGGAGATAGGCACAGCTACAGTGTGCCTGGTACAGGGAGGCATGCACCCAGGGCTGACCTGAAATTGGGCTCATAGGCCCCTGGGCAGAGGTGTGGGTGGAGGCTCCAGGTGAGGCTTATCAGGGTCATTAAGAGCTATTAGTGCCTACAGACCCCTGATACTGAGTTTATGGAATCAACATTTGCAAGAATTGGGATTTTTCATTGTCTCTTTTCTAGAAGGTCAATTTAAAGATGTGATTTCCCCCCAGAGAGAGCAGATTAACACTTAGAGCAGTTGGGAGGACCCTACAAAGTGTGTCTCTTTGCCTGCCTTGAAGCTCAAAGTGATCAACATCACCATCTGCTCTGAGGAATCTTGGCCTAGTAGTCTACCCTAACAAAGAGAGGAATGAGAAATACAAGGTTTGTCCCATCATTCATCATTTCTACCCATCAAATGAATGAGAAAAATAAGATAACCTCTAAAAGTTATGCATACCTGCATACTGATTTTGGTACTGTGGGAAATTCATACTTGATGTATGCTGGAGGGGTGGAATTTTTCAGCCATTTGTATACAGTCCTGCAAGGTCTATTAACCCCAATTCCATCTGACTCACAGAAATGATCTGTCAGGAACTAAGAGGTATCATCACATTAAACGTAAAATTTGACCTTCACGAGATAAATATAAATGTTTGATCCAGTATTGACAACTTGCAGAAACTTACAGGAAATTCAAGAGTTTGAAGTTTTTTTCCCCTTTATGCGTTAGGTCACTTAATCTCATGAAGAACATCTGAGTCATTCTTGAAATCCATTGTGTGATATTTGCTAGACAAGAGTAGAAACAATTTTTTTTTAAATTTTGAATCATGTCAATTTTTTAAAGACAAATCTTGTCACTTCCTTTGGCAGTGGAGCAAAGCAGGCATTGACAGGCAGTGAGGGCTTCAATGTGGTTTTAAATACATCATTTCGTAATATAAAGTTAACTACAGCAGACTTACATTGCCAGAGCATCCACTGAGCACTGGTAACAAGAGGAGCCCCTTTCCACCTCCCTCTACCCCCACCCAGCTCAACAGTAACTTGTCTACCTGTGTGACTTCCGGAGAGGTTTATCATCTCTGAGCAATCCCAGGCAATCCAGTTAATGTGATTAATTTTTAATCTTTTCCAGATTAGATTAGATCTTTTTCAATAGTTCACCTTTATGAAGCAGAAAAGCATTGTTTTTAATGACTGGCAATTGGTGTTGCCTGCAATTTTAATTGCAGAATTTGTTTAAGGCTCTTGCTTGTCAGCATCAAGGCTCAAGCCTTAGACCACCCCACCAGCACCAGGAGTCTTGCTTTAAAAAAATAGCAGAAGGGCTGCCTCAGGCAAGAGGAGCCGTGTACCAGAGCTGAGCAGCAGTCTGATATCTGTCTTCACATTAGTAATGTTTCAGGAAAAAAACAATGCTGGAGCAACACAGAGCAATGCAAGTAGAGGAAGAACTCTAAAGCACTGCTACGACAACCCTTAAAATGATCAAAATTATCTTAGGGATGTTTTGTTCTGAATAGTCCTAATGGATAAGAAGTGGCACTGGATTTAGGACCCTTTATTGGTATACCTGAGGGTTCTCAATACGTTCTTGTGTATCTCCTGCTGACTTACCAGCCCTATCTACAGACTTCCCTACGGCTGGTACAAGTGCAGCTGAGGAGGAGCTTCCATTCATAGGAGCAGAGGGGCACACCTCCATCTGACTGATGTTAGACTTCCTGACTTAATCTCTTTAGTCAGATCTAGGCTAGAGGGGCTGGAGGATGCAAAGTCTCACTGTAAAACAACGCATGCCCTGAAGACAACAGGCAGTTGAAGTATTCTGGGGAGCATTAGTCCTTCCATTTTCAAAGTGTACTTTGAAACTGCTCTTCCTTAGCAGGGGACAGTAGGCTCCTTGTCTCCCAAAGGTCTCCTTCACGCAACGTTTCACACCATCTTGTCTGTAGCTTTCTCATTAAGTGGGCTGAAATAAATTCATACGTGGTCTAGTTCTATGTGGGCCTGTATTGAGTCTGTGTGGTAGGGTTTTGGTAGTGGGGGAGGGGGCTACGGGTGTGGCTCCTGTGAGAAACTGCTAGAAGCTTCCCCGGCTCAAAGTCAGACCCACCTCTGGCCAAGGCCAGCCCAATCAGTGATGGTGGTAGCACCTCTGCGATAACATATTTGAGAAGGGGAAACCAGTAGCAGTGTGGAATGTGAGAGAAACATCTGTGCAGACAGCAAGGTCAGTGCAGAAGGAGGGGATGTCCCTGGAGCCTGTGGTGAGATGGCAGGCTGTCCCCCTGCAGCCCATGAAGGTGAGCAGGGGAGCGGATGCCCACCTGCAGCCCAGGGAGGACCCCACACCAGAGCAGGTGGCTGCCCCTGAAGATGGCCGTGACTCTGTGGGAAAGCCCATGCTGGAGCAGTCTGTTCGTGAAGGACTGCTGGCTGCAGGAAGAACCCACGCTGGATCAGTTCATGAAGAACTACAGCCCATGGGAAGGACTCACATCGGAGAAGTTCATGGGGAACTGTCTCCTGTGGGAGGGACCCCACGCCGGAGCAGGGGAAGAGTGAGGAGTCCTCCCCCGGAGGAGGAAGGAGCAGCAGGGACAACGTGTGATGAACTGACCACATTCCCCATCCCCCTGCGGCACTGGGGGGAGGAGGTAGAGAAAAGGGGGGAGGGGGGGTGTTTTAAAATTTGGTTTTACTTCTCATTATCCTGGTTTGATTTGATTGGTAACAAATTAAATTGATTTTGGTTTTTTTTCCCCAAGTCGAGTCTGGTTTTTGCCTGTGACCGTAACTGATGAATGATCTCTCCCTGTCCTTGTCTCAACCCCCCAGCTTTTTGTTATATTTTCTCCTCCCCATCCCAGCAGGGGGGGAGCGAGCAGCCTCCTGGTGCTTTGTTGCCAGGTGGGCTTAAACCACAACAGGGCTTTAGGAAACCACCTCTTGACTCAGTCGGCCAAACAGAATAACAACAAGCAAAAAATGTTCCTCTGCCCAGGAAATCAATGCAGAAAACTCAGGAAAAGCCATTTACCCTGGCAGAAAGAACATTGCTTAATGTCCCTGTGTAGCTGGGGCAACTTTTCATTGTCTTTTTTTTCATTGTATTTATCTTTGGCTAAAGGCTGTGTCAGGTTCAACAGGGAGCTACAGACCTGGAATATGCAGCTAATTCTAAAAGCAGCAAAAGGTAGAATACAGTAAAGTAGAAACCTCCAGTGGTAAGGCAATGTTTCAGGTACTAGATAGAAAAGAATCTGACAGTGATTTGAGAGAGGGTCAGTGAGTCTGAAAGGGAAATGAGCCTTAAAAAACCTGAATGGTACTCAAATATCCAATCTGTCATCCTTCTTTTCTCTTAAAAATGAACTCCCTGCAGCAAAATTACATTAATTAGGGTACTTAGAAACTGTGAATTTTTTATGCAGTTAAAAGTGTCTTTACAGGTGTGCTTCCTGGTGGCTAATGACAAAAAATTGGTTAATAAACAATTTTATTTGAAAAGGTGAGCAGAGCTTATACCAAGTATTTCTTCTGGGAAAACTTTGGGCTTAAAATTTCAAGTTCATTTAAATAAAAGTTCGCTCAGAAGAATACTGTGAGAAAGAGCAAGCTGTCCTGCCAGCAGACCATCCTGCTACAGCCCCCAGCCCAGGAGCTAACACACCAGTCTGGAAGGGCTTATCTCCCCTGCCTCCCTCTACAGTCATGTGGACAGAAACTCCAAAGGGTATCTCTCAGCAGGTAAATTACACTCCGATTCAAAAAGCAGCATTAGTTCCACGAGCTGGCCTTTGTGCATAATATACTACAGGATGGTATTTCTCATAGTGAGTTCCTACCAATTTACTTTGGTATCAGTAGTCAACAGGCTCAAATGACCTCTGAACACCTACATTTCTTCCCAAAAAAACTTCTGGAGATTGCATTCTAACTGATTAAGCCATGCAGCTGAGAGATGCCAGTTTTGGCTGAGCAGCCCATTCTTCCCAAGTTAATTTTGTGGCATTGTGACTGTGTCATAGCCCTTGTACAGTGGGTCTTCTTAAGATGTTTACAATTAATGGGGTTTGATTTCAAAAGGGCAATACAATTCCCTGCAAATTTTATTCTCTACCAAATATAAGGAATAGCAGCCTTAGAAAAGGTTGGGACATAGTTTATACTTTATGCCTCAAGGACTTGTAATTCTGGAACTGAGGGCTGCCCCTTCCCACGCAGCTGTAGCCATGTCACATTCTCCTATTGCCTCTAATATGTCCACGTTGTTTCTAAATATTCTGTGAAAAGCAGACCACCGTTTTGAACCAGGAGGTGCTAATTTATTCTGATCCCAGTAAGCAAGGCACTCAGGCTTTGTGAATTATCACCTAAAATGCCATTCATTAGAGCTAACACTACAAAGAGGATAGTACAGATAATCTTACCTCCCTTCAAATGGTGGGACCCCTGAGCTGTGGGGTGTTGAACAGGTCTCCAACTATTGTGCAGCACACCATGCCGATGCTATCTGTAGAAATGTTACCCCACTTTGGTCTTTTGAGCTTGAATAAGATTTTCTGAAAATAAAACAATTCTGTTCATCATTCCTATTATCAAACAAAAAGGATGTTTACATGAGAACTTGTTGCTGCACTTTTAAAGACAAGAATGCACAGGTGGTGTAATTGCCAGTACTGAGGGGAAGCTGCCCACAGGCTCCTTCATTACAATCAGCCAACTAAGATTATCTTGCAGTAGGGGGTGTGCACAGCTCAAAACAGGCAGGAAAGCGAAGTTATACATGGGGCACGAGTAGCAGAGCCCAGGTCTATATTTAAACAGATTAACTAACTGCTTTGTGGATCACTAACTGCTCCATGGGCAATGGTCTTCCTGTCAGGATCAGTGTGACCAGAGAGAAGGGCAGGTTTGCCTTCCTGCCAGCAACAAATAGCAAAGAGGTTGCTTTCTAACCGTGGGGGTTTTGTCACCCCTGTCCCGTGGCATTTAACTCCATCTACACTCTGCACCAGGAAGGGAGATGCTGAGCCCTTGGTTCCGATATCCATGCCCCTGAGAGCTCTCCCTCTCAGACAAACCAGCGTTCAACTCCTTTTGACTCTAGCCCAGATCACCTGTATTCCCGCAGAGCCAGCAACATGCATGCTCTACCACACTCCCAGCTGCACACGCAGCAGTCAGCCCTGGGGTACCCAGGAGGGCACAGCTGTCACCCAAAAACATGGATGTGCACCTTCTGGGATGAATTTGCCTCAACTCCACCTAGTTTGGGGAGCACAGACATAGCTTTCATCTCCTGTTACAGCGGTCCCTTCTGCTGTGCTACTCTCGGACTTCAAAAAAATTATGAGAAGGCAGCTGATTTGGCCCCACAGTTTTGACACCACATCGGAAGACCCAGGAAGCCTTTATTAAAGTTAGAAATAAGGTGTGTGAGCAGCTTTTCATGACTCATCCTGACACCGAGATTGTGGTTTCACGCTCCGAGTAGCTTCAAATGAAACTACCATTAGGCATTATTCTGTTGGGCTAGAATTCATTTCAAGTGTGTGCAGAAATAGCCAGCACAGGTTACCTGCAATAAGGCTTTCACAGTGTATTTCTCAGACTGATACTGAACTCTGAGAGCCCTTTAGATCTCAAATAACTGGTGAGAAAAAAAAGAACTAATAACTTGTAATGAAACACCAAAAAATGACTCAGGTAGCAGAATGGGGCATGAGCTTTAAATACTTCATGTCTTGCTATGGGGAGAAGTTGGGGACCTGGAGAAGATAGGACCATCTCTGCATAGGCTTAAGCAAGCCAGACCTGCAGGATTCACACTGCTTGACATAAAAGTGCTTCATAGTGACGTGCTCTGGTCTGTACATATCTGTTTAGGCTGAGATGGTAGAAATAAGGAAAAGGAGGGTGTCTTTTAGGTAAAAGTGGGATTATGGGAAGTACAGAGGGAAATTCCTGGAATCACTCTGACTGTCATTGGAAATACAGCATG
This sequence comes from Astur gentilis, assembly GCF_929443795.1. Taxonomy (NCBI): domain Eukaryota; kingdom Metazoa; phylum Chordata; class Aves; order Accipitriformes; family Accipitridae; genus Astur; species Astur gentilis. Next base: position 18,059,659 of record NC_064884.1, read on the forward strand.
AAATGCCAAATTGCCAATGACAAATGGGAATGACAAAACCACCACAATATTCAAAAGGGGAGACGTAAAGGAGCAGGATTCTGTCTGTGGCAAATGAATGGAAAGTAATGCTCACTGAATAAAAGGAGCAGAAAAAAGATTACACAAATCAAAGGGCTTTGTCAACAGAGAATAGTAATGGCAAATGAAAGTGCTGACAATTTAGCTTAAATTTGAGACTGTAGCTGTAATGGATGAGGGTTAAATTTTTTAAGAAATGCAGCACCCAGCTTCTCCTACTTAGACCTCCAAAGAAGTCAGCAGGTTTTCAGAAGGATATATCTCCTACTGAGACACTTCAATTAAAAAGCTGCTTCATTTCCAAAAGCATTCTGCAACTCATAGCACCCACTGAAAGAGAAGATGCACTAAGTGTATCTTTGAGTAAGATCCAAAATAAACAAGACTGCCTCTGAAAATCCAAAGGAACAACAAGCCTGACTGAGATATAGGACATACTAAGCTCCTTTTACATGTTTCTAAATTCAAAGGCTTTTGAATATGGGGTATGAGTAAATCAGTTCTTGAGAAAGAGGCCGAATGCAGACTTCAGATCTGGATCAGAGATATTAAAATGAGGAATTTAAAGCAGGACCATTAAAGTTCTATCTGGTGCAGCTAAGAAACATTTAATAGTCTCATACAGAAGACATGAGCTCTACATTACACAATTTCTTCACCGACAGGCCAGGAAAGCATTTGTCATAAATTATTTGGATAAATGTAATACAGCCCAGGAACAGCAGTATAGATTAGATGATAATACTGAGAACTCTTTCCAAAATGTTGTTCTATATGAGCTATATATTATTTCATCTTAATTCTCTTAGAACAATGTTCAGAAATAAAGAAAAAACTGCCTGCTTTCTGCAATTGTAAACCTTGCCTAATAAATATTCTTTTGTACAATGGCACAAAGGCAGAAGCAGAGGAAAATTTCCAATTTCCAGGTAAAATCTCCAGTGTTTTAGTTGGAAAAGGCATTCCTAGAAATTCCAAGTAATTGCAGTAACATTCGTTAGAGGCCAATATCAAAACAGAACATTTCAACTGGCTAAACTGATCTTTATCTCCAATTGGCAAAAAGTTTCTAAGCACTCATCTTTGTTATTCCATATATCTGGCACAGAACAGACAGAACTAAGAGTGATGTGGCTTTTCTGAAAATGGGTTTGACAGTCTTAGTCTAAAATTAGGCAATCCCTAAGAACTGACTGGGACTATTGTGACAGGGAAGAGTCTCAGCAGAGAAAAAAGCTGTTAAGTGAGTGAAGCAAAGACTGTCTTGGCAATCTTCTGCCTTGTTGCCACAGAGAGGATATACATTGCTGCACACTGCCACTGCCCAAAGCTGGCACATTAGTATCCACCAAGCTATGAGTGTGCCCGGGCAGGATTTGGGGAGAAAAACACTTAAGATTAGCTTTTCAGAGGCTTTGTCCTCAAGAGAAGGGTTTGTGGTAACAGGCATTTGCTGGAAGGAAGGCCAAGTTATAAAAAAAAACCACCACAAAGCCTAACAAACACATCCAAAAGAAAAAGAAAACAAGTAATATTTAATAATTAAACAAAACATTGAATGTTTAAAGACTGCAATGGTTTTTTGTGGTCATTCATGTCATACTACTGTGGCATCAAAAGTTGTGCACAGTCCCTGGGCTGGTCCCTGCTTGCTGCAGGGTCCTAAATACTGTCACTTTTGCTTCAGGTAAGATGGGCTTCACTAGTAAGGGGTGATAAGTGCCAGCTAATATAAACTTCTTATAGCTATATCTACATATTTCATAGACTATTGTTGAGGGCAGGGAGTGTGCTTCTCACAGAAGATTGCCATGCTAAGCTGAGCTAAGCAAAATAAACACCATTTTCTTACGCAGTCATGAAATGATGAACAAAGATGAAGAAAACAGGAAATACACACTGGAAAAGAATTAAAAAGTGAAGAAAAAGAGACCAGAAAGAAGCTTCCACTTGGAATAAAGTTGCTGATTGCCCCTGTGTCATCTTGCACATTCAGTGAGCGCTGTGCAGCTCTGCTAAACCTTGTGTCATTCAGCTGTGAGATCTGCCTGAATGCCACTGTCCACAGAAACCTGTGCGGATTTGAAAGGAAAAGACCTTTTGGATGAAAGGGCCATGTCTGCTGTTCCAACAGTGCTGACAACCATCTTTGCAAAGCATCACTGTGGTTGCCGACAGCCTGCTCTGCTGCTCCTTCAGATGCTTTGCCCCTTTTCCCAAGCCAGGAAGTGATACACTCAGTAAGGAAGCAGAAAAAAGTGGTAAGAGAAAGTAACATGATGACATAAACCATTAATGAAGTCAAACACCTTTCTGCTCTCTCCTTCCGAGGACTTTTCCATGGCCCAAGTGACCAACGGAACAGCTGAGTATGGTGGGATTACTCCTATGTGCACATACTTGCCAAACTCCATCCAAAAGTCAACTTCCTCTAGTACCACAAATCATGATTTCATGTATTAGAAAAATATACCTAACTCTTTATGTAAGCATGTCCTCTTGAACATTAATGTCAGTTACATACTCTTAGATTTAGTACAGCCCCTGAGTTGAATGTCTGGTTGGAATACTGAGCAGGAATACACATGTTTATAACCCATGTGTGCTGCTACCTTTAGTTTGTTTTTCCAGAAAATCACAGGACGCTTGATGCTTTTGTCACATTTCACCAACTGATTTGTATTAGCAACCTTTGTAAAACTCCAGCTGTACTTTATGCAAAGCTTATGTGAGTCCCCTAGGATTAATTACCTCGCTTAGAGTCCAATTTATTTAGCAATTAGGAAAAATTAGACAGTAGCTGGTGAGTTTGCTGTTTTGAAATGAAAGGCCAGAGTCCTTAGGTCTGTTCCCAGGCTAAATGCTAGTTTTAGAAATTCATTATTTGAAAGTCTCTAAACAAGTACTTCATATTGCGATCTTTTTTTTGCATCATTTAGTCTCCAAATAACTCCCTGTTCAAACTGTGAGCATACTAATGAAAAAACCCCAAACAAACAGAAATGTAAATTGTTTACATGATAGTTTTCAGTATTGACTTTTCTTTCTCAGCCTGAATTCTTCACACTGGTAACACTGGTCTCAGAAAATGCATTATGACACTGTGTTAACTGTTGTGACACCATTGGGGAACCACCACCAAATGCTAAGAAAACGCTGAGGAAACCTTGTCCTGTGCAGAAATCCAACAGCAGAATCATGTGCTCTCTACAAAATAATGGGGACTTTTAAATACAATGTAATAGGGCATAATCATGTGATAAATGGATGTCAAGTATGGGCTGTGGGGAAGAATCTCAGTCTCTGCAAGCCTCACAGTGCCCTGTTCCCAAAAAGATGAGACCTGCAGGCTGCAAAGCCCCTAGACCGGGCAATGCTGGGACAATGAAAATCCCAGCTGTGCGCAGAAAGATGGCTGCCTGGACCATACCTCAGCCTGGCTGCCCCAGAGAGCTGCTCTTTCAGCACGTTTACACCAGATGTCACAAGAGACTACATTTTTTGAAGGCAGCCTTTGGGACTTCTTACAGTGTCTGCAGCTGGGAAATCCTCCTGCATATACCCCATGGCTTTAGAGTCCTTCCACTACCGCCCCAGTGCTTGTTGTAGTGGGGCAGGTTACCAGCACAGTTACTGAGGCTCTAGACCCACCTTTTAACTTTCACTCTGCCCATTTGGCTGTAAGGGCAGCTCCCAGGACCATTGGTTTCATTGTCTATTCAAAGGCTTCTATTCAACAACTACAAAGCACTGCCTTGCACAGCACATGCAAATCACATCATTTCACAATATTACTAGTATTTTCTGAGAATAGCTTGACACATACAGCATAGTTACTTGGAGCACAGTAGATGAACAACCACTGTACAGAAGCTACATACCGAGCATGAAGTGCAGATCTGGAGAGGGCTCCAATGCCAACTTGCCTTGAGTCAATGGGGTTAAGACAGTGCTACAGCAGCTGAGGTTTTGGCCTAAAGGAATATAAATATTTGGTATCATGTTGCTTGATTAACGCACTAGATAATTTAATGTGAGACAGCTGAATGAAGTCTTCAAGAGGTCATGCATGTTCCTAATGTAAAGTTTGCAAGAGCTCCCTTTAGTGTACTAGCTTTTCTTAAGGGACATTTAAGGTTTAAGTGGCCCATGTTAGGGATCTTTTAGATGTGGTTCTGACGTACACCACAAATTCACTTTGCTTCTTCCTATACTTACTATATTTACATTTTTTGTGACAGAATTCAACAGGTTGACTGTATCTGATTTCCTCATTGTTCATTTGGTTGTACCCTTTCAGGATATTAAAAATCCTTTAATGGCTTTTTACCTATTACACTGACTGTCAAAAATAAAGCCAAGCAAAGTACTTGCTGTGAAATTCTTAATGCTGTCTGCTGGCTCCAGACAGTGGGAGCTCTCTGGCCTTCCACAAGTTTTCTGGAAGAAATGTTACATTAGTGGTCCCTTTACCCCAGACATATTTCACATTAAGAGATTTCTTTCCTTGTCTCCTCCTTCCAGAGATAAGTGCCCACTAGCTCATGAAAGCCAAGTGTTGTGAGTGTGCATTGTAGGGCAGATATTTTAAGTTTTCTGCAAACCTTTTACACTCTTCATGACCTTCTTACAGCCTCCTATGGTCTCATCCACTGGGGACCACGTAATGTGGCCCAACTATGCATCTTGCAAAATGTCAGGTAATGTGAATAACGCTGGAGGTGCAGAAGAGGACAGGGGATCTGCTGTGCATTTCCTTTCCTTCTGGAGAATTGGGAAGCAAGAGAACTGCTCCCTGGGCTGCGAGTGCTTCAGAGCAATGAGGAGGCAGCATTAGCAAAGAACATGCAGTCCTTCAGGATTCACTGCCACTTTTCTGCTCTGAGTGATTCCCTGACAGGGAAAGAAAAGCTGCCAGGGGTCCTCTGATTTACAGCTATTCAACATTTGAACCTCCTTCTGCAGGAGCTGCCACAGCTGCAGTCCTAAAGACAATAGCCAGGGAGAGATCCACGGAGAAAGGTCCCTGGGAAAGTAGTTCACCCTCATTTCTCCCCCTCCTCTCCACTGGGAGGTTTCTATTTTGCTTCTGTGTCACATCAGGTGCAGGTAGCTTCTGTCCAGCACAGACAAAACTCAAAGAGCAAGTGCAGACCGGAGTCTTACACCTTCCATGCTGCTCAGCATGGTAACAGTCCTGCTCAGACTTGGTAACAAAGCTGCTCTGCCAATTCAATGCATTCAGGGGGTTTAAAGCGGCGGGGTGTGTGTGTGTGTGGGGTGCTCTATTGTCTCCATATTGCACTGCCTCTTTAAAATCAGAAATGCATGGACAGCTTCAAGGTGCCTCCCACTGAGAAAAGGCTTTAGATGCATGCACAGAGACAGCAGACCCATCCTCCCCTCAGCAGCAGGGCAAACCTGCTTGGGAGAGAAATGATCATTCAGCGAAGTCCTCTGGCTGCTTTCATTGATCCTTTCTGTGCTCCAGTGACAGCAGCACATTTGCAGGGGAAAAACCTGGAGGCTATTATTCACAGGGTGCCTGAGACCTCCAAGAAGATGAGAGGTACAGTTAGCTGATAGTGTTATGTCAGTTTGTGGATGGTTGTGTTGTCTGTATTTATTTTAAAGCGCTCTCTCGGTGTTTTGCAGGGAAACCTGTCTGAAACAGATACTGCACCTTGCTTTGACCAGCATACAGATTTTGCATCCACGTATTTATTTAGTACTTCTCTTAAATGAATGTTCACATGTCCAGGTGGCTGTGGGGATGCCTTGTAAAGCAGTCAATTGTATGAACTGGTATTTAGTTTCAGGCTTTGGCTTTCTGTTATTCTGTTGTTCTGCAACTCTGTTTGAAAAGCAATGTGGAGACAGAAGTTGTACAAGGGAGTTTCTCTCAGAAATTTATTAAGTGTTGGTACATCAGGGGCTGAGGGTGGTTCTAAGGAAAGAAGGGAGCAACAGCTCCATTATGCAGATTGTCCTTTGTAGCCATGATGGACATTGTTCAATGCCATTCGACACCCTGAAGACCTACTCTCTCAAAGCAGAAAAAGCGGCAATCCCCCCCCCCCCCCCCCCCCCCCCACGATTCTCTTCTGGGATGGGGTGGGACTGTCCTGACAGCTGGGAGTGTGGTGTGAGGATTCCCAGTTGTGGCACGGGAAGATGCAAGAAGACAGCCCTCTCAGCATTTTGATATAGAGTAGAGGCAAAATTAGGGAGTAGATTAGGTTTTTTCCCTCAGTGTGGAAAATAAATCAATTTTTAACATTTGGTACAACTGGCAGTACAAAGAAGGAAGCCTGCTCCTCCCCATCTTCAAAAATTCAAGGCACTTTGTCTTGCTTAAGGAAGATTTTTCCTTTCACCTCAAGAGCCTGTTTGTGGAAGCACTCTCCCTGTGAACAGCAGATTTGCCTTCACAGCAAAGCCCTGCAAACTGGTTCATGGGACAAAGTCTTGTGTATGCAAATTGGGAGAGTTCTACTGGTTTGCGAGAAGCAATAATAGATTATGCTGGCTGACAATTTGGTCCCCCCTACTCAATTAATGGCTGCCAAAAGGAAAGTGCTGGCTTCATTATTTTCTTGGGTCTTGGCAACTCTTACTTAATTAAGAAATGTATTTAGAATCCAGGACATCAGGCTCTTTTCTTTCTCACCTACCGCATCTCTCTGACTGAGACACTTAGAATAAAGCAAAAACATTGTCTAAAAGGCACACCAGATACTTTTCAGCAAACTGAGCTGTTGTCTCATTTTAGTTTTTTTACCTTGCACAGAGATGACAGCACTGTCAGCTTGAAGGCTGGTGGAGGTTTAAACTGGATTTTACACTCTTCCTATATTGTCATTTCATGACAAAATTTTGTCGTTGGTAAATAAAACTGCTGGGTATAACAAGTGTATTATGCAACTCAATGACTTTTATGATAACAGAAGCATCCTTTCACAGGGTATTTCCTCCCACTGTGCACAGCCAACAATAGAGCTGTGGGGCAATAAGGTGGCTATTGCTTTCCCTCAAGCACAGTATTTTTGCTGTAATTTCCTCTAAGGACATTTTTTGCTCTTTTTATTCCCACAGAGGGAGATAAATGAGGCTGTTGCTCTATAATCTTATGGGGATGAAGACAAGGTGACTCACTGCTCAAAAGGAAACTTTGGATGAGGTCTCTCGCCTGCCACTGTCATGCCTTGCCATACTGGGTAATTCTAACACAAAACCAAGTGCCAGCCAAGCCACACGCGTCAAAAGAAGACAGACATGGCCATGGAGCAAGCAGAGCATAACCCAAATGCTACTGTCAACCTCAACTTTGCTGCAATCTACAATCTCCACAATGGGGATTTAACCTCCTTGCGAAACTTCTCCTTCCCTTTCAATTTCAGTTACAGTGATTACGACCTGCCACTGGACAGTGAAGATGACATGACCAAAACCCGCACCTTCTTTGCAGCCAAGATTGTGATCGGGGTGGCTCTGGTTGGCATCATGCTGGTCTGTGGCATCGGCAACTTCATCTTCATTGCTGCTCTCGCCCGCTACAAGAAGCTACGAAACCTCACCAACCTGCTGATTGCCAACCTGGCCATCTCAGACTTCATTGTGGCTATCGTGTGCTGCCCCTTTGAGATGGACTACTACGTGGTGCGGCAACTGTCCTGGGAGCATGGCCATGTCCTCTGTGCCTCCGTCAACTACCTACGGACCGTCTCCCTCTATGTTTCTACCAATGCTCTCCTGGCTATAGCTGTTGACAGGTAAGTAGGGTGCTATAACTGCACGAGATGGCCAGAGCTTCTGAGGTTGGCTGTTCAGATTTCTAGGTTTTTAACATGCTCAGCTGTTCTGCAGGATTTGCTGATGTCCAGGTAGGTACCACACAGACCTGGGTATCTTGTTTCATAAAAATTTAATCAGATGGGGTCATGACATTACCCCAGAGAAAACTCAGTGGAAATTTCTTGATTGAACTTTCAAGGTGAAAAGAATATTGATTTAGTAAAACCAATTTTTTTTCCTCATAAAAACATGCTTCATTCAAGTGTAGGAGACAATTTATGAAATAAGGGAAAGAAGAGGAAGAGAGAAGCAAATCAGAAACACCCAGAGACAAGGGTGTTCATCCATACTACATAATCCTGACCCAAACTATACATCTCTAAGGAACCTTCACTACTGGCCTACACAGCTTTTCTGAGTCTAACCTTTTCTATAAACAGTGAACTAAATAGTCTTTAGCGACAGAAACAGTTGACTGGTGATACAGAATTTGACAGGTGAGTTTCCAACAGGGTTATTGCCTTACAGGATATTGCTTTCTCCCTCTAAGGTGTTTTTCCCAGGTTTTGTTTTGGTGTGAGAAAGAGTAAAAGATAAGACTTCAGTTTAGCCTGCAAAATAGAGTTCTTATTCTCTGTCGTGCTATACTGAGAAAACCCAACAATCATTAAATTAACTGTTTGATAGCACTGAGGTCTTAGCTGGATGCTCCAACCCAGACATGGATGCTTGGTGAGTGTGGCCAGCACTCTCCTCTCCGTGCAAATACTCTCCTCTCATACTCTCCTCTCTCTTTACATGCCTCTCTGAGAATGCCACAGTGGCAAGCCAGGAAAGACCCACAGGTCATTTATGACACCCATATTTATGGCACTGTCCAGAAAATGACAAAATGCTACACCAACCCAGTTTAGCAGAAATTTTCCTACAGCCTTCATAATGGCATAAGCAGAACACAATATTCACCTGCTATACTACCTGCTTTATGCTGCAGTCTTGAGGTATTTCTATGCCCACTCTCACTCCAGGAATTTTAACAATATGATTTAGTTGTATCTTTCTTATGACTCCTGTTCTCTTAGCCTTGTGCACCACGGACTCTGATGGACCCAGACGCTGAGGATCAGCTTCATGCTGACATAAGGCTGACATGACTGACTCACAGAAAGCCAAAAGACCTACAGAGTAAACTCTTTACAGAAAGGCCATCACAACAAGTCATCTTTTGTGAACAAACACAATATACACCTCTCTACACCCTCTGCATATGTACACTGTATGATTCCCCCCATTTCTCTTTTTTTTTCTAATTTCTCTTGTGTGTCATTTTATGCTCCAGTCTAATGTTACATAGTTTTTGGTACATGATCCAAAAGATAGCTCAGAAGCAGTTAACCCTGCCAATCGTTTTATAGATACAGCTTGTGTGCAGCTGATTCAGCTGTTATTGATGTCAACAGAAGTCTGTGGAAGGACTCTGGGGAAGTTCAGAGATGTTTTGCCTGGTGTGGGGGAAAGGACAATCAGTTCCTATGAAACAAATCCTTAACAAGTGTCTAATAAAAATAACCTTTGAACAGCAGCTGAGGGCTCGGGATTAAGCTTCTAAACACGATCATGTATGCATTACCATTTTCTATTACTTATCTTTTTCAACTTCTAAAAAACTTTATTGGAAAGCTCTGCTAGTGCATCCCAGGTTGATGAAGTAACATGGGTCATTGAGCCCTTATGCCTGCTAAGAAATCAGAAGATTTCTAGCATATGTCCCCGTGCATCTTTAAAAAGAATTCTGGAAATGATTAATCACTGAAGTTTGTTGTAAGAACACACTGTTTTGGTTTCACTGCCTTTTTTTTGTGAGCTTTTGAACTAGTAAACAGAGAGACACCTTGCTCATTTAACAATCAACCATTCCATGGTTGTTATGTCATGTGGGTCATTGACTTCTGTCTCAAAAAAGAATAGGCTCCCAACAGTCTTCCCATGTTTAGATCATTTAAAAGGGCTCACCTGTGTAGAAAGGGTAAGCCTGTCCCACAGGATTTCCCTCAGATAGGATTGTCTTTCATCTTCCTTAATGTCTATTCACATGAAACATAGGAATTTCACATATTTAAGGCCACATCTACGCTAGAAAATAATGTAACGTGAAAGGAGAGGATCTGAAGAGCAAGACTTCATGCTAAGGGTCCAATGTCATCGACGTAAATATTTTGGGGGGGTCTAGCTTTATCTGGGTGCCCAGGACTGAATGCCCATGGGCACTTGGTGCGTTTTACATACACTTTCGGAGCACATCTTCCTGGGCAATTTCATCTGAACTCAGTTCACGTGCTCCAGGACCACTCTGCAGTAACAGCCCAAGCGTGGTAAGCAATGAGAATCAGGAAATCCACCACAAAAGCTCCCTCCTGACTCTCTTGGAGAGATTTACCCCATGCAGACAAATGTTCCGCTGAGCGGATATGAATACTTATAAATGCATACAGAAACATTATCCTACAACCTTGTTTCCACAGAACCTGATCTAAAAATATTATTTTATCAGCTCCACAATGAGACTGACTAATTCTGCTGTCCCTTGACATTTAACCTGCACTATTAAGAGTGATGAACAATTCATCTGCTTCCAAGATCTGGCTGATGAAAAGCACCACTGACTTTCCATTTTATTTTAGAATGAATATATCCTGTGGATGCTATCAATGTACAGAATATATACAGATAGAAAAGCCTCTGAATGAATGAGAAATGCCACATTTTGAAACAATCCTTTTGGTTAAATACAATTGTACTGGGAGCTCTGGAGTGTCTGTGATAAAAATCTTTTAGCAGAAATATCCTAATCTTTCTGGGACAGTGTACTCTCATGTAAGCTCTTCTTACATCTATAGCTTCTTGAAAAATCAACACCTCCAAACTCCAACCAAACAAAAAAACCCAGTGTGAATGCCATTTGGTCCTAGGCCCTTTTTAACTGAATCGAGGGCAACTGATGAATCTTGCAAGCAATGTACTTCCATTTCTCCACACTTCTTTGTGGAACACTGCGGTACACCTTGCAGCTTTAAAGTCATAAGGAGTGCAAATACATAACTCAAGTTTTACGGTTTGGTATGTTACTTAACACAGCATATTTAAGATTAATTAGCAATGGTCACCTGCAGCAGATGAAACAAAAATGTACATGGGTAGAAAATGGATACACAGTCTTTTATTGGTGGTTTGAAAACATGCTCACCTGTAACCATTCATCAGCATCAGCTTCAGCTCTTTATACCCCATGGAATAACCAAGAAAATAATAAAAACACCATATGTATATTTGACCTCCTGGTAAAAAAAGCATATTTAAATACTTCTCTGCCTAGGGAAAACATTTTCATGTTTCTACATGTTTGTCTTTTTACCTGCACCTAACTAGGTGTATATTACTGCATGTCTCAAACTCACACTTTAACGTGCTGTCCACCAAAGCATTTCCAGATGCTGTATCATGGCATAACCTAGATACGACATCACCTGCATATTGTGCTAGGTCCTGCAAACATATTTGTCAGTAATAGGAATATTCCCTCTCTTTCTCCTCTCCCAGTCTTTCCGTAACTGCCAGACATGTGGTCTGCCTTAAAGGGTTTGTGATACAAAATGGTAACTGTTTCAGTTTGATCTTGTTAACAGGTGGGAGTTTAAGACTGAGGTCTTAAAACCATCCATCCTCAGACAACCTAAAATATGCTCAGATTTTCAGATTGCAAAGTACCCACTGTCCTAAAAAACCCTTCAGCCATTCACCTCAGAGTTTCTGCTTAGATTTAGGAACTCGGCTCTGGGCTGCTACTTCGGAAAATTTTCTTAACTCTCCTCATAGACAAATTTGTCAGGCTGTCTCTTTAAAAATGACAGCAATTTCCTTCTGCCTAATTCTGTTCACTTGTATTTTGAAGTATGTTCTGACTCATAGTGTTTTCAGACTTAATTTTGAATGTATTTGTCTGTTCCAGGTATCTGGCCATTGTTCACCCACTGAAACCACGCATGAATTATCAAACAGCAACCTTCTTAATCGCCTTGGTCTGGATTGTCTCCATACTTGTAGCTATCCCATCTGCATACTTTGCTACTGAAACGGTGTTATTTATAGTGAAAAACCAGGAGAAAATTTTCTGTGGTCAAATTTGGCCGGTTGACCAGCAGATGTACTACAAATCATACTTCCTTTTCATCTTTGGCATTGAATTTGTTGCACCTGTGATGACAATGACCTTGTGTTATGCCAGGATCTCTCGGGAGCTTTGGTTTAAAACTGTACCAGGATTTCAAACGGAACAGATCAGAAAGAGACTTCGATGCAGAAGAAAAACTGTTATGGTACTGATGTGCATCCTGATTGCCTATGTTCTCTGCTGGGCACCTTTCTACGGCTTCACAATTGTCCGTGACTTTTTCCCCACCATCTTTGTGAAAGAGAAGCATTATCTTACTGCTTTTTACATAGTTGAATGCATTGCTATGAGTAACAGCATGATAAACACCATGTGTTTTGTAACTGTAAAAAATAACACCATGAAATACTTCAAGAAGATCATGTTGCTCAGATGGAGATCAACATATAATGGAAGCAAATCTAGCACAGATTTAGACCTGAGAACAAGTGCAATGCCGGTCACAGAGGAGGTAGACTGCATAAAACTGAAATAAATTCCTGCAGTTCTAATCTCCCATATTTTGAAGAGGGGGTAAAAAGGAAACAATGCTTCCTCAGAAGCTTCTCCCTTGTCTGTGGGAATATCCACCATTGGTGAGAGGCCTTAAAAAGCAGCCTCCTATGCATTTCCACCAGAACTCTTTTCACTGGACTGCTGTATAATCCCATGACTCAGACTGATGCTGTGCTTCAGTTCACCCATCTGTAAACTTCAGATGTAGACACTCATTTTAGAGTTGTTTAAAATTTAAAATGAACAAAAAAGTCTATGAATGCATTGAAACATATTATAATGATGGAAGATTTGATTGCTAATCCTAGCAACGATGCTTCTTTGTTTCCTCTTCAGAGAAATCTGTTAAGCTCAAAGGGGTTATCATTTGTACCTTTTAAGCTCTTTGGTGTCCTTTTCCTTCTGCTCACAAGAGGAAGGATGGCAAAAAGCCCATTATGCTTCATGTCAGTCTTCATCCTCTCAGTTTACTCCTCATGATGAAGCTCCTTGAAGTCTACAGACCACCAGCTTTCTATTGTCTAACGTGCAGCATACTCTTATGAAAGGCACATTCTCTAAAAAGCTAAATGCTGCTTCATGGCCTAGTGAAAACCTCAAGTCTCTTCCTGTGACACCTTGTTTAAGAATCAACATTCCACTCTGTGGTTTATGTAGAGTGTTACTCTTTTATTATGTATTTGGAAATGGCACAGCTACATATTGAAGGGACCTGTTCCCTTCCCCCAACTCTAGGCCTCTGCTCAAGCAGGGTCAGCTATAACAGGTTGCCCAGGATTGTGTCCAGTTGGGCTTTGACTGACTCCAGGGATGGAGATGCCACAGCCTCCCTGGACCACCTGTGCCAGTATTAACAGCCCTTGCAGTAAAAAGTGTGTTCTTAAAAAAGTGTCCAGATGCAATTTCATGTGTTTCAACTTGTTTTTCAGTGGGACCCATATAAAAGTATAGGATGTTAGTGGGAAAAAATCCACCCTGCTAAACCGGGCCGAGACATCTTACCAAGTCTGCGTACACCTTCAAAATAGTAGAAGTAGGACCAAAATAGCATAAAGATCTTGAGATGATCTGTCTTTCTGCAAGCAATGGAGACAGACTCTAGGCTTCAGCAAGCTAGTCACTGGTTGAGTTGAGTAGCTCATTGTCTAGTCAAACGTGAGGCAACAACTCAAGATGAATTCTGCATTGCCTCCCCCCAGTGCTGTTTTTACTATTCTGATTTTGTGCAACTCCAGGACAGGTGTTTCTTAACTGATAATCATGATAAAGCAGGTGACAGTAGCAGTAATACCTACTGGTTGAAACTATACATAAGATATCATGGATTTTTGTGTATTGAAATCAAGTCTTTTCTATTGTGATGACAAATGGGTCCTGTTTTAAAGTATGTGGCTTTTGTAAATAATTTGTCTATTCGTGAATTTAAAGTGAGCAGCAAATCATGCTAATAAAACAGTAAGCACAGAGTCAAGATCAGCATTGTGAATTATTTTTTTATATATTTTTCCCTCAGCCATAATTTTCCTACCCAAGTGACTAATGTAAATTATCCCATTTCTGTTAAAGAACAACTACCAGGCTGACCAATTAAATTTAATGGCAAAAGGATATTCAAATCCATGGAAGTGCTCAAATCCTCTCATTGTTTGCTGCTTTTAAAAAATACGCATTGGAGAGGATCTCATAATTTGCCCTGTTAGGCAAAACAATTACTGAAATCATTCTTCAAAATGACATTTTTGAATAGGGATAAGTAGTAAAGCCATTTGTTTCCCAGCCTGCTGAAGAAATTCAAAGGACCAGAGAGTTGCAATATTTCATCATCAAGAGGCTTAATCTTGTAATTTCTCCTGAAATCTCATGGTTTCTTCTGAAACTATGCACCCATATTTATCTTCTGAAACCTGTACTAGTTATTGGGGATTAGCTAGCACTACTACCTGTTATTAGTGTCATAATACTCCTTCCACCTATTTTCCTAGACTTTTCTTGGTGCAACAAAGCCAAACAACTGACAATTTTCCACATCTGGAAATCCACCTCAGGCTGAGTTATTAAAAAAAAAAAAAAAAAAAAAGCTCAACCCCCACCAAGCAAAAACTGGGGGAAAGAATTGCTTTAAAATTCTGGAAATCACTTTGAGAGCTCCAGGAGAGCTCTTCTGGCCCAGCCTGCCCCACGTTCTCAGCCATCACTGCATCCCTGTCTCTGTGAAGGGTAGTAAAGCAGCAGCTGCCAGAGCCCCTATTGCGGATTTAGGTTTTGGGGTCCGCAACATTGCTGTATTTTGACTTTTTGAGGTCTTCCCAGCAGCAAAGCAGTGTTTCAGCCTGAAGGAACGGATAGGGCAGGAGAAAAAACTGTGCTTTGCCCTCAATTGCATTTGTTGTGAACAGCATACCCAGAAAGAGGGGGATTTCCACTGAGGAAGGGCAGCAGTCCCCTGTTCCCTAATCACAACAGCCAAATAGCCACATCACCCTTAGCCTATGCCTGCACCAACTCCAAACACCCCAAAACTGGTCACGGGCTTCACTTTCAGGGACCAATGCCTGCTCCTAAACTGATCTCTAGTGACCAGGAGCCCAGGGCAGCAAGCCCAAGGGCCTTGCATGGGGACAGAAACCCCATGGAGCTTTTTTGTCCCCACAGAACACATCTCATCTAGGGAGTGACAAGGTATGGCACCCTCCATCAGCCAGGGCCTGCCTGCCACCCATGACTGCACTTAAATGGAGAATTTGAAAGACTCTTAAAGTCACTTTAAAACTCCCTTTAAGTGCATAAGTGTGCAGCGGGGACAGGCCCTGACCCAAGTGGCTTCCTCAGGGAGCAGGCAGGCCACGGTCTAGCCAGAGCAGCCAAGAGAAGGGACCAAACCCCACATTCCTATAGCTTAAGTGAGTTGTGCGGGGGGAAAAAGAACAGGAAGGCTTTTTTGTACCCACACAACCCAGGCTAGGAAGCATGGGTGCCAACAGGTGCTCCCTTGGCTTCCTGTCAGGTGGGGGCTACCCTGCTGCCTCCTGCCTGGCCCCTCCCTGCAGAAGCACTTTCTCACCTACATTGAATGGCAACATTTAGTGAGGAAATTGAACATGGACTGCACCTACCTAGAGCTCTGCTTGCAAGAGCCGTGCTTAAACAGAGAAAGAAAAGAGCAAGCTGGGACAAAGGCAGCATCTGTCGCAGAGAAGCAGCCACGTCCAGCACAAACACTTACCCACTGGAATGCAGTAAAAACTGCAGCAACACCTCTGTGGCAGCCAGCTGCCCACTATTAGCTCCACTGCCACAGCAGCAATACGGACTTCACCATGCAGAAGCTGTGGGATGTGTCAAGGATGAGGAGTAGGTGGGGGCGAGGTATCCTCCTGAGAGCTGTTAGCAGGGTTTAGATAACCATGCAGCAAATAAACCAGATGCCACCATGTCTCAGTTGTGGCTTGCTCCAATCTTTATTGCCAAAAGCAAAAATGCAGTGCTATCAGGCCAGATTTCTGCTCAGCTGTCCTGTGGCACAGCTCCCAAAACCATAGGCTGGCTTCCTTCTGCAGCAGCTCCTCCAGGGATAACTGCAGGTAAAATCCAGTCTCTGCTCCTTCACACTGGCTCTCTGAAAAACAACAGGTGTAACTGGAAACTAAAATGGTGACCTCAAACAGCTACGAGAGAAATAAGAAAAAGCAGTTATTCTCAGCAACAGGCACTGAGAAAAAAAGTATATATTTCAATAAAGTAATAGCAGGAAAAGAAACTCCAAACATCGTCCCTCTACCAAAGGAGGATGACCTGGAAGACTCCAGGCCAGGGTTGGTCAAAATAGCCAGGACATGAAATTTCCCTGAGGACTGACTGACTGACTCACTCAGGAACTCAGACTTAACTGCTCCTTCTTCTTTGAGCCTGGCAGCCTTTCCTGTGGCAATAGCACCCTCCAGCTGCTGCTTCTGCAGCACAGCATCACATGCCTTCTGCACAGCCCTAAAAACTGCACCAGCCACCTTGGTGACAGTTGCATGCAGATATTCCCAGGATTCCCATGCCTCCCATAAGTAGCAACAGGTGCTTCAGCTTACATCACTCAGGCACCTAGGCATTTCACCAACACTTCTGCCATCTGCATTCTCCATCACTCCCTGTGTCGGCAGGGCTGTGACCCTTGCTGGATGCTTGGGCTACCCCATTCCAAACACTTGGTATCATCTGCGCTGAAAACAACTGGGAGGTGGAGAGCTCCAAAAAAGACATGCACTTAAGTGCTCCAGCCAGCAAGGCACTGAACGGCTACAAAAGGGCTGCGTGTTGAAGAGCACCAATAAAAGGCAGGTACTGAAGTGTTCCAGAACAGCCAGGTGGTGAAGCACTGCTCCAGGACAACGCCGTTAAGCTCTCCAGTATACACCACACATTGCACAAACCAAGAAAAAATCCATGGGGTGAAACACCCCAAAAAGAACCATATGGTGGAAGCTTCTCAAAAAGCCAAACAGGGACGTGCTCCCAAAAAACGTGGATGCTGAAGGACACCTCCAGAGCCACGTGGTAAGGCACTCCAAAAACACCCCAGGTGACGAAGAAAACAAGAGAGTCAGACAGTGAACAACCCCCTAAAGAAGGGTGGTGAAGGACACCTCCAGGAGAGTGCGATGAAGGACTCCAAGAAGAGCCAAGTGGCACAGAGAAAGACTCTTCTGGGGTGGCGTGGAGAAGGAATCCCAGGAACAGCTGGACAGTGTGATGAAGGACTCCTCTGGGGGGTGTGGTGTGGAGAAGGACCCCCCAGAACAGCATTGTGAAGGACACAAAGAGCCTGGCAGTGCACTGAAAGACACCTCTGGTGTTGTGCAGTGAAGGACTCGCAGAAGAGCCTGGTGGCATGGTGAAGGACTCTTCTGTCACAGCAGGGTGAAGGAGTCCAAGAAGAGCCAGGTGGCATGGTGAAGGACTCCTCAGAGGCAGTGCAACAAAGGGCTCCAAGAAGAGCTGGGCGGCATGATAAAGAACTCTGGGGCAGTCCAGTGAAGGGCTCCAAGAGGAGGCAAAAAACATAATGAAGGGGTCCTCCGAGGCAGCATGGTGAAGAGCTCCTCCAGGGCGGGAATGATGATAGACTCTGGTGTGGCACAGTACATACGTAACTTACAAGGTGATACACAGAATACAATAAAATACGCAATACAAAATGCAATATGCATTATTTTGTGCACTGTAATACAAAATGCAGTACACAATAAAACAGAAAATACAATAGAATACAGTATATAAAATAATGCCACGTGATACCATACATACAATACCATACATTAGAATACAACATACATACAGTACCATACAGCACAACACATATAATACATACAATGCCAACTACAATACATTACAAACTACAAAGAACAAAAAATACCACAAATGCAACACAACAGAATACGTACAACAAAATAAATGCCATACCATACAATAAAAGATAACTTATACCATACATACAATACTCAAAATACAATACAAAATATAGTATATGAAAGACAATACAAACAATAAAACATACAGTACATAACCTACATACAACACAATACTTTGAATTAATACAATATGGAAAATACAATAAACACATACAATGCCATGCAATACATGAAGTACCATATGGATGTCATAAATACCGTACTGTACATAGCATACCACACAATACCTACCATGCAATCCAGTACAATGCATAATGTACAATACACACAATACAATAAATGCTGTGCCATACATACAATGTGCAACACAATACATAAAATAGAATACATAAAACCAATACAAAACGCAATACAACACAAAATACTATATGTAAAATACAGATAATTGTATCATATGTATGGCATTGTTTAAGACACATACGATACTTATGACATACACCATACAACACTTACCTTACCATACAATACAGTACATACCAAACCATAGAATAAATGCCATACTGTACAATAAGAGACAACATATACAAGACATACAAGATAATGAAAGACAAAACACAATTAAAAAAATACACAGTACAGCACAAAATACAATACATACCATGCAATACCTACCACGCACGATGAAGGGTTCCTCTGGTGTAGCATGCTAAATGGCTACAAAAACTGCCCTGCAATGCAATGAAGATATCCGCCATGACAGCACAGTGTTGAAGGGCTCCTCCGGAGCGGCGTGATGGTGAAGAGCTCCTCGGGGGTGGTGCAATGAGAGTCTGCAAGAACAGCCACACAGTGTGATGAACTCCTCCATGGCACGGTGATGAAGGGCTCCTCTAGGGTGGGGATGATAATGGGCTTCTGCAGGGTGGTGCAGTGAATGGCTCCTCCGGGGCAGCATGAACAAGTGCTCCAGGCGAGGCATGATGCAGGGCACCTCCACTGCGGCATAATGAAGGGCTCCTCCGGAGTGGCGATGATGGGCTCTTTGGGGGCGCCATGATGCTGAAGACCTCCTCCGTGGCAGCACAGTGAATCACAGAATCATACCGTACAATACAGACCACAAAATACAATGCAAACATACAACACAAAACACAATACGTACAATACAACGGACACAATACAGCACAAAAGACAATACATACGATACAAAATGCTATAAATGCAATACAAAATACAATACATGCAATAAATACATAAAAACCAATACAAAACAATACTATAAATACTATTCCATGCACTACAACACAATACATACAATACAAAACACAACAGAAAATATAATGCATGCTACATGGCGTAATAAAGGCAGTAAAATACAGTACACAACACAAGAAAAAACACAATACAACACAATAAATACCATACACTACATACATTAAAACAGTACTATACATGTGATAGTACTACAGTACATATGATACATAACACAGAAGACGATACACACAATACATACAATGCCATACGTTACATACCTTACTGTATAATACAATATATAGTAAACCACAGAATAAATACCATACCATACAATAAAAGACAAGGGATACAATACGTACAAGACAATGAAAGACAAAACACAATTTAAAAAATATACAGTACAATACAAAATACAACACATACCACACAATACCTACCACACACCACACAGGGTGAAGGGCTCCTCCAAGTAGCGACAGATGACGATAGGCTCATCTGGAGTCACACGATGAAGGTCTCCTCCAGTCTATCACACTAAACGGCTACAAACACAGTCCTGTGACGCAATGAAGAGACACATCATGACTGCACGGCGCAGCAGGGCTCCTCCGTGGCGGCATGGCACGGCGCAGCAGGGGTGATGATGGGGTTCCACATGCAGGGTGATGAAGGGTACTCCGACACGGGGCGATGAAGGGCTCCTCCAGGGCAGGGATGATGATGGGCTTCTCCAGGGTGGCACAGTGATCGGCTCCTCCAGCGCAGCATGACAAGGGGCCACAAGCAGAGCTGCACAGTGCGATAAGGAGATCCTCTGGGGCAGCGTGGTTAAGGACTCCTTGGAGGCAGCCTGATGGTGAAGGGCTCCTCTCTGGTAGTGCAATGAGGGACTGACTGCAAGAGCAGCTGCCTGGTGCCATGAAGAGCTCCTCTGAGGCAGCGCAGAGAAGCACTCCTCCAGGACATCACAGTGAAGAGCTCATCCAGGGCAGGGATGATGATGGACTCCTTTGGTGTAGCATGGTGAAGGGCTCCTCTGAGGCAAGGATGATGATGGGCTCCTCTGGGGTGGGGCAGCGATACACTGCACCACGGTCTTGTGGTGATGCGCTCCCAATAAAATCTTGACGATGAAGCACTGCTAAAGAGCTATATGGTAAGGTTCCCCAAGAAGTCCAGGTGGTGAACCACCCCATAAAGCCAGGCAGTGGAGGAACCCAAAAGAGCCACTCAGTGAAGGACTCTAGAATAGCTGGGCATTGAAGTGCTCCTCCAGGGCCACGTGATGATGCACCCCTCACATGCTTCAAAACTGTTATGGGTAGTCCTAGAAAACAACAGTTAAAGAGTTATTTTTAGTCTCATTCAGAAATTCCCAGCCAACAACTGTACAACATTCCCATCAATCTTCTAGAGAGAATAATTCCTAGCAAGTTGTGTGAAAGCTCTTGAACGCATCCAAATTCATCATCTCCTAGGGGTTCCTGGGAAATTCCTCATTTCTCACTGGTTTTGCTGTGCTGAAGAACCACACTGCACATTCCCAGAACGGAAACGCTGCCTGTATTTAGCCGGACTACACCCAATGGGAACACTGATGCCAGACCTCTTCCCAGACCCCTGCTATTGCACAGGGATAAGTCAAGTCTGGGGGCAATCTCTCTTGATGCTTCCTAGAGAGCTTTCATCCTTCACAGGTGAAACCTGTGTAGGGGCACAATTCACTTCTCTGCCTTTGAAGAGATCTGCAACTTGCAGAAGGCCCTTTCTGGCCAACATGCAAGGTGGCTCCCAAAACGTTCCCCTCAACCCCTTCAAATGACCACCTGGAGAGCTCCTATTTCACCTGGGAACTACTTCTCTGCTCCTGCAGTCACTACTACCTCACCCTCACTGTTCACCCACTACACAAGATATACACAAGCAGCACAAATTCCACATCTATGTCAACTCAGAAGACTCAGCTGATCTCCCCAGGCTGAAGCTGGAAGACATTCAGACAGCAGTGACTCTGCATATGGACAAAAGGTTATGGACTATTTCCTGTTTTCCATCTCTAGGTTGGATAGAACTTGACGGTATATTTACTGCATACACTTAGAAAAGTTTTGCTGAGGTTTTTGTATCTGTGAATGGGGCATTAACAAGACACTATGTATATTACACCTTGCTTAGCTGAAGCTTTTTTCCATTTTGTTTACATTACATGCAGGTAGTACATGTTCTACACATAGAACAAGTCCTGCATTGCCCGAGTGAGGCAATTTTTGTCTGGATATGAAATACACACAGCTAGGACACCATCTAGATAAATTTATACACACAGAATCTACACATAAAACATGCAGCAAGTATATACAGAATATGTACAGATAGACATATACAGATATATGTAAACATGTCTTTCGAGACTATATATACACACACCCCCACTCCCCCTGACACAGTCTATACAGACACTATACGCTCTATATCCAGGACGAGAAGCCTCAGCTGATCTCAGCTCACTGAGGCTTTTTTTTCCCCTCCCCGTATTCAGAAGGTACATTACCTACACATAAAAAAATATACAGGCACAGGAAGCACAGCCATATTTTTCTATCTGTAGATGCACTCTAATCACAGAACACATACACAGAACATACAGAATATACATACAATTTGTAAACTGCATACATACTACATAAAACAGAGACAGGTGAGGGGAAGCTATGCTTTTCTGCCTTTATGTTAAATATATACTATCTCTACACAGAACATAGAGATTTTCAAGGCCAAGGGAGGAAGGACATTTCTTTCTCTGCGTATAATGCATGCTGTCTTTACTTGGAACGCACGCACATGAATGAACATACTTTACATGCAGACATACACAGAGAGAGGGGCAAGGCCTTGTTTTTCTCTCTGTATAGAGCACACATACTGTCTGCATATAGACTATAATCATTCTATATGTAGAGTAGATACAAACAGATGAGGCGGGTCGTCTCTGCTTACAGAAGATAGCCTCTTTCTATGGAGGACAGAGGTCCATAGAGCAGTGCTTTTCTGTCCATACACAGAAGTGATCCAATCTACAAAATACAGACCGGGCTGAAAATAGGATTTTGTTTGCCTCTATAGAATGCACGCTGCACATAGCACATAAACAGATAGAAAACGAGGGCTCTTCAGTTTATAAAGAATGCAGCCTATCCATACCCAGAATACACATAGGCAAGGTGATGAGAGGCTTCTGTCTGCATAGAGAATATATGGGCTAAACGTACACGTATTTAGAAAAGCCATGCCTCACCTGCGTCTATGTTTACTAT
Source organism: Astur gentilis (assembly GCF_929443795.1). Classification (NCBI taxonomy): domain Eukaryota; kingdom Metazoa; phylum Chordata; class Aves; order Accipitriformes; family Accipitridae; genus Astur; species Astur gentilis. The sequence goes on from NC_064884.1 coordinate 18,082,203, forward strand.
GTACCACCTCTGTACGCACAACATGCCAACAAGGGGAGGCTTTTCTGCCACTATACAAACTACATACTTTCTTCCTCAAGACTACACATAGACAAGCAAAGCTACACTTGACTTCTCAATATGTAGCATATAATGGGATATACTCTGCCTATCAGAAAAGAAACGGTGAGG